>NC_057931.1:19390000-19990000 GCF_017639315.1 Drosophila ananassae
GTTTGAATGTTACCCTTAACTTTCACTCATTCAATTCATTTTCATCTCCCAAATGCTATGCGAGTAAGACTTACACACCCGCACTCACTCATTTATTTATTTTCGTCTATGTATTCTATTCCACTCAATTCATTTCAACGTTGTGTGTTGTTTTAACATTTTAATGTCGTTTTTTGGCTGTTCATGCAGACCTCTTAAGATATACCCTTGCAATTAGGTAGCAGCTTATTTTATTATTTATATATCGGATCGTATGCAGATGAGCGATCCTTATGAAAATTTCATCATTTAATCAATTTCCTTATATTTTGGGAAGAGGCCTACGAATTTTTTTAAATAGCAAGGTTGTGCCATATCTGATCGTTTAGTGAAATGACAGCTTTAGAATATAGTCCGACCGATCCTTATGAAATTTGGCATATCGGATTAATTGCCCAAAATGGAATCCGTCGAATTCCCATCCATCTAGCTTAAAAAATCATACAACTGATTGACCGGAAATGCCATAACTTTGATGTTTTTTAAGTTAAAGGGTTAGGACTTTCTACATACATTTTTTTGGGACAAATCAGAGAATTGGGTTCAGTATGACGTTTGCAGAAGGTGGTACCATTTTGTGTGTGCCGGCGCAGAGGACGACATTGAGAGCCAGCACTGAAGTTGCGATTTTTGAAGTTCATAGATGAAAAGTATTAACTTCTAATGCAGGAGGTACCGGAAGCCGGAATGGTTCGAGCTACAGATTCACCAACGGGCAGTCAAACCGCCTCCCGGTAAGCCTTACCCTTTACTTTCAGTGGGGATCCGGAGAAGTGGCCGTTATTTATCAGTATGTTCGAACACAGCACCACATCAACCGGATATACAAACGTGGAAAACATGCTACGTCTGCCAAAATCGCTGAAAGGAAAGGCTCGCGAACTGATTAGAGATAATCTCCTACTTCCTAACCTAATTCCCTATGTCATTAGCATTTTGAAGAAGTTCTTTGGCAGACACTAGCATATCTTAGAGAGAATGGTGAAAAAGTCAGATTGGAGGCGTTAATAGAGTACGCGCTAGCCGTTCGTAACATCTGAGCGATTATGGAGGCATGCGATCTAAAGGTGCATCTTAATCAAGGTCAAGGAGCTCGTAGATAAGCTTCCCAACCAACACAAGCACAACTGGGCAATGCAAATCTGCGACGATAGTATAGCAGCAGTTAAGGCATTCAGTGATTGGCTGTACAAAATCGCAGAGGCAGCATCTTCAGTGATTTCGCCATCGTTTTACAAATCGGGCGCAGTCACTCACAAAAGTCGTGCAATGAACAGGGAAGCAGTCAGCGCATCACATTGCCAGGTGTTTTTAAACCTCGATACGGAGCACAGGTGGCAGATAATCAGAGCGGGTAAAACCTGTTTCTGCTGCCTCAAAGTACATCGCAAAAGATGCCGAATCCGCAACTGTAGAGTTTACGGCTGCACAAGGAGGCATCATGAGTCAATTTTTTCGCTCCATTCCAGCTAAACTACGCTATGCCAGCAGGATGGTCCAAAACTATGCATTTCGAAGGATCACCCGTGACCTCAGTAGACGCATCTGTATTTCAAAGATTAGGAATACAAGGTCACGGTGCGCCAATATGTTTACAGTTGACCGCAGAGATAGCTTGATTTGAGAGTGAATCCGTGAAAGCATCAGTTCAAATCTCGGAAATCAATTCCGATACAGTTTATTTGTTGAACAACGTCCAGACCGTTCAGAACCAAGCATTGCCAAAACAGACAGTCGAGATGAAAGAACTATGAAACAGATTCCAGCATTTGAGAGACTTACCGTACAGTCCCATTCCGCCCAGCCGACATAGCTAATCGGGTCGAATAATTGGAAGCTAGCAGCCCTCACAGGATTCGAGAAAAGAAATGGAACGAACCGATAGCTTCGAAGTGTATGCTAGGATGGAGCAACCAAGGTTCGGCGAACCCACAACGATCCATTGTCATGCATCACTGCGACTGCGATTGGCATGAGCTTCACGACGACATCAAGGACCATTACAGCCTTGAGGCGCTCGTTCCACGTAAGCTATATTCAGCTATAAAGCTATAAAAATAAGCTAGCAGTTAAAATATTAGAGACCACCTGCCAAGATAAGTCAGGGTAATACGAAGTCGATACGCGGTTAAGCTATCCAAGGAGGAAAGCTGCCGTGAGAAGAGCCGTACATGGTATCTGCCGATATTCATAGCGCGAAATCCTAATAAGCCGACTAAGATAAGGGTAGTATGGGATGCAGTCGCGAAGGCCCATGGATGAAATTAGACACTTATGTCATGCGGGCTATGACTTTTGGGATCAGTTGCGCATCATTCATAGCTCGTTTTGTTCGGAAGAACAAAAAATCGATATCGATAGCATGAAAAACGAACAGGAGGCCATCCAGACCACAAACAAGACCCTCAAAGAGGTCCATCGCAGCCATGAAGAGGTCGAGATCTGCAACTGGTCGTCAAAATCGAAAGAAGTCCTTAAGAGCTTGAAAAGTAATGGCAATTTTGGTAGCCAAAAACCTGTGGATTTTTGTTCGACTAAAAAGATACTGGTATGACCTGGGACCGACATAATGATGTGCCAAAGTTTCTCTGCAGACTTGCAAGGCTGAAACAAGGCAGAAAGAAAATTTGCAAGTCCTTATGTTGATCTTCAATCCATTAGGATTCTTTTGCCAGACGAATGAGCTAAAAATACTGCTCCAGCGCATATGACGGCTTAATATTGACTGGGATCAGGAGCTGCCCGAGAAGATGCTAGAAGACTCGCGCCATTAGAAAACTGTTTTAGAGCAGATAAGGATTTTTGAGGTGCCTAGATGCTTTTTCCGAGACACATCAGAACAACGTAAAATTGAGCTCCACACATTCATCAACGCTAGCGAGTATGCGTTTTCTACTGTCTGCTACTTGAGTGTAGCAACGGATCCTAAGTTGACGTCTGTTTGAAGATACCGAAGTCCAAAGTGGCACCTTTAAATCCACTATCGATTTCGCGTATGGAGCTGCAGACAGTAGTTGTGGGAGCATGCTTAGCCCACACGGTGATGACGCGCAACCTGCGAATCGACAACGCCTTACTGGTCGTATTCAAAAACTGTACCGCAGTGCCACTATTTCTCGAACTGGCGGAGATTATATAGAGTAGTGGCGCTAATACTCCTGTTCGTCGATCGGTTACGAGCAAAATGTGCCGGGCAAGACATGCCAGCAGCCACGACGATGTCCCATATAAGCAAAGCGAAGATACTACTATATATAGGCAATCTCAAGCAAGCAAGAGATGAAAACGCTATCCACGGAAGCAGCTCTCCACAAAGGAAACAGATTGGTCGGATTTAACGCATACCTGGACAACGATGGAGTACAGCTGACTAGAGGCAGACTGAACTCAATTGACATAGCTGAGGACGCAATTATACTAGCCCCGGAATGCCGGATAACCAACTTAATAGTGAGGAGCTTTCACGAGAAGTACCATCATCTCGCTCTCGCTTCATTTTATATCAGCCGGCTCCGAGTGCTATAAAAATCTGTGCGGAGTACATGCCAACGATGCAAGGTTGACAGTGAAGTTCCCAGGCTACCCCAGATGGCACCGATTTCGGGAGCGAGAATAGGAAGCTTCCAGAGACCGTTTACCTACACAGGCGTCGATTATTTTGGCCTGCTATTGGTGAACATTGGCAGGCGCAAAGAGAAAAGATGGGTAGCTCTGTTTACCTGCCTCGGTGCGTGCGGTGCATTTTTAGATTGCCTATAGTCTGGAGACCCCGAACTACATGCTTATGGGATCAGTGAATGGATACAAGCCACTGCCGAAACGACAGGTTGGCAACGATGGATTAAAGAGTATGTGCCCGTATTAACCAGGCGCACCAAATGGTTTGGGAAGAAACTTCTAATAACCATCGTAGTTATCGTGGATGAGATACTTCCCAGGAACCTGTGGTTAAAAGGACGAGTAACCAACAATGTGATGGCCAGGGACAGACAAGTTCGACGCGTGACTATTAAGACCCAGCACGGCGTTTTGGAAAGACCAGCAACGAAGGTAGCTGTTTTTGACTACGAACCGGGATCAATTACGGGAGAGGGAATGTTGCCGTAAAGATCGATATCTTTGTAAAAGGCCGTCGGCCATCGCTAGGGAGAAAAAACAAAAAGACGGTGAAGCTAACAAGTGGCAATAAACTCGAAGTTTCTTAAAAGAGTAAAAGCCACATCGTCCAGGCAATAACAGCTGCCATGTAACTGAACGGTCAGCAAATGCATTTTTATTAGAAAATTGATTTGACGGTGAAATTCTCATAAGGATCGGCATACTTTATACGATCTGATAAATATATAATAATATCAGTTGCTACCTAACTTCATGGGTTTATCAACTTCGGCTCCGTCCGAAGTTAGCTTTCCTTTCTTATTCCATTATAGAGTGGAAGATGTGATCTTCGTTGTGTTTCACAATTTCGACGAGAACCATAACTTCTGCAAGGGTATAAAAATCATTAACTCGCTTCATGGCTATATCCCACCATGTGCTTCCAGGGGACCTTTCTAGGGGACCCTTTTATTTTTTGACTAATATTTTTAAAAATGTACAATATGTAAAATAAAGCAGCAGTAGTTTTCAAACTATATCCTATTTAAATAGTTTGAGGTCGCAGAAACAGAGAAAACGAGTTTTTTTCAAAAAAATTTTCAAACAAGAGTGAAAACATTCATGATTTTGATTGGTTAAATATAGTTTAAAAAAAAATTGTCAAGGCAAATGAAGCCATGAATTAACGAAACTGGTGGAATGCTCAACATAACGATAAAAACGGTGTTAAAATATAACACTTTTTTCATATGTGACAGTGGCTTATCAAATAATGCAATGGGCGAATCGCAGGCACTGAATGAGTTGGGCTTAAGATGGGTTCAATTTTAAAATGCGATGGTGTCTCTAAGTCACAGATAAATTTTGCTTTCCTCTCGGTATCATTTAAGCCAACGTGAATTTCATTTTTTATGCTTGGCCTTAAAATCCGGTACAATGCAACTTATCTCACCAACTTCTCAAATGGGATTTAGTTTTTTGCACTCTGACTTAGATGAAGCCGTATTCCAGGAACTGCGGATTAAACTGTTTGTAGATAGATTAATATCAAAATTTAACAGAGACAACAGCAAAAGTATCATACAAGCTTTTTTACGGGGTAAATTCATGATTCGAATAATGGATAGAAAAAAATGTGATTATATATTATATTATATATAATTAATATTGTTATAGAGAAGGACCTTGTAGTCAAAGCGCAGGGGAGATCGTGACTTAATGTTCCAGTAGAGACTGCGTGCCTTTAGTGTAAGAAAAAGTTTTCTTCATTCGTCTTTCCTGTGCCATAGTAAACGCCTATCCAGGAGGACACCTAGGCACGTCATTTCGTTATCTTGCGGAATCTAAATGTTGTTCTAGGATAGCGGAATACTGTTTAATACTGTTTACATTTTTCGTCTTTAACATTAATTCGACAGTCATACAGCCACGTCTCGCCAAACACTAAGTTATTCACTAGTTGGTATGTCTCGACAAACACTAAGTTATTCACTAGTTGGTAGTTATGTGTGTATATAATAATCGCGAAGCTGTCGCTAGAACAAAGAGACATTATGTACACATAGTGTCCGAGTGTTCAGGACTACTGTACATGCTGAATTGAAATTCATGGAAATGAAACTGAACCTCTCCAAAAGATTGATTTATCGCATTTGCAAAACCAAAAGTGTGTGCACGGTTTGTTCCGCACAAATTGACAAACGACCAAAAATTGTCCAGAATCTAGCATTTGAATAAGTCACATTTTAACCATTAGCCACTCCCCATATTCACCTGATATGGCACCGTGCAACTTCGTCCTTTTCGAGAAAATGCATTTGCACATGAAAGAGGCCATTCAAAGCGCTTGCACATTTTAACAATTAACCACTCCCCCTATTCACCTGATTTGGCACCGTGCGACTTCTTCCTTTTCGGGAAAATGCATTTGCACATGAAAGAGGCCATTCAAAGCGCTTGCACCGGCATACTGGCGGCCAACGAGCTAAAACACTTGTTCGACATGCTTTGGAATCGTACAAATCGTGCTTCTTTTATATGTAATCTGCGTTTAGATACCAGCCTAGTTTTCTGTTTAATAATTGGCGCTATCAGGGGTAGGGTTTCCCTACTAATGTTTCCCTACTACTTTCCCTACTATCTCCTACTGAAGAGAAATAGATTTGTTTTTAGCGTATTGGCCCCAGGCCATTATTGTTTGTCCAGTTAGCCAGGGTATCAAGATTTGCGCTTATGAGATAACAAAAAAATTGTGTGCGTGGAGTCCCTACGCGCGAAAGAAGTGAAACTTCTTAGCGATATTCCAAAAAATGCATATTATTTCGTATAAAAGAAAAATAGCGGGAGGGAAAGGATAAAAATAAGGTGGAGTGACCAACACTTTCTTCAATTCACATTTTATAAATTTATTATAAAGCAAAGTCCAAATCAATGATCATCTCTGGGTTCTGACGGATTCATATCTATAATATTTACAATTGGATTATGATAACTAAAATACGATATGAAATGTCTTACATATATTTTATCTATATTTCTCGCAAATACCGGATCAATAGTCGTACCTCCTTTTGTCGTCGGATCATTTCTTCCATTGATCATTTCTAATGAAAATTTCTCTCTGAGGAATGCCAGCAATGGTTCAGCTTCTGGCAATGAGAAATTGATATTAAAATCTCCCGCAAGGAGTACCGGTTGTTCGCTATACTCTACTGGCTCTCCGATAATCTCTGCGAGAGCTTGCGAACCTGCAGTTGACATCGGTAATAAAGCTTCACTGTACTAATACTACAAGTAGTGCGTCAATATTATATAGAACACGAATTAATTATGGGAAACACTTTAATAACAAAATACGAGATAAGAATAAGAAAAAGAATTTTCGACACATAGGACGCTTGATGCACTCACGCATAGGCACTAATATTAGTCTAGGCAGCTGTTACGCGCTACGTGTATCGCCATAGCAGCGCATGCGCCTGGCGATACCTTACTCTCATTCACTCTCTCTCTCTCTCGCACTCTATCTTTCTCTTTTCCTCTTCTCCTTCCGAGTTGCGTTAAGCGTTCAACGCTATTCCCCCTCCACTGGAGCTTTAAACGTTTAACGCAACATTTTCCGGCGTCGTATAAGAAGTTTCACTTCAAAAAGATTTCAGGTATTTTTTTTTTTTTTAAATGATTGCAACGTGTTCAGCATATACCACTAGCCTGTAACCATCTTCTTCTATCTTTCATAGAATCGAGTTGACAGCTATGTTCCGTAAGAGATGGAGAGGACTCCCACTTGCGGGGCTCCTCTTCAGACGGACCTTGTGAGGGAAGATGTGCCTAATAAAGGCTGCAAGTAAGCAATTGATTACTGAGTCCTACCAAATGGCTGACTACCCCAAAAGCCAGCGACCTTTCCACTCGGCTCTGCTGCATTAAGACGTAAGTCTTTTTTCAGTCTCTTTTTCGCCTCTTTTTCAGTCCACCTCAATAATAATTGTTAACATCTTCCATCATGGAAACTGGGCTGGTCCTGATTGGTTGGAATAGAATTTGCGTCAGAAAACATACTACGGTAAAAATCTGTTCAGTCAATATATTGGCTCTTATGAAGTCCATGAAGTTAAACGCAATGGTCGCTACGATGTCAGGAAAGTGAACTAATTTAACGGAAAACGAAGAGGTCATTAGGGACAGATCTTTCCGAATGTAAGATAGTATAAAGGAGGGCAGCAGAAGTAAAGCAATTAATAAGCAAATCGGCAGCAAAGTAGTAAAAAGTATAAGACCATAAACGGGGTGTCAAAGGAAACGTTTTCCAGCATTGAGGAGTGAAAAAACGTTTTACCGTCGTAACCGTCGATAAAACGGGGACAAAAGCAACAGCAGCAGAGACACACCCCTTGTGCAGATTTTTTGGATGCCTTTTTATACCCTTGCAGAGGGTATTATAATTTTGGTCAAAAGTGTGCAACGCAGTGAAGGAGACATCTCCGACCCTATAAAGTATATATATTCTTGATCAGGATCACCTCCTGAGTCGATATGAGCATGTCCGTCTGTCCGTTTCTACGCAAACTAGTCTCTCAGATTTAAAGCTATCGAGTTGAAACTTTGCACACATTCTTTTTTCCTTTGCAGGCAGTATATAAGTCGGAACGGCCGGGATCGGTCGACTATATCCTATAGCTGCCATATAACTGATTGATCGGAAATGCCATAAGTTTGGTGTTTTTAAAGGGGGGGACTAGAGGTTAGAGGCTAGAAGTTAGAGGGTTGGGACTTTCCACACATGTTATATTTGACCAAAATATCTTATGTACAAAGTTTCATAAGGATCGGCCGACTATATCCTATGGCTGTCATAAAACGATCGAAATTAGCATAACTTTGGTGTTTTTTAAGTTAGAAAGATGGGATTTGGTACAGATTCTATTTTGGGAAAAACAATCTGATTTGTCGAATTTCATAAGGATCGGCCGACGATGGGAAATGCTATAACTTCTAATTAATCTAATTTCTTATTCCAATCTAGCTATTTCAAATTTACGTTATTTTTATATAATCTACATATGTTCTCATCTATCATGTGCCGTAGATGTTACATTTCTAATTTTTAAATACTTGGAAAAATAATTTCTAATTAACATAACTTAACTAACTAACATAAATCGGGTTATACTTCTTCAAAAAAAATATTTTTTTACACTAGCCAAGGTAGAAATTTTTTAGAAATATCAGTGTGACCTCCTTGTATGGGATCGTTATGGAATTTCGTTATGGAGCTGTTGGACAGAACAGCTTATTTTTCGTTATCGTATTCGTATACCGGCTTGCATTTCAAGAACTGACTTAAATCAAGAATCACCGACCGTCAGAAGGACCACCAGCAGGATCCCAATTAACCTATGAATGCTGCTCCCGCTAAAAGGACCACCAGGAGGATCATTAGCTGAAACAAAATCAACTCTTATCCCGCACATCTTCCTTCATCCTGGCCTCATCCTGGTGAGCTACGCCTAACTCAGAGCGGCCCATACGATAGTCCAGGATAACATTAGTCAGGACTTTTATTGGTTTTGATTGGTTACTCCCGCGAGTGCAAGTTTGACGATACTGGCCGCATAACGTTCTACGAACAAACAGCCTACACAATTCTATTTCATTGTCTCCTGCGCAGGATTTCTGTCCACTCTAATATCTCGTAGCATTTTCAGGATGTAACTTTGGATTTTACTATCTACCCTTCTCTATAAAACATCAGCGAAGTTTTTAAACGTATTTGTTTTTGGAACAATCAACGACTATTAAATCACTCATATAAAGAAATGTTTGCAAAGGTTCCATAGTCCAAAGAATGCTATAGTCTTAATTTTCTGGAATGTATTTAATCCTTTTTTGAAGCCAAATGGTAGTCGCGTGAAGCGGTGTAAAGCATTGCATGTTGAAAAAGATGTTATATCTCTCTTGAAATGTTTTTCGAGTTAAATTTTGCGAAACCCTAAAATTTAGCCAAGGCATTGAAATATTTTTCTTTACATAGATTATCTAAAGTATCATTTTGAATATACTTTTTTTTTTAAGAATTCAAATAAATCTGTATACCGCTGCATAATTCTGTAAGTTGTGGTTTAAAATCTTTTGAACAATATATAGATAATCGCTATGAGACATCTTTTCGTATATTTTCAGAGATTAGTTTTTACTTTACTTTTACTTTTTTTTAATACGAAAGTGATTCACATTTTAGATTTTTTACGTTAATCAAGTGATCGGTACTGATTGTATTAAATAACCGGAAATAACCGGTAGTTTCAAAGGTGTGTTCAAGATATATAACAGTTTGAATTTCGTGGTTTGGAATGAATATAATATACCCTCGCAGAGGGTATTATAATTTTGGTCAAAAGTGTGCAACGCAGTGAAGGAGACATCTCCGACCTTATGAAGTATTTTTATTCTTGATCAGGATCACCTCCTGAGTCGATATGAGCATGTCCGTCTGTCTGTTTGTTTCTATGCAAAGCTAATCTCACAGTTTTCAAGCTATCAAGTTGAAACTTAATACACATCCTTTTTTTATTTGCAGGCAGTATATAAGTCGGAGCGGGATCGGTCTACTATATCCTATAGCTGCCATATACCTGATTGATCGGAAATGCCATAACTTTGGTGTTTTTGAAGTTAAAGACTATTCACTTTCCACACATGTTATACTTGGTCAAAATATTTTATTTACAATTTCATAAAGATCGGCCGACTATATCCTATAGCTGTCTTAACACGATCGGAATTGGCATAACTTTGGTGTTTTTTAAGTTAGAAAGAGACATCTTTGTTACTGTATCTATTTTAGGCAATCTTATCCGATATACTCTATAGTTGCCATATAACTGAACGATTAGATATGGGACAACATTGCTATGCTATGCTAAAGATGCTTGGGGCTGTTTCAAACATTTTTATACTCTTGCAGAGGGTATTATAATTTTGGTCAAAAGTGTGCAACGCAGTGAAGGAGACATCTCCGACCCTATAAAGTATATATACTCTTGATCAGGATCACCTCCTGAGTCGATATAAGCATGTCCGTCTGTCCGTCTGTCTGTCTGTCCGTCTATCAGTCGGTTTCTACGCAAACTAGTCTCTCAGTTTTAAAGCTATCGAGTTGAAACTTTGCACACATCCTTCTTTTCCTTGCAGGTAGTATATAAGTCGGAACGGCCGGGATCGGTAGACTATATCCTATAGCTGCCATATAATTGATTGATCGGAAATGCCATAACTTTGGTGTTTTTTAAGTTAGAGGGTTGGGTTTCCACACATGTTATATTTGACCAAAATATCTGGTGTACAAAATTTCATAAGGATCGGCCGACTATATCCTATAGCTGTCATACAACGATCGGAATTGGCATAACTTTGGTGTTTTTTAAGTTAGAAAGATGGGACTTGGTACAGATTATATTTTGGACAAAATAATCTGATTTGCCAAATTTCATAAGGATCGGCCGACTATATACGATCTTCTATATATCTAATAATATAAGATGCGTGGCGCCACCTAGCGGACTGCGACTGAACTGCAAGGGTATATCAACTTCGGCTCCGCCCGAAGTTAGCTTTCCTTTCTTGTTATTAGAAAATTAATTTGATGATGATATTTTCATAAAGATCAAACAACTTTATATGATCCGATATGACTTTATATGATATTATATATATATAATAATAGAAGCTGTTACCTAACTGCAAGGATATATCAACTTCGGCTCCGCCCGAAGTTAGCTTTTCTTTCTTGTTTTTATTTGATGTTAGTTTAACTTTTCGTACAACTTGTGATCTTGCCGTTACTGTGTTGTCATTAATCGCGAAGTTCGGTTTATTTGACTTGATTATAAGCCAATCTTTTGTATGCTTGAAATCTAATTTACAATTACATTTTTTTATTGAATTAATACCCAATATCCCAGTAAAGTTTTGTAATATTTTTTACTGCCTTTGTATCGATTAATGTTAATCCCATGGACTTCTGCACCAGTAAATATTGACAATAATATGTAGTTCTTTACCAGTAGTTACATGATTAAAGGTTTCAAATATGTTTTGGCTCAGGTTTGTAGCTTGAACTCTAGCATTATCTATTGCAGATTATCAAGGGTTATGGGAGTTTACAAAAAAAAAGAAAGTATTTTGTGGTATTATGAAATTCTGAAATTTTGTGTTTATAAGCGTGTTTAGCTGGTAATCTCTCATCCATTTTCGAAGATTCAATTAGTTTTCGTAAATTGTCGATTTTGTTAGAGAATTGGGTGGCTCTTTTACCTTTTTTGGTAAACATTTGCCATTTTTGCTTTGACTTCGTCGGATGTTTCATCGAAAAAAGTATCCTGCAATTCTTTAATGATTGCATCAATCGTAGTCTTGTAAACTTTATATATAGAGTGTAACTTTTTGTTTTAGCCGTAATTACCTTAATTGCGAGTGGCTCATATGTACTTTGGTAATGTTTACTAATATGATGACCATTATGAATTTTTGTATATGAACTAAGTTTCCATCAAATTCTGCAGCGTATCCAAAGCGTATTGCGGACCAGCCTTATAGCATCCTTACCGCAATAACCGGGCGTGATCTTGCAAAGCAAGGGGATCTCAGCCAAATCGGCCCGTCTAGTTAACCGATTGGGGACAGCACGGTCCAGACAGGGGACCTTGTTCAGCTGCCAGGCACCAAGAACGCATATCCTGCCTTGCGTATGCCTATTGGCGACCAACCAGGAACGACGACTGGTGATACTTTTCGACTTTTTGAAAAAATAAAAACTTATATTTAATTGAAAAAAATATTGTTTAACTAACTATAATAAATTCAATAAAATTATTTCGAGTTTTCCCTTAAATCCAAAATTAAAACAAAGTATGTATCTACTGATTTCAATAAGTAAATAAAAATCTTCCAAAGGAAAATGTTTGGTGAAAAATCATAGAAGACCAAAAATTAATGTAGAACATCGGAGATTTAAATTTTGGATGAGTACGAGTATTCCAAAGATATGGAAACTGCTGGATACCATTTTTTAATTTTAGTTGGTATACATACATTTGGTATACATACAAACGGCCTACATAATTCATTATATGGTAAAACATTATCAATTTCTTCTCATAGTTGTACCACGGAAACTGTGGGTGATGGTACCCATGTTTGTTCTGGACTTTGGTTCAGGGGACCCTAAAGGTTATGGAGCAGTTAAAATTTTTCGTGGAGGAACAAAATAATTGGAAATGGTCGGCCTGTGTAATCAATAATCATGGAATTTAAACTGGTCTGTGCTATTAAGTCTTGTAATAAGACAATCTCTGCGTCCCAGTCTACTATCCACTGAGAACGTTGTACACGTTAATTGTGCCAGATTCACGACCGTAGTTTCGGATGCCATTTCAGGTCTATTTTCCCTTTTTGCTGTGACGGTTATCGTACTGTTCAGGACGAAATAATATCGTCTTGAGTTAGACAAAAAGTAGATTAAAAGAGTTGATTAGCGGTTTTCGCAAAATCAATGACCACCACTGAGCGCTTGATTCACAATTTAGTAGTATTCAGCTGCTAAATTAGTCTCCATATCGTAAGAAATCCGCTGTTAGTGATGAGCTTGTGGCGAATAATCTTTAGCCTACTCAGCCGACAATTATGTCAATTATGCATATCTCTGGCCACCCCAAGGGCCGGACATGGGAAAAATTCGGTTTCCGAATATATCAGTATTTTAGAATTTCTCGAGCAATTATCCGATATGTAATTCACCCATTAGTCAAACCACCCTTAAAATCAACCAACAAGGTAATCAACCGTCCGGTCCCCGGTACAATTGATGTTGCGGTCTTAATAACTGCGACTCCAAAACTCTTTCAGATTGTACTTGGCCCTGACACATGAGATTGTTATCTCGGCTTACATCAAACCAAAACAAAAGTCGACATAAAGGTGGCGGATATTTCTAAATTTGAAAACACCAGGCACACGTCTTTCAAAATACGCGTGCCCGTGCAGATGTTCAATACGATTTTTTCTGTAAGTTTTTGGCAAGAGAATATTTTTGTCCAAGAACATAAGCCAAGTTCGGTGAAGATAAAAATTACCAAGCCTGTGGGAGTGAAGCTCCCACTTGATAGAGCCACTGACCAACCTTCCACCTCGTCTTCCTCAGTTGCAAAAAAACTTTACTAACACTTACCTATCAGAAAACGAGAGGGCTTCGTAGAAAATCTCCAAAGTGGATTCTATTAGTTCTTCGTTTGCATGCTCTATTATAGTCTTTACAGAAAACAGCGTGATAGAACACTGCAAAGGGGACGAGGAGTGTTTATTTCTGTAGACTCCAAAGAGTTGAAGAGGAAAAATCACAATAGTTTGGTGACATAGAATTCATTCGCATTAAAATCATTATGTCCAAGCCACCTTTGTCCGAAAAAACGAATACATACGTCCGAGCAATATTTGTCGCCTAGATTCGATCCGTTTCGAATCTTAACCTCGTTAAAAATGCTTAGTTGGACTTGTTTTTCGATTCAGATCCGGATGGAATTACTCTTTCCACAACTTTGCCCCTTTCTAATCCGGAGGATCCATATCATCAATCTCTTGAGGTTTCAACCGAAACCAATACTTTAATTTACAAGATTCGAAATCTCATAAAGTTCGTTTCTTTCGTAAGGATGACTTTATAAAACTGAATAAATTAATTATTGATTTTGATTGGTCCGATCACTGGCATGTGAAGATATAAACATTGCCTTACATAAATTTGTTTACACTTTGAATATATTTTTCGACGGGCGTAAATATCCGTCTGCTTTGAATAATCCGCCTTGGTATACAAAGCACCTTAAATTAAATTTAAAAAACTTCATGAGTAGACTTTTAAATAAATATAGATCATCTGACTGTACAGTTAGTTTTCAAGATACTCATACAGATACGGAGAATCTTATAGGAGTTACTTAGGAGTACTTAGGATCCGAAGCATTCTTATAACTTTGAAACACAAAGCGCAAACATGTTTCTTTTTCTCCTCTGCTTACGTTTGAAAACTTATATGCGAACACTGATCCGGCAATGGTCGATCTCTTTGCACAGTTTTTTTAAAAAACGTTGTCGGTTCAAGCAGCCACTGGAAAGTTTGGTCGGCAATAATTTATTGAATTTGTGACGTTACTTTCTTTTATACGCTATACGCTAGCGTTGTCTCGCTCTCTCGTGGTATCTCTCGGTCGCTCCGCAGCATCAAGCGTTGAGCCGCGCTCCCGCGTCTTTTAATTCTAATTCGGTCTTCAATCCTATTTCATTTTTATATCTATAAACCAATTCAATTAAATAAATTGTATTCATACAACAAAAACTAAAAGTGCTTGTTTCCATTAATGCATAGATTTGAAACTCCCCAAAGCTCCCCAAAACGCTCTGTAACTGAACAAACGTATTCATTTAGCACCATTCCAGCTCAGCTTTACTCCTTTTATATCCAATCAACCAACCTTATATTGCCTATCTTTTGATAAAAGTGGTGTGATATCGGATCTTCTTAAGGTTAAGCCCGTGTATTCAGCAGTCTCCGGGAGTACCAGGCTGTGCTTTGAAGAACTACGCTGAGGCACTGTGTAAACCACTTTTCAAACTCTTTAATCTATTGCTGTTAGTTAAATCTGATGCTGCCAATTAAAGAGGCATCTCTCAATTGTCAGAAATTCCAAAGATTTTTGACAAATTAATCATCCCATATTTGCAACACCTATGTAGTTCGTTAATATTCACCACTACCAACTTATTGGACCTATCATCGTTTGTCACGGATGGGTATCGAATGGCTTATAAACAGACGTCATTTACACCGACTTCAGTTCAGCATTTGACTCTGTTAACCATTCGATCTTTATAAGTAAACTCAGTCTTTTGGGATTTCCAACTGATCTCCTTAGGAGATACAAATTCTGATCGAGTGCTCTACTGATAACCTAAAACATTTTATCCTTAACGCTTTATCTTTGCAAAGCTCTTCCTTATGATACTTACTACCCTTACTATCTCAGATCTATCCCCGCAATTCGAGCCGTACGTTATGCGACAGCGGATGTAGGCTTTATGCGCAAATCTCTTCAAATCTAGCATTGTTCATGGGTTGTGGGTAGGTGGCAGGTGGGTAGATATAACGTCTTGTACTTTAGCCTTCTTGCAATTCATATACTTTAGTGTTTTTTATAACCTTGCAGAGGGTATTATAATTTTGGTCAAAAGTGTGCAACGCAGTATATATAAAGAATATATGTTCTTGATCAGGATTCCCTTCTGATTCGATATAAGCATGAACGTCTGACCATCTGCCCGTCTGCCTGTTTCTACGCAAACTAGTCTCTCAGCTTTAAAGCTATCGCCTTAAAACTTTGCACGCATCCTTCTTTCGTTTGTGGCAGTATATGAGTCGGTACAGCCGGGATCGGTCGACTCCTATAGCCGCCATATAACTGATTGATCGGAAATGCCATAACTTTGGTGCTTTTTTAAGTAAGAAGGTTGGGACTTTCAACACATGCTATAATTGGCCAAAGTCTCTTATCTACAATTATATCCTATATCTAACTACATCCTATAGCTTTCATAGAAATATCGGAATGGGCATAACGGTGTTTTTTAAGCTAGAAAGATGAGACTTGGTGCAGATCCCATTTTGGGCAAAAAAAAATCTGATTTGCCAAATTTCATAAGGATCGGCCGACTATGTCCTACAGCTGCCATATAACTGAACGATCGGAAATGGCACAACTTTGATATTTTTATACCCTTGCAGAGGGTATTATAATTTTGGTCAAAAGTGTGCAACGCAGTGAAGGAGACATCTCCGACCCTATAAAGTATATACATATATTCTTGATCAGGATCACCTCCTGAGTCGATATGAGCATGTCCGTCTGTCCGTCTGTCCGTCGGTCCGTCTGTCTGTTTCTACGCAAACTAGTCTCTCAGTTGTAAAGCTATCGAGTTGAAACTTTGCACACACCCTTCTTTCTGTTGCAGGCAGTATATAAGTCGGAACGACCGGGATCGGTCGACTATATCCTATAGCTGCCATATAACTGATTGATCGGAAATGCCATAACTTTAGTGTTTTTTAAGTTAGAGAGTTGAGACTTTCCACACAAGTTATGTTTGATCAAAATATCTTATGTACAAAATTTCATAAGGATCGGCCGACTATATCCTATAGCTGTCATACAACGATCGAAATTGGCATAACTTTGGTGTTTTTTAAGTTAGAAAGATGGGATTTGGTACAGATTCTATTTTGGGAAAAACAATCTGATCTGCCAATTTTCGTAAGGATCGGCCGACTACATACGATCCGCTACATATCTAATAATATAAGATGCGTGGCGCCACCTAGCGGACTGCGACTGAACTGCAAGGGTATATCAACTTCGGCTCCGCCCGAAGTTAGCTTTCCTTTCTTGTTAAAGATGCTTGGGGCTGTTTCCAACATTTGTATCAAAAAATTGATTCGATGATGAATATTCTCATAAGGATCCGTCAGCAATATACGATCCGATATATATAATAATATAAGCTGATACCTTACTGCAAGGGTATATCAACTTTGGCTCCGCTCGAAGTTAGCTTTCCTTTCTTGTTGAAGCTAGAATGATGGGACTTTATACGGATTCCATTTTGGGCAATCGAAACCGATCTGCCAAATTTTATAAAGATCGGCTGACTATATCCTATAGCCGCCGTATAACTGATAATATGATTTGAGCTGTTACCTACCTGCAAGGGTATAGCAACAACAAGTTAGCTTTTCTTTCTTGTATTTCTTTATTTTTGTGGACTCTTGTTGGCTTAAAAGGCGCTCTGCCATCAATTCCTAGTGCTTTGCCATAAGCTTTGGCATAAAGGGGTTTGGCCCTATTGCTTTGGCTTTCTGTATCTCATGCATTTTTTTATTTGCACTGTACTTTACTTTTGCAGAAATGTAGAATTTTGTAGTTGTTTGTGTTTTAAAAAAAATCCTTTTCCATTAGTAAAATTTTAAAATTGTCTCTGTTGCTGTGTTATAATATTGTTATGTTGACCACATAAAAAACATGTCGTTTCTGTTTTTGGTTATTTATTCTAATGATTTTTAGATTAAAATTAAAGTCTACGTAACTACGCTGCCAGTTACACTGGCGGAGAAATTTATATTTGATTCGCGAAATTGTCGCTCGAACGGGAACGCATTATGTTCACATCGTGTCTGAGCAGCGAGGCATGCCGACTTAGCACTGAGACTGTACGTTGCATAGTTGAGCACTTAAAGTATGCCTGAAAAACAAAGTGTTACAATGTATTTCATGTACAATAAAGACGAAATATTTAATAAAGTGAGCACTGGATTGTTTCGAGGGCTTGAGGAGCTCTAACTTTTATGGTATAGTCCTTAGATGCTCTTACATTGCATCTTACCGCGGATTTTTGCGAAAGCCAAATGATGTGCCGGGAACTGAACTGCCAATCTAAACTGGCTATGAATCACGTTCAATATTATTATTAAACAATGCTGTTCCTAAACCAATTTGAAAATATTTCTTGGAACTATAGAAATAACCATAAGTTAAGAGACGAAGGCGAAGCGTCAGTGGGATTCACTTCTTGGGGGAACAGAAAAAGTTTGGCAGCGGGTTGCCTGAGGGTCCCCGTTTACTTCTTTCACCCTGCCTTGAGCTGGGACTGGGCCTGCTTCTTGAGCATCATGCATTCACGGCATCCATTTACTTTTGCTCGAGCAAGGGGTACGAAGCCGAACGGTCCAGAATCTGGAGCTAATCAGAAGCATAAAGAGCTGAAAGTACAAATAACTGGTACTAGAATGGGCTGCTTTTCCACTTGCTCCCAATTACTCGTATAATGCCCACCTTGCCAAGGAATACATAGGAGCAGCCTCTGTGATGCGTCGCAAAAACCGTGGTACTGAACGGTTGCGTATGAATGAAAGTGTATCCACCTCGGCTTTTGGATTTATGCCAAAGTTGGCTAATCCCTCAGGAAGGCCTGTCGTCTCAGCAAAAAATCGGTTGCAATCTCTTGTAGAAAAATCTTTACGCGGATGACGCAAGAGGACAGTCAAACTGCGGGATCGATGAGCTTGGCTGTCTAGCACAAAAAAAAGAAAATCAGAGATCAACTTAACTGGGAGATTTTTCACCTCCCAGAACTTTATGAGAATTTCATCCAGACGAGACTCGATGACGGTGTGGTGGGAGGCTATGTGGTGAGATGAGCTAATGCTTCGAAGAATCCACTTAAAGACAGTCTCTTAACCAAGAAGAGTACCGCAAACTCACCAATGAGTACGTCAATCGGAGCTCTCCGATAGTAATATTTATTATCCAATGAAAGTGGCGGAAGATCCTGTACTACGGGTTGTTGAATCGTCCAGGAGGAAAGGCTTCCGGCTATGTGGGGAAACACATATGGAACAAAACAAATATGCATATGGTTGGATCTGAATATGTGGCCAATGGAGAGCTGGCTTCGCTTACGGGGCTGGGCTGCAATCGAAACCTCCTTAGAGTACTGCAAATTAACCGTATGAAAAGACATCTTTAAAATTTTGGAAAAGCTATAAAAATACGTATACGGTTCCTGAGGGAGGTCCTGGACATGGCCGTGCGTATCGCTTCTAATGCTGGCGGCTACCGATAGGTGAATTCGCGTCCACTATAACCGGAACAAGAGCTGACCACCCGGCAGAAAATACCGTAAGAGACAGACGTGGTCAATGGTGAGGCTCCACAAGGAACGCCAATCCCTTACCCAACCTTAGTGCTCTTACGGGAAACTAGGTGAAGCCAGCTCCTCGAGGCGGTGGTTAGCATCAGACGCCCCAGTCCTCTGGACTCCCCGGAGATTAACATCCTATGATCCGTGACGTCACTGTTTGCATCAGCTGTGGTGTATGCACACATGAGTTCTTATTACATAACAGCGACAGCGTGTCAAGTGGCTAAACATATTTCAAGTGCATACGTAATATGATATGCAATTGCATTCACCATTTAGAGCCGAGTCAGCATGGTTCCCACGCTGACTACTTATATGTGCATGCATACCTCTCTGCCCGTTTCTACAAACTGTAACTTTACTTATACGTATATAAAATATATAAAAAGGCTGCTCTGCCACTGTGCCGACAGCTAGCAAGACTTAGTATAAGAAAACAACAATTCATTCGAATGAAGACACTGAACATGATAAAACACATCTTTTTAATTCTACATGGCGACTGTGATTTCGTTTCGAAAGAACCTGAAGAAAAAGTCAAACAATCAATCAAACAATCGCATAATCAAACAACAAAATCAATGGACAGCAGCAGCAAGCACAATAGTAGTCCAACAAGAAAAACTATCCTGCGCAGGATAACCGATAAGATGATGTTCCAGCAAAGCCAGCAACAGCCAAACCAACATGCGAGGAAAACGGAGAAAAGAAATACCTAAGTGAGTTGAGTGCAAGCAATGGGAAGGCGCGGAGGTGTTAAAAATAAGGTTAACAAAAGAATAGCACACATTAAGTGGCTGTTATTCACTAAAATTTGACAAAATTTGTTTTAAAAGCGTGCGGAACCATTTCCGCTCGTTTAGAAGTATAGTCCGTAAAGTTATGCGAAACAATAGGTAGGATAAATGTAAAAGAAACAAAAAAATATACATATAAGAATAGATGAGAAGTAATTCGATAAGTAAATTCAGAGATGAAATAGGTGATAATTATTACTATAATTATAATTTAAAAAAAACAACAATGGCTATAGTAGACGTTAAGTCAGTGGATTCCACTGCTAACGTAATAAATAAAGTTGAGCCAAATAACATTAATTTGGAATTTGTAAATATTATGCTATTAATAATTGTTGTCATAATGTGTGCCAATGTGCTTTTATAAATTATACAAACTTCACAATAAATGTTTGAAAAAAAGATATATGAGCCAAGCAAACGACTTAAACAAAATTAAAAAAAAAAATTAAAAAAAAAAAAACCCTTGCAGTTGAGTCGCAGTCCGCTAGGTGGCGCCACGCATCTTATATTATTAGATATATAGCGGATCGTATATAGTCGGCCGATCCTTATGAAATTTGGCATATCGAATTATTTTGCCAAAAGAGGAATCCATTGAAACTCCCATCCTTCTAACTTGAAAAACAACGAAGTTATAGCATTTCCGATCAATCAGTTATATGACAGCTATAGGATATAGTTGGCCGATCCTTATGAAATTCGACAAATCAGATTGTTTTTCCCAAAATAGAATCTGTACCAAATCCCATCTTTCTAACTTAAAAAACAACAAAGTTATGCCAATTTCGATCGTTCTATGACAGCTATAGGATATAGTCGGCCGATCCTTATGAAATTTTGTACACAAGATATTTCAAATATAACATGTGTGGAAAGTCTCAACCCTCCAACTTAAAAAACACCAAAGTTATGGCATTTCCGATCAATCAGTTATATGGCAGCTATAGGATATAGTCGACCGATCCCGGCCGTTCCGACTTATATACTGCCTGCAAAGGAAAGAAGGGTGTGTGCAAAGTTTCAACTCGATAGCTTTAAAACTGAGAGACTAGTTTGCGTAGAAACAGACAGACGGACCGACGGACAGACGGACAGACGGACATGCTCATATCGACTCAGGAGGTGATTCTGATCAAGAATATATATACTTTATAGGGTCGGAGAGGTCTCCTTCACTGCGTTGCACACTTTTGACCAAAATTATAATACCCTCTGCAAGGGTATAAAAAGTAACGACAATGAAATAAAATAAAGAAAATTTGAAACAAAATATATATATATACATATATTTATATGTATGTGTATCCAAGTATGAATACACAAAGAGCCATAAACAAAACATATTTCAATACCTAATATTCTTAATAATACTTAATAACACAGGCCAACAGCAAAAAATCTCCACGCATAATTTCACCTGCTCCATAACCTTTAAGCTCCCCTTAATCAAAGTCCAGAACAAACATAGGTTCTATCAGCCACAGTTTCCGCGGTACACCTAAGAGAAGAAATCGATCATATTTTACCATATATTGAATTATGTAGGCCGTGTAATGGCGATGACCATCATTGTTTCTAGTACATATCATTTTTGAAATGTATGTGTACCAACTAAAATTAAAAACTGGTATCTAGCAGTTACCATATCTTTGGAATACTCATCCAAAGTTGAAATCTCAGATTTTCTACATTAATTTTTGGTCTTCTTTGATTTTTCCCCAAAAATTTTTCTATGGAAGCTTTTTATTTTATTATTGAAATCAGTAGATCATACTATGTTTTAATTGTGGGTTTCAGGAAAAACGCGAAATAATTTTATTAATTGCTAGATACTATTTATTCTTTTTCGTCGGTACACGTACATTTCAAAAATTATATGTACTAGAAACAATGATGGTCATCGCCATTACACGGCCTACATAATTAAATATATGGTAAAATATGATCGATTTCTTCTCTTAGGTGTACCGCGGAAACTGTGGCTGATAGAACCTATATTTGTTCTGGACTTTGGTTCAGAAGAGCCTAAAGGTTATGGAGCAGGTAAAATTATGCGTGGAGGAAAAAAAAAGTTGGAAATTGTCGGCCTGTGTAATCAATAATAATTGAAACCAGAATCAAAAGAAGTTATTGACCAACAAGATTTGGAAGAGGAAGAAATAAATAATTTCACTATCCCAGCTATACTAATATCTGAATTGGACAATTTTGCAGATTCAGGCAATACCTCGAGCATAGTTGAAGAAAAATTTATTACAATGGCTTAATCAAATACTGATTTTATCAACACTGCATCAAAGCTTATACCAGTATTTGATGGTGAACACGAACAATTAGCTAATTCAATAATAAAAACAAGAAAGGAAAGCTAACTTCGGGCGGAGCCGAAGTTGATATACCCCTGCAGTTGTGCCATTTCTGATCGTTCAGTTATATGGCGGCTATTGGATATAGTTGGCCGATCCCTATGAAATTTGTCAAATAAGATTATTTTGCCCAAAATGGAATCTGTACCAAGTCCCATCTTTCTATTTTAAAAAACACCAAAGCTATGCCAATTCCGATCGATCTATGACAGCTATAGGATATGTCGGCCGATCCTTATAAAATTTTGTAGACAAGATATTTTGGCCAAATATAACATGTGTGGAAAGTCTCAACCCTCCAACTTAAAAAATGTTATGGCATTTCCGATCAATCAGTTATATGGCAGCTATAGGATAAAGTCGACCGATCTGACTTATTTGCTACCTGCAAGGAAAAAAAGGATGTGTGCAAAGTTTCAACTCGATAGCTTCAAACCTGAGAGACTAGTTTGCGTAGAAACCGACAGACAGACGGACATGGTTATATCGACTCAGGAGGTGATCCTGATCAAGAATATATATACTTTATAGGGTCGGAGATGTCTTCACTGCCTTGCACACTTTTGACCAAAATTATATTACCCTCTGCAAGGGTATAACAAAGCTAATAGGTGTCGCCAGAAACTTAATCGGAAATGAATGACTTATGATACATTTCCGGACTAAAGATAAATGTCAAAGGCGAAACTGTAGAAGTATTATCAGCTAAACTGATGAATCTACAGCAACGCAACAAAACTGCTAACCAATATACATCAGAGGTTGAGCAAATGACAAAAGCTTTAGAAAGTGCGTACATAACGGAAGGCCTACCACTTGCGTTAGCCAAAAGTTATTCTACACAGTCTGCAGTTAAGGCAATGGCAAAGAATTGCTCAATTGATAAGGTAAAATTTATCATGCACGCTGGCACCTTCAACACCATGAATGATGCCATATCCAAATTCGTAAACAGTTGCACGGAAGCAACTGGACAACCTAATACTGTCCTTTATTTTAAAAATTATTCACAGAGTGGTGAAAACCGCGGACGTGGAAATTTCAGAGGAAACTTTCGTGGTCATAAAAATAATTAAAACAACTACAACAATTCCAATTATAACAATAATAGATAAGGCAATAATAGAGAACAATAAATAGATAATGATTTCAATAGAGTTACAGACAGGTAACTACATAATTCCACACGATTTTTCTGCGCGGTTCCCACTGCATACGTACAGCCCACCTCCCGTCCAACCGACCGAGGGACGCTGCCGCGTAACGTACGGCTCGAATCGCGGGAATAGATCCGAGATAGATAAGCGAGGATTAGGAGAAAGATATTACGAGGAAAAGTGTTGCACAGATAAGGCGGTTAATGTAAGCGATTTAAGATTGTTAGTAGAGCAAGGTGACAAGATGTGGTAGAGACCATTGTAGTCCGGACATAATACCCTGAACGGATCGTGTTGGGCATATGTCGAACTACAATGGCTGAGGAGCAGAGGACGAAAGTTTCTGGTCCTTCTACTAGGAATGTTAAAATTTAAGCGTGTTAGTAAATGCTGGCTGTATATATTTCCAAAAATTCCTACGATTTGTTAATGATGGTAAGTTGATTAGTAAAAGTCTACTATGATAAGAGGGGAGGTAAAGATTTGCATCCCAATTAAGTCCCCTAAGCGCAAAAGTAAGGAAGTTTTTTTGTACAGATTCAATGTGATCTTGGTGTACTCCATTTTGAGGACTCCAGACACACGATCCATACTCAAGAATCGGACGGACCAGTGATGTATATAACGTTTTAGTTATGTACGGGTCATTAAATTCTTTTGACCATCTTTTAATAAAACCACGCACACCCATAGCATTATTAACCATGGTAGATACATGGTCGGTAAATTTAAGTTTCAAATCTAATAGGACACCTAGATCGTTAACCTGAGTTAATCGTTCTAAGGCGTTCCCATAGAGAAAGAACATAGCCTGGTGAGGACTAGATCGGTAAAAAGACATAAGTTTACAATTCGATCCATTAATCTTTAGGTTATTTTCTAAACACCAATTTTGAAGTTTTTCCAAATCGAATATAAGTCTAGACTGGGCGCTAGTGAATTTATACTGAAAGCATAGCTTAACGTCATCAGCGTACACAAGTACAAGTGAATTAGTTAAGGCAAGGGGCAAGTCGTTAATAAACAGAGTAAAAAGTAGGGGTCCAAGATGGCTTCCTTGGGGCACCCCCGATGTGGCGCGGACTAAACGCGAGGTAACATCTTTAAAGAAAACACGTTGGGTTCTCCCAGATAAGTAGCTCGAAATCCACATAAGAAGATCAGTTGGGAATCCCAAAAGACTGAGTTTACTTATAAGAAGCGAATGGTTAACAGAGTCAAATGCTTTACTGAAGTCAGTGTATATGACGTCTGTTTGTAAGCCATTCCGGAAGCCATCCGTGATAAAAGATCCAATAAGTTGGTAGTGGTGGCTCCAATAGCGTTAGCTCCAATAAGTTGGTAGTGGTGGAGCGGCGCTTCATGAAGCCATGCTCGGAGTTATTGTATTGCTCACGGAGTTATTATTGAACTACATAGGTGTTGCAAATACACATAGGTGTAAAAAGACATAAGTTTACAATTCGATCCATTAATCTTTAGGTTATTTTCTAAACACCAATTTTGAAGTTTTTCCAAATCGAATATAAGTCTAGACTGGGCGCTAGTGAATTTATACTGAAAGCATAGCTTAACGTCATCAGCGTACACAAGTACAAGTGAATTAGTTAAGGCAAGGGGCAAGTCGTTAATAAACAGAGTAAAAAGTAGGGGTCCAAGATGGCTTCCTTGGGGCACCCCCGATGTGGCGCGGACTAAACGCGAGGTAACATCTTTAAAGAAAACACGTTGGGTTCTCCCAGATAAGTAGCTCGAAATCCACATAAGAAGATCAGTTGGGAATCCCAAAAGACTGAGTTTACTTATAAGAAGCGAATGGTTAACAGAGTCAAATGCTTTACTGAAGTCAGTGTATATGACGTCTGTTTGTAAGCCATTCCGGAAGCCATCCGTGATAAAAGATCCAATAAGTTGGTAGTGGTGGCTCCAATAGCGTTAGCTCCAATAAGTTGGTAGTGGTGGAGCGGCGCTTCATGAAGCCATGCTGGCACGGAGTTATTATTGAACTACATAGGTGTTGCAAATGTGGAGTGATAAGTTTTTCAAAAAGCTTTGGAATTGCTGACAATTTAGAGATGCCTCTATAATTAGCAGCGTCGGATTTTTTCCCATTTTTATGCAGCGGAATAATGAAGGATTCCTTCCACATAAGGGGAAAGATCGAAGTTTTCAGCGATAGATTAAAGAGTTTAACAAGCAGTTTGCAGAACACAGCCTGGTACTCCATCAGGGCCTGGCGAATACACGGGCTTAACCTTAAGAAGATCCGATAACACACCACTTTGATCGAAAGATGGGCGAAATATAAGGTTGGCTGATTGGATATTATAAGTGTAAGGCTGAGCTAAACTGCTGCTAGGTGAATAGGTAGTTTGAAAAAACTGTGCAAAGAGATCGACCATTGCCTGATCGGTGTTCGCATAAGAGTTCTCAAACGTAAGCAGTGAGGGAAAAGATACATGTTTACGCTTAGTGTTACAAAGTTATAGAACTTCTTCGGATCCTGAGTAAACTGAATCTTGCAGCGGCGAATATAACTCCTATAACATTCTGCGTTATGCACGGTGAAATTGGACCGAGCTACTAAGTATCTTGAATAACTAACTGTACAGCCAGATAATCTATGTTTGTTTAAAAGTCTACTCATACTATTCTTTAAATTTATAAGGTACCTTGTATACCAAGGCGGATTCGTTGAAGCGGACGGATATTTCCACGGCACGCAAGCGTCGAAAAATATGTTCAAAGTGTAATAAAATTTTTGTAATGCGATGTTTATATCCTCGCATGCCAGTAAATCAGACCAATCAAATTCCAAAATTAACTTATTTAATTTCGTAAAGTCAGCCTTACGAAAGAAACGAACTTTCTGAGATTTAACTGTAGACTTAAGGTCAAAAAAGTAATTATTTTCGATTGAAACCTCAAGAGTGGGATGATATGGATCCTCAGGGTTAGAAAGGGGCAAAGTTCTGGAAAGAGTAATTCCATCAGGATCAGAAACGAAACATAAGTCCAACAGCCGACCTAAAGAATTTCTAACGTGGTTAATTTGCCCGAGTGACATGTCGAACATGCCCTCAGGGAAGTCATGGTGGGAGTTAAGCTGTAAAGACGGTGAATTATCAACATTTGACCACATAAGTTCTGGGATATTAAAGTCACCCAGAGCTATCAGGTGGTCACCATCAGACAGACGATCGAAAACCAAACGAATAGCGGACAAATGATGCCAGTATGTTGGCGGTTCGGACGACGGTGGTATGTACGAACAGGTAACATACAAAGATTGGTAACATGCAAAGAAATTCAATGTCACCAAACTCTTGTGATTTTACCTCTTCAGAAGCGAATTTGGAGTCTACAGAAATTAGCACTCCTCCTCCCCTTCGCAAAGTTCTATCACATCTAAAAGTGGTGTACCTACTAGGAAAAACTTCGGAGCTTAAGATCTCCGGCTTTAACCAAGTTTCTGTAAATACAATAATGTGAGATGCAAAAAAAGAACTATCAGAATACAGTTTGGGAAGTTTACTACGTAACCCTCTTGTATTCTGATAGGTAAGTGTTAATGAAGACATTAGTTTTTTTGAGATTGAAGATGAGGTGGAAGGTTGATCAGTGGCCTTAACATGTGGGAGTTTTACACCCACAGGTTTGGTTATCTTTTTTTTCACCGTACTTGGCTGATGTTCTTGGACGAAAATGTTCTCTGGTCAAAAGCTGGCGGAACAGATCGTCTTGAACATCTGCAAGGGCACACGTATTTTGAAAGATGACGTGTGCCTGGTGTAAGAATATTTGAACTTTGTAATATCCACCACCTTTATGCCGGCTTTTGCTTTGGCTTTGATGTAAGCCGAGATATCAATCTCCGAAGTATCAGGTGCAAGCTGGGAAACAAAAATGTGTTTCGATGGTGGGATCACCTGCAAAGGTTTTGGTGCCGCCGTAACTAATACTGCGGCATCAGTGCGTACCGGGGGTCCGGACGGTTTATTACCCTGTTTGGTGACTGTTACAGGAGTTTGAATTATTGGGTCTGGGATCACTTGAAGCGATGCCACAGAGGACATATCGGACAATTGCTCATTGAGTCCGAGACATTCGGAAGCCGAACTTTCTCAGGTCCGGCCCTTGGGGTGGCCAGAGATATAAGCGGCTGCATAGTTATCGGCTGAGCAGGCTGAAGATTATTCGACCCGAGCACATCACTAAAAGCGGATTTCTTACGCTTTGGAGACTCATTTAGTAGTTGAAGGCTACTAAACTGTGTATCAAGCGCACAGAGTTGGTCATTGATTTTTCGAAAACCACTAATCAACTCCTTGAAACCGCTTTTAGTCTGCCTCATGAACGACTTCATTTCGTCCTGAACAGCACGACAACCATCACAGCAAAAGTGGAGACCAGACCTACGCGAGATTGCATCCGAAACTGAGGCCGTGAACCCGGCACACTTAGAGTGTAAAACGTTTTCACAGAGCCAGCAATGGATGGTAGGCTGGGAAGACGAGATTGTCTTATTGCAAGACTTTAATGCACGGACCAATTTAAAATCCATAATTATTAAAAATTTAAGTAATTAATTTATTAAAAATTATTTAAAACAAAATAATTAATTTATTAAAAATTATTAAAAATTAAATAATTAATTTATTAAAAATTATTAAAAAAATTAATAATTAATTTAAAAATATTATTTTATTTTATTAATGAGGAACCTTGAACCACTGTACCAAGGAAACGAGAAGGGGAGATTAAAGAGAGCAGTTAGTGCAAGTTAGTAAGATTTAAAGAAATAGAGATAAGAGTCTCTATTGAGCGAGAGTAGAAGCAAAAGAATAGCAACAACACCAACAGCAGGGCTTTGTTTGGAAAGTAAATTAAATAAATTATTATTTTACCTCCAAATATATCACTGCACACGCGAAGCGATACGGATCTAAAAAATTGCAATTTGTTTTTATATCTGTAAAGAAATAAACACCGATTGTTTATAGAAAGCTTATTGCAAATTTTACAAAAACGTAGTGCGCACAAAAAAAACACGTCCGGCCGCTTTAAGATAAAGAGAGGAAGTCGATTTTTATTTAGTAAATTTGCACTTCGCAATACCTTGTAATGGAATAATTGGCATTGACTTCATTAAGAAATTCAGTTGCCAGTTAGATTTCAAACCAAATGAAGATTGGCTCACAATGAGACCAAATAATTTGAATTTCCCAATTTATGTTCCAATAACATACAGTTCTGGTAATAATTGCATTGTTCTACCAACAGGATCCCAAGTTGTCCGAAAGATTCATCTATCATCAGGTGAAGAAAGTATATTATACGTAATCAGTAAACTCAACATGGCATTTATGTTGCGAACACGGTCGCAACAACCAAAAATGCATTTGTCCGATTAATGAATACATCCAGTAATGACCAAATAGTAAATATTCACAGTTTAAAATATGAACCACTTTCGAACTATGACATAGTTCACAAAAATTCAGAAAAAACTGTCTTATCTCAATTAGCTAAAAATTTCCCACACAATTCAAAGACGAACAGACTAATTTATGGACCCATTTTAGTGACGTATTCGGACTCGAAACCGAATCAATCACTACCAACAATTTCTACAAGCAAAAGCTCACATTGAAGGGTGATTACATAAATACATAATTTACATAAATAATTATAGAAGTCCCCATAGTCAGAAAGATTAAATTAATATACAGGTACAAAAATTAATAGACAATAAAATAGTAGAACCGTCTGTATCAGCCTATAACAGCCCACTTTTATTAGTTCCGAAGAAATCACTTCCCGGATCTGATAAGAAAAAATGGCAATTAGTAATTGACTATCGTAAAATTAATAAAAAACTATTGTCGGATAAATTCCCGCTACCTAGAATTGATGATATTTTGGATCAACTGGGAAGAGCGAAATAATTCTCATGTCTGGACTTAATGTCTGGCTTTTATCATATTAAACTTGAAAAAGGTTCAATGGATAAACGTCATTTTCAACGAGCAATGGCTCGTATCGTTTCACACGATTACTTTTCGGTTTAAAAATATCGCCTAATTCATTTCAGGGGATGATGACTATTGCATTCTCTAGATTAAAACCTTCACAAGCATTCCTTTATATGGATGACTTAATAGTTATAGGTTGTTTCGAAAAACATATGCTTAACAAGAAAGGAAAGCTAACTTCGGGCGGAGCCGAAGTTGATATACCCTTGCAGTTGTGCCATTTCCGATCGTTCAGTTATGTGGCGGCTATTGGATATAGTTGGCCTATGAAATTTGGCAAAATGGATTGGAATCTGTACCAAGTACCATCTTTCTAACTTAAAAAACACCAAAGTTATGGCATTTCCGATCAATCAGTTATATGGCAGCTATAGGATATAGTCGACCGATCCCGGCCGTTCCGACTGTACTACCTGCAAGAAAAAGAGGGATGTGTGCAAAGTTTCAACTCGATAGCTCTAAAACTAGTCTAAACTAGAGACTAGTTTGCGTAGAAACGAACTTTTTCGAACTTTCCACACATGTTATATTTGACCAAAATATCTTATGTACAAAGTTTCATAAGGATCGGCCGACTATATCATAGAACGATCGAAACTGGCATAACTTTGGTGTTTTTTAAGTTAGAAAGATGGGATTTGGTACAGATTCTGGTGCAGATTATTATTTTGGGAAACACAATCTGATTTGTCGAATTTCATAAGGATCGGCCGACTATATCCTATAGCTGTCATATAACTGATTGAGCGGAAATGCTATAACTTCGTTGTTTTTCAAGTTAGAAGGATGGGAATTTCAATGGATTCCTCTTGTGGTAAAATAATTCGATTTGTAAAATTTCATAAGGATCGGCCAACTATATACGATCCGCTATATATCTAATAATATAAGATGCGTGGCGCCACCTAGCGGACTGCGGTTCAACTGCAAGGGCATATAAACTTCGGCTCCGCCTGAAGTGAGCTTTCCTTTCTTGTTCATGCATGAAGTCACCTTTCTGGGACTGATAAAGATATCTTGCCAGACGACAAAAAATACGACGTCATTAAGAATTACCCAGTCCCTCATGATGCGGACAGCGCTAGAAGATTTATTGCATATTGCAATTACTATAGACGTTTTATCAAAAATTTTGCCGACTAAGCTCGACACTTAACAAGATTATGTAAAACAAGAAAGGAAAGCTAACTTCGGGCGGAGCCGAAGTTGATATACCCTTGCAGTTCAGTCGCAGTCCGCTAGGTGGCGCCACGCATCTTATATTATTAGATATATAGAAGATCGTATATAGTCGGCCGATCCTAATGAAATTTGGCAAATCAGATTATTTTGTCCAAAATAGAATCTGTACCAAGTCCCATCTTTCTAACTTAAAAAACACCAAAGTTATGCCAATTCCGATCGTTGTATGACAGCTATAGGATATAGTCGGCCGATCCTTATGAAATTTTGTACACAAGATATTTTGGTCAAATATAACATGTGTGGAAAGTCCCAACCCTCTAACTTAAAAAACACTAAAGTTATGGCATTTCCGATCAATCAGTTATATGGCAGCTATAGGATATAGTCGACCGATCCCGGCCGTTCCGACTTATATACTGCCTGCAAAGGAAAGAAGGGTGTGTGCAAAGTTTCAACTCGATAGCTTCAAAACTGAGAGACTAGTTTGCGTAGAAACGGACAGACGGACAGACGGACAGACGGACATGCTCATATCGACTCAGGAGGTGATCCTGATCAAGAATATATATACTTTATAGGGTCGGAGATGTCTCCTTCACTGCGTTGCACACTTTTGACCAAAATTATAATACCCTCTGCAAGGGTATAAAAATTGTTAAATTCGAATGGACAACTGATTGCCAGAATGCCTTCGAACCGGCACTAGTAAATCCGAATTTATTACAATACCTAGATTTCAGCAAAGAATTTTGCATAATAACGAATGCAAGTAAGCAAGCGTGTGGTGCGGTTTTAACTCAAAACAAAAATGGACTCCAACTTCCAGTTTCTTATGCATTAAGATCGTTTACTAAGGGTGAAAGTAATAAAAGTATATGGAGACTTTTTTGCTCCAAATAAATATAACCACGTTGGTTAATAACTACTAATATTTATTAAAGATAACTGCATGAATAGTGTGGATACAAAGATTTGGTTGAATGTATATGTTGTCAATATTAAGATGATTTCTTGAAGAGTGAAGCTTCTTGTAGCGAGTAGTCTTTTAGTATGCCCAAAGGGATTTTAGATACTTTGGCGAAAAAGAATTTATTCGTTGCAATTTCAAATTGTGTCGGTTGACTCGCCACAGTACTCCCCCCTAGACTTCATGGTGCAAAGCGAGCAGGGAGTCTAATTGTACGCCGGGGTCTTGGAGGTGAGGTTGTTTCCGGTGACTCTCCAAGAGCCTGTAGGTCTGGTCCTTTATTTGGTGGTTCCAGCGTTGAGCTTTTGTCTGTTGGCTGTTGCATTATTATGAAGGCGGGTTTGAGGCGGTCCACTGATACTTTGACTGCACGTCCAGCGACGGATATGGTGAAGTGTTTGTCGTTCCTTTCGATGACTTCAAATGGACCGTCGTATGGAGGTTGAAGTGAAGTGCGTACTGCATCATTTCGTAGGAATACATGTGAGGTGGTTTCCAATTCCTTAAATATAAATGGTTTGGAGGTGTCATGATGAGCTGTTTGTGCTGGACGGATCTCTTGCATGATTTTTTCCAATTTTTTAGCATATTCCGTTTGGGATTGTATTTTGTTTGATTGGTGGAAAAACTCTCCCGGCAACCTGAGCGTAGTTCCGTATACTAGCTGTGCGGGTGTTGCTTGAATGTCCGGTTTGTAAGCTGTGCGAAGTCCTAAAAGAATTATTGGTAGTTTCTGTGGCCAATTTGCATGGTTTTTGCACATGATGGCAGCTTTTAGCGTTCGATGATTCCGTTTGCTTGTGGATGATATGCGGTTGTACGTAGGTGATCGATTCCCAGTAGCCTTGATAATTCATTGAATAGCCTCGTTTCGAATTGTCTGCCTTGATCCGTTGTGATTCGAGCCGGTATGCCAAATCTGGAGATCCAGGAGCGAATGAGGGCGGATGCTACGGTATCGGCTTGCATGTCTTCAATAGCGATGGCTTCTGGCCACCTCGTGTACCGATCTATAATGGTGAGGCAGTATCTGTACGGGCCAGATTGTGGTAGTGGTCCAATAAGATCCAGATTGATGTGCTCGAATCTTTGGTTGGGTAGTGTAAAGTTTTGAAGAAGTGAGCGAACGTGACGGGTGATTTTTTATCTTTGGCAAGGAATGCAGTGTTTTACGAACTCGGAGATTTCTTTGTGCATGGAGGGCCAAACGAATCGTTGTTTTAAAAGTCTTATAGTTGGCTTAACTCCACCGTGTGCAATGTTATGTAGCTTCTCGATGATTTTGTTTCTAAGCGGCTGTGGTATGAAAGGCCGTACGCTAGAAGTAGATATATCGCAAATTAGTGAGTGATGTGTATGAGGAATATTTACTGCTTTTAACTGAAGCGAGCTGGTGTTGGAATTGAGTAGTTTTCGGAGTTCTGGGCAGCGTAATTGCGCATCGCTTATTTCATTATAATTAATCCAATTATCTCCGAAGGCTTCGATGCGGGAAAGCGTATCTGCGGTTGTATTTTCGTCTCCTGCTATGTGTGTTATAGATGTGGTGAATTGTCCTATGAAATCCAATTGTCGAAGTTGTCGCGGGGATGCTTTTTCCGGTTTTTGATCGAAGGCGTATACTAAGGGTTTGTGGTCTGTACGGATGTGAAAAACCCTGCCTTCCAGCATGTGGCGGAAATGTTTTATTCCGAGATAAATTGCTAGGAGTTCCCGATCGTATGTGCTATATTTTCGTTGTGTTTCTGAGAGCTTAATGCTGAAGAATCCCATTGGTTGGTATTCCGAGTTGATGACTTGATGTAGAACCGCTCCCACTGCTATGTTGCTCGCGTCTGTGCTTAGCGAAAGGTTTGCGTTCGGTGCAGGATGTGCCAATAGTGCAGCTTTTGCTAAAGAATTTTTGCAACTGTTGAATTTGTCGATTGTTTCTGTTGTCCAGTTGATTGGGGTGGAATCGTTTTTCTTATTGCCTGGTATAAGCTGCACTAGTGGAGCTTGATGTTGAATAGCATTGGGGAGAAATCGTCTATAAAAGTTGATCATTGCAAGGAATCTTCGAAATTCTTTGGCCACCTTGGGTAAGGGGAAATTTGTAATGGCGTTTACCTTGGTTTGTAGAGGTTTAATACCCTGGTGGTTAATTTTATGTCCTAGGAACTCAATTGATTCTTTTCCGAAACAACATTTGCTGGGGTTTATCGTGAGATTGTACTCTTGCAGTTTCTCGAAAACTTGCGCAGATGGATATGATGTTGATGAATGTTGGCCGATGCGTCTGCTATATCGTCGACGTAAACAAAGACAAAGTCTAAATCCCTGAATGCTGTATGCATATAGCGTTGAAATGTTTGAGCTGCGTTACACAGTCCAAATGTCATGTGTGTGAATTCGAACAGACCAAAAGGAGTTGTTATGGCCGTTTTAGGGATGTCTTTAGGTTCTATTGGGATTTGATTGTATGCGCGGTTGAGATCGATCTTGGAGAAAATAGTTTTTCCATAGAACACGTGTGTGCAATCTTGTATGTGTGGTAGTGGATACCGGTCCGGTATGGTTTGCGCATTGAGGGCGCGGTAGTCACCGCATGGTCTCTATTCACCAGTAGGTTTTCGTACCATGTGTAAAGGTGAAGCATATGGGCTTTTAGAAGGTCTGCATACTCCCATGTCCATTAAATATTGGAACTCTTTCTTTGCTGCTCGGAGTTTCTCTGGGGTCAGTCTTCGTGGTCGCGCGAAGGGTGGTGCTCCTTTGGTGTCGATGACGTGGGTGACGCTAGTCGTTGACGATGGACGATGTGTGATTGTGTTGAATTGTGTGATGTCTTTGAATTCCTCCAACAGTTGAGCGAATGCGTTGGATGTGTTGAATGTTTTAATAATTGATGAATTTTGATGTGTGTGGATACCACAGCATGTCAAGCGTGTTTTGGCATCAACTAACTTAGCCTCCTTGATGTTGACAAGAACGTTGTAGTGGTGTAGAAAATCGGATCCAATGATTGGAGTATTGGTATCAGCAATAACGAAGTTCCAAGTGCAAGGACGACGTAATCCTATGTCCAGTGTCAAGCGGATGGTGCCGTATGTTTTTATTTCTGTGCCGTTCGCTGCAAAGAGTGTATGGCGATTGGCGTTTTGTATATTCTTGTGAATAGTACTGTATGGAATGATCGAAACGTCGGCTCCTGTATCGACTAAAAATTTTCTCCCAGATTGGGCGTCTGGTACGAAAAGTCGGTTGCAGTAAGAAATTCTATGAACATTGATTTGAAATGCTTGATGATAAGAAGAGGCGAAATTACTTAATCCGTCAAGGCTGCCTCCTGATCCTCTGACGGTTGCAGTTAGTTTTTTTGGTCGTCCTCGTTGAACGCTGTAAAGGAGCATGGTTGGCTGCAACGCTGTGCATCTCTGCCGTACTTGTTGTGGTACCAACACAGTTGTTGGGACGATCTATCGTTAGAAGGTGCATTGTTGCGGTAATAATTTTGGGGTCGCTGATTATTTCTGCCACGCGTTTGATTGTGATTTAGTAACTGTCCCAGTTTGTTTTTAATCTGCTGCAGAGCCTTGTCGTTATCGTCGAGTCGTTTGGTCAGCGTTATGACGCGTTCTTCTTGATGAGACTGCTGTTGTTTGTTTTTTGAAAAAGCATATACGTGGTCAGACGCATCGTCGTTTAAGGAATCCATAACTGCATCGGCTGCTTTCGCAAGTTGTGAGAGTTTGGTCTGCGGTGAGCTTCCTATCATGCCGACAATTACCGCGCGTACGGGAGGAGGCAAACGTTTGATCCAGTAGCGTCGTACTACTGATTCGTCGCAGGTTGCCTTGGTTTGCTGCAGTTGACAGAGTAAGTGGCTTGGGCAGCTGTCGCCGAGCTGAATTCCAGTTGCAAGTCGGTCCAAACGAACCATTTCCGAGTCCGTAAACTTTGAAAGGATCGCTTCCTTTAAGGTGGAATAAGGGACAGTTTCGGGTGGATTGTTCACAAGATCGTGTACTTGTTCCAGGTATTTGGGGTCTGCGTAGGCGATGACTGCAGCGAACTTTTCCTGTTCTTTTCGTGCACCAAGTCCTTGTAGTGCGAACCAACTTTCTAACTTTGTGAAGAACATTTCTATGTTTGTGATTGATTGTAAATTTGGGAACGGCATCTTTCCAAATACGGATTGGATCATGGCTGTGCTAGTGAATTGCGCAGCGTCTTGCGCGTCAGCGTTTTCGGCCATGTTGTGAAATACTTGTGTGTATGTTCTCTAGACTTTGATGTGATTTAAAATAGTTCTAGTTGTCGAGGGTCACCAATTATGGAGACTTTTATGCTCCAAATAAATATAACCACGTTGGTTAATAACTACTAATATTTATTAAAGATAACTGCATGAATAGTGTGGATACAAAGATTTGGTTGAATGTATATGTTGTCAATATTAAGATGATTTCTTGAAGAGTGAAGCTTCTTGTAGCGAGTAGTGTTTTAGTATGCCCAAAAGGATTTTAGATACTATGGCGAAAAAGAATTTATTCGTTGCAATTTCAAATTGTGTCGGTTGACTCGCCACAAGTACAACAGAACAAGAATTGACAGCAATTCATTGGGCAATAACTTATTTCAGAGCATATGTTTATGGTAGACACTTCACTGTCAAAACTGATCATTAAGTCTTTAATTTACCTGTTTCTAATGTTTAATTCAAGCTCTAAGCTAACGCACATGCGACTTGAGCTGGAAGAATATAATTTCACTGTGGAATATCTGAAGGGAAAAGACAACTATGTAGCTGATGCGTTATCAGGAATAACCATCAAAGACCTACAAAATATAACTAGAAATACCAATAAAGTCACCACAAGATATCAGAATAGACAGAAAATCCCTGCGGAAAATAAAGAAAACGAATTGCCTACGCAATCTTTAGATTCAGCTTCTGGGCGTATATGAAGTCATAAACAATGACGAAGTACGTAAAGTAGTGAATATGCATGTAAAAGATATTTAAAGTAAAAGAAATTTATGGACAATAAAATATTGAAAACATTAAGAGTAGCGCTACTCCCATACAAGGAGGTCATACTGGTATTTCAAAAACTTTAGTAAAAATTAAAAGGTATTATTTTTGGAAAAATATGACTCGTGATATCACAGACTACATACGAAAATGTTAGAAATGCTAGAAAGCTAAAGTAACTAAACATAGTAAGACCCCATTAACACTAGCAGACACACCTATAAATGGTTTGGTGGTGAACACTATTGGTCCGCTACCCAAATCCCAATGATACCCAAAGAAAATGGTAACGAGTATGCAGTCACTTTAATATGTGACCTTACTAAGTATTTAGTTGCCATTCCTGTACCAAACAAGAACTGTCGCTAAAGCAATATTTGAATCTATTATTTTTAAGTACGGTCCAATGAAGACGTTCATGACGGACATGAATTCAATTATAGACAATTTGTTCAAGTATTTAAATATAAAAAATATTACGTCTACAGCACACCACCACCAGACAGTTGGAACAATAGAGAGAAGTCATAGAACTTTTAATGAATACATACGATCATTTATATCGGTTGATAAAACTGATTGGGACGTATGGATTCAATATTTTGTCTTTTGTTTCAACACAACCCCCTCTATAGCACATATTGTTATTATTGTCCATATTATTGTCCATATAAGCTAGTATTTGCTAAATCAAGAAATTTACCAATACAACTTAATAGCATAGATAGTGTTGAGCTATCAGCGTTTTGATAGCGGCCGAATTAACAAGACGAGGTTCAATTTTTATTTTCAATTTATTATGGGTCAATTTGACCCCGAAACAAATTCCGCGGCCGATCCAAACCAATCCGAATATACAAGTGCATAATATCAAGAGCTTGCGCAGAAGCTCCACCAAAGCTCCCAAAGTGCATGCGCTACAAAAGAACAACAAAGCGCATGCGAATCTGGGAGAAACAAAGAATATGGAACAGCTGTTAACGGACAATTAGTGGACCACTGCGGCTAGTTACACTGAGAGAATTAAATAGAAATAATTATGATATTTGATGCTGGCACAAGTCCCAACAGATAGCATAGAAACAATATATAATATAGATGATTATGCTAAAGAAAGTAAATACAGATTCGAAGTAGCATATAAAAGAGCTAGGATAATGCTAGAAGAGCATAAGAATAAAAATAAGGTATTATATGATCAGAAAGTAGACAATATAGATATTCTCAGTAGGAGATAAAGTTTTATTAAGAAATGAAACAGGTCATAAGTTAGATTATAAATATACTGGTCCGTATAAAGTAACGGAAATAGGAGATAGAAATAATATTACAAAAATTAACGACAAAAACAAAAACAGACAGTTCATAAGGATAGACTAAAACATTTTATTTCATAACCACATTTAGTATGGCCATACATAGATAATAACATATATACATATATATATGCATATATATATATATATATATATAAACATCTTAATTTTTTTTTTTTTTAATGAATATAAAAATTAACTGTTATTTATACAATTATTATTAAAATTAATTATAATTAAGAATAAGGAATATTATTCTTATAGAAAAACCATCAATTTAGATTTTATTACTTCTAGGGATAATTCAGGCGAAAATATATGTGACAATAGGTTATAGTTTTTACAGATAACGCGAAAAGGATCATGATCCGCAAAATTTGATCTGCAAATTGGTAACCAAAGGGGTCGGAAGGACCTGGTTGACCTGTTTGGATCAGAGAAAAGTATCTTTTCGAGTAAAAGTTTCGAGTCAACTTGAGCAAGAATAATTTTATGAGGGAGCATGGCCCCAGCACAAGTACGACGTACCTGCAATGGTGGTAGGTCTAATAATTTTAGCCGACAAAGATATGTTGGAAGAAGATCATCTGAGTCCCAGTTTAAATATTTTAAGGCAAATAAAACAAACTGCTTTTTCACTGAGACAATACTTCTTTGATGAACCATATACTGCGGACTCCAAACGCATGAACAGTATTCCAGGATCGGTCGAATCAAAGAGATATACATTTTAGTGGTGAAGGGATCATCAAACTCTTTTGACCAACGCTTGATAAAAGCAAGTACTCCTTTGGCTTTATTAATTGTTACAGAAATATGTTCATTAAACGACAGCTTGTGATCGAAAAGAACTCCAAGATCATTCATTAAGGAAACACGATCTAAAAAGTGATTCCCAAGTGAGTACGAGATGACATGAGGCATGCTACGATTAAACGTCATAACCTTGCACTTTGAGCAGTTTAGTGAGAGAAGATTATTAGAGCACCACAAGAATACTTCATCAAGGTCAAATTGCAGATGTCTGTGAAGGAAGTGGTCAGAGAAAGAAAAACAGAGCTTGACATCATCAGCATACATAAGTGTAGAAGCATAGCTCACGACACTAGGTAAGTTGTTAACAAAGAGGATAAACAGAAGAGGTCCTAAGTGACTGCCTTGCGGAACACCAGATATTACTTTTATAACATGAGATGTGATGTTCTTGAACAAAACCCGCTGCGTACGATTCGACAGATATGAAGTCATCCACTGTATGATATTAGGAGGAAAACCCATAAGATAAAGTTTCCGGAGAAGGAGACGATGATTATCAGAATCGAAAGCTTTGCTAAAATCGGTGTAAACAACATCGGTTTGCATTCGTTTTAGATTACCCTTGTGGACGATCGAAGTGAATTGTAGCAGATTGGTTGTTGTAGAACGATATTTGATAAAACCATGCTGGGAGGAGAAAATTTTGCTTTTGCAATGATGTTGCAGTTGCAATGTAACCAATTTCTCCAGCAGCTTGGGAATAGCAGAAAGCTTAGCAATACCGCGGTAGTTATCTATAAGTATTTTAGAACCTTTCTTATGAAGTGGAATAATAAAAGATTCATTCCATCTCTTGGGAAGGCAAGAAAGGTCCAGAGATAAATTGAATAGGATGATAAGAGGGTAGCATAAGATATCGGAGCAGTGCCTGAGAATACAGCTCGGGACATTATCGGGACCAGCAGAAAATGAGATATCCAAGGTTGAAAGAGCATTGAAAACATCAAGATGATTAAATTTAGACAAGTAAATATTGTTTATATACGGAATTTTATAAGGGTATGTAGAATTTAAATTATAAGAATCGGACGAATAAGTTGATTGAAAAAATGAAGCAAAGAGATTAGCAATACCTTGTTCTGAAGAATCAAAAATATTTTTATAAGTTAAGGAAGGAGGAAAAAGACTACGTTTCATATTGACAAACGAATGGAAGGAGCTCGGATCATTCCGGAAGTTTGCCTTACAATTCACGATGTAACGCTTATAAAGTTGAATAATAAACTGGTTGCGAATGTAAAGAAAGTTTGTCTGATGAAACAAAGATCTAGACTTAAGAAACATTTTGTAAGCTCTAGATTTTCTGTTCTTAAGACGAGATAGGTGTTTATTAAACCATGGCAGTTTAGTTGATGAAGACGATGAAACTACAGGAACAAATTTGTCCAAGGCATCATGGATTACATCATAAAAAGAATCAGTAGCAGCATCAATAGAGTTATAAGATTAAAGATATTCCCAGTCAAATCCAGCTAAATGATTGCGAAGAGCATTATAATCCGTTTTTCGGAAACATTTAGTACGATACTAAGTCATATAGTTAGCATGTATATTAGGGACATCAATTAATACCGAAACCAATAGTGTAGGATGGCTCTTCACACGGGATCCCGGAGATTTTGGGAAGGTTGAAATCACCCATAATTAGGACAAAATCAGAGTCACTGACTAATGATAGAAAGAACTTAATAGCGTCGAGGTGGTGTAAATATACAGTATCCTCAACCGATGGAGGTATATAGGAACAGGTCATGAAAATATGAGTCGGTCCAACACCTATTTTTAAAGCGATAAGCTCAATTCCAAACTGATTCGGGAAAGAGATTAGTTCAGCTGAGAATTAATTATTAACAGCAATGAGGACACCACCACCGAAAGATGGTCTATCCATTCCATCTATCCTATCCATAATCAGAGACAGAGGAATTAAGCCAGGTTTCAGTAAGTGCAATAGCATCAAAATCAAAAGAAGCACTCCTAGTAAAAAATTGGCTCAATTTACCCAGAATACTTCGAACGTTTTGGTAGCAATAAGAAAATACGTTATTACTCAGTTTTTTGGAGCTGAATCGACATAGTTGGGATTTAGAGGATCTTTGGCTAAAAATTCATGAATAATACTGTGCTCAGGCCAGGCTGGCGGATCAAGTGCTTTTTCAAAGTAGGATTCAGGTATTACAATTTTGAAAGAGGATATACTACGCTTGTGTTTAAAATTAAACTTGAAGACCGCTAATTCAATAGGAGCTACCTTAAGATGGTTTGAGAGGTGACTCCTGACATCATCCACAGTGGCGTCCGGCATGAGGCGGGATACAAATAAAGCTTTTCGAGGTGCAACAGCTCTAAGCGAAAGGCCAGAGGATCTTAACACAGGCGCCACACCAGTGAGAGGCCTAGGAGACGGTGCCACTGGAACCTGCAGGTTTTCCAACGATAGAGGATCCAAGACAGTAGGTGGACCAAGAGTCCTTAACGATTCCATTGGCTGACTTGGTGAATGGATCACTTCCATAGGCACAACAGTAGGCGATGAAGTATTAGGCGTTAAAAAAGTATCCGAATGAATCGCATGAGAGGCAGGAGTACCCAATAAAGTGACCCCCATCGGGTTGTTGTTTGAAATTTTTCTCCTTGGAGATTCACTTAATAACTTGAGACCAAGGAATTGGGTCTCAAGTGTAAGGAATTGCTCATTAAGTGCAGAAAATTGCTTAACTACATCTAAAAAGTCGTTTCTCGTCTGCTTCATGAAAGTCCGCATCGCAGACTCAATCTCTCTACAGCAGTGGCAACGCGAGGGGGGGCGAAAGGGGCAGTCGCCCCGAGCGCCAAGCCTAAGGGGCGGCAAAATTGGTGCAAAAAGCCGAAAAATTGTAGCAAAAAAAAAAAAAGCAAAAAAATTTTATCAATGCAAAAAAGGGCGGCAAAAGCGTCTTTGGCCCCGAGCGCCAACGAGGAAGCCAAAAAATTTTAGCAAAAAAAAACGCAAAAAAATTTTATCAATGCAAAAAAGGGCGGCAAAAGCGCCTTTCGCCCCGAGCGCCAACGAGGCTCGCGCCGCCACTGCTCTACAGGAAATACAAGACCATGTTAGACCAATATTCTTTGTGATAAGATCGCTTATCCGTCCATTGTGCCTACCACCAGCACATTTAATATGCGAGCAGTTGTTGCAAAGCCAGCAGGACAGATACGAGTCACCAGCGTTGCATCCTCCAACCTGGCATTTTTTAGCAGTGAAAATTAGACTCATTGTTGACTGAGATTTTTCCACTATAGTGAGAGCGAGAGTGCCTCTCTGGTTGAGAGGCACGTTCGGATCAGGCACGTCAAAGAGAGGACGTAACAAAGAGATAAGCCGTGATGAATAACCACTTGAGAGTAACAATGATGTAACGGAATTACTCAACCTAAGAATAGAACTCAGGAAGGGAATATATATATGAATATTCGAAGAGCGCGGCAGAAGTAATATTGAATAATAATATTGTTTTTAAGAAGTGAATGGTTCAATGAACTATGTAAGTCAAATATGCTCCGACGATGATACGCGAAAAGGGGAAACTCGTATCAAAGATATAGGTAAACAGATGAGAGCAGATGAGAGCAATCGCAAGAACACGTCGGGAAACGACAAAGTCAGACTAAAGACTGATTAAACTAGACTAAAGACTAACACTTTGGGAGCTTTGATGGAGCTTCTGCGCAAGCTCTTCGGTTTATGCACTTGTATATTCGGTTTTGGGGTTAAATTGACCCAATAAAAATATTGAAATTGAATTGTGTAGTCTTTATTAATTCGGTCACTATCAAAACGCTGATAGCTCAAGATTTGGTGACCCCGACGTGATCGCGCTCTAATTGATTTGCGATCATTAAAGTGCTTAAAGGAAACCTTGTAAAGGAAAAATTGTTGCTGTTATTTCCATTACATTGCACCTTGCACAAGAAATTCACCACAAGAAATTCGCAAGAAATTCACCACACTCCAGGATGAGTTAGAGCGATTGAGCTCTAGTGAAATTGGGAGCGAATTATTCTGGAAGTTCTCCCAGCTTGCCGCTGATGTGCGCGTTGATATTCAGGTGTAAATGGCAAGGTACTCCATGAGGGTGCCTGAACACTCCACTCGTCTGGACGGCACCACTGTTCCCATTGCCCTGTCATTGAGAAAACCAACCATAGAGGCTACGAAAGTGCATGGTGGTCTGTTGGAAAATCGACTCTCATGCAATCAGGATTCTTCGCTGGACCGCGACATCCAATCGGGTTCTCAGGATTTGAAATTGGAACGAAACCTGAACAACGATCACGATAGCCAGGACGTGTCCAATTGCGTCTCATCAGTGCCCCTGCTATCCACCGCTCCCCCCGTGGTCGCTATTTCAACGTTGCATCTGGCAGTTGTCTGCGATGGATTTTCTGAAGCTGCTGTACTTAATCCCTCATCTGGCCCGGGATTTGGATTATTGTCACCGTTGACGATTAAGTCAGCGCCCAGGTCTGTCTCCATTCTGGACTCTAGCCTGCACCCTTCCAATGGGGGGAGGTCGTCCCAAGGTGGCTGCTGCTCCAGCCGTGAAGGCTCCCGATCCTGCAATCGAAAGGTGCGCCTACGCGCAATTTCTGAAAGAAGTTTCCTTCCACTCTCGCCACTCTATTGCGCTCTCTGGATCTGGATGGACACGGCAGCCTGCAACTGAGAATTTTGAACCTTGATATCATCAGCAATATTATGTGATGAAGCTGGCCCATGCCCCTAAGGATTTTTTGTTGAAAGATGGAATTCAACGGGGGGAGGATGTTGGGACTTGTGCCAGTATCAAATATCATAATTATTTCTATTTAATTCTCTCAGTGTAACTAGCCGCAGCGGTCCACTAATTGCCCGTTATCAGCTGTTCCATATTCTTTGTTTCTCCCAGATTCGCATGCGCTTTATTGTTCTTTTGTAGCGCATGCACTTTGGGATCTTTGATGGAGCTTCTGCGCAAGCTCTTAGGTTTATGCACTTGTATATTCGGTTTTGTTGGGATCGGCCGCTGCAGTTGTTTTGGGGTTAAATTGACCCAATAAAAATATTGAAATTGAATTGTGGAGTCTTTATTATTTCGGTCGCTATTAAAACGCTGATAGCACAGGCCGACAATTTCCAACTTTTTTTTTCCTCCACGCATAATTTTACCTGCTCCATAACCTTTAGGCTCTTCTGAACCAAAGTCCAGAACAAATATAGGTTCTATCACCCACAGTTTCCGCGGTACACCTAAGAGAAGAAATCGATCAAATTTTACCATATATTTAATTATGTAGGCCGTGTAATGGCGATGACCATCATTGTTTCTAGTACATATAATTTTTGAAATGTACGTGTACCGACGAAAAAGAATAAATAGTATCTAGCAATTAATAAAATTATTTCGCGTTTTTCCTGAAACCCACAATTAAAACATAGTATGATCTACTGATTTCAATAATAAAATAAAAAGCTTCCATAGAAAAATTTTTGGGGAAAAATCAAAGAAGACCAAAAATTAATGTAGAAAATCTGAGATTTCAACTTTGGATGAGTATTCCAAAGATATGGTAACTGCTAGATACCAGTTTTTAATTTTAGTTGGTACACATACATTTCAAAAATGATATGTACTAGAAACAATGATGGTCATCGCCATTACACGGCCTACATAATTCAATATATGGTAAAATTTGATCGATTTCTTCTCTTAGGTGTACCGCGGAAACTGTGGGTGATAGAACCTATGTTTGTTCTGGACTTTGATTAAGGGGAGCTTAAAGGTTATGGAGCAGGTGAAATTATGCGTGGAGATTTTTTGCTGTTGGCCTGTGTAGCTCAACAAATATTATTTTTTAAAATTTATAGGTAATAAAAATTAAAATAACTCCATGAAATTATTTTTATTTTTCAAAAGGAGGGAGATGTGGTGTATGCACACATGAGTTCTTATTACACAACAGAAATATTGAGCGGCAGCACTTTGTTAGCCGAAGTCACAACACTTCGTTGTTATACCAATAACAATGTACTCAGCGACAGCGTGCCAAGTGCCCAAACATATTTCAAGTGCATACGTAATATGATATGCAATTGCATTCACCATTTAGAGGCGACTCAGCATGGTTTCCACGCTGACTACTTATATATAAAACTCTTTTACTTATAACTCTCTGCCCGTTTCTACATACTGTAACTTTACTTATAAAATATATAAAAGGGCTGCTTTGCCGCTGCGCCGACAGCTAGCAAACCTTAGTGTAAGAAAACAACAATTCATTCGAATAAAGACACTGAACTGGATAAGACACATCTTTTTAATTCTACACAGCGCTCAAACACTTTTGACCAATGAATCGATTCCTTCAACCTACCCGAAGGACCACAGCTCGAGAAAACGCGAGGCTTCGGAGCCTTCGGAGGTTGTCCTTCAAGTTTGCCGACCATTCACCGCCACCGGGCCGCACCAAAACTAGTGCCAACCAACACCCTTTTTTAAAACTGAAGAACCGCCTCCATACCCAGAGGACACTCATATTTGGAGTATCGCCCAAATTCCCGGGCACCTTTAATGCCCCCTTTTTAAAGCCTACAGCAGGTGCACAATACGAGAGTCCCCACCCATACGCTTTGAAACCAAGAGGACTCATTTCTTGCTAGATTCTTCAAAGAACGTCCAGGATACGTCGATATGTGTACATCGACACGCCGACACCAGCATAACGAGACCGACGCTCGTCGCCACACATCATTTGCTAAGCCCTTCACCGCCATTTTCGCTCATGCATTGCATACCTGTGGAATTTCAAGCGGACCTTACACTCTCCGATCTTCTTACAGACCAATTGATTTGATGGTGTAATTCTCATAGTGATCGGCCAACTATATATGATCAGATATATTATATATATATATAATATATGCTGCTACCTAACTGCAAGGGTATATAAAGTTCGGCTCCGCCCAAAGTTAGCTTTCCTAGCTTGTTTTTCACTGAAATAAATCCGTTTTTCGAATCCACTGCTGTTAAAAGGAAGCTATTTATGATTCAAAGTCCTGCTTTTCTTCTTAAAGATATTCAAAGACTGCTGTTTTTTTTTTTTTTTTTTTTATAAGGTATTGGTATTTTCGGAAGCCATCTGAATGTAATACTGGCCAATTAGATTGGCGATGAGAAATGCACATTGAAATGTAGACCAGGAGATCATTCGGCACTCCATTTTAGTCCCTGCGCGCAGGGACTGCTTTCCACATTTAAGGAGGCTATGAGTGGCATGAATTTAGGTCACTGTTCTTTTCCATGGTGGAAACAAGCCCAGCCATTAGGTACGTCAGTCAGCTTAGGAGAGTCTCGCCTCGTTGGAACTGGCGGACAATAACTATGTCGCCTTGGAACTGCTAAACAAAAGTTTCTGTAATCACGGGGTGATCTTTTAAGCCTATATACAGAAATGAAATAACTCTTCAGATCAAATGTGCATCAACAACGAGATTTCGCTAGCCTCGCAAGTGCGGATTTTATTCTCATACTCGGACTCTAACAAGCACAACTAAGCAGATTTCCAGAAACATTATCATTAAAGTTATGTTGCAGAAGGTAGATGGCCACCTATGCCAAGTAAAAGGAAATGAAGTCTTTTTTATTAATCGTTGGACTTAATTATTTTGCTGCAGGAACAGTTTGCTAAACTTTCTATTACTATGATAATAAATTAGATGTTAAGGAAACTATCCTGCGCAGCAGCTGGAGGAATGTCCAGCGTTTTAATTTACGCCTTCTGGGCGAGGTACAAAGGGCTGGACCAAGAGATTTGGATGATAGGATTGTCTTCTTATATGGGCGCTTGCAACCGCGCTAAGGACCAAGATCCTTTTGAATGTCCTTGTTGCGGATGTACCATCGGCTTTGGAAAGTGGAGCAGGGGCAGGGATCGTATTGTATTTTAGGGTTTCATTAAATAGCCGCAGCTTGCTGTTACCTTTTATCTTTTTTATATATTTTTTTAAGCTTTTATCTTTTTTTGAAGCTTTTTTAGCTTGTTATCTAAGCTGGTCCTGACTCTCCTAATGTTCATCTCAGTGCATCTCAAAAGTCAGGCGCTTGTCAACCGTGGGTGTAGGTGTGCTCATTGACCTGTGGTAGCAGCAAGCCATGCAGAAAGAGCCTCTGGTAGCAGTAATTTTCAAGGGTGTGAATTACCACCGCTCATTTATCCAGGTTGATCGATATGATAAAGCAGCAAACCCAATTTACAACTTTTTTTCGGAGCCGCTGGGTCAAGAAGGCTGTCAACATGTTGGGTGAAATTGTGCACCCACTTGCCTGTTTCCGGTTTCAAGACTAAGAGGTCCGGTTGCCTACATACTAAGTGCTTGGAAAAGTAGTTGGCTATTTTTTTGTCGTTGTGCGATACTAACCTCTTTCTGATCATGATCATAGGTTTGGGTGAGCTTTCCATTTTTGCCAGTTAAAGATAATTGTACCCTAAAGGCGCAATGAGATTAATTATTGGCAAAATTTTGGGCTTTCGTAATTTTTCGAGATGCATCATTTATTTTTCTCCTTGCTGACCTGTGAATTTTCCACTCTCAATAAGGTACATCCGTAAAGTTGGTCTTGCTCAAAACCTGTGAGCCATCATAGCTTAAAATGACGATTAGGGCCTATCTCAAAAGGCGTTCCTCCTCATCCGTTCTCGCGTGAACCTTTTAGTTTAGATAATTATTCCTCTGTTCACAGCATCGGTGCCGTGCTGAGCCAGCTTCAAGCCGAACTAGAATGCTTTCTCAAATATTACAGCAAAATTTAGTCGCGCTCAAAGTGGCCATAACTTTCTGAGGTACGGTTCATATGTCTGGAGTCTCAGATATATACATAGACCGGGTCTTTTATAAACCGAATTAAATCAGTTAAAAGAAATATCGTACTATTTGCTCTTAGGGCAATCCTTCCTTTTTACAATAAACACTTACCCCTTCTAACATTGTACGATTATTAGAACGATTCTGTGTGTCGTTTTTCTACATTACCTTGTGAATGGTGAAGTAGATATCCAGCATCTATTAAAACGCGTACTTTTAATGTTCTTAATAGAAGGAGTAGAAATTTTAGTGCTCTGTACCTTAGCCATTGTAGTTCGACTTGTACCCTCTTAGGGCTTTATGTTCAAACTACAATGGTCTCTACCGCATTATATCGCCTTCCTCTTCTTTAAATTTAAAAACCTATATTCTGAATTTATTACAAAAGCACGGCAATTCTCGTTAGCTTTCTAACCATTTGACTGGCATCTAACCCAGGGAGCCATGCCTAAAAAAAAAACAAGAAGAAAAGCTAACTTCATGCGAAGCTAATGTTAATATACCCAAAAAGTTAGGTACCATCTTATATTATTATATATATCAAATCGTATATAGTTGGATGATCCTTAAAAGAATTTCACCACCAAATCAATTTTCTAATAAAAATGTCGAAAACAACCGCTAGCATATTTGAAAAAGCAAGCAAGAAATTTGGCAGATAGAATTAAGTTGCTAAAAATGGAATCCATACAACAAAGGTATGCCAATTCCAATCATTCAGTTATATGACAGAATTTCGAACCATTGCACACGAGTTGCACACTTTTAAACAAAAAAATATAATTCACTTAAGGGTATAAAATGGCTTGTATACCTTTTAAGTTAGCAGTATACAGTTAGCAGTTAAGTTCTTACTTTTGCATTAGCCTTATTGGCTTTGCAGGATGCTGTGGGGTGAAGGTCTCAACATGCAACAGAGTACAGGGGTCTTAATAATAGGTCTTTGTGTAACCAAACACTTGGCAATTTGGGGAATTGAATTGGACTGTATATGTTGAGCGAAAGTTTGAGATATTTTTAATGTCTTTTTAATATACATATATACACAAGAGTACTTGGTACCATATTCTGCTAATTGATCCATTTTTGGAAATCTGAATTTGGTGTTTTTTAAGCTAGAAGGAGGGACTCTTTACATTCTCCTTCTTTAGGTCAACCAACAGTTTAACAATTTTTTATTTGCATTGGTCACATATAGCAGCCACAAAACTAAATGGAAAACAGAAAAAAGGGAAATGTTAAAACTTCGTTCGAGCTAACTTCGGGCGGAGCCGAAGTTTATATACCCTTGCAGTTGAGTCGCAGTCGGCTAGGTGGCGCCACGCATCTTATATTATTAGATATATAGCGGATCGTATATAGTTGGCCGATCCTTATGCAATTTGGCATATCGAATTATTTTGCCCAAAGAGGAATCAAATCCTTCTAACTTGAAAAACAACGAAGTTATGGCATTTCCGATCAATCAGTTATATGGCAGCTATAGGATATAGACGGCCGATCCTTATGAAATTGGCAGATCGTATACGTTTGCCCAAATTAGAATCCATAGAAAGTCCCATCCTTCTAACTTGAAAAAAAACAAAGTTATAGCAATCCTGATCAATCAGTTATATGGCAGCTTTAGGATATAGTCTACCGATCCCGGCCGTTCCGACTTATATATTGCCTGCAAAAGAAAGAAGGGTGTGTGCAAAGTTTGAACTCGATAGCTTTAAAACTGAGAGACTAGTTTGTGTAGAAACCGACAGACAGACAGACAGACGGACAGACGGACAGACGGACATGCTCATATCGACTCAGGAGGTGATCCTGATCAAGAATATATATACTTTATAGGGTCGGAGATGTCTCCTTCACTGCGTTGCACACTTTTGACCAAAATTATGGGAGTTTCAATGGATTCCTCTTTTGGCAAAATAATTCGATATGCCAAATTTCATTAAGATCGGCAAACTATATACGCTCCGCTATATATCTAATAATATAAGCTGCGTGGCGCCACCTAGCGGGCTGCGACTCAACTGCAAGGGTATATAAACTTCGGCTCCGCCCGAAGTTAGCTTTCCTTACTTTTTTTTTTATATATTTTCATATATTATTTATTTTGGTGTCGTTCCTGAAAAAACACCATAGAAAGGAACAAAATATTTATTTATTTATTTTTTTCTTTCTATTTATTTATGCTTCTTGGCATTTCTATAATTTCATTTTCTTTACCTCTTGGAGGGAAACGACAGTTTTTTTCTGACTACGATTTTAAACTGGACTCTTTTTTGCCCAGATCGCAGCCTTATTACTAAGCTACCCTGGGCTGAGAATTTTTATTTTTCTACAGTCACTTTTAGGTGCCAGTATTTTAAACCTGAGTCTCTTAACACAGGAAACCGTCAGGGTGTCCCGAACCGTCGACCGGATCCGTCGACTATATTCTATAGCTGCCATATAACTGATTGATCGGAAATGCCATAACATTGGTGTTTTTTAAGTTAGAGGGTTGGGACTTTCCACACATGTTATGTTTGACCAAAATATCTTATGTACAAAATTTCATAAGGATCGGCCGACTATATCCTATGGCTGTCATAAAACGATCGAAATTAGCATAACTTTGGTGATTTTTAAGTTAGAAAGATGGGATTTGGTACAGATTCTATTTTGAAAAAAACAATCTGATTTGTCGAATTTCATAAGGATTAGCCGACTATATCCTATAGCTGCCAAATAACTGATTGATCGGAAATGCTATAACTTCGTTGTTTTTCAAGTTAGAAGGATGAGAGTTTCAATGGGGGTTCCTCTTTGGGCAAACTAATTCGATATGCCAAATTTCGTAAGGATCGGTGAACTATATACGATCCGCTATATATCGAATAATATAAGATGCGTGGCGCCACCTAGCGGACTGCGACTCAACTGCAAGGGTATATAAACTTCGGCTCCGCCCGAAGTTAGCTTTCCTTTCTTGTTATTTCATACAATTCTCTTACAAGAAAGATACTTAAAAATCTTAAATATATTTAAAACTACTTATCAACGGACTGCACGCTGACATGCTATGTGACCTTTTCTTAAATGCTTCAAGTGCATCACATTTTTAAACCATGCTGTTAATCACTTATTCCCATGGGTCCGATCTCTTGACATTCTATCTTTGGAATTTTTATCGTGTTCAATGCTTGATCAACATAACCATTAATAAATAACTAAATATTTTAACTTTAACATACAAAGTATCTGCATTTTAAAAGACCCCTCGTACAAGTTTCTTTAAACATTTCTTCTAAAATGGTACTTAAATACCACAAACTGATCTTGAAAATTCTTCTTTAAAGCGTTCGGTTTCAGCGACCTCAATCTTTGAAAGAGTACATTTTAAGAATTTGCATTTTGTTAAGATTTTTTTTAAAGCTATTTATAATACATAGTATGTACACCGCAACATTATACTGTTTAATTGATGTGCAGCTGATTTAGCTGTATATCAACTTTTTTTTTAAATTTTGAGCATAATTTATCGGATAGTTAATTTTCAAAATAATTTTTGCATTAACATGTCAGTAGTAAAAATATTTATTAACAAAATTTTTTCTTTTTAAAACACGCTGTATAATTTTTACAATAATAAATTAAACAAAAACGCATAACTTGGAAAAGGCGCCTCATAAGAATAAACCCTTCAAAAAACCTATCCAAAAAAGAGTTAGGAGAAAAAATAAATTAATGAAAAAGATTCATATTTTACATGAAATATGGTGGTAAGGAGCTTGGACATGCCCGGATTTCTGGCACTGAAATATGAGTAAATAACCTTTTATAATTGATGAGCTATTGTATTATAATTAGAATAAGAAATTTTATTTAACTTATAGAATATCCATAAGCTTGTGTAATTTTTGTGTCCTTCTAGGAACTTATTTCAATTGCATTATGTTTATGGTGGCCTCATCAGTTGTGTCAACCATACTTATCCTCAATTATCATCATAGAAATCCAGATACGCATGAAATGAGTGAATGGGTAATACATTTATAATAAATTATATCTTTTCTATAACCAACACTATCCCGCCTCTATTTTCTAATAACGAAACCCGCATCCAATTGAAATAATTATGTTAAAATACATTATCTGTAAAATATGTTAAATTTATCAATTTATTTTAAATAAATTATAGCTTTTAAATGGTAATCATTTTTTGATATAAACAAATGGCTAACGACAAAAAGAAAACAAAAAAAAAAAATACGGCAATAGCTTATATATGCAAAATTTGAATAAAATATACTTTTCATTTGTATGATTTTTTCATAGTAACACTTAACGGAATTTGCTGTTAATTTTGACAATAAATCTTATTGATGACTCTCCTTAAAGCTGAAGCACTTTGCTTTCGCTCAAGCGGACCCTTCGTTATGTGGGTCAACATAGCGACACTTTGTTATTGAAGCGGTTACTATAAATATTTTTTTTAACATTTGAAATTTTAAATATTTCAGTTCAGCTTGAGACGGATTCTACAAATAAGCTCAGATATCATAGAAGTAAAGTCTAAGGTTGTTTGTAGAAACCAATTTTTTGGATCAAGTAAGATTTTGATGAACTAAACATAAACGAGACAGGAAAGCTCACTTCGAACGAACCCGAAGTTAATATACGCTTGTAGTAGTTCGGGGATAGTTAACCGATCCTTGTGAGAATTTTGTCATAAAATTAATTTCTTGGGATTCAAATTTTGTGATCCGATATTAAATTATAGGTATATATATCGCAATCAGAGCTTGCCATTACCATTTTTTACATTTGGTTTTATACCAGAACTTAACCGAAAAAAGCAAAGTATGCATTCTCTCTCCCAGAGAGAAAAACCTTTGATTTGATATATTTTCGTTTTCGGTTGAGATTTAACAGATGAGTTAAATTTTATAGGGTCTGTAATAAATAACTCTCAGAGACGGAATCACTTGAGTGGTAGTGTGTTGCAAACGACCGAAAAAATAAAAACTCAGTTTAAATGGTCTTTTGTGTTTTGACTCAAAAACAAACAATTTTCCCTCAACGCAGCTTTTAAATATATTCCAAAATAAAAAAACTTTGGGATAGCCGAGAGGTTATGTGTCCACCTAGGAAATGAAAGGTTTGTGTTCGAGCCCAACAAAAATATATATATTTTTTATTTTACTAATTGGTTTTTTTATTGGGTCTATTTTAAAGATTTTTAAAATATATATTTCGAAGTTTTCAATATTTATATGACATCATATTAATGAAATAAGAAGGGAATTTAGTTATACCGATTCTTTTTATAAAAGTTCTCCCGCAACAGGTCAAAAAGTAAGCTGGCTCCAATCAGCAGGTCCACTTGCTGCGTTTGTGGACGAGATGAGGTGCACTTGGCAAGGCAGGAAGGCTCCAAATTAACCACGAACGAGTACATTGGCCGTTGGCAGAAGCACTAGCTCAGCATTTCGATCCTGTGTCACAACCGTGTTGATTGAGCGGGATGGGTTCCCAAAAGAAACTGCATTGATGGGACGTGAGACTGCGTGCGGGAGGAGCATTGGTATAACTAGAAGCCCGCGAGGGTGCAACAGGAAATGTTGAGCAGGAATTGTTCGTTGAGCAGCGGAAAACTGAGCATCCGTGAGCGAAATGGTCATTTTCTAGGCAAACAAAAGAGCGAGTCAGACGTCGCACTTCATCGTACCGTTCCTCAATTGGCAAAGAAATAAACCTTGGACAAGCTGGTAAGGCGTGAGCCACAACACCGCACAGGGTGCACAGAGCAGAATAAGTGTTAACAACCATGCACGAAGATCGGTTGGTACACGATCCACATCGGCCCGTCCAGTTATCCGGTGGATACGTAGCCAAAGCAAAGTCATTCTTTTGCTTGCAGGTAGTATATACATATGTCAGAACGGTCGGGATAGGTTGAGTATTTTCTATAGCCCCCATATAACTACTTTTGGTGTTTTTATAGTGTGGACACTTTCCACACATGATATATTTCATGTTATGTTAAGCTATCGAGGTGACTCGAACTTTGCATACATCCTTTGTGTGCTTACAGGCAGTATTTAAGTCGGGACGACCGGGATCGTCCGACTATATCCTACAACTGTAATAGAACAATTGGAATTGGCATAACTTTGGTGTATTTTTAAGTAAGAATGATGGGTACAGATTTCATTTTGGGCAAAGTAATCCAATTTGCGCACACCAAAGTTATGGCATTTCCGATCAATTAGTTATATGGCATCTTTAGGATAAAGTCGACCGATCCCTGCCGTTCATTATGTGGGTCAACATAACGACACTTTGTTATTGAAGCGGTTACTATAAATATTTTTTTTAACATTTGAAATTTTACCTATTTCAGTTCAGGTTGAGACGGATTCTACAAATAAGTTCAAATATCATAGAAGTAAAGTCTAAGGTTGTTTGTAGAAACCAATTTTTTGGATCAAGTAAGATTTTAATGAACTAAACATAAACAAGATAGGAAAGCTAACTTCAAATGAAGCCGATTTTAACTTCGGCTTAGACAAAACCCTTGTAGTATATCGGCTATAGTTACCCGATCCTTGTGAGAGTTTTGTTATAAAATTAATTTCTTGGGATTCAAATTTTGTGATCTTTTATTAAATATATACTTTATATACCTTATATATGTATATATATTGCAATCAGAGCTTGCCATTACCATTTTTTACATTTAGTTTTATATCAGAACTTAACCGACAAAAAACAAAGTATGCTTGCTCTATCCCAGAGAGAAAACCCTTTGATTTTAATTTTTTACGTTTTTGGTTGAGATTTAATCATATAAAAGAACCTCTTGACGACGTAAAATACCGGTGACGAACCTGCATGCTAAACTTAAAATATCTGGTACCAATTTTGGTGACGAAAATATGCTATATAGGTGTACAAAATTGCATATAAAAAATATTCTTGTTCGGCACGTGCAAGAAAAACAAAAAAAATCAGCCACGTGCCGAATAAGAATATTTTTTAGTATATAGTCGGCCGATCCTTCGGATCGGATTAGATTGTCCAAAACGAAATCCGTAGAAAATCCCATCATTCTAGCTTCAAAAACAACAACGTTAAGCCAATTCCGATTGTTCAGTTATATATGAGCTCTTGGATATAGTCGGCCGATCCTAATAAAATTTTGCAAATCGTATAAGATTGCCCAAAATACAATCTGTACCAAGTTCCTTATTTCTAACTTGAAAAACACTAAAGTTATGCCAATTCCGATCGTTCTACGACAGCTATAGGATAGGATATAGTCGGCTGATCCTTATGAATTTTTTACATAAGATATTTTGACCAAATATAACATATGTGAAAAGTCCCATCCCCCTAACTTAAAAAAACCCCAGAGTAATGGCATTTCCAATCAATCAGTTATATGGCAGCTATGGGATATAGTCGATATATGTAAGTAAAGTTGAAATAAAGTAATAGGTTTATGGCAGCTATAGGATATAGTCGATATAAGTAAAGTTGAAATAAAGTAATAGTTGAAAGAATGCACTCCATATTTTCAAGTTTATTGCACACATACATGCACAAGCTCAAAAAATTATTCCCCATCAAATGTATACATCCATGTATGTACATATGTATGTGTGCGTACGTAACACCAAGCTTCACAGGTGGCTGCACAAAATTGGTAGCTGCACTTATAGGACTATATCTTGAGTTAACGAATTTTTCCAGATATAAGCTGTATAGACTCGGTAACCGTACCAATAATACAACAATTGTTAATCAATTTTATACATATGTATATTTGTGCGCGGTGGTCTGTTCACTGCGGCTCTAGACTAGAAGACAGAAATAGAAAAGAGTCAAAGTATAGCCTTAATGATGACTCGCTCTCTCGCTCTCAGAGATTATCGAAAGTACAGGCTCCCTCATCCCTCCCTTATTGATGAGCTTCAGCTTCAGTACTTTTCTGGGTGCCGATGTCATCTCAGACGTCGATTCTATATGTTCTGATTCATCCGGTGTCCTGAATATGTCCCTTAAATGTGAAGAGTGATCACCGGTCTCAGATGAAAACTGTGTTTGTGGAATCTTTTTCACATGGCTCACATGTCAACATCCTTCCTCCGCTATTTTTATAATGTCTCCCTCTTTACCTTCGACGACGTATTCGGCGGTTATAAAATTGGGTGTAAGCTTGTGGGGAAAAATCACATTTATGAGAAAAACCTTGTCTCCCACTTCAACATTGATTTCTTTGGCTCCTCTTCTCTTGTCGGCATACTCTTTGCCTTTCTTTTTGCTTACCAAATCACGGTCTCTTTCTACTGAATCACTGTATTCTCCCATTAAATCCTGAACACCCGGAATCTTGTCCCTTATTACTCGATTGAACATTAATTCCGTTGGTGCAGACCCTGTGGTTCTATGGGGGAGTCACATTATACATCATAACAAATGATTGAATTTCTTCCTTGAAATTCTTCTTGCGACCTTCTAACGACCTGTTCATATTGTCTACTTCCCCATTGGCTTGAGGCCAATATGGTGGCGATGTTACTTCCTCTATTCCGCATTGCTTACAGTATTCCTTCAATTCTGCCCTAACTTATTGTCTTCCGTTGTAAGTTTTCAGCTTTTTAGGATAGCCTAATCTGGTGAAAGTTTCTTTCATGGCACTGATTAACGACATTGATGAGGCCGGTTTTAGGAATTTGCATTCCATATATCTCGAATAGTAGTCGATGAAAACTAGCATGTGTTCGTTGTTAGGTAACGATCCCAATAGGTCTGTGGCTACAAAAATCCATGGTCCTTCTGGAAATGTGGTTTGTTTCATAGCAGTGGGTCTCTGCATATTTGTGGCCACCATACCTTGGACCGTAATCGTCGCTTCATAGCCGACTCTCCTGGATGGCCTTCGTGTGCCAACGTTAGAATGGCCTGTCTTAATGCTGATGGAATCACTATGCGGGTTCCTCGCATCATAATAGATCCAATAAGTGAGAGTTCATGTCTGAACGGAAACAGACTGTTTAACGATGAAACTTTCCACGATTCTTCCTGCAGGCGCGACATTGCATCTACGATCTCCTCGTCGTGAATGTTTTTCTCTGCAATTTCAGTGATCATCATGGACGACGGAGTCGCGTTTAGTTCGAACTCTAATCCAGCTACAATTATAAGAATTTTTCCACTGTCCACATTAATGAGAGACTCTCCTTCTCGGTCTGCGAATAAAGCTTTTCGACATCTGTCAGGGTTCGACTAGCAAAAAATTTTATGTTCGGTTCATCGTCTCCATGAAATTGCAACAATACAGCTTCTAATGCAACCGGACTGACGTCTAAAATTAACTGCGTTTCGTGCTTTGGATTGATTCAGTTTATCAAACGCATCCTGGTCCTTAGCACCCCAGATGAACTCCTCATCCTTTCTGAGCAGTCGTCGCAATGGGTCAGTTTTATTTCCTAATTCTGGAATAAATTTCCCTACATATGTTACAAGGCCCAGGAAACTCCGAGTCTCCTCCTTGTTCTTTGGAGGTCGAAAAGATGTGATGGTGTTCATTTTCTCTGGATCGGCCTCGATGCCATGATTAAATAAAATGTGACCCAAAAAAATTAATTTAGAGGCTTTGTAGACACATTTATTTTCATTAAATAATGTGTTCTTTTCATTTGGGATGCCACGAACTCTTTTCAATGCTTCATCGTGCTCGTCCTCAGTTTTTCCAAAAACGATGATGTCATCTATGTAATTTAGGACGTTTGAGGAACCCGACAATAATTGTTCAAGCCTCCTTTGGAATATCTCTGGTGCCGAATTGACTCCAAACATCAATCGCTTATAACGAAATAATCCTAACGGAGTTATAAACGTTGTTATTTCTCGGCTTTGTTCATGTAGCTCGAGTTGGTGGTATGCATCCTAGAGATCAAGCCTGGAGAAATATCTAGCATCTCTGAGTTGAGTCATGAACGCTTCAAATGTCGGTGTCGGGTCAGGCAGCAGCTACGGCATAAATTGGCATATATATAAATATAATAATTATAGTTTAGCATATAATCATTTTCTCATTGCTTTGTTAGTCGCCTCAAGCCGACTCTTCTCGGCCGCTCGGCTTTATTTTATCTTTGATATTAAGTTAACGAGCTTTCGCCCGTCCTATTCTAAAAGGCCGCCTCACTTGTACTTTTTATCTCAGTGCATACGCATTCTAAATCGGAGCTTTCTGTCACTCCATTTCATATGCGAATAAATAAAAATTTTTATAACGTTGTGAAACAAATAATTACTTTTTTATTATTTTGGGTGAGTATTTTGGAAGTCATTGAAAAATCTCAATGACCAAACAGTCGGTAAAGTTTAATTTTCCTCAAAATAGCTTGATTTGCTCGCCGTATATCCAGGCATAATCAAATGTCTCCATTTTCTTTAAAAACTAGAACCATTGGTGAAATCCAGCCACTTGATCTATTTACAGGTTCAATAATATCTCGCCTTAGAGCATCCTGAATCTTTTAACGCACCTTTTCTTCTAATGCAATAGGTATCCTTCGCATGGGCTGTTGTACTGGTTTTATGTCCCGATTTATTGCCAATTTGACACTGTTCCCCTTTCACTTCGGGAAAACTGATACCTTTTCAATAGGATTCACCTGCAGACCGAGCCGATGCACATCCAACTTAATTGGAGTTTCCCGTCCCAGCAATGATTGTTTTCCTTTTTTAATGACGAAAAAGGAGGTAATTATTTTAACATGTTTACCAACAGAAATTGGTGCCTCAAATACGCAAATTACATTTAAAATTTGGTTCGAGACGTATCCTTTGAACTGGTCCTACATTTTCGTCCAAAATGGCCAAGGCGACCGCATCGATTACATTTCAATTGTCGAGCTGGACAAGTCGGACAGTCATCTTTGTGGCCAGTACGTCCGCATCTCCCTTACTATATTTCCTTTCGGTTTACTCGTCATGACCCTATTTACCGACTCCTCTGTAACCTTTGTCATCATCGCCGATTATTTTCTTATTTCCTCGTCCACTTGACAAGCCTCGAGTATTTCATCCAGTGATTGTTCCTTTTCTAATAGTTTCCTTTTTAAATCTCCCGACGCCCATGCATCGATTACTTTATCTGTTGGGCTAAGGATCCACCAGATAAGCCGATTAGAATATTCATAATTTTTTTAGCTGCTGCGGCATTTAATCTTCTCTTCTGTCCCCCAGTTTCGCGTACACTTTGTTGTCATTTGTAGCGCATACGCTTTTTGGAAGCTTTGGAAGAGCTTCTGCGCCAAAGCTCTTGTTCTTCTTGCATATTTTGGAGTTGTTATTGACAAGCCGCTTTTTGGTATATTGTGCGGAATTAGCTCTCAATAAATTATAAACCGGAATTGCAATTGTTTTTATTCGGCCGCTATCAAAAAGCAGGTAGCGCCACATTATCTTTGAGACAAATCTCTTCGATATCAGCTTTCGTTGATCCAAAATCGCACCTTTTTATTTGTTGCCTTAGACGCAACACAAATTTGGCAAAACATTCGTTGCCAGATATAATCAAACTCCTGTCATTCAAATGACAGTTCTGCTTGGATGAAAAGAACGCTGTTAATTTGTCCACCAATACCTGGAAGATTTAGAATATAAAAATAGCTGAATCGGAAGTCGACAAGCTTGCTGACTCCGAGGGACAAGCTGTGAGTACGGCATAGCCGCAACACTTTGAAGACTATGTTTTAGAATGAACAAGAAAGAAAAGCTAACTTCGGGCGGAGCCGAAGTTGATATACCCTTGCAGTTCAGTCGCAGTCCGCTAGGTGGCGCCACGCATCTTATATTATTAGATATATAGCGGATCGTATATAGTCGGCCGATCCTTATGAAATTTGGCATATTGAATTATTTTGCCCAAAGAGTAATCTGTACCAAGTCCCATCTTTCTAACTTAAAAAACACCAAAGTTATGCCAATTCCGATCGTTCTATGACAGCTATAGGATATAGTCGGCCGATCCTTATGAAATTTTGTATATTTCGTCAAATACAACATGTGTGGAAAGTCCCAACCCTCTAACTTAAAAAACACCAAAGTTATGGCATTTCCGATCTATCAGTTATATGACAGCTATAGGATATAGTCGACCGATCCCGTTCCGACTTATATACTACCTGCAAGGAAAACAAGAATGTGTGCAAAGTTTCAACTCGATAGCTCCAAAACTGAGTTTGCGTAGAAACCGACAGACAGACGGACAGACGGACATGCTCATATCGACTCAGGAGGTGATCCTGATCAAGAATATATATACTTTATAGGGTTGGAGATGTCTCCTTCACACCGTTGCACACTTTTGACCAAAATTATAATACCCTCTGCAAGGGTATAAATATAAACGAGATATATGTATGAATATGAATATTCGGGATGGAGTGAAGTCTCATCATTTAAGTGAAGTGGATTATATTTCTTAATTTGTAAATTTAAATCAACGTAAATTGCTAAATAAATTGCTGTAAGGTTAGGATTTTAATCCCTTTGAAACCTTAATTTTGAATTGGGATTGGAATTGTATGAAAATATAAGGAATGAACCAAATGCTGAAATACCTATATTGAATATATTTAAGTAAGAAAAATATAATGAATCGCGTCTAAATATTTCAGGGGGGTTTTCAAAGGCAAGCTAACGCATTGTATTGTAACGATTCGAATTGTATTGTATAAGGAATGAACCAAATGCTGAAATACCTTTATTGAATATATTGAATATATTGAAGTAAGAAAAATATAATGAATCGCGTCTAAATATTTCAGGGGGGTTTTCAAAGGCAAGCTAACGCAACATGAGTTGCCAAATAATAATGATGTAACAAGGCGGGTAAAGAGGCGATCTATAACACCTGAGTTCTCCAAGCTGGTATCCTCATTCTCTCTTCCCCCACAACTTTGGCCACCTATTTTTTAGCACTGTCGAAGACTTATTTTATTTAGTAATGCCTGATTTTGGGAATCACAAGGACCCTCTGGCCCTCAGCTAGGCCAGCAATAGACAGTGCATGCTCCCTATCAGAACCAGGGCGTTACAACTTATGAGACAACAACAAAAACCGTAGAAACGATAAAATAAAATGTAAGAAAATTAAAGAAAGGGGCATATATCCATTATATGTATGTCAAAGGAAGACAAAAGCAATTTTCGAAATCAAGACCAAGCAAAAAATATCCAAGTTAAGACCAAGAAATAGAAATGATTGAAGCTGTGTACAGTGTAATAATGAAAAATGAATGGATAAAGAAAGACGTTGATAAGGAAATCTTGAACAATAGGGTTTAATTTTTCAAACAATCTCTTTCGTCTTTATTTATTCAAAACATTCTGGTTCGATTTAATGCCATTGTCGAACATTACCGAGGTGCACCGTTTCAATATTACACAACAAATATAAAAACTTTTTTGAGCCCACAATGATAAAAGGAGATATAAAACACTTCAAAGCCAGTGTGGCTTAAAAATCGACAGCAACACCAAAGTTTTAAACAAGCCGACAAATTCCTTTGGCACAAATAGACAAATTTAAGGCAGAGACAGACAGATTAGTCCAAGCAGGAATTTGGAAACCGGTGAAGTTTAACAACTGGGCATCCCCGATTGTTCTCGTACGTAAGCTATGTGGAGCAGTCAACGCACAAATTGACATCGAGCAGTAGCCGTTGCCTACAAGAGAGGCTCTATTCCACATCATTCGTCATGGCTAGCAGTTTAAAAAAACACATTTAGATCTTAAATATGCCTATCTTAAAAAGGAATTAGATGATGTGTCCAAAAATATTATGGTCGTGAACACACCGCTGGGCCTTTTTAATAAGAACGTCTTCCAAATGGAATAGCTAGAAAAACTCCTAAAAGAATTAAAAGGATGTGGAAACTATCTTGATGACATCATCATCTCAGCACCGACTAGGGAAGAAGATTTAAAGAGACTTTATCAAGTTCTTGGTATTCTTCAGGACAACTGTATTAGATGCAAAATGGAAAAATTTGTTTCTTCAAGGATAATTGAATGTATCTAGGGAAATCTAGGGAAGAAGAATATTGGCAAACGGTGTTCTTCCTGATAGCTCAGGACTAGAAGCTGTAAAACTGCTGAAGCCTTCTGAGAATTAGCAACAATTGGCAGCGTTTATGGGTAAACTACTTGCAATTTGATCCCAAATTATTCGCAGCTGGCAGCACCCTTAAACCAACTTCCCAGAAAAAATATAGCACACATTTTTGGGCCGGCCGCACCAGTACCAACCATCCACAGACTTGAAGTTTCACATTATAAACGCAACTGAACTAGCACATTTTGATCAAAATATGAAAGAAAATTTATTTTGATTGCAGAACACAAGCCGCTTGTAACTATTCTCAATCCAGGCAAGAACCTCCCTCTGATAACATCAAACAGACTACAACACTGGGCCATCATTCTGATGGCCTACATCTTCGATATAAAGTATCGCACCACAGCAGCGCATGGCAACGCCGATGCTCGATCACGTCAGGGGGGATCCAGGGATTGATAAGGGACCAGGGAAGCCTGCAAAACTATTCTGAAATGGACACCGCCTATTAATGCTAACACAATTCGCAAGCACCTAAGCACCAACGAAATTCTCACACAAGTCATATTGCATAATATTACGGAAGAATGGCCTGAAAAACTTGAACCGAGCCAGGAAGCTTTATAAACATTTTTCAATTGAAGTTTTACAATTTCCACTAATCAACAACTTTTTAGCTTATGCAGATACGATTCCTCCTGCATAAGGGACATTGGGGTATCGACCTTATGAAACAGTTAGCCAGGCAACATGTTTGGTGGCCTACCATTGATCAAGATATCAAAAATCTTGTGAACTCTTGTGTTAACTGCAAGTGCAATAATCCAGCACCGCTGAAAGAGTACCATAGTTGGCCTGTAGCAACATCAGCTTGGGAGCGTTGGCCCCACATTTGACGCCATGTAGCTAATCTGCGTAGACGCTTTTTCTCAATTTCCATTTGATGTTTAAATGTCGTCTACAACAACCAGTAATACGATTGCTGTATTATCATCAATTTTCGCTATTCCAAAACAATGGAAATTCAATTGACTGCTGACGCCTTCGCAGTATTTTGAAAGGTTCATGGAATACAGCATATTACGATACTACAGCACCGTTCCATCCAGCGTCAATTAGTTTAGCAGAACGCTTTGACTAGACTGTCAAATTCTCCGTGAAGAAAAATTTATCGGATGGTTTCAGTTCGTGAAGCAGTCACTAAATACCTCGCAATCAAAAGGTTTACCATGTAAATCTTTATAGTATAGACCTTATTTATATAAAAATAAAACATTTGTTTAAAAAACCTAATTGTATTTTGCTAACAGATTTTCAATATAATGATTATATTTCAACTCGCTTAGAAAGTCTGCCACTTCCAGGACGTTGTCCAAAGCAAGCTTCTTGACGGCACGGTGCCAAACTGTTTCTTCCACTGCTCGACGGTTTTGTACTTTTCATCGGTGGCACAATAAACAACCTAGTTGATGTCCTCATCTAACTTGTAGCTGCACACAGCCGGAAACACTATCTGCAATCCCTCCATGGCACTGCTGCGTAGGCTCTCATCTCGGCAGATAAGGTTCAGCATAAACCGACCCTTGGGTCCGATGATCCCCTTGATGTGCTGTAGAATATCATTGGCAAGGAAACTCTGGGGTGGGCCGCTCATGCCCAGGCTGGAATCTTTGCTGTCCACATCGAACAAAACGGCATCAAAGTGTATATCTTCATTTCGACATCGATCCACAAAGGCCAGACCATCATCGATAACCACATGAAAGCGCTTGTCCTGCTTAAGTTCGAAGTATTGTTAACGCACAAAGAAAAACTCCAGCCCAATTGATACACTGTCAATCAGTACGAACCATATTGAGTGAACTAATTGAGAAGCCTTCAATAAATAAACAAGCAGACAAAAAATATTCCGCCAAACAGCCTGTCTTCACACGGAATTATTCACAGGCAGAAAAATGGATCGATGGGATAATTGATCGTTCAATCGGAAAGATGCTAAAATGGCTATGTCAATCGCTATTTAAATCAGCTTAGATTCAGGTCCTCAGCTGACCATTAAGATGACAAATACATAGAACTCTGGTTTGTACCTGAAATCCCGAAAACTGCCGTCAGGCATCACACTCAGAGCCAAGGCGAACCGTCATTTATTCAGCAATCTGTTTCTGATGGCACCTGGCACCTGAGATGCCAGGCAAATTTAGGCAAATTTAACCAGCACGTCGCTCGTCGGGAAAGCCTGTTCGCCAAACGACTCGAAATCGCCATGCCGTCGATCATATCTAACCAAATGATTTTAGGAATCCATAACACTAAAATAGTTATTAATTCAAGGAGGTGATGTGTTTTATATGTATACTGAATTAAAAAACTTAAGCTCTCCTCTCTTATACTAACTTTACCTTACATTGCATTCGGCAACATTATCAGTAAATTCACAAATATATATACATTTTATAATAAAGGTAGGTTGAAGTAGAAGCGAAAATGTTAACGCAACACCCCTAAAAGTGGAAAATGGCTTGGGAAGACTACCTCAGCATCTTCTGTGAGACTGGAAAAATTACCCTGAATAAGTTGCACATTTTTATGCACATATTCGTTGGAAAGATTCCAGTCACACAGAAACTACAGACATTCGTAGAAGCCTCAGAGAATGTATATGGTGCAGCAATATACGAACAAGCGTACGGATAACAATGAGCAAGTATCGTGAGGCTGCTGTGCTCCAAGTCCTGTGGCACCCACCGCAATACAATCCTTGCCCAGACTAGAATTGTGCGCAGCAGTGACAGGCGCTGATTTCTTATCTTGAGGCACAATAGCCAGCCAGCTATCAACAAACAATATTTGGTTTAGGGTCACTTATTCTTTCGTGGATCAAGGAAGAACTGGATGTTTACAACAATTATTAATATATATATATATTATATTATACTATATATTATACTATATATTATATATATATACTATTCAGTCAGTATATACAGCCAATATATTATTATACTATAAAGTGTACTAGAAGAGTTCCCTTGTATCGTTAGTCTCCGTCTTCGGATCTAAGGCGTTAATTCAAGTAGAAGGTAATTTAAAAGGTTCAAGTAGATAGACTTTAAATTCATCCCCTGTGGCATCATTTGGTGGTCTTTGAAAAGCTGGAATTAATTATAGTAACGTCGTTTTTTATACCCATACAGAGGGAATTATAATTTTGGTCAAAAGTGTGCAACGCTGTAAAGGAAACATCTCCGACCCTCTAAAGTACATATATTCGTGATCAGGATCACCTCCTGAGTTGACATAAGCATATTCACAGCCTTATAATTACATATTGTGAAAATATTTTTTTTACCGTTATAAGCGTTTATGCAATTTCAATATATATTTTTTTAACGTTGCTTTTATTTCTTGAATCTTCTCTTTGGGAGACTAACAAGAGGTGTATCAAATCTTATATTTTTAACTTAACTAACAGTCATGTTGACTGATACAGAGTTAGGCGGCCCTTAAAATCGATTGCTGGTCGTTGCGTGGCCGGCGGTTCTGCTAGAAACCCGAGTCAATCCCCGAAAGAGGGAATTTGGGTGCGAAGGCAGTTTTTCTTTATAGGACCCTTTTTGCTTCTGGATTTCGTCTTTCACTGCAAGGATGCCCAGATCCCGGTGGATGTTTTCGTTGTGAAACTTAGTGATAGTTCTCAAGATTTCTGATGTGAGCGCTGTATGATGTCTTTGTTGCTGCTGCTATGTCGCGTTTTCCCACAGCTGGGAGCCATACGTCCAGATTGGCTTTAGGACTGAATTATAGAATAGTTGCTTGTAGTCCAGGCACAGTGGCGATCGTGAGTTTATGATCCAGTGGAGGCTGCTGGCTTTCAGTTTTAGGTGCACCTTTTTGCATTCGATGTGCTTACGCCAGGTTAGTCGTCTATCAAGGTTGTCGCTAAGGTACGTAATTCGTTAGCGGGGTGCATGTTTGTCTATTAAGAGTAAACGTTACATGTTTACACTTTTGTTCGTTTATTTTTATGCGCCAGTCGGACAGTCATATTTCCACTTCTATTAGATAATTAGCCAGTTGGTTTGTTGATTGCGTTGGGCATCTGAAGTGACTAAGGATAGCGCCGTTATCATAGCGGTATCGTCGGCGACGATGCTTCTTCCTTAAGGCGTTGCTTTGAAGCTGGTGATCTGCTGTTTTGCCAAGCTATTCGATTTTCTGATTAGATTTGTGATATTTGTTTCGGTCTACTTCCTTCCCTTGAGGAGTAGAGATTTTAGCTGCCGCAACGAGTACTTCTTCCAGGGCGCTCGTAGTGTAGTCGATTCCATGTTAAACTTCGGGGCGAGTTCTATGTGGGCACTTACGTACTTGTTGTATTTAAGCCAGTTCGTTTTTGGTGATGTCAGGCTGAGGGGATGTTCGGTTATTTCTGGGCTTTAAAGAAGCGTTAAAAGCTTTGGCACTTATTAGATTGCATATTGCAGATTAGAAAGGTATGTTTTTTTTCACCGCAAAATCAATAAGGTCTGGGAGCTTGCGTGGGTCGGTTGGCCAGTATGTGAGACTTCCAGGGGAAACATGGTCCAGTTTATTTCTCACATTTATAATTGCATTGTACAATTGCCTTCCTATGGGAGTGACTAGACGTGATCCCCAGTGCGTTGTAGTCTCCTGTGGCTTTAAAACGATTCCTAAGTGAATTGAAGAAGTCCATAAATTGTCCTTCCGAGATTAAGAAAAGAAGAGGGCAGTAAATGGCAGCGATTGAAAGGCTTCCGATTCTGATGCGAGAAGTTTGTTCCAAACCTTTTGTAAAAATGGTGTTTAAAGCTTTCTCTGATTAGACCTCCAGTTCTGCAGTGGGCTTTCCCATCTGGATGATCTGTGCGGTAGATTGTATAGTCTCTTATTTGATAGTTGTATTTGCTTGTAAGATGCATTTCCACCAGTAGAATAACGTCAATATGGTTTTTTTTGATTTAGGCTGAATTGGATTTTCCATTCAGATCGTCCATTTCCATTCCAGAACATAGGCATAGGTGAAGCCGTTGGTGGTGTTTAGGGGACCGAATGAGGACCTCGCAACTTTGGCGAAGAAGACGTCTGGCGTAGCTTTTAATGCAATGTACACATTCTGTGGATTTTCGTTGCGCGTTGCGGTCGCTTGACGCATTCAACTTAGAATGTTAATAACGTTCTTGGCGGCGAAGCCCTCTTATTTAAGGGCGGTGTTTATCAGGTTCGATTCCCTTTACTTCCACTTGTATGCCCTAACTGCTCTTCAGCTGGTACATGTAATAGTTTACCCGAGCATTGTCCAGATATTTGGACACAATTCGGAGGTGCTCTTCAGTCTTGGTTTGCACCTTTGTCTCATGGATGTTCGTCATGGACGCTCTTGATAAGCGGGACAACATGTAAGTTGTCACCGTTCCCGATCAACGCCGCAATTCGGTTGACCAGGGCACTCGAGTTTTTCTCCCTGATATAGATTGGAGGGGGCTTGGGTTTTTTTTGGGGTGTCTGGCGGTGGTTGGTTTTCGTCAACCTCCGCCAGAAGGGCAAATCTGTTACTACTGAATCTGCCTGGTTCTTCGTCGATCTTCTGGACGCGGTTAATTTTTGTTGTATTGCCTGCCGGACTACACTGCGGGCTGAGCTTGCTCTTAATTTTGGATGTAGCGATCCAATCCAGCCTGTGTGGCCGGGGCCGCTTTGGCACTTTCCGAAGTTGTTGTTTTTGTACTCGTTGTAATCGTTGATGTCACGGTATTTCGAATTGCAGTGGTTGTCGCTGTGGTTGCTGAAATTCTAGCACTGCATGGTGCGAAATTTGTTTCCGCCATTGGAGGGGGGGTTTTACACTACGAGCGGGTGAGCAAGACCGTGCCCTTTGGCTTTTAGCGGTCAGTAGAGGGTAATCCGGGTTGCTCTTAATCGCCGATTTTTACATTTCGATATCGTGGGTTGAAAAGTAAGAGTAGAAGCCGTTTCATTGGTTCACCGAGCTTCTACGCTCGTTCTTTTGATCGTTGCTCAATGAACTCATTGCGTGGCACTTATTTATTTCAAACAATGCACTTGTTTTTGTTTTAGCGCATCACAACTGTTAGAAAAAGTTTGTCTATTGCTTTTTATTAATGTTCGTCCGTAGAGCGGTATGCGACCACTACGTCGAGTTTGAACTCGCGGGCAAAACCGTAGATCCCGGAGTCGTAATCAAAAGAACGTATAAAGGTTCTGAATAAAGGTACCTGGATTCTGCAAGGGACTGATCGGGTTCACCAGGTGCTTGCTGTGATCAGGTTGGAGTGGTTGTGGGGTACTTGAAGTCCTAGGCTGGTTCTCCTCAAGTACAGATGGTATGGTAGTTCGGCTGATTCCTTATCGGCCGGTCCTACTTGTGGGGGTAAAAATTGTGTCCTTTTTGTTTAAAAAAATCGAAGATATATTTTTTTTCAAAAGCTACAACCTTAAACTATTGAAAAAAAACCGGCAATTTTGAAGCCCTCCGTGATAAAGGTGTGCAGAGTGCGACTGCGTTCAAACCGAATCTGAAAGCCCACCCGGCTCCCATAGTCATCTAGTAGTTCGTGGGCCACTCGTTTTGATAAAAAAAACGAAAGCCAGGCGACGAGGTTGTGTGCAAGCTGTCAGAAAACCAGGGGTTCAGGGTTTATGTCCTTTTTAAAAAGTTCCGGAAAATGCATACCAATGCTGCGATAGCCAAAGTCGTAGGGGAACTGAGGCACCTGAGTGAACTTTCCACAGCCCGTGTCACCGGCCACTATGACCACACAGCTAGCGTCCAGGGCTTCCCGCAAGTCATCTCGGAAGCGGGCTATGGGCAGGGAACGCTGCGCCTGTCGCAATTTGCGAATGCGCTGAAACTTCTCCTTTTGCCGAAAGTCCAGGTAAATCAGAATCAACTGTGGGAACTGCGCTTCTTTCTCGCCACGCGCTTCTTGGAGCATCTGCTCTTCGTTCAGATGTATGGCCAGGTGCTTGGCGCGATGGTAAGGTTGTGGGCAGGCAAGTTCGTCATTGTTCAGCAGCTGCGCCAGTTCCGGCCACATGGCGCGTTGCACGCCAGATAATTTGTTGTAGTCGGCAAGGTGTCTCCATACAATACGACTGAGCCGGTATTTGTGGACAACGCCGCGCGGCCGTGACGTAAGGGCGCAGCGTTCCCTTACACGATCAAGCGACGAGTCCCGCGGAAAGGCAGCGATCTCAGCATCAGCCACCTCTCTCAGTTCCGCCGGTAAGATGTCATTCTTCCGTAGGGAGTTAACTCGTAGCCGTTCAACGGCATGTTCGCGGACGCACTTGCGGCGCTTTACATCCCGAATCATCCTCCAATCAGTATACTTGGTGCTTACCTGATGTAACTGCACAATCGGAAGGGTATATTTTAGTCTTTCATTCAAAGAATCTATGGGGGAACAATAATTACGCCACAACCGGCTGGCACACGAATCCTCCAATCCTGGCCAGCGAATTCATTTTGCTGTACCTTCCGAGTCCAATTGGTATTGATATCGATAGCAGGCTTGTATCGGCCATCGCAAGTGTCAGCTGATTTGAGTTTTCAGTGAATGACACTTTTTGGTTGACAGTTTTTTAACCAATGTGGCACTGTTTTGAATCCAATGCTACTGCAAAGCATGCTGGGGGGAATTTGTTACATTAATTAGTATGAAGAATGCAAGGCACAAACGTTTGAACATATTTTTAATTAATGACCAATTGCTTTACATAATAAGTGCCTCGGAGGTTCTTCTTCTTTCTACCAATTTGTACAATTTTTGGGTTTGTGTAGATTTAATTGGCCAAAACCCTGGGATAGGTGAGTAAACATGTTTTAAACGTACATGCACAGTTAAGTGTACAATTGCCCTCATATACGATTTAAACTAAAAGCCTAGTGCGAAATATTTATCATTATTCATTGCCATTCAGCGCGAAACGCGCGCAAACAATCGTGTAGGTGTGACCGTGCATGCGTGTGTGTATAGTTCTGGTTCCTGGTGTCGAGTTAGAAATTTGCTCGTGCTCGCAGTGCGCCGTTTTTGCCGTGTTTGTCCCTCTGCGTGTGTGCACCTTCTAGAAAGCGTAATGCAGGACTTTTTGCGCGGTTCCCACTGCATACGTACAGCCCACCTCCCGTCCAACCAACCGGGGGACGCTGCCGCCTGACGTACGGCTCGAATCCCGGGAATAGATCCGAGATAGTTAAGCGAAAAGTAGGAGAAAGATATCACGAGAAAGAGTGTTGCACAGATAAGGCGGTTAATATAAGCGATTTAAGATTGTTAGTAGAGCAAAGTGACAAGATGTGGTAGATAATATAATACTCTGAACGGATCGTGTTGGGCATATGTCGCACTACAATGGCTGAAGAGTAGAGGACGAAAGTTTCTAGTCCTTCTACTAGGAACGTTAAAATTTAAGCGTGTTAGTAAATGCTGGCTGTCTATATTTCCATAAATAAGATTGTATAGAAACATGACACCCAGCATCGTTCTACGGTTTGTTAATGATGGTAAGTTGATTAGTAAAAGTCTACTACGATAAGAGGGGAGGTAAAGATTTGCATCCCAATTAAGTCCCCTAAGCGCAAAAGTAAGGAAGTTTTTTTGTACAGATTCAATGTGATCTTGGTGTACTCCATATTGAGGACTCCAGACACACGATCCATACTCAAGAATCGGACGGACCAGTGATGTATATAACGTTTTAGTTATGTACGGGTCATTGAATTCTTTTGACCATTTTTTAATAAAACCAAGCACACCTATAGCTTTATTAACCATGGTAGATACATGGTCGGTAAATTTAAGTCTCAAATCTAATAGGACACCTAGATCGTTAACCTGAGTTAATCGTTCTAAGGCGTTCCCATAGAGAAAGTACATAGCCTGGTGAGGACTAGATCGGTAAAAAGACATAAGTTTACATTTCGATCCATTAAGCTTTAGGTTATTTGCTAAACACCAGTTTTGAAGTTTATCCAAATCGGATTGAAGGGTAGACTGGGCGCTAGTGAATTTATACTGAAGGCATAGCTTAACGTCATCAGCGTACATAAGTACAAGTGAATTAGTTAAGGCAAGGGGCAAGTCGTTAATAAACAGTGTAAAAAGTAGGGGTCCACGATGGCTTCCTTGGGGCACCCCAGATGTGGCGCGGACTAAACGCGAGGTAACATCTTTAAAGAAAACACGTTGGGTTCTCCCAGATAAGTAGCTCGAAATCCAGATAAAAAGATCAGCTGGGAATCCCAAAAGACTGAGTTTACTTATAGAAGCGAATGGTTAACAGAGTCAAATGGTTTACTAAAGTCAGTGTAAATGACGTCTGTCTGTAAGCCACTCCGGAACCCATCCGTGATAAAAGATGTTAGCTCCAATAAGTTGGTAGTGGTGGAGCGGCGCTTTATGAAGCCATGCTGGCACGGAGTTATTATTGAACTACATAGGTGTTGCAAATGTGGAGTGATAAGTTTTTCAAAAAGCTTTGGAATTGCTGACAATTTAGAGATGCCTCTATAATTTGCAGCGTCGGATTTTTTCCCTTTTTATGCAGCGGAAAGATGAAGGATTCCTTCCACATAAGGGGAACGATCGAAGTTTCCAGCGATAGATTAAAGAGTTTAACAAGCGGTTTGCACAGTGCTTCGGCGCAGTACTTCAGAACACAGCCTGGTACTCCATCAGGGCCTGGCGAATACACGGGTTTGACCTTAAGAAGATCCGATAACACACCACTTTGATCGAAAGATGGGCGAAATATAAGGTTGGCTGATTGGATATTATAAGTGTAAGGCTGAGCTGAACTGCTGCTAGGTGAATATGTAGTTTGAAAAAACTGTGCAAAGAGATCGGCCATTGCCTGATCAGTGTTCGCATAAGAGTTCTCAAACGTAATCAGTGGGGGAAAAGATACATGTTTCCGCTTAGTGTTACAAAGTTATAGAACTGCTTCGGATCCTGAGTAAACTGAATCCTGCAGCGGCGAATATAACTCCTATAACATTCTGCGTTATGCACGGTGAAATTGGACCGAGCTACTAAGTATCTTGAATAACTAAGTGTACAGCCAGATAATCTATGTTTATTTAAAAGTCTACTCATACTATTCTTTAAGTTGATAAGATGCCTTGTATACCAAGGCGGGCGGATTCGTTGAAGCGGACGGATATTTCCACGGCACACAAGCGTCAAAAAATGAGTTTAAAGTGAAATCAAATTTTTGTAATGCGATGTTTATATCCTCACCTGCCAGTAAATCAGACCAATCAAATTCCGAGATTAGCTTATTTAATTTCATAAAGTCAGCCTTACGAAAGAAACGAACTTTATGAGATTTAAGTGTAGACTTAAGGTCAATTAAGGAGTTGTTTTCGATTGAAAGCTCAAGAGTGGGTGATATGGACCCTCAGGGTCAGAAAGGGGCAAAGTTCTGGAAAGAGTAATTCCATCAGGAATTTCACTTGTCCACTTGTCGCACGGAGCGCAAAAAAGTCCAGAAAAACGGGTTTTTAACCATAAATCAAGATTTGGAGGGCGTTACAAATATTTTATACACGATTTTGTTATTCTCGACCCAATAAACAATTTCTACTATGTCACTTTAAAAGTTCAGAATCACTGTGGCACTGTGTAATTGTTAAGTTACTGTAATGGTAGCACAGTGCCCTAGCATATTTCTTTAGCACACAGCCTGGTAATCCATCGAATCCTTGCGGAAAAATATTCTTGATCACAATCACCTACTGAGTCGATATAAGCGTTTTCCGTTTGTCTGTTTAGTTTCTCAGTTTTGAAGCTATCGCCTTAAAACTTTGCACACATCCTTCTCTACCCGCAGCTTATAAGTAGGAACGACCTTGAGGCAGCCTTTGACTACAGCTTCCTGTTTGCTATGTCGGCGGTGATATTCTCCGCTGTGGCCAGGACGTCGAGTCCGCTCAGTTTAATAAGAGACTCTTTCTTTTCCTCGGAATACGCTCAAACCATCGCCTTTTCGCCTAGAACCATCTCAATGCTCCCTTTTCACTGTTTCCATGCCTGCTCGTTTGCATCTGGCACACACTGGCTTGGGCATTATGGGCCTCCACGCTGTGCTTGGAAGTTGAACCAAATAAGCACCGGTTTCTAGTCCGACGTTATGCCTGGCGATATGGGCATCGCAATTGAGCTCCTATTTATTAGCATAAACTATCGGCTCGGTTTAGACTTTCAGTTCCCAAAATTAGCGAAGAAGACTGCACAAGAGGTAGGCCGTGTCCTAGCTGGACTTGCAGAAATTACTGAAGATAAAAAAAAAAGCTGGCTCCAATCATCAAATCCACACGCTGCGCTCTGTGGGAAGCTGGATCTACCAAAACACCATTGCCAGAAATTTTCTATCCAGGATAGGGCCATCTGTATAAGTTAAAAAACGCCAAAGTTATACCGTCTTCAAGCATTGAGGTATATGACAACTATAGAATATAGTTAACCAATTCCGGCCGTTTCGACTTTTCGCTGTGGGAAAAAAAGACAGATACGCGGACAGACGCAAACCTGTTTTTTAAGATGGATGAAAGGGACTTTCTACATGTTGGACAACCTTATCCGACCTGGGTGCCAAATCAGGGCTGTATGGCGGATGACCCATCAATTCGACATTTTGGCCGGTCAAAAAGGCGCTGGTTTGAGCTAATGTGTGAGAACTCGAATTGTCATTGGTGCAGAATGATCCGTCTTCTCTTGTTCGATTTTAAAATTTCTCCAAAGATTTCAGGCAAAAAAATTGTGGTGTACCACTCAGAATTGACCGTCCTACGTTGCTCAAGCAAACCAGTCGCCACATGACCTGTTTTACCGAAGAAACAGGCCACCATTTGATTCAAAGTGCTTCTACCACGGCAAGTGTTAATGCTGGTGGAAGAAATGCTCAAAGATGGCTTTATCTCACGGTAGTCACATGACGATCTTGCATTATCAGTTCATACACGGCGTCAATGTTCTCTGAAACAACGACTGTTTTTGGACGACCTTCGTCTTCGAGCGAGCGTCGGCCACGGTTGAATTCATTATACCAGTTTTCCACAGTGCTATAAGATGGTGCTCCAGCGCTATACAAAGATTTAAGTTCATCGATGCACTCTTGTCGTGTTAATTCTCGTCGAAAGCCGTGAAAAATTTTTGCGCGAAAATGTTCACGGGTTAATTCTATTTTCTGCCAATTTTATTTTTTCATGTCACAGTAAACAACTCAAATTATGGCCGTCCGTCAAAACGTTCTGAGCCCGTTTCTGCTCAAACATGTCAAACTTCCCAATGAAAACGTCAGATGGCGCCAGGCAACACATAGTATAGCCTAGGCCAGAAATATATGTAGCAACCTTCGTATTCTATAGCCTCAACGTTACTGAACGGTCGGAAATGGCGTAACTATTCTATTTTTAAAGATGCTTGGGGCTGATTCCAAAATTCTTATTAGAAAATTGATGTGATGGTGAAATTCTCATAAGGATAGGCCAACTATATACGATCCGGTATAAATATAATAATAAAAACTGCTACCTAACTGCAAGGGTATTTCAATTTCAGCTCTGCCTGAAACTATTTTTCCTCTCATGTTATTAGTATTACAATAACCGCGAGCACTACCGCGATAATTAGGATTTTGCCTTTTTGAGCGTGAAAAATGGAATTTATATTTTCTTATATTATTATATTATCATATTATTTTCCATACTAACTATTAATTGTTATTATTATTATTTTGATTTCTTTGTAATTTTTATTACAATTATTGGTCCTAAAATTGGTTGTGTGTTTATTTCCAGGAATATGTCGAACTTTCTTACATTAGACCAGGGATACCCAGTCCCATTGCTCTCGTTCCTCCCTTGTTGATGGATTGCTCTGTCATATGGGTAGAACAAAGTCATATACGTGTGCTGCTCCCAGCATAGGCAAGGAAAATTACAATACAAATTTTTCATAGCTTAACAACACTTAACTTAGTTTCAACATATTTGGACGTAGTATGAAGGCATTTTGTTGTTGGATGGGAAATTAAAAAAAAATTATCGCACATATGTATGTATTTGTGATTTTGTGCATAGGTATAGAATTTTGTTCTGTCATATGCAGTGCTTGGGCACCCCTGCATTAGACAGTACTATTGCCTTCTGGGTTTTATTACAATGGGAGAAAAAGTAAGGTTGTACTTATCGCTATATTCATATTTAAAATCGGAAATTAAAAGAGGCCCCCACCTCCTGAGTCGATATAAGCATGTCCGTCTCTCTTTTGGTCCGTCTGTCTGTCGGTTTTTACACAAACTAGTCTCTCAGTTTTAGATCTATCTAGTTGAAACTTTGCACACATTTTTCTTTTCGTGCAGGTAGTATATAAGTCGGAACGGTCGGGATTGGTCGACTATATCCAATAGCTGCCATATAATTGATTGATCGGAAATGTGATAACTTTGATTTTTTGAAGTTAAAGGGTTGGGACTCTCCACACGTGTTATATTTGACCAAAATATCTTATGTACAAAATTTCATAAGGATCGGCCGACTTTATCCTATAGCTGTCATAGAATGATCGGAATTGGCATAACTTTGGTGTTTTTTAAGTAAGAAAGATGGGACTTGGTACAGATTCCTCTTTGGGCAAAATAATTCAATATGCCAAATTTCATAAGGATCGGCCGACTATATACGATCCGCTATATATCTAATAATATAAGATGCGTGGCGCCACCTAGCGGACTGCGACTCAACTGCAAGGGTATATCAACTTCGGCTCCGCCCGAAGTTAGCTTTCATTTCTTGTTTGTTTTACATTTTGTTTTACACTTTGTTTTACACTTTGTTTTAAACTTTGTGAAATATACGTTTTATAAAGAATATACGCACACAAAATTATGACAAAATTCAAAAACATTTAATAACAGTATATTCGTCAAAATGGAGTCGATGGTTGTGGATTCTATTTTATTGACATCATTAAGAGTGGAGTCTTAATATCTACTGTTTCACTCACTAATATCTCACTGTTTTAATATCTATTATACCTACTGTGGTTCCATCATAAAAATTTGCTTATACTGTTATATTTTATGAGTTTAAATAAAAAATATAAGCAGAAAATTACATAATTTTTAATTACTGCGATTTTGAATTTTACCTATCACTTTACCTATTTTTTCATACAGATTTACGGCTTTACTGCTATTGGGCAGAAAGGGTTCCCGATAAATATCACAATTTGTTTCTAATATATAAGGGTGTTTTTTTTTTTTACATAAATTAACTTGTTTTATTTCGTAGGAATAACCGTCCTTGGCTGCATCAGCTGGTAGTCGCCGGTTGGCACGCATAAGAGGTGGCCTGACCATCCATAGGGTGGCCCAGCAGGGTGGCGGTTGTTATACCCTCGCAGAGGGTATTATAATTTTGGACAAAAGTGTGCAACGCACTGAAGGAGACATGTCCGATACCTATATACATATCTATATACATATGTATATAAATTAATATATTCGCCGGTTCCAGCGTAGTGGGTGCGGCTGCCAAGGATGCAGGGATTCCGGTTGTACTACTTTTACGAGTGCGGTGGCGAATGACAGCGGCAGTCTGCGTGCAACCGTTTGAGGAGAGTCGACAGAGTCTCGGCTAGTTTTGGTTGGAAGCTTCCCACTCAAGACTTATCCCACGTGGATCAAAAGGCGGGGGATGAGTATAGGGTTATGATTCTTTATTCAGTGTGTCTCGAGCTACCCCTTATCTTTAACTTAAAAACTATCCTACTGTCCCCTTGGTCCACGCTTCCGAAAATTACCTATGCTTCTTTCGTACCGTTGGAGCAACTAAGAATGCTAGCCTAGGTAAAAAACCTTTAATCAAACGATTCGTAAAGTTTAATGCTCTGTTGCAAGAGCACCATCTACATACGAATACCTCGAATAGGTCTTTCGGTAAATGATGCATCCGGTGGGTCATTGCAAAGAAAGCTTCGACTGTGATAAACTAGATAGCTAGATAACTGCATGGTTCAGGAAAAAAAGATGCTTAGATTTTAAACGAAATAAAAACTAAATATTACATATTAAAGTTTACATATTTTACGATATTAACTTGGGCCACATCAAGTTGCTAATTTGATGTGACCTTTGCAGAAGTCTCTTCAATATCGCTTCTAAGTGTTCAAATAATTGTATGGTTTTTTTAGATTTACAAAAAGTGTAGACTCGTAAGAAGTAGCTAATTTCACGTCTATCTAACCAAGAGCTCTTTCTTATATTGTCCTTGTGAACCACCCTCCCTGTTAAGAGGAGCCCCTTATAATAATTAGGTGTTACTCCAAGGAGTTTCGTTTTAAAACTGTTTTTATTTCATACAACCTCATTACTCATTATTCTAATAGCTAAACAAACTCTACTACAAGCGCCGCTTACGGAAATGGGCTATATTCAATCTTAACTCCCAAAGCGCCTTCTTCGCTCGTTCTATATTGCGAGACCGTTCGCGCCAATTGTGCTCGCTCAATACTAAAGCGGCATTGATAAAGTATTGATCGGAGAATTCCGCATCACTTCAGCTGGCTTGGCATAGATCAAAGATTACTCACTTGCTTTTTTATCCGCGACGAGCTGTCGAAGCGCTTCCACGTGCTCGAGGCTGGAAAGGAAAATATATAACGGGATAACTCTCGCCTATCCCCTAAACAACGACAATGCAAATCACATAGAGCAGCGGTGCTCTAGCCCAAATATGTTTCCAGTCCTACGTCGGCCGACTACTCCACGGCGACTCCCGAGAGGTCAGGGCTGAACCCTATCCACAGCGGAGCGCCCCTTAAAGCGCCGCGAACGCTCTCTCTGCTTGCCGCTGCTTCTGTTCCAGTCGAGCTCACTCTTCTTCTAGCTTAAAACAAGTCGTCATCCCCTCTACGTCTCGCCGCACGGGCGGCCGAATGGCGAGATTCGCTCTGCTTCTGAAACTCGCTCTGCTTCTACTAGCCGAATGGCGCAATTATCTGCCTACTCTGCGCGCGCCGCTCAAGTCCTGCTTCGTTGCCAATAAGGATCTAACTGGTTTGCCAAGACCCTCGACCTAATAAATCGAAAACATCTACGTCAGGCTCACGCGACCATGACCTACTGACTCACCTCGCCTATGCGATCCGCGAACTGCCTCAACTTGGCTTAGCTTCCTGTGTACGCCAACAAATGGCCTCTTGTGGCCTTTCGATTAATGCCGGTCCCTCGTCAACTCTAATCTTTTCGCTAATAACCGACTGAACTTTCTCACTTCGTGGTTAAAACGCCAAAGAAATCTGCTCCCACGCGGTTTTCTAACCTTCGCTTTATGCTTATTGCCAGATCGTCAGAGCCCGCAGTAAAATATCTAAATACCGGTTATCTAAAAACGGGCTAAGACCTATTTTTTTACTGCTAATTTCAATCTCTTTACCTGTTTTTAGGTATTTTATTTCTTTGTTAAATTGCCACTCCTGTTGTATTTAATAATAATTATTTCAGCTTCTTTTAATTCTTTTGCTGCTAAAAACTTTGGGTTAGAAATAGTTCTTGTTTTTATCTTCAAAAATCGTATTACGTAAGCTATTACTCGTGTTAATTTATGTCTGCAAGAGAACTTATGCATCAATTCGTCAATCACGTCATCTTTGGTTTTTATTAATGTATTTAATATTAAGGATTCCTTCATGATTGGCGGCTGTGGCCATTGGCTTTTTGGATCAGTCAACCATGTGGGCCCTATCCACCAAAGATTGCAATTTATCAATTGATTTGCGCTACCTCCTCTTGACCCTAGGTCTACTGAATCTTATATGATTCCATTCAGCATTTTACAATGCCCGAATTTCATCTGTTCTTCGCCTGATAAATTTTATCTTAAATAACTCTATTCGGTCACGATCGTCGGTGAGTGTTTTTTTCCTAAACAACAACACACAGTGGGCAAAAAGACGCTTAGTGCGATGAACTTCGTAATTTTTGTGTAAATAAACAAGAAGAAAATCTAATACATTAAGCTATGAGTGAATTCGACACTCATACGGTGCTCCAATTTCAGCAAGACGACCATCGGCTCTCTCTGCAATGTAACAACGCATACCATTCAATCATGCCAACGCAAGACAACGCGACCGCAAAGCCAACAAAAACTAACCAACCGCGATCAATAACCCCAAGTCCAAGTAATGAACTCAATCCAACATCGCTAGGCAGGGCGCGCTCTTGCTCTCCAGCGTTCTTGTTGAACAAAACCCCATTCCCTTCCCTTATGCCAACCTGCTTAGCAACGGTCACCAGTAAGGTACCCTGTATATTTTAGTATGTTACAATGCACGCTTTCATAGTTAAGAAAGGAGAAAGATATCTTGGAGTAGTTATAATTGTCTCGCTCTAAGAAATAGAGAATAAGAAAATATGTATATGCATTTTTTCGCTTGACGGCTGTGGAGGCATGGACCAAGTTGAAGGAGGTTTATCGACCAAGCGGACCTATACGAAAGTCACAGTTATACAAGAAACTGCTTAATAAACGGATGGAGGAAGGGCAGAGCATGACGACCTATAAAGTGAATTTGTGGAAATTCTGGATGGTCTAATTGGAATAGCGTAGGTAGTTGGAATAGAGCTAAACGGCGAACTTCGCACTATCGTTTTGCTATCAAGCCTTCCAGAGCAATTTGAACATTTCGTGGTCGCTATGGAGACACGAGATAACTTGCCTTCGTTCGAAGTCCTCACCATAAAGTTCAAGAAGGAGAGCGAAAGAAAAGAAATAGCAGATGAACGAGTCGACAGTAAGGCATTCGCTGCAACGCAGAAGCACAACTCACAGACGAAAAACTATGGGCAGAAGAAACGAAAAAATATCGTTTGCTTCAAGTGTGTAAACAAGGGCACATTAAGTCCAGTGTCGAAGTGAGGGTGAGGGAGATCACCGCATGGCATCAACAAATGTGGTGAATCGCCAAAGCAGCCTGATGCACGCCTGTGACGTCAACAACATTGACAATTCCACATGGTGTTTGGATAGTGGTGCAACAAGCCATATGTGTGGCGCAAGAGAGCTATTCACAAAGTTTGAGAAACACACTGAACAGATCGGACTGGCCAATTCTGGTTTTCTTCAAGCAAAAGGTATAGGTGACGTCAAGATACAGACAGGCCAGTGCATGTTGACACTAAAAAATGTTCTTTACGTTCCGAAGATGACCGGAAATTTCTATTTCGTGTGCAGTGCTGTCCAGAACAGGTGCGAGGCGACCTTTGACATAGAGAATGCCATAGTGATGCAAGATGGAGAATGCATAGTGAAAGCCAAAAAGATTGGCAACTTGTACTTGTTTGTGGGTGGTCGTAGTAAATGTTTTGCAATGTCAGCTGTTAATGGGATTTTGCTACACAAGAGATACGGTCATATTAATTTCTCTAACTTGAAAGAGATGGTATCTAAAGGGATAGTCCGAGGGTTAGATAATATTCGATTGCCAGAGAATATTAGTTGCAAAACGTGTATGGTTAGCAAAATCCATGTGCAACCTTTCCTATCGGCAACAAGTAATCGGGCTAAGGAGCTTTTGGATCTAGTACATGCAGATGTTTGTGGACCTTTCCCAACATTGTCCCTTGGAGGCTCCAAGTATTTTCTGACGTTCATTGACGATAAGTCCAGGAGGATTTTTGTTTACTTCCAGTGTGGGAAGAATGAGGTGCTACCCAAATTCATCGATTTCAAGAACCTGGTGGAACGGCAGACAGGAAGGAGGCTCAAATGCCTGCGGAGTGATAATGGCGGAGAATTTGTCAATTAACAGTTTGACGAATGTCTAATGCAGCATGGAATCGACAGACAGCTAACAATAGCGTATACTCCCCAGCAAAACGGAGTTGCGAAACGGGCAAATCGTACGCTAGTGGAGATGTCAAGATGCCTTCTGGTCCAGGCGGGACTGGGAGATAATTTTGGGGCAGAAGCTGTCAACACTTCGGTTTATTTGCGAAACCGCTCCCCTACCAGCGCGATAGAGAGTATGACTCCTTTGGAAGCGTGGACGGGTAAGAGACCTTATGTACAACACCTAAAGGTTTTTGGATCACTTGCAGTTGCTCTGGGCGAGGATCCGAGGAAGGGCAGCAATTTCAACCTAAGGGCAAAGAGTACATTATGGTTGGGTACTCTGTATCATAAAAAGGTTATCGACTATATGATCCATCAACTCGACAATTGGTCGAGAAACGGGATGTGTTATTTGATGAACATCATCACGTGGCATCCAAGGGTGATGCTGTGACGATCAATCTGAAGGAACTGGAGGAGGCCCGCCAGCAGCAGGGACCTGGAGATGCAGAAATCGTTTCTGACTTATCCATCGACGCCGGCAGCTCTGATGAGAGCACAGATCAGTACGAGAGTGCCGAAGAAAAAGGTGAGCATGTCGTGGTGGAGGCTCGTAGGGGCCCCGGTCGTCCTAAGATCATTTGGAGTGGTAAACCTGGACGCCCAAAGAAGCAGTTCAATATTCTAGGCGCCCTTGTTTCGAAAAATGTTCCGATTCCATTAATTTGCAAAGAGGCGTTGGATAGTAAAAATGCAAAGGAGTGGCGTGAAGCCATGAAAAGAGAATATGACTCTATGGTTGCCAACCAGACTTGGCAAATCACTGATTTACCCAAAAATCAGCGAGCAATTGGATGCAAGTGGGTGTTCAACGCGAAGCGTGATAAAGATGGCCAAATAGAACGCCATGTTTGTACAAAAATTGTGGAGAAGGTAATCTTGTATTAATCCTTGTATATATTGACGATATACTTATAGCTTGCCAATCGCACGAGGATTTGCTGAAAATCAAGAGCAGCATTTCACGATCAATTGAGTGCGTTGACAAGGGTCAACTTAACCACAAGGGAGTGATTTTTGCAAGTCGGCGAAGGCACCTTTGGATCCTGGTTTTCAAATAGATTGCACAAGCCCCCAATGCAAAAAGGTGGATCCTACTTCTTATCCGTCCTTAGTAGGAGAGCCTATGTGGCTATCTCTTACAAAAAGGCCAGACAAATTGCCAGTGTCGAAATTGGCACAACGGAATCAAGACCAGCATGCTAATACATGGCATGCATAAAACACATCTTTAGATATCTCTCATCAACGATTGACATGAAACTACACTACCGGGCATGTGGTCAATCGTTCTGGCGATACGTGGACGCGGATTGGGTAGGTGATAGGCTCGACAGGAAATCCTACTGGTTATATCTACCTGTTAGCAGGTGGTCCGACTTCTTGGCGTTCGAAAAAGCAGCGAAGTGTAGCGCAGTACCGAGCAGTACCGAGGCGGAGTACATGGCACTATCGGCGGCATTCAAGGAGGCGATAGTCATGCAAAGGCTGATTATGGAGATAGGTTGCGGAGACAACAACACCCCGATCGTTTTTTATGGGGATAATCTGAGTGCGCAGGCGCTAACCAAGAATCCCGTTCATCATTCCAGCTCATGGATTAACGTATATCCATTTCGTTAGAGAAGTAGTTTAGAAAGGAAAAGTTTTGTTGAAATACAAATGTACAACTGAAATGACAGATATTTTGACAAAAAATCTTTCTAAAACGAAACACGGAGAGCTTACAAAAATGTTTGATTTGTTTTGATATTTATTTTTGTAAGCAAGTTTGCATTGAAGAAGGGTCTAGAAAATAAGGTACCCTGTATATTTAAGTATGTTACAATTCACGCTTTCATAGTTAAGCAAGAAGAAAGAGATCATGGAGTAGTTATAATTGTCTCGCTCTAAAAAAAAAAGAGAATAAGAAATATATATATCAATTTTTCCCTTAGTCACAGATAAAGTTCCGAAGCATACACACGGTGTTTTGATTTTGTCGCTTCGAATTCTGCCGCTCAATAAGTTCTACATCAACTACAATAGTATCGACTGCTCGCGCAATACCATCTACTGTAACAACGAAATCTGCTGTGTAAGCAAATAATGCAGCACCTTACACCAGGGTGCTCTCTTTAAAACAATGTTCGGCCGCACAGACTGGTATAGATCGGTATATACAAATAAAACGTAAGCTCAGCCCGCAGAACTTTTGATCTTGGCGGACTTGGTAATTCTGCTAATCTCGCGGCACCTCAAAACTAACCGCAACAGAGAAGTCTATAGAAGCAAACAGATTTGCTATTTTGGCAGATAAATCCGATGACATACCTCCTGAATACATCGTAGGGGACAATAATAAGCCTAAGCCGCCGCCGATTTACATTCGAGAGAAAAGTATAATGCTCTCGTAAACTTAATACTGAATCTTATCGGACCAGACAATTTCCACATAATTCCATTAACAAAGGGAAATATTCACGAAACAAAAGTTCAGACTAATACGAAAGTAAACTACAAAATTTTGTCGAAGTATAAACGACAACAATAAAAACTTCTACACGTACCAATTCTAGAGTAGTACTTAAAGGTATTGAAAGTAACACCAGCTGAAGTTCCAGGCGCACTGAAGGAGAAAGGTTTTAATGTAAAAAATGTTATTAACATTTTGAATAGAGAAAGAAAGCCTCAACCTCTTTTCAAGGTAGAACTCGAACCCAAAAACAAATCCAAGCCTCTGAAAAAAAATGAAGTGCATCCAATTTTTTCTCTCCAGTTCCTACTACACCGCAATAACCGTAGAAGAGCCGCATAAAAAGAATGGGCCAGTGCAGTGTAATAATTGTCAGGAATACGGCCAAGGTCTTACTGCACGCTTCGTCCAGTATGCGTTGTTTGTGGAGACCCTCATGACTTCCAAATACTCATGACTCCTCCATAAATACCCAAAAAAATAAAGAGGATCCCAGCAGCAAAAAGTGTGGAAACTGTGAAGGTAACCATACGGCTAACTACAGGGGTGTCTAGTCATGGAACATGGAACTGAAAAGTCGTACACACCAAAGAGCGACCACTGCTCGCTCGCTCACATATAACACCTTTGAAATCTACGCGTCATGTCTTCCCCCCCCCAGCCGTGAAATCTTCAGCTAATAATGGGTTCACCGACAAACCCGAAAGCTCTGCAACTGCTCTAAAAATGAGTCTGAACCGCTCCCACCAAGCCACGATCATCAGTTTCCCCTCATCAACCAGAAGAAAAGTCTACGAACGAAACGGAAACAATGATATGTAATCTTCAACAACGTAAAATGGATTTCATGTCATTCATGCAGACAACTATGCAAAATCTTATGCGAAACCAGAACGTTTTGGTTGAGCTGCTTGTTGCTCAAAACCAGAAAATGTAATCAATGGCTCCACTCCGTACATCACTGTGGAACGCCAACGGGGTCTCACAGTGCAAACTCGAGTTAACTCAATTCCTTAATAATAACCATATCAATGTAAGGCTACTCGCAGAAACTCATCTTACAAATAAATACAATTTCCAAATTCGAGACTACTTCTTCTATAAGACGAATCACCCAGACGGGAAAGCACACGGAGTCACCGGGATTCTGATTAGAAACCGCATTAAGCACTGCTTCCCCAATAGTTTCGCCACTAACTACATGCAAGCTACATCTATAGATGTACAGATGAATCACCGTACCTTAAAGCTACACTGTCACTTGGGACACCTACATATTGGCCATCAGATCCCAGAAAACTGCCAGACTTGACAGATTTTGCAGACACAAAAAACATTCCACGCAACCTGATAAGCGCCAACTCCTTATCAGATCTATCGCTTGATCACTCGCCTGTACTCCTCCAACTAAATCTACATCCAGTTGCGGTAAATAAACCATTCAGACTAACAACGAATAAAACCAACTGGCTTAAGTACAAATAATATTTTAGTTCGCATGTTGAGTTGAACCCACGTTTGAATGACGAAGCGAATATCAACTTATCCACAAACACTTTTGAATTCGTCTTGGTCGCAGCAGCTCGCATGTTAGCTCCACAAACGCAAAAAACATCGTATAATTGTATATATACATATATATACCATATATATAACATATATATAATAGATTCACGAAATTCAAGTTCCAAGTTTCCATTTTGGAGAGCACACTCAGTGAACCATCTGCAATCCCAATTAGGACATCCACAGGCAACTGGGTGTGCAGCGACGGAGAAAGACCCCCAGAACAATTTGTTTACTAAAGTGTCTATCAAAACTTTTCGAAATACTTCTTGGCACATATTACTCCATATCTCAGAACACACAACAAAATCCCGACTCATCAATTCTGTTTTCGAGAAAAACATGGAACCATCGAGCAAGTCAACCGCATAACTTCTGAATTCAGAAATGCATTCGAACAAAGGGAGTACTGCGCTGCGATATTTTTGGACGTATCACAAGCTTTCGACAGAGTATGGCTACCAGGTTTAATGCACAAAATAACAGAAATGCTCCCAACCAACACTCATAAACTTCTGAAGTCATACCTTTACAACAGGAAATTCTCAGTAAGACGTAATGCTGCCATGTCCAATGATTGCATCATCAGAGACGGAGTTCCTCAAGGCAGCGTGTTTCGACCAACACTCTACCTTCTCTAACCTGCGGACATCCCAACGAGCAAGCAACTAACCACATCCACTTTTGCTGTTGACACAGCGATCCTAAGCCGATCGAGATGCCCCAAGCAAGCAACTTGCTACACCTGGTGGCAGTGGAGAATTGGCTATCCGACTGGCGAATCAAAGTTAACGAACAAAAATGCAAACACGTAACGTTCACACTTAACAGGCAAGACTGCCCTCCACTTTCTCTAAACAATAGAGTGGTTCCAATAGCAAATGAAGATATGAAATGAATAACATATCTTGGCATACACCTTGATAGACGTTTTACTTGGCGCAGCCACATTGAAGCCAAAAGAACACATTTAAAGCTCATAGGCAGCAGCCTCCATTGGCTAATCAATAGCCGCTCGCCCTTAGCCTGGACTATAAGGTACTTCTATATAGCACCGTTTTGAAACCAACCTGGATGTACGGCTCTCAGTTGTGGGGGAATGCCAGTAACAGCAGTGTGTATATAATGCAAAGAACTCAATTAAAATATTCACAGGTACCTTCACATATCACTCGTCAAAGAAGAGATAGCACAACAGGCTATCAGTACAACAGGTCTCTATTCAGTTAAAATCAAACTGTTAGATAATGTATTATTTTAAGACTTGCAACCTTATTGTTAGACTCATAAAGGGAAGATCCAATAAATAAAACCAAGCTTTAATAAAAAAAAAAATTAAACTTATTCAGGCTAGCGTTATGGTTGAATCACTCCATGCATATAGTTCTACTTTTTAAATTTTCATGGCTTCCATTATGCGCATCATTAACTTACTGAGCATATGTGCTGCGCATAGTTCTAGTGTTGGAATAGTTTTTCTATTTTTGATCGCATTCACCTTACTTTTGCTAGCGATTATGATTACCTCCGATCCTTGGGATATACTACTGCCGCATAAGCCTTTTCCGAAGCGTTTGCAAAGCTATGAATTTGAATACATAATTCTAATTTAAAATTAATCCATCTAGGGACTCTTATTTTCCTCAACGCCTCTAACCCGTATTTGTATTTTTTCCATTCCTTACGCTCTTTATTAACTAGCTCTTGATTCCTGTTGTCTATAATTAGATTTTTTTTTTTTTTCAATTTAACATATAAGTTTTATTTACGTCGATCAGCCAACTTAATGGCTATAATACGTAGAGTATAACAATGAACAGATAACATGAATACAATAACAGGAGATTACAGTAAAATTACTGCTTCAGGACTCGGGAAACATTACGTCCTCTTGTCCAGAGATCGCTGGGGTGTCTTCGTTTCAGTCTTCTTCGGTCATTTTGATTAGCTAGAGACGCTGCTAGGTGGTTGGGGTGCGCTAAGAGGCGATCGCTGTAGCGACTCGAGTGACGGTTGATCTGCTCTCTAATGGAGGGAATGTGGAGATCATTTGCTAGGGCGTCGTTTCGAACATACCAAGGCGCGTTTGCCATCATGCGAAGCGCTCGGTTTTGGGTTCTCTGCACTTTCATGACATTTGTGTCAGAAGCCATGCCCCATATCTGAATGCAATATATGATCGAGGGCAGCACGATAGATTTGTACAGCAACACTTTGTTGCCAAGGCTGAGCTTGCTTGTTGGCTTAAGTAACCAGTTTAGCTTCCTGAGTTTACTCCGACATGCAGCTGTTATTTTCTTGGTTTGTTCCTTCCAGGTGAGCCGCTTGTCTAAGATCAGACCCAGGTACTGGGCCTGGGGTGACTGTGGGATGGTGACGTCGTGGAGTTCGACTCTGGGTAGTGTCTTTGCTCTCAAAGTGAAACTGCAATGTTGCGACTTCCTGCTATTTATGGCAATATTCCACCTGTTAGCCCACTTGCCATATGAGTCCAGAAATTCCTGGGTGATCCTTGATGCCTCGACTCGGCAGGATGAGTTCACAAGGAAGGCAGTATCGTCAGCGTATGTGGCCAAAAGTGTGCCCGGTTCCACAAAACTTGGGAGGTCCGATGTGAACAGAGTGTAGAGAACGGGACCCAGAACGCTTCCCTGCGGAACGCCAGCACGAGCAAGTCTAATACTTGACCTTTCCCCTCTCACCTCGACCATAAAACTTCGATCAAGCAGGTATGATTTTAGCAGCAGAAATTGGCCAGTCGGGAGTAATGACTTCAACTTATGAAGTAGTCCGAGATGCCATACGCGGTGAAAAGCTTTCTTGACGTCGAGGAAAATTGCAGAGCAGTATTGCTTGTTTTCAAAGGCCTTTAAAATGTGATTCGATGAGCTTGCTCTGGGGTCCCATGACGATGCCTAAAACCAAACTGATGGTCGGGAATGGCGACCTGCACGCTTCTTACTCCCATAATTCTACTTAAAAATATTCTCTCGAATATTTTAGAGAATGTAGGAAGCAAGCTTATAGGTCGGTATGACTCTGCAAGGTTCTCCGGTTTTCCTGGCTTTGGTATCATCGTTATCACAACACACTTCCATTGGGAGGGAAAGTGGTGGATACGTAGCATTGAATTAAAGAGGAGAACGAGGAACAGGATACCCTTCTTAGGCAGAGCCTTGGCAATTCTATTGTCTATGCCATCGAATCCCGGCGCTTTATTGACATGTAGCTTTCGAATATGGAGACAAACTTCTTCTGGACTGACATGTGGGATCGGTAGAGCATTCGGTGAAGGAGCATTTATGAAGGCCATTGTTTCTTCAAGATCCTCTGGGCTCGCAAGGTCGAATGGCTGAAAGCGTTTCTCTAGTTCGTCCGCGAAAGCTAAAGAAATCTCTGAATCAGACCTGCACCATGTATTGTCAGTTTTCTTTATGGGGATCTTTCGGAGAGGCTGTCGTTTGATGTTTCGTGTCGATTTCCAGAGGTTGAAGCCGTACGGTTTGGTGGGGTCCGCCTTGAGGAGCATCTCATCAAAATATTCGCGCTTGGTTCGATGCAGAAGTTTTTTAAGCTCGTCCTCGGCACGACGGTAAGCCCTTTTGTCGACTAAGCCTTGGGATCTCATATATCTGCGACGTAAGGATCTTTTCCACCTTACCAAGTCCATAACTTCAGGTTTTAAAAGAGCCTGAGGTGGATTGGGGTGGCTTGAGACTTGTCCACAGGTTGAGGACTCGGCAGCGATATGAATGCTCCGGGCAAATATCTCTACAGCGTCGTTTATGTCCTCGGGAGAGTTTAACACCAGATTGAGGTTTACAAGCCGGTTGACTGCTGCTTGGAAGCGCGGGATACTCGCGTTTCGAGGGAGGATACGAGGCCTATTCCGAATTATTTGCGCCACTACTCTTAACTTTATAATCAGCGGGATGTGATCAGAGCTAAGCTCAAGGCATTCTGTGATGGAGAGACACTCGGACCGTATCCCTCTATAGACGGCAAAGTCAATAGCTGTTGGCGTTTTTTGGCTGTATGGATAATGCGTAGGTCCTCCAGTTGCAAGGACCTGGACGTTTGATCTTTGAACAACATCTTCGAGTGCTCTTCCTCGGCTGGTTGAGTTTCGGGATCCCCAGAGGCGGTGGTGAGCATTCCAATCGCCTGCGATTATGAAATTTGTTCCAAGATCGTCAAAGAGCTTTTCAAAGTCGTTAGCAGAACACTGAAAGTTTGGTGGACAATATATAGATGCAATACCTATTTCCCCAAGGTCGGTTTTAACTTTGACAGAGACACATTGTACATTCGTGCTTTGTAAACTGTAGGACTGGTAGCATTTAATACCACGTTTTATTATTATTGCAGACCCACCGCGCTTACGATCGGCAGGATGAGTTGCTTGATGGATATCGTACCCATGCAAGTTGCAGTACGACCTCGAGCAAAAGTGTGTTTCACTAACCAGCATAATGTCAATATTATGACTTTGCACAAAGCGCTCCAGCTCAATGGCTTTGTTGGCCAGTCCGTCGGCGTTCCACACACCAATGCTCAGGCCGATTTGGCTCATGATTGTGTCGCATTAACTGGGAAAGATCCAGGGAACGCTTGAGCTGTTCCTGGAGTATTTTGGGGTAATAATCTAGAGACAAGACCCATCATCGACACCATCATTTGGAATAACTTGTCAATCTGGGCAACAAGGACCGACAGGCTTTCGTTTGATTGTAAGAACATTTGCTCTTGGCGCTGCCATTGCTGGTCGTTGATCAATTGCTGTGAGTTGCATCGCTGTTGTTGTGGGAGAGTCTTCTGGAGATCTGGCTGTTGCTGTTGCTGTTGTTGATGTTGTTGAGGCCTTTGTTGTTGCTGTGATGGCTGCTGCTGCTGTCGATGCGGTACTTTTTGGTGACGTGGCTGACTTTGTTTTCTGTTGTCACTGCCTGGTGGAGGAAATTGTTGGCTCTGCGAGAAGGTCACAGGAACTTGTTGCTGCTGGGGATGACTAGCAATACCACGGACAGCATTAGCGTAGGAGTTGGGCACCGCTTTGTTTGACCAAACATAAGGATCAGTAAACTGCTGGGGGACGGTTCTGCGTTGGGATGTGGCACTTTTTCGTTGAGCAACTTGCTGGTATATGACGCAGCCTTTATAGCTAGCTGTATGTCCACCGCCACAGTTTGCACATTTGACTGGATTGACATCCTTTAAGCAGGCCTCCAAGCCGTGTTGTAGGCCACATCTAACGCAATTAGATAGCTTTCGGCAATGATTTTTGGTGTGTCCGAAAGCTTGACAACGGTGGCACTGGACAACATCATTCTTTTTGTAGGGGAGTTCAACTTGGACCCGTTGCCGACAGAGTGTCTTGATCCCGTGGATTTCTTTGTTGTTTGCAGCCGGTTCAAGTTCAACAAAAACTAAGTTGACCAGCTTAGTTTTGTCGAAGCGGCTTCTTGGTCTATTGACAAATCGAACCAAGTGACCCGTCGAGGTCAGGCTTTCCTTAATGTCTACGTCCGGGACGGAATGATGGACACCACGGATAACAACACGATAGGATCTGTCTTCTTTTAACTGCCAGGAATGGTATGGTACCTTTTTAAGGGTCAGCGATTTGGTTATGGCTCTGTATGTGTCTGAATCTGTTGCGAGAATGGAAACAGAATTGTTGGGATGGCATTTAGGGTAGGGAGTATTTGGACGGGTCAACAATCTTGTCTGTGGACCTTATGAGTCCGTTTAGATTATCACAGTGATCAACCACAATTGGGGGTGGTTTGTGGGAGGGTAGTTGCTCCTGGCTACCAGACGGTCGGCTGACATTTTTGTTGCTGCCTGCGGTATTGTTAACGGCTTTTGTGTTGTCCTTGTTTATTGTTGATGCGTTATTTGGGGTGCTTTTGTTGTTGTTGCTAACTTGTCTTAAGCTGGAAGAAGTACTGGCTTCTTCAGAGACATTGGGGCCCACCGTTTGTGGGACTTCGACGGGTTCGGTGTCTGTGTCCATGTCCGACAGATCTGAGAATCGGTTGGCTGAGACATTGGTTTTAGGGCTGTTGGAGTTTCTAAGGATTTTGGTGACTGAATTTGGGGATCTGGAGTCAAGACGGCGTTTGTTTGCCGGTCTTGGGGACCACCAGACCTCTTCGTCTCCATTTATGACTGCTAGTTCCGGTTCCGGATCATGGCTTGAAGGTGAGATGGGGGAGGAAATTGGTAGACATGGTTCAAGTATAGGGCACAGATGTGCACTGCTTTACCGACTTCTTGTATGTATGGGCCACTTGTACGGTTACCGATGAGGTGTCCATGGCTCAGTGGGCAAGGCACAAGCCCCGCAGTCGGGCAGCACCCGGCTCGAACCCACCAAGTGTCAGAGCAATTGAAATTAATTTTTTTTTTTATTGGGATGTAATTATTCTCAAACTCAGTTTGACCTTGATTTTGATTCAAGTCTTCACAAAACCTTCACTTGTTTTGTCTTTTCGAATCACTTGTTATCGCGTTTAGCAGAGCTAACGGAGGTGGGATTCACAAAAGTAACAATTCTTGCCACTGAGGTGGACTTGTCCATAGACTCTTCACAGTGAGATTCGCAGCGATGCAAAAACGCGTCAGCACTCCACGAAAGCATGATCGAGACTGTCTATAATTAGATTAGAAGATTTTTCCCACAATCGTTACCGGTGCCAACCAGCCTATTGGATCAAATATTTTTGATAATATAGACAAGACAGATCTTTTAGTTAATATTTTATGTTCAGTACGAAATACTGTAAATGTTGGCACCTAGTGCCAAGACCTAGTACCCTATATGCACACTTAGTAATTTGATCCAATCAATATACATCAGCATGTTCCAATATACAAACCCACTAATCTATTAGCAATAAGCACAAAACAATATCTAACCTAATAACCCAGCACTTGTAGACGGCGCCAGAAGCAGAAATCAGCATTATCAACGGGAAGAATGACCATCCGAAGCAAGCAAAAACCAGCTAGCTAAGCCGAAATGCATGTACAAGCAGTACATGAACAAACAATCTGAGTCAGCAGACTCAGAGGTGGGTGACCCTGGCATTAACATTAGTTTTAGCACGTCCATAACATTGACTTTCCTTAGATTTAATTATGTATAATTTAGCATCTTATATAAGAATTTTTCTTCTGAAACACAGATAGTTGAGAAATCGGAGTAAATCGTCTCGTTAATTAGTGTCTGAACTACGGCACTTAAAATCAACCTACTTCAAGTGATCCTGTGTAAAACGGTTCACAAGTAGGACTCTCTGAAAGCTATATACTTTGCGTGGCTCCAGTGTAAACGGACCACCAGTATAACTTTCATCATCGAACCTTCTTCGAGTGGCTCCTGTGTAAACGGACCATAAGTAGAACCCGCGTCATACCAGTCTTCTTCGAGTGTTGCTCCCCTGAAACAGACCACAAGTAGGACCGGCCGATAAGGAATCAGCCGAACCACCATACCATCTGTACTTGAGGAAAACCAGCCCAGGACTTCAGGTACCCACCATCCACGCCAGCCTGATCACAGCAAGTCCATGGTCAATCCGATCAGTCCCTTGCAGAATCCGGGTAAATTAGTCAGATTCATACATTCCTTGACTACGACTCCGGGACCTGCTGTTATTCCCGCGAGTTCAAGTTTGACGTAGTGGCCGCATAACGCTCTACGGACGAACATTTGGTGACCCCGACGCCATCCTTTTCTAGAGGATCACAACCTGAACACAAGCCGCAACGCAATTTAACTCATCGAAAAAAAAGAGGATACATCGCAACCATCAGATCAGAATCAGACCCCGTTATCCAAATGCTCATTGATGAGCAAATTGAAAGCAACATAGCCATCCAAAGACTAATTAGAAACTTCACTAAGGACTCCGCAGAGCGTAAACTCACGGAAGGATACTTCGAGGAGAGACTCAGCCAGCTCACTCATTCATGGACCCAGTTTAAAAAAATGATTCCAAGCTCCATGAGCAAGCACTAAGTCCTGAGAATGAGTATTTGACAATGGCCAAAGCGCTAGAAGAGCTTGTGAAAAAATATGAAGCAATATTTTCGGATGGAATCCCATCAGTGTCAGGCCCGTCACAAAGACCCCGGAAAACAGGCCAAAATCTCGAGCCAAGGGCACAATAATCACGAGGAAACGAAGGAGAAGAGCTTCGATTAACATCATACAACCGAAGACATGAAGGACGATTAGACGATATGGAAGACTTTCTGTGCAACCGCACCGAAGGACAGGAAGTGTCCACACACGTCAGACAACACATGACGGAGCTATGAAAGGAAATCGTCTCGGTATACCACGATCTCATCGACCTGGAAGCCATAAAAAATGATGGGCCCACTGATGACAGATTTCCGGTTGTTGGGGCAGAATACTTATCGTTTCTGAGCGAAGAATCGCAATCGACTTCAGCATCAACATAAAAACCCGCGATCGCACCTTCGTTTGTAATACCACCAGTAGAAATCCCAAAGTTTGGCGGAGACTACCGACATTAGAATGCATCCACAATCAAGACTACAGCGATGTAGTAAAATTCCGTCATTCGGAGAATCATCTAACAGGTGAGGCAAAAAACCTAATCTCAACGTCAATTGGCGGACAGACCAGTTACCAGGATGCCTGCCAACGACTAAAGAATCGATACCAAAATGAACGGCTGTTGATTAAATCCGTGATCCAAGAGCTTTTCGGACACCCCAGAACAAATGGATCAGCGGACCAGCTGCGCAGCTTACATGATATCGTGCTCCGAACGGTCGCCACTCTCAACACATTCAAAGTGTCAACCGATAACTGGGAGCCAATCTTGATACACATCATTGAGGAAAGATTGGATCCACACACGCTGTCATCTCTAGAACTTGCCATCACCGATCCCACCAATCGACAATCTCTAAAGGAGATGTTAGAAAACCTTGAGCGTCAGACAACCAGTCAAGTAACAATGCAACAATGAAAAATACGTCCACCGCTCCACTTTGATCCAGTTCATCACGAGTGGTGTGTTCAGCCACAGCCCTGCTTACAGATTAGCCCACCGTTCTGTTACCAACCCAAGTGGCAATACATGGACCACCCGGAACCCCTCAGCAATGCCCTCAGCAATGCGCACACTCCTAGATTCTGGATCACAGATTAACATAATCACCAGAAGGATGGCTGACACTCTTGAGCTAGAATTGAAGCCACCCACCCTGAACATTGCTGCACTGGGAGGAACAACGAAAAGATCACGAAAAAGGGCTGTGGTGACCCTATCATCATTAACCACTGATTTCGAAGATCAAATCAACGTCGTTGCACTATAGGAAATAATGCCCAATAAACCATCCCACCCTATTCAATCGCTATGAAATATCTCACCTGAATTTACGCAGCCCCATAATATTGATCTGTTGTTGGGCGCCGAAATCATCTCCCAGCTTATGAGGCCACAACAGGCATATTTAGGAAAAGGACAGCCACTACAAAAAAATACCGCGCTTGGATGGATTGTGATATCAAGCTAATATCAAGCCAGAACAAGTCGTCGGTAATACGATGGCTTGGACACCGGAAGCTAACGAGCCACGGCAAAGTTTGATTGCATGCATCGGCAAGGAGCAATAGTAAAATCCGGAAGATTATATAGTTCCCCACTTATGGCGGGTCAACAAGGAGAGCCGCAGATGGACCCCGAACCACAAGCCCAATGTTGTTAACTCACAACTGAAGAGCACAAAGTGCAAGGGCCAGTAACCAAGGAAATTCAAGGAGTGGAAGTCACCTCCTATCTGGCATGGGTAACATGCATCTCCAAAAGGAAGGAAGAAGCAAGGTCAAGAAAGGACCAAGAGTCCTGTATGCGCACTGACCAACCAGAAAGAAGGTCTAGTACTTCATGAGAATGGTTACGAGGGCGCGCAACAAGGCGAAGGAGACAACAGGTCGGATAGAATTATCGTTGATATCTTATCAATGTTGGAGATCTCACCCACATGATTTAAAATTTTTTGGTATTAACATTCGATTTTTAGTAATTAGTTTTAAGATCCACAATATTTTCTAGTGCAAGGGTACACATCGGTTCACTGAGACGGTCCAACAAAAACGCACAGCCGCATTGGATTGAGCCCCCCAAGGGGAGGAACAATTTTGGCACCTAGTGCCAAGACCTAATACCCTATATGCACACTTAGTAATTTGATCCAATCAATATACATCAGCATGTTCCAATATACAAACCCACTAATCTATTAGCAATAAGCACAAAACAATATCTAACCTAATAACCCAGCACTTGTAGACGGCGCCAGAAGCAGAAATCAGCATTATCAACGGGAAGAATGACCATCCGAAGCAAGCAAAAACCAGCTAGCTAAGCCGAAATGCATGTACAAGCAGTACATGAACAAACAATCTGAGTCAGCAGACTCAGAGGTGGGTGACCCTGGCATTAACATTAGTTTTAGCACGTCCATAACATTGACTTTCCTTAGATTTAATTATGTATAATTTAGCATCTTATATAAGAATTTTTCTTCTGAAACACAGATAGTTGCGAAATCGGAGTAAATCGTCTCGTTAATTAGTGTCTGAACTACGGCACCTAAAATCAACCTACTTCAAGTGATCCTGTGTAAAACGGTTCACAAGTTGGACTCTCTGAAAGTTATATACTTTGCGTGGCTCCAGTGTAAACGGACCACCAGTAGAACTTTCATCATCGAACCTACTTCGAGTGGCTCCTGTGTAAACGGACCATAAGTAGAACCCGCGGCATACCAGTCTTCTTAGAGTGTTGCTCCCGTGAAACAGACCACAAGTAGGACCGGCCGATAAGGAATCAGCCGAACCACCATACCATCTGTACTTGAGGAAAACCAGCCCAGGACTTCAGGTACCCACCATCCACGCCAGCCTGATCACAGCAAGTCCCTGGTCAATCCGATCAGTCCCTTGCAGAATCCAGGTAAATTAGTCAGATTCATACATTCCTTGACTACGACTCTGGGACCTGCCGTTATTCCCGCGAGTTCAAGTTTGACGTAGTGGCCGCATAACGCTCTACGGACGAACAGTAAATTTAAACTCCTCGTTACTAGGTGTTAAGCGGAGGCCCTTATATTAATTAGGTGTTACTCTAATGAATTTCGATTTAAAACTGTTTTTATTTCATACAATTCTCTTACAAGAATGATACATGAAAATCTTAAATCTATTTAAAACTACTTATCAATGGACTGCACGCTGACATGCTATGTGACCCTTTCTTAAAAGCTTCTAGTGCACCACATAAGTATTTGTTTAGACTGCAGGAGATCGTTTTTAAACCATGTTGTTAAGCACGTATTCCCATGGTTCCGATCTCTTGAAATTCTATCTTTGGAATTTTTATTGTGTTCATTGAACGATAAAATTAGTTATTCTGACTTTGCCGTATCCGGACGTTTTTTTGCGATTGCTCTCATCAGATTGCCTTTATCTTTGCGTATCAAAGCTTCCTCTTTTCGCGACAAGCTAAATATACTGTATCATTTTCGGAGCCTATTTGACCAATATATGTTGTTAATTGAACCATATACTTCGTAAATACAAAATTATTCTTTAATATTATTTCTGCTGCACTCTTCGAATATTCATATATCATATTCCCTTCCTGAGTTCTATTCTCTAGTCGTGTAACCCGTTACATCATTGTTACTCTGATGCGGTTATTCATCACGGTTTATCTCTTTGACGTGCTCTCTTTGACGTGCCTGATCCGAACGTGCCTCTCTACCAGAGAGGCACTCTCGTTCTCACTATAGTGGAAAAATCTCAGTCAACAATGAGTCTAATTTTCACTGATAAAAAATGCCAGGTTGGAGGATCCATCACTGGTGACTCGTATCTGTCCTGCTGGCTTTTCAATAACTGCTCACATATTAAATGTGCTGGTGGTGGGCACAATGGACGGATAAGTGATCTTATTACAAAGAATATTTGTCTGACATGGTCTTGTAAAGCCTGTAGAGAGATTGAGTCTGAGATGCAGACCTTATTGAAGCAGACGTGAAATGGCTTTCTAGATGTCCTTAAGCAATTTGCTGCACTTAATGAGCAATTCCTTACTCTTGAGAGTCAATTCCTTGGTCTCAAGTTACTTAGTGAATCTCCAAGGAGAAAATTTCCGAACAACAAGCCGACGGCGGTCAATTTATTGGGTACTCCTGCTTATCATGCGATTCATTCGGATACATTTTTAACGCCTAATGCATCATCGCCTACTGTTGTTCCTGTGAAAGGGTCAGCTGTTGTTCACCAAGTCAGCCAATGGAATCGTCAAGGAGTCTTGGTCCACCTATTATCTTGGAAAACCTGCAAGTTCCTGTGGCACCGTCTCCTAGGCCTCCCTCTGGTGTGGTGCCTGAAATAAGATCGTCTGGGCTTACGCTTAGAGCGGTTGCATTTCGTAAAGCCATATTTGTATCCCGCCTTATACCGGATGCCACTGTGGATGATGTTAGGAGTCACCTCTTAAACCATCTTAAGGTAGCTTCTAATGAATTAGCGATCTTTAAGTTTAATTTTAAGCATAAGCGTAGCATATCTTCTTTCAAAATTATAATTCCTGGAACCTACCTTGAAAAAGCACTTGATCCGTCAGTCTGGCCTGAGCACAGTATTATTCATGAATTTGCAGCCAAAGAACATCTAAATCCCAACTATGCCGATTGAGCTCTAAAAACTGAGCAATAATGTATTTTTTTGCTGCTACTAAAACGTTCGAAATATTCTGGGTAAATTGAGTCAATTTTTTACTAAGAGTGCTTCTTTTGATTTTGATACAATTACATTTACTGAAACCTGGCTTAATTCCTCTGTATCTGATTAAGAAATTTTTGTTCCAAAGTTCACTGTATTTCGAATGGATAGGCCATCTTTCGCAGGCGGTGTCCTCATTGCTGCTAATAATAAATTCTCAGCTGAACTAATCTCTTTCCCGAATCAGTTTGGATTCGAGTTCATCGCTGTAGAAATAGATGTTGGTCCGTCTCATATTTTCATGACTATATACCTCCATCGGTTAAGGATACCGTATATTTTCACCACCTTGAGGCTATTAAGTTTGTTTTATCATTAGTCAATGACTCTGATTTTGTCCCAATTATGGGTGATTTCAACCTTCCCCAAATCTCCCTGGATCCCGTGTGAAGATGACCATTGCCAGTTGTCACAAATTGCTCTTTTCCAAATTAACCCCATGCTTAACACACTTAGCAGATCTCTAGACCTTTTTTTCTTTAATATGATATCCTCTGTGACTGTAAATCGGTCTTCACCACTATCGCTTCCTGAGGACTTACACCACTCTACACTATTGGTTTCTGTGTTAATTGATGTCCCTAATATTCATACTATATAACTATAAGGCTCACCATTGTACTACATGTTTCCGAAAAACGGATTACAATGCTCTTTGCAATCATTTGACTGAAATTGACTGGGAATATCTTTCATCTTTTAACTTTATCGATGCTGCTACTGATTCTTTTTATGATGAATTCCACAACGCGTTGGACAAATTTGTTCCTGAAGTTTCATCGCCTTCATCAAAGAAACCGCCCAGGTTTATTAAACGCCTTTCGCGTCTTAAATACAGGAAACCAAGAGATTACAAAGTGTTTCTTCTTATCTTGTTTCATCAGGCAAACATTCTTTATATGCCCGATTCTTTGAAATCCACTTTCTCAAATTAAGCCCAGAGTTTGCTAGTTCCTTAGGGATTAATTGAACTATAGTTGTGGCACCTTCTATTGAATTCCCTATTGTCATGAGGTCGTCCATATAAAAATCATTTTTTATTATTTCCCAAACCATTTTGTATTTATAATTTCCACCTACATCTGCTAATACTTTAGTTGCTAAATATAGGGCGTAGGCGGTACCATAAGTAACCTTAGTTGGTTTGTAAGTTTTCACTGTTGTTTTAGGATCACTAGGATCACTTAGGATGCTATAGCTGCCATATAATTGATTGATCGGAAATGCCATAACTTCGTTGTTTTTCAAGTTAGAAGGATGGGAGTTTCAATGGATTCCTCTTTGGGCAAAATAATTCGAAATGCCGAATTTTATATGGATCGGCCGACTATATACGATCCGCGGACTGCGACTCTACTGCAAGGGTATATAAACTACGGCTCCGCCCGAAGTTAGCTTTCCTTTCTTGTTTAATGTGATAACAGCTTGGAGAGGAAGGTAATATTTTCTTTCGTAATTTACTTATATGGTAGTCCCTAGTCCAAATATTCTTTCATATATTTTGAATATTCAATATGAAGTTTTTCATTTTCTTGTAATCTCTTTTCTAAGTTCATGAAACGAGCCATCACTTGATTCTTTGAGTCTCCTAATATTGTATCTTCTTTAAAATGTATAGCTACAATATATTTTCCATTCGAATATTTTTTAGTCAATTTTTTCAAAATTCGTTTCACATATTTCTGTTTCTAAGTCATTTTTATCTTCTTCTTCTACCTCCCAATATCGGTCCATTTGTTTGAGCTCGATACTGATTGCTACTGATTGACTTACTTCTCCTGGATTGCGTGCATCCTGACACTGTGCATCCAAAGGAAGTTTTTTGCCCAAGAAGCATACCCTTTTTGGTTATCTCCAGCAGTGAAATTTGTGGATATAAATCCGCACCAATGGTACGGGGTTTCGACTGATTCCTTATCGGCCGATCCTACTTGTGGTCCGTTTCACGGGAGTAACACTCGAAGTAGGTTGGGTACCGCGGGCTCTACTTGTGGCCCGGTTCACGGGAGCAACACTCGAAATAGATTAGATAATGAAGCTCTACTGGTGGTCCGTTTACACAGGAGCCACTCGAAGTAAGTTCGATGATGAAAGTTCTACTGGTGATGCGTTTACACTGGAGCCACGCGAAGTAGATAGCTTTCAGAGAGCCCTACTTGTGTAAAACTGAACCGTTTTACACTGGATCACTCGAAGTAGGTTGATTTTAAGTGCCATAGTTCAGACACTGAGTAACAAGACGATTCACTTTGATTTCGCAATTATCTTTATTTCAGAAGAACAATTTTTATATAAATGCTAAATTATACATAATTAAATCTAAGGAAAGTCAATGTTATGGACGTGCTAAAACTAATGTTAATGCCAGGGTCACCCACCTCTGAGTCTGCTGACTCAGATTGTTTGTTCATGTACTGCTTGTACATGCATTTCGGCTTAGCTAGCTGGTTTTTGCTTGCTTCAGTCAGTCGGTCATTCTTCCCGCTGATAATGCTGATTTCTGCTTCTGGCGCCGTCTACTAGTGCTGGGTTATTAGGTTGGATATTGTTTTGTGCTTATTGCACATATTATAGTATTATATTATTATAGGTTAGTGGGTTTGTATATTGCAACATGATTGGATCAAATTAATAAGTGTGCATATAGGGTAGTAGGTCTTGGCACTAGGTGCCAAAATTGTCGCCCCCCTTGGGGGACTCAATACAATGCGGCTGTGCGTTTTTGTTGGACCGTTTCAGTGATCCGATGTGTACCCTTGCACTAGAAAATATTGTGGATCTTAAAACTAATTACTAAAAATCGAATGTTAATACCAAAAAATTTTAAATCATGTGGGTGAGATCTCCAACATTGATAAGATACCAACGACAATTTTATCCGACCTGTTGTCTACTTCGCCTTGTTGCGCGCCCTCGTAACCATTCTCATGAAGTACTAGACCTTCTTTCTGGTTGGTCAGTGCGCATACGGGACTCTTGGTCCTCCCCTGAGCTTGCTTCTTGCTTCCTTTTGGAGATGCCTGTCACCCATGCCTGGTGATGTGTCTCCTCCCTACATCCTTTAGAATTGGAGGTGACTTCAACTCCCTGAATTCCCTTGTTTACTGGTTCTTGCACTCTGTGCTTTTCAGTTGTGAGGTGACAAACTTGGGCTTGTGGTTCAGGGTCCGTCTGCGGCTCTCCTTGTTGATCCGCCATGAACGAGGAACTATGTAATCTTCCAGGTTTTACTATTTGCTCCTTGCCGATGCATGCAATCAAACTTTGTTCCGATACGATTTCACCGATGCCCTTTCGTGGCTCGTTAGCTTCCGGTGTCCAAGCCGCCGTATTACCGACGACTTGTTCTGCCTTGATATTTGGAGCTTATTCCGGTCGTACTGGCCACATCACAATCCATCTAAGCGAGGTATTTTTTAGTAGTGGCTGTCCTTCTCCTAAATATGCTTGTTGTGGCCTCATAAACTGGGAGTTGATTTCGGCGCCCAACAACAGATCAATATTCTGGGGCTGCGTAAATTCAGGTGAGATATTTCATAGCGATTGAATAGGGTGGGATGGTTTATTGGGCATTATTTCCTATAGTGCAACGACGTTGATTTGATCTTCGAAATCAGTGGTTAATGATGATAGGGTCACCACAGCCCTTTTTCGTGATCTTTTCGTTGTTCCTCCCAGTGCAGCAATGTTCAGGGTGGGTGGCTTAATTCTAGCTCAAGTGTTTCAGCCATCCTTCTGGTAATTATGTTAATTTGTGATCCAGAATCTAGGAGTGTGCGCATTGCTGAGGGCATTGCTGAGGGGTTCCGGCTGGTCCATGTATTGCCACTTGGGTTGGTAACAGAACGGTGGGCTAATCTGTAAGCAGGGCTGTGGCTGAACACACCACTCGTGATGAACTGGATCAAAGTGGAGCGGTCGACGTATTTTTCTGCATTGTTACTTGACTGGTTGTCTGACGCTCAAGGTTTTCTAACATCTCCTTTAGAGATTGTCGGTTGGTGGGATCGGTGATGGCTAGTTCTAGAGATGACAGCGTGTGTGGATCCAATCTTTCCTCAATGATGTGTATCAAGATTGATGAGATCATGGTATCCCGAGACGATTTCCCTTCATAGCTCCGTCATGTGTTGTCTGACGTGTGTGGACACTTTCCGTCCTTCGGTGCGGTTGCACAGAAAGTCTTCCATATCGTCTAATCGTCCTTCATGTCTTCGATTTTATGATGTTAATCGAAGGTCTTCTCCTTTGTTTCCTCGTGATGATTGTGCCTTTGGCTCGAGATTTTCGCCTGTTTTCCGGGGTCTTTGTGACGGGCCTGACACTGATGGGATTCCATCCGAAAAAATTGCTTCTTATTTTTTCACAAGCTCTTCTAGCGCTTTGGCCTTTGTGAAATACTCATTCTGAAGACTAAGTGCTAGCTTATAGAGCTTGGCATCATTTTTTTTTAATTGGGTTCATGAGTGAGTGAGCTGGTTGAGTCTCTCCTCGAAGTATTCTTCCTTGAGTTTTTGCTCTGCGGAGTCGCTAGTGAAGTTTTTTATTAGCCTTTAGATGGCTATGTTGCTTTCAATTTGCTCATCAAAGCATTTGGATTACGGGGTCTGATTCTGATCTGATGGTTGCGATGTATCCTCTTTTTTTTTCGATGAGTTAAATTGCGTTGCGGCTTGTGTTCAGGTTGTGATCCTCTAGAAAAGGATCGCGTCGGGGACACGAAATGTTCGTCCGTAGAGCGTTATGCGGCCACTACGTCAAACTTGAACTCGCGGGAATAACGGCAGGTCCCAGAGTCGTAGTCAAGGAATGTATGAATCTGACTAATTTACCTGGATTCTGCAAGGGACTGATCGGATTGACCAGGGACCAGAGTCCGTTTACACAGGAGCCACTCGAAGTAGGTTCGATGATGAAAGTTCTACTGGTGGTCCGTTTACACTGGAGCCACGCGAAGTATATAGCTTTCAGAAAGTCCTACTTGTACACAGGATCACTTGAAGAAGGTTGGTTTTAAGTGCCGTACCTTGACACTAAGTAACGAACCGATCTATTCTGTGTTCGCAACTATCTTTAATTCAGAAGAACAATTCTTATATAAGATACTAAATTATACATAATTAAATCTAAGGAAGGTCAATGTTATGGACTTGGTAAAACCAATGTTAATTGGTTTTACACCCACCTCTGAGTCTGCTGACTTAGCTTGCTTGCTCATGCATTGCTTGTTTTTTGCTTGGTTTTTGCTTGCTTCGGTCAGTCGGTCATTCTTCCCACTGATAATGCTGATTTCTGCTTCTGGCGCCGTCTACTAGGGCTGGGTTATTAGGTTGGATATAGTTTTATGCCTATTGCTAATTATTACTAGGTGTGCCAATAGGTTAGTGGGTCTGATTATTGTGTATTGCGACATGCTGATGACCATTGATTAGATCAGATTACTAAGTGTGAACATAGGGTAGTAGGTCTTGGCACTAGGTGCCAAGAAATAGAGTCCTTTCCAATCCGACTTATTTATAAAAATTGTATGTGTTGGAAGACATATTATTAATTTTGGCAAAATAATTGCGTTTGTTCTAACTTCTTTTGAATTAAATATTATTCTTAAGTATCAATTTTAATTTGTGATTTGAAATACAGTCACCTGTTGCTGATACTCAACTTATTTCAGTTTGCGTTTTTATTTTTGGCAATCCTTTAAATTCATCCTTAAAGACATCCTTTAAATTCTGGATATCATTTGACTTTTTTACTTGGCCCTCATATTATAGTAGAGCCTCAACATTAAATTTCTTTATAATTATAAGCGCAAAAATGCAATCTGATTCTTCGGTCAAATTTGCTTTAAAACGCATAATATAAATTGATTTATTTATGGAATCAATTGTATTTATGAAATGCCTATATGAGTCCTATGTTTTATCTTTTCTAATCTACATACATCGATTTTATTATTCATTAGCTCAATGTGTGTCTAAACATCGTCTTTAAACTCTTTTATTTTGGACTTCTATTTTTTATAAAGCCCTTCAATATTTATCAAATCGTACACTGTTTCTACTCTGCTGAGAACAATTTTTAAATATAGCCTTCAGAGGGTATATTGATTTTGGTGAAAAGTGTGCAACGCAGTGAAGTAGACATCTCCGACCTCATAAAGTATATAAATTCATGATCAGGATTACCTCCTGAGTCGATGTGAGCATGTCCGTCTGTCCGTGTGTCCGTTTCTACGCAAACTAGTCTCTAGGTTTTAGAGCTCTCAGTATTAGAGCTGTGAAACTTTGCTCACACCCTTCTCTCCTTTGCAGGCAGTATATAAGTCGGAACGGCCGGGTTCGGTCGTCTATATCATATAGCTGCCATATAACTGGTTGATCGGAAATGCCGTAACTTCGTTGTATTTCAAGTTAGAAGGATGGGAGTTTCAAAGGATTCCTTCCTTGGCAAAAAAAATTCAATATGCCAAATTTCATAAGGATCGTCCGACTATATATGATCCGCTATATATCTAATAATATAAGATGCGTGGCGCCACCTAGCGGACTGCGACTGAACTGCAAGGGTATATCAACTTCGGCTCCGCCCGAAGTTAGCTTTCCTTTCTTGTTGTAGATGTTTTTTGGAATTCTATTTTTTTTTTAATTTCATTTGTCCACAATCACTTTACTATTTTTTAACTTTTCCCATATGGGGCCTCGGAATAATTCTAATAAATTACAAATTTTATTTTTTATATATTTGTATATATTTTTATATTCCGGTGTTGTTCTAGAAAAAACACGTCATAGAAAGGAACAAAATATTTATTATTTTTTTTTTTTCTTTCTATTTATTTATGCTCATTGGTATTTATATAATTTTATTCTCTGTGTTCCTTACCTCTTGGAGGAAAACGACAGAGGACTACGATTTTAAACTGGGCTCTTTTTTACTCAATTTTATGCTACCCTGGGCTGAAAATTTTTATTTTTCTACATCCACTTATAGGTGCCAGTATTTTAAACCTGAGTCTCTTACCACAGGGGAGAAAACGTCAGGGTATCTCGATGGACCAAATGTTTAGAGGAGACCCTTATAATAATAAGGTGTCACTCCAATGAATGACAATTCTCATTCAAGAAAGATACATGAAAATCTTAAATCTATTTAAAACTACTTATCAACGGACTGCACGCTGACATGCTATGTGACCCTTTCTTAAGAGCTTCAAGTGCACCACATAAGTATTTGTTTAGACTGCAAGAGATCGTTTTTAAACCATGCTGTTAAGCACGTATTCCCATGGGTCCAATCTCTTGAAATTCTATCTTTGGAATTTTTATTGTCTTCATTGAACGATAAAATTAGTTATTCTGACTTTGCCGTATCCGGACGTTTTTTTGCGATTGCTCTCATCAGATTGCCTTTATCTTTGCGTATCAAAGCTTCCTCTTTTCGCGACAAGCTAAATATACTGTATCATTTTCGGAGCCTATTTGACCTATATATGTTGTTAATTGAACCATATACTTCGGAAATACAATATTATTCTTTAATATTATTTCTGCCGCGCTCCTCGAATATTCATATATATATTCCCTTCCTGAGTTCCATTCTCTGGTCGTGTAACCCGTTACATCATTGTTACTCTGAAGCGGTTATTCATCACGGCTTATCTCTTTGACGTCCTCTCATTGACGTGCCTGATCCGAACGTGCTCCTCTACCAGAGAGTTTCTAACTGAACTCGTCTCGCTCTCACTATAGTGGAAAAATCTCAGTCAACAATGAGTCTAATTTTCACTGCTGAAAAATGCCAGGTTGGAGGATCCATCACTGGTAACTTTATTTGCTTTATTTATTTCTCTTTCGCCATTGATTATTTTGAATCTTACATGGCTACTATACAATCTAACTTACATACTACTTAAGAAATGCCTAACCAATAAGACCCTAAACGCTTGTTTATCTAAGCCCCACTTAGTTCGAAAAAATGATAATGCTCTATCAATAGGCTCGTTCAAAAACTAATTGGCCCTACGACAAGCAATCCGAAAGGGAGCAAACGAGCGAAGATCCCTCTGGGGCACATTGAAGTTTATAAGCCCCAATAACATGGGGCAATCAATGCTGCTAATTGTAATGTTATTGATGAAAGTTAAAGCTACTACAGTGCGCCGATCCTCAAGTGTACATATGTGGAGGAGAAAGCACCGGCTATGGTATGAGGGTAGAGAATCCACAAACCTTAAAGGGATAAGTGCAAATTTTAAAAATTTTTTCTGCAACCACTCAACTCTATTGGAACTGCAACCACTCAACTCTATTGGAACTTATTTTATTTGCAAGGCTCCAAATAATAGAGGCATATTCCAGCCTCGACCGGACGAATGCGGCGTAAACACTGAGCTTCGCGTACGGGCTCTTGAATTGGTCTGTGTGCCTCTTCACAAAACCCAACATGGCATACGCCTTAGGCATTATAAAATCTAAATGGCTGGAAAATTTTAAATTTGAGTCAAAAAGGACGCCAAGATCAACCACCTCCACCTTGAGATGCAGGTCATGGTTGCCCATTGCATAGGAAGTACATAAGTCTAGCGCCCTCTTACTATAACGTATGAAATGACATTTAGCTAAATTTAGAGGAAGAAGGAACTCGTATCTGTCCTGCTGGCTTTGCAAAAACTGCTCACATATTAAATGTGCTGGTGGTGGGCACAATGGACGGATAAGTGATCTTATTACAAAGAATATTTGTCTGACATGGTCTTGTAAAGCCTGTAGAGAGATTGAGTCTGAGATGCAGACCTTTTTGAAGCAGACGAGAAATGGCTTTCTAGATGTCCGTAAGCAATTTGCTGCACTTAATGAGCAATTCCTTACTCTTGAGAGTCAATTCCTTGGTCTCAAGTTACTTAGTGAATCTCCAAGGAGAAAACTCCTGCTTATCATGCAATTCATTCGGATGCATTTTTAACGCCTAATACATCATCGCCTACAGTTGTTCCTGTGAAAGGGTCAGCTGTTGTTCACCAAGTCAGCCAATAGAATCGTCAAGAAGTCTTGGTCCATCTATTGTCTTGGATCCTCCATCGTTGGAAAACCTGCATGTTCCTGTGGCACCGTCTCATAGGCCTCCCTCTGGTGTGGTGCCTGAAATAAGATCGTCTGGGCTTACGCTTAGAGCGGTTGCATTTCGTAAAGCCATATTTGTATTCCGCCTTATACCGGATGCCACTGTGGATGATGTTAGGAGTCACCTCTTAAACCATCTTAAGGTAGCTTCTAGTGAATTAGCGATCTTTAAGTTTAATTTTAAGCATAAGCGTAGCATATCTTCTTTCAAAATTATAATTCCTGGAACCTACCTTGAAAAAGCACTTGATCCGTCAGTCTGGCCTGAGCACAGTATTATTCATGAATTTGCAGCCAAAGAACATCTAAATCCTAACTATGCCGATTGAGCTCTAAAAACTGAGCAATAATGTATTTTTTTGCTGCTACTAAAACGTTCGAAATATTCTGGGTAAATTGAGTCAATTTTTAACTAAGAGTGCTTCTTTTGATTTTGATACAATTACACTTACTGAAACCTGGCTTAATTCCTCTGTATCTGATTAAGAAATTTTTGTTCCAAAGTTCACTGTGTTTCGAATGGATAGGCCATCTTTCGCAGGCGGTGTCCTCATTGCTGCTAATAATAAGTTCTCAGCTGAACTAATCTCTTTCCCGAATCAGTTTGGATTCGAGTTCATCGCTGTAGAAATAGATGTTGGTCCGTCTCATATTTTCATGACTATATACCTCCATCGGTTAAGGATACCGTATATTTTCACCACCTTGAGGCTATTAAGTTTGTTTTATCATTAGTCAATGACTCTAATTTTGTCCCAATTATGGGTGATTTCAACCTTCCCCAAATCTCCCTGGATCCCGTGTGAAGATGACCATTGCCAGTTGTCACAAATTGCTCTTTTCCAAATTAACCCCATGCTTAACACACTCAGCAGATCTCTAGACCTTTTTTTCTTTAATATGATATCCTCTGTGACTGTAAATCGGTCTTCACCACTATCGCTTCCTGAGGACTTACACCACTCTACACTATTGGTTTCTGTGTTAATTGATGTCCCTAATATTCATGCTAACTATAAGGCTCACCATTGTACTACATGTTTCCGAGAAACGGATTACAATGCTCTTCGCAATCATTTGACTGAAATTGACTGGGAATATCTTTCATCTTTTAACTCTATCGATGCTGCTACTGATTCTTTTTATGATGAATTCCACAACGCGTTGGACAAATTTGTTCCTGAAGTTTCATCGCCTTCATCAACGAAACCGCCTAGGTTTATTAAACGCCTTTCTCGTCTTAAACACAGGAAACCAAGAGATTAAAAAGTGTTTCTTCTTATCTTGTTTCATCAGGCAAACATTCTTTATATGCCCGATTCTTCAGAACAAGGTATTGCTAATCTCTTTATTTCATTTTTCAATCAACCTTGTTTTCCGATTCATATGATTTAAATTCTACATACAATTATAAAATTCCGAACATAAACAATATTTACTTGTCCTAATTTCATCATCTTACTACCCTATTCAATTTATCTTTGGACCTTTCTTGCCTTCCCAAGAGGTAGAATGAATATTTTATTTTCCACTTCATAAGAAAGGTTCTAAAACCGCGGAATTGCTAAACTTTCTGCGATTTCCAAGCTGCTGCAGAAACTGGTAACAGCGCAACTGCAACATTATTGCAAAAGCATAATTTCTTCCACACAGTATGGTTTTGTCAAGCATCGTTCTACAATAACCAATCTGCTGGAATTCAATTCGATCCCCAAGGGCTATCTAAAACGAATGCAAACTGATGTTATTAACACCGATTTTAGCAAAGCTTTAGATTCTGTTAATCATCGTCTCCTTCTCCGGAAACTTTATCTTATGGGTTTTCCTCCTAATATCATACAGTGGATGACTTCATATCTATTGAATAGTACGCAGCGGGTTTTGTTCAAGAACATAACATCTCAAGTTATAAAAGTTACATCAGGTGTTCCGCAAGGTCACTTCGGACCTCTTCTGTTTATCCTCTTTGTTAACGACTTACCTAGTGTCGTAAGCTATGCTACTACACCTATGTATGTTGATGATGTCAAGCTCTGTTTTTCTTTCTCTGACCACTTCCTTCATATATATCTTAAATTTGATCTTGATGAAGTCTTCTTGTCTTACTAAACTGCTCAAACTGCTAGGTTATAAAATTTAATCGTAGGCTGCCTCATGTCATCTCGTACTCACTTGGAAATTACTTTTTCGATCGAGTTTCCATAATGAATGATCTTGGAGTTCTTTTCGACCACAAGCTGTCGTTATATAAAAATATTTCTGTAACAGTTAAAAAAACCATAGGAGTACTTGCTTTTATCAAAAGCACTTACGCGTTTGGAGTCCGCAGTATATGGTTCATCAAAGAAGTATTGTCTCAGTGCAAAAGATATTTCTTTTATTTAATATATAAGTTTCTTATATTTAAACTGGGACTCAGATGGTCTCCTTCCACCATATCGTTGTCGGCTAAAGTTATTAGACCTACAACCATTACAAGTACGTCGTATTTGTGCTGGGGTCATGCTCCTTCATAATATCATTCTCGGTCAAGTTGACTCGAAAATTTTCTGTTCCTTTTTCTGTTCCAAATAGGTCAACCAGGTCCTTCCGACCTCTTTGGTTACCAATTAGCAGATCTAATTTTGCGTATCATGATCCTATTCGTGTTATCTGTAAAAATTATAATCTCTTGAAGTAAAACAATGTTAATTGATTGTTTTTCTATTAGAATAATTTAGCCTTAATCCTAATTATAATTAATTTAAAAAATTTTTTAAATAACAGTTAATTGTTACATTCAATAAATATTGTATCTTCTTTAAAAGGTATAGCTACAATATATTTTCCATTCGAATCTTTTTTAGTCAATTTTTTAAAATTCGTTTCACATATTTCTGTTTCTAAGTCATTGTTATCTTCTTCTTCTACCTCCCAATATCGGTCCATTTGTTTGAGCTCGTTACTGATTGCTACTGATTGACTTACTTCTCCTGAATTGCGTGCATCCTGACACTGTGCATCCCAAGGTAGTTTTTTGCCCAAGATGCATACCCTTTTTGGTTATCTCCAGAAGTAAAATTTGTGGATATAAATCCGCACCAATTACAAGGTCAATTCGACCAGGTTTATCGAAATTGGGATCCGCTAAATAGTATTCGCATGTAGAGCGTTGTGCGGCCACTTAGTCGACTTTGAACTCTCGGGCGTAACGGTAGGTTCCGGAATCGTAGTCAACAGAGCGTATAAAAGTTCTGACTAAGTGTACCTGGATTCTGCAAGGGAATGATCGGGTTGACCAGGCGCTTGCTGTGATCAGGCTGGAGTTGATTGGAGATACTTGAAGTCTTGGGTTGGTTCTCCTCAAGTACAGATGGTACGGGGTTTCGACTGATTCCTTATCGGCCGATCCTACTTGTGGTCCGTTTCACGGGAGCAACACTCGAAGTATGTTGGTTACCGCGGGCTCTACTTGTGGCCCGGTTCACGGGAGCAACACTCGAAATAGATTAGATAATGAAGCTTTACTGGTGGTCCGTTTACACAGGAGCCACTCAAAGTAAGTTCGATGATGAAAGTTCTACTGGTGGTGCGTTTACACTGGAGCCACGCGAAGTAGATAGCTTTCAGAGAGTCCTACTTGTGAACCGTTTTACACAGAATCACTCGAAGTAGGTTGATTTTAAGTGCCATAGTTCAGACACTGAGTAACAAGACGATTCACTTTGATTTCGCAATTATCTTTATTTCAGAAGAACAATTTTTATATAAATGCTAAATTATACATAATTAAATCTAAGGAAAGTCAATGTTATGGACGTGCTAAAACTTATCTTAATGCCTCGTGATGAAATGGATCAAAGTGGAGCGGTCGACGTATTTTTCTGCATTGTTACTTGACTGGTTGTCTGACGCTCAAGGTTTTCTAACATCTCCTTTAGAGATTGTCGATTGGTGGGATCTGTGATGGCTAGTTCTAGAGATGACAGCGTGTGTGGATCCAATCTTTCCTCAATGATGTGTATCAAGATTGGCTCCCAGTTATCTGTTGACACTTTGAGTGTGTTGAGAGTGGCGTTCGGAGCACGGTATCATATATGGTGCGCAGCTGGTCCGCTGATCCATTTGTTCTGGGGTGTCCGAAAAGCTCTTGGATCACGGATTTAATCAACAGCCGTTCATTTTGGTATCGATTCTTTAGTCGTTGCCAGGCATCCTGGTAACTGGTCTGTCCGCCAATTGACGTTGAGATTAGGTTTGTTGCTTCACCTGTTACATGATTCTCCAAATGACGGAATATTACTACATCGCTGTGGTCCTGATTGTGGATGCATTCCGTAAAAAATTCGTAGAATCGTAGCCAATGTCGGTAGTCTCCGTCAAACTTTGGGATTTCTACTGGTGGTATTACAAACGAAGGTGCGATCGCGGGTTTTTATGTTGATGCTGAAGTCGATTGCGATTCTTTGCTCAGAAACGAAAAGTATTCTTCTCCTACAACCTGAAATCTGTCATCGGTGGGCCCATCATTTTTTATGGTTTCCAGGTCGATGAGATCATGGTATCCCGAGACGATTTCCTTCCGTCCTTCGGTGCGCTTGCACAGAAAGTCTTCCATATCGTCTAATCGTCCTTCATGTCTTCGATTTTATGATGTTAATCGAAGGTCTTCTCCTTCGTTTCCTTGTGATTATTGTGCCCTTGGCTCGAGATTTTCGCCTGTTTTCCGGGGTCTTTGCGACGGGCCTGACACTGATGGGATTCCATCCGAAAATATTGCTTCATATTTTTTCACAAGCTCTTCTAGCGCTTTGGCCTTTGTGAAATACTACTAGTGCTAGCTCATGGAGCTTGGTATCATTTTTTTATGTGGGTCCATGAGTGAGTGAGCTGGTTGAGTCTTTCCTCGAAGTATTCTTCCTTGAGTTTTTGCTCTGCGGAGTCGCTAGTGAAGTTTTTTATTAGCCTTTAGATGGCTATGTTGCTTTCAACTTGCTCATCAAAGCATTTGGATTACGGGGTCTGATTCTGATTCCATGATCCCATTTTATTTTTTTCGATGAGTTAAATTGCGTTACGGTTTGTGATCAGGTTGTGATCCTATAGATAAGGATCTCATTGGGGTCACCAAATGTTCGTCCGTAGAGCGTTGTGAAGACACTACGTCGACTTTGAACTCTCGGGCGTAATGGTAGGTCCCGGAATCGTAGTCAAAAGAACGTATAAAAGTTCTGACTAAGTGTACCTGGATTCTGCAAGGGAATGATCGGGTTGACCAGGCTCTTGCTGTGATCAGGCTGGAGTTGATGTGAGATACTTGAAGTCTTGGGTTGGTTCTCCTCAAGTACAGATGGTACGGGGTTTCGACTGATTCCTTATCGGCCGATCCTACTTGTGGTCCGTTTCACGGGAGCAACACTCGAAGTAGGTTAGGTACCGCGGGTTTTACTTGTGGACCGTTTCACGGGAGCAACACTCGAAGTAGGTTGGGTACCGCGGGCTCTACTTGTGGCCCGGTTCACGGGAGCAACACTCGAAGTAGATTATATAATGAAGCCCTACTTGTAGTCCGTTTACACAGGAGCCACTCGAAGTAGGTTCGATGATGAATGTTCTACTTATGGTGCGTTTACACTGGAGCCACGCGAAGTAGATAGTTTTTAGAGAGTCCTACGTGGTCCGTTTTACACAGGATCACTCGAAGTAGGTTGGTTTTAAGTGCCGTACCTTGACACTAAGTAACGAACCGATCTATTCTGTTTTCGCAACTATCTTTAATTCAGAAGAACAATTCTTATATAAGATACTAAATTATACATAATTAAATCTAAGGAAGGTCAATGTTATGGACTTTTTAAAACCAATGTTAATTGGTTTTACACCCACCTCTGAGTCTGCTGACTTAGCTTGCTTGCTCATGCATTGCTTGTTTTTTGCATGGTTTTTGCTTGCTTCGGTCAGTCGGTCATTCTTCCCACTGATAATGCTGATTTCTGCTTCTGGCGCCGTCTACTAGTGCTGGGTTATTAGGTTGGATATAGTTTTATGCCTATTGCTAATTATTACTAGGTGTGCCAATAGGTTAGTGGGTCTGATTATTGTGTATTGCGACATGCTGATGACCATTGATTAGATCAGATTACTAAGTGTGAACATAGGGTAGTAGGTCTTGGCACTAGGTGCCAAGAAATAGAGTCCTTTCCAATCCGACTTATTTATAAAAATTGTATGTGTTGGAAGACATATTATTAATTTTGGCAAAATAATTGCGTTTGTTCTAACTTCTTTTGAATTAAATATTATTCTTAAGTATCAATTTTAATTTGTGATTTGAAATACAGTCACCTGTTGCTGATACTCAACTTATTTCAGTTTGCGTTTTTATTTTTGGCAATCCTTTAAATTCATCCTTAAAGACATCCTTTAAATTCTGGATATCATTTGACTTTTTTACTTGGCCCTCATATTATAGTAGAGCCTCAACATTAAATTTCTTTATAATTATAAGCGCAAAAATGCAATCTGATTCTTCGGTCAAATTTGCTTTAAAACGCATAATATAAATTGATTTATTTATGGAATCAATTGTATTTATGAAATGCCTATATGAGTCCTATGTTTTATCTTTTCTAATCTACATACATCGATTTTATTATTCATTAGCTCAATGTGTGTCTAAACATCGTCTTTAAACTCTTTTATTTTGGACTTCTATTTTTTATAAAGCCCTTCAATATTTATCAAATCGTACACTGTTTCTACTCTGCTGAGAACAATTTTTAAATATAGCCTTCAGAGGGTATATTGATTTTGGTGAAAAGTGTGCAACGCAGTGAAGTAGACATCTCCGACCTCATAAAGTATATAAATTCATGATCAGGATTACCTCCTGAGTCGATGTGAGCATGTGCGTCTGTCCGTGTGTCCGTTTCTACGCAAACTAGTCTCTAGGTTTTAGAGCTCTCAGTATTAGAGCTGTGAAACTTTGCTCACACCCTTCTTTCCTTTGCAGGCAGTATATAAGTCGGAACGGCCGGGTTCGGCCGTCTATATCATATAGCTGCCATATAACTGGTTGATCGGAAATGCCGTAACTTCGTTGTTTTTCAAGTTAGAAGGATGGGAGTTTCAAAGGATCCGCTATATATCTAATAATATAAGATGCGTGGCGCCACCTAGCGGACTGCGACTGAACTGCAAGGGTATATCAACTTCGGCTCCGCCCGAAGTTAGCTTTCCTTTCTTGTTGTAGATGTTTTTTGGAATTCTATTTTTTTTTTAATTTCATTTGTCCACAATCACTTTACTATTTTTTAACTTTTCCCATATAGGGCCTCGGAATAATTCTAATTTTATTAGAATCTTAATATATCTAATTACAAATTTTATTTTTTATATATTTGTATATATTTTTATATTCCGGTGTTGTTCTAGAAAAAACACGTCATAGAAAGGAACCAAATATTTATTTTTTTTTTTTCTTTCTATTTATTTATGCTCATTGGTATTTATATAATTTTATTCTCTGTGTTCCTTACCTCTTGGGGGAAAACGACAGAGGACTACGATTTTAAACTGGGCTCTTTTTTACTCAGATCGCAGTCTTAATTTTATGCTACCCTGGGCTGAACATTTTTATTTTTCTACATCCACTTATAGGTGCCAGTATTTCAAACCTGAGTCTCTTACCACAGGTGAGAAAACGTCAGGGTATCTCCATGGACCAAATGTTAAGAGGAGACCCTTATAATAATAAGGTGTCACTCCAATGAATGACAATTCTCTTACAAGAAAGATACATGCAAATCTTAAATCTATTTAAAACTACTTATCAACGGACTGCACGCTGACATGCTATGTGACCCTTTCTTAAGAGCTTCAAGTACACCACATAAGTATTTGTTTAGACTGCAGGAGATCGTTTTTAAACCATGCTGTTAAGCACGTATTCCCATAGGTCCGATCTCTTGAAATTCCATCTTTGGATTTTTACTCGTGTTCAATGCTTGAACACTCCCTTTTACAAGAACCGTGGTCCCCAGATCAACTTTAACTACGTTCTCTACGTATAGTGGGATAGTCTTGTCTCCTAAACTGCTGGATTTTACCAGAACCGTGTCGCCTACCTCAAAAAAACTATTTTGCCGAGCTGGATTATTCCTACTCAGCTGCTCCTGCTGTGCTTTCGTTTTCCAACTATGTATGGAGCATGGTCAAGGCTGGCATAGGCAGCTTTAATGGGTTTCTTTTTCGTTATGCAGTGATATGTTCTATTATATTCTATGGCTGCCTGGAAAAATAATTGGACAAAATCTATCTTCCATTGCAGTTTTAAGCATCTGGCTATCTCTGAAAAAGTTCTGCAAAATCTCTCCACCAGTCAGTTTGAAATTCTATGCAACGGAGGCGCGCTAACCACATCTATCCCGTATTGCCCTTTTAGCAAAGATCGAATCGTAGCAGAAACAAAAGCCGGCTCATTATCGTAGTATGTATATGGTCCTAATGTGGGGAAAAAGATTTATGAACTGCAAAATGGGAGCTTTGACATCTTCAATGGTGCGCGAGGAAATAGGCTGAACCAATGAGAACTTAGAAAACTTGCCGAAACTGCAGTAAGGAAATCCCCAGCTGTTGGGAATATATCGATTTGTAACATCTCACCTACAAGCGTGGATATTGGAGTCACTCCAAGTTTTTGTTTTTTTTGGATGCCTTGCATATTTTTCCTTCTCGAAAACCATGCAATTAAGAACACCTTCGGATGCTATCTTACCCATTTTTGCAAAATAATAGTCGAGTAAAACCTGCTTTACATTTTCCTGTGCAGCTCTATGAGCCCTGTTATACTGTAGGACCATTATTTCCTTTTTTTGTCTCTCCTTATCCGTCACCCAATGTCTGCAGTACCAGAACTTGGTAGCGGGAAATAGCCTATCCAACTTATCTTGAATATAGGCCAGAGTCGGCCGCTCGCAGTGCATTAGGAGTATACCATGTTTGGAGTTACAACATCCTTTATCTGGTCTATTAAGTTCTCCTTACTGCTAATCGTAATAAGGTGTCGTGTCTTAGTTTCGAAAAGTATAAATGTCCTGCGACTCGGGGTGACTGTTTCTTTCAGAATTATCTGATTCTGGAAGCAGTTGAATTACATCTTCAGAAGCAAGAATAATCCTGAGTCTGTCAAACGCATTGATTTTGGTATCATCAAAATCAATAGGCATATTCTTTGAACGAAACTTGCTAACTTTACCAGCTTCTCCTTTAAAGATATTAGTCAAAGGTCTCACAATTGTTGTAAAATCCTTGATGAAACATCGGTAGTAGCTAGCGAGTCCTAAGAAAGACCTTAGTTCATAAACCATAACATCATCTACGTATAAATAGCAGAAACGACCAATTTTATCCCGAAGGACATCGTCTATGGCCCTTTGAAAGATGCTAGATGCGTTCTTCAGGCCAAATGGTAGACGGCAAAACTCATATTTTCCACCGTTTACGGAAAAAGATGTTTTCTTTCTATCAACTTCTGCAAGTTTAATCTGGTGATACCCAGCCTTTAGGTCAAGAGATGTAAAAAAAATTGCCTTTCCTAGGTTTGAAAGTATCATTGAAATACTTCGCATTGGGTATTTGTCGGGTATCGTTTTCGAATTTAGCTTTCTGAAGTCAAGAAGTAGCCTTTTATAAGGTAAACCTGATATTTCGGTACCCTTTTTTCCCACAACCCATATAGGGTTATTATCGGGAGAGCTCGATGTCCTAATAATCGTTCTTGAGCATATCGTTGATCTCCTTATTTACGAACTCTGCAGCTCCCATAGGAAATGGATACATTTTCGTATAAACTGGTTCATTGTTTTCTGACCGGATATATGCCACCTTTTTCGTGTTAAACGACAGAAGTTTATTAGGGTCAGCAAAGGCATTTAAATGTGAACATGTGTTTCATGTGCCTAAGCTCCGCCGGTATCGCAGGTGGGACAATTATGTTGTGAAACGATTGACATTCGTGAAATTAACTTCCGCGCACCTGTGAAATTGGAGTGCCTCAGAGCCCCCCTTGATTATTATAAGCTTTCTCTCGAGGTCAATGTAACCTTTGCCTACCTTTGCTAGCAGGTCAAGTCATGATATTTCATCAAAAATAGTACGTTTTGGTAGAAGAAAAAACGGGCTATTTACTCCAAATATATTCAGGTAACATTTATTTCCAATTTTATTACAGCCATGAATAGAGTTCACATTAAAAGGAGCTTGCACAGGAACTGGTATTGGAATTTCTATATTGTCTTTAATGTAGCTTTTTGCTTCCCCTGTATCTATCAAAAAGTTTCTTATCTTCCCCGCTACAATTCCTAGTACGAACGGGAGCAGGGCTAAAAAATGAACGTCGTCATCTTCATAGTCTGTTTCTTTTCCCGCGTCTATATTTGCCGCTGCCTCCTCGGTTTCCTCATTATACTGCGTTTCCGACTGAGATTGTTCTAGGTAATCTTGAGAGAGTAGATTCACTCTCTGCCGCCTCTGATCCGCCTCTGAGCCTATCTGAAACTTCTATGTTGAACGGATTTAGCATACTGCTACGCGAACGCATACCGTTCGTGGTTAGACTCGAGTTCTTGCGCCAGCTCAAGTGCTGATGGCAAATCTTTGGGTTGAGTCGCAAATAGTATATCTGTGAGGTTTTTTTTTCTTTCTTTCCGGAAAAAAATACACTCAAGTATTTTTTACACATTTTCCCTATGTGTGTCGTTCATTAGGCAAGCCTAATAAGGCTCATGCGTCATAGTCGTTTCATTGATAATAAGGATTAGTTTCTTTTCAACCTCCTCATAGAACTGCACAACTCCATTTCTAGAAGGTGCAGGGACGCTTATCTGAATATGTAAAATCAAGGCGGTCAATGATGGCATAAAAATTTAGAACAGTATTTAACGAAGATAAGGCACGGTTAGCAGCTCACCTAATACGATTCCGGTTTATTAGGACGGCTTGATTGTACCCCTTTGCTGCCGTCGTGGGGCCTTAATGTTTCATACGCAGCCAATGCTACCTGCCGCCAAGAGCCATATTCTTCTTCTGGCAGAGACTTTACGGCATCTAGACCCTCATTACATTCCACCCCGCTCACGATCTTTACTGGCTCGTAGGGTGCAACACTCTGTTCGGGGACAGATAGTGTTGCCGCCCTAAATTGGTCTGTGGCCTGTTTCAGCTTCACTTCGAAATCTTCCTTCTTTGCCTGTGTTGTGGGCCCAGGGTCAGCTCTTCTTCAACACAAGTCTGTTGAAACGCTCAATCGTTTCTAAGTCGTCGGAGTTAGTTCCGGATATAAGTCATAGAGTATTAACAAAGTCAGTTTTAAGTTAACACAATCTGACCGAACGCAGAAATAAAAGTTTATATGGGCACCGGAGCAATCCAAAAATATACCAAAGATTGAACGTAGCACAACTGTTGCAAGGGGAAGCAAAGAATAACACTCAAACTGTTCAACTCAAAATTTCTACTCAATTAAATTTAAAAAAAATGTTACCCAAACTATTAGGGGGCCTCATAGCCTAGTGGTTAGTGTACTAGCTCGCTAAGTGTGAGGTCGTGGGTTCGAGCCCCACTCGTGTCAAGTGCATGGCCCTGCAAGTTTTTCGGCGCTCGCGCATATGATATAAGTAGCGAAAAGCTCTCGTTGGATTCTCGCTATTTATAATTATGTGCATGAGACCCGAAAAACCGGCATTCCCAGATGTCGTTAGGTGGCAAGCCCACTTCTGAGATAGGTTGCACTCGGCTAATCAGCGGATCGACTGAACAATAACGATTACAGAAACAAACACATGATTGGAAAAAAACACCCACACCCCCAGCCCGATGACGACCCGCCGCTTTTCGCAACGGACACGAATTGGACAATGGAATGTGAGGACCCTAATGGAGCCATCCAGAATTGCGCAGTTTGAATAAGGAGATGGGCATAGTTAGGATTGGAACCCTGGAGTGGAACCCGCAAGGAAGAAGAAGAGTGGGACGCCCCAAAAGCTAACCTGGCGCCGTTCTACAATACGCGAACTCGCAGACAATAATACGTCACCTGGGGACTTGGCAAAGAGAACAGCGGGTCCGGTGGAATACACATGTGGATGCCCTAAGCTCCCAAGCGGAGTAATAGGAATAAAAAATAAAAAAAAAAAAAAATAAAAAAACCCAAACTATTATTTTACTTGCTTCGGTCAGTGCCGTATTCACACTTTTTAATTCTCAATTCAATTTGGGGATATTGAAAAAACTTCCGCTTACATGATTTTTTTTAGTTCACTTATGTTAAATCCCTCCCTTCTGCTCCTGTCTTCTTTACTGATGTAAATGCTTGACTTCGCTGCCCAAAGCGGTCCACTCTGGTGTAAAAATGATTTAATTTTTAATGTCGATAGGACGATGCAGGGAATCGCGATCCTTTCACGCGTACAGTGGCGAAGGCCAGCGGCAGTCTGCGTGCAGCTATTTGTGGTTGGAAGCTTCCCACTCAAAATGTATCCCACGTGGATCAAAAGGTTGAGGATGAGTATAGGGATCACCCTATTCTTTATTCAGTGTGCCTCGATCGACCGCTTATCTTCAACTAAAAAACTATCCTACTGTACCCTTGGCCCACGCTTCCGAAAATTACCTATGCTTCTTTCGCACTTCTTTCGTACCGTTGGAGCTTATCAGCAACTAAGACTGCTAGCCTAGGTAAAAAACCTTCAATTATACGATTCGGAGTGTTGATGCTACATATATTGCAAGAGCACCATCTACATACGTATACTTCGAAAAGGTTCCACTACAAGGAGTCAGTAAATAAAAGTTTGTTGACTATTGTTAACTTATGTATAAGTGTATATGTGAATATGTACTTATACATATCACTTGAAAAGCCCACCAAAGGAATTGGAACTACAGAACCTGTAACTCATAAAAAATTGATAAGTTTGAGCTTATTTATTAATGAAAATATTGTATTATACTGTATTATAGTAGTATATTATACTTTTTCATTAATAAACAAGAAAAGAAAGCTAAGTTCGTATGGAGCCGAAGTTGATATACCCTTGCAGTTAGGTAGCGGATTATATTATTATATATATATCGGATCGTGGGGTGGCGGATATGGTATATCGGATATGGTTGGCCGATCCTTATGATAATTTCAACATCAAATCAAATTTCTTATTAAAATATTTGAAACAGACCCAAGCATCTTTGAAAATAGCGAGGTTGTGCTATCCGATCGTTCAGTTACATGGCAGCTATAGGATATAGTCGGTAGATCCTTACGGCTGCCCTGTTGGAAGATCGGATATGGTTGCCCAAACGACACGGCATTTCGATCGTTGCTGCATTAAGGTTAAATACTTATCCTTCCATCTGGACCCGAAATATTGCTGAAGAAAGACGATGCGTTGCCAGGCATCCAACCGCTTGATGTTGAATTTTGTCAGGTGTAGCTCGCAGAAACTGCCCTCTATGCTGAAAATGGTTATGAGTCAGGGCACCCAGATCAGCGGTGTTCTTAGAGAGACGGAATAACGGCCTCGAATTATGCACTGCAGCAATATTGCACACAAGCGTGTGCAACTCGCCGGCCTTTAATAGAGTTAAGCTGACGACCATGACTCTTGGCTGTCTTAACAGCAGCTTCCCACAAGCCACCAATGTAGGGAGAACGGGAAGTGATGAACTTCCATTCAATGAACTCTGGAAAGAAATCCAGGACTGCTTTCCTATGCTCGTCGCTTAGAAATAACCGCTTCAATTCGCTCAATTAATTTTTGGCTCCAACGAAATTGATGGCGTTATCAGCCCAAATCTGTCGAGGCTTCTTCTTGATGGAAATGAATCTCCTCAGTGCATGTAGAATGGTGGACAGATCCCTTACCAGGTCTAAGTGGATCAACCTTCACCTCTCTCCTTCGAAAGATCGTCTATTACATGCTCCAACAAACGAGGCTTCGTCCGAAAACATCTCACACATTTTTTTGCCACCTTGAGCACAGTTTTTCTCCCCCAAATCGGCCAATACTGAGAACGTATCATCGCCAATAACGATCGAAGTCCAGCGTGCAGGTTGTGCTCATAAAAGCTAAGGATTATGCTCCGCCTTACTGGATAGCTCCTGGGCAAAATTACTGAGTGACGACCATCGTAATCCAAGGATGAATTCTTGAGACGCCCGTCTACCCCAAGCAGTCCAAACTGATCCAAAATGGAGGATAACGAAGCCAGCGAACTGGAGGAGGCAACCATTCCCTTCGTCCTTATTTCATCACCCAAATGAGCACGCTGAACTGCGCATAAAAGCATACGAGTCCCCGCCTTGAGATCATGAACGGTAGTTCCTTTATGCCGAATCCGTCTGCCAAACTTATAGACGTACGCAAACACTCGCTGAAGAGATGGAACGGAGTTACCGTATTTGCATGTCGCCACGAGGTGTATATGGCCACTTTACCAATAAAATTGAAGAGCGAAGCTCTAAAGCTGGCTTCTCGATTACTATCGTCGCAGGCCAGTGCTCCTGTGTCTTTAACAGATAGGGCGGCCTCTGACACCATAAATTGGATCCGATCAACTCAGTAGGAAGGGCTCCACGAGACAAGATATCAGCTTGATTTTCCAACCTAGGCACATATGGAACTCCATTGCACATATGGAACTTCGCCACTCGCGGTTAGCGACAAAAACGTTAAATCTGGCAGGCTCATCTCGAATCCAGGATAACACAGCTGAAGAGTCGCACCAACAAAAATACTTCCCTTTGTAAGCACCTAGACTGTGAACCTCTGCTATCATTCTCGCCAACAACTCAGCTCCATCCAGCTCTAACTTCGGCACAGTTAACATCTTAAGAGGCAATACTCGAGACTTTGCACATAGAAGGCGGCTCTCAGCCTCTGGCGACCTGAAAACTATGTAGACACATGCTCCGTCTTCAATGCCATGAATCTCCACGAGTGCTCTAGAAGCCACGAAGCGCCAGCCGAGAAAATTCTGCACGTTGGGTGTGACTGAAGCTCCGGCAGATCTCCTGCCACTCGGTGTAAAAACCCTGAGGTAAGCTTTCATTCCAAGAAAGATGCTCTCGGCACAGCTTCTGCAAGAATATTTTTGCCTTAGACCAACAAGGCCCAGAGGATCGAATAACCGCGCTATTGATGATAGGACAGAGCGTCGCGTCGGCTTCGAAGTGGACTGAAGAGCAGAAAACGAAAGCAAAAGCTGATCAATGGAAGTATCCCAAGCCAATCATAACGTTTTCATGAAGTTGATGCCGTCATCAAAAGTTATATAAGACTCCCGATCTTCTTTAGGCACGCCGTCCAACACTCTAGGGATATTGGAGCACCATTTCTTTCCCCCCAATCGGCCAAAACTCGATCAAGGTCCTCATCATCGCCAATAACGATCCAGGTCCAGCGTGCAGGTTTTGCTCATGAAAGAAAATGATTATGCTTCGCGTTGCCGGATGGCTCCTCGGCATAATTACTGGGTAACAACCTTAGTAATCCATTGATGAGTTCATGAGTCGGCCATCTACTCGAAGCAATCCAAACTGATCCAAAAAGGGTGATAACGAAGCCAGCAAGCTTGAGTAACCATTGCCTTTGTCTGCAACGACCTTATTTCATCACCCAAATAAGCGCGCTGAACAGTCCACAAAAGCATGCGAGTCCCCGCCTTGTCTGCAAAATTTTAAGACTTATGGAAACACTCGCTCAAGAGCTGAAAATGATTTAGCGTATGCAACGCCACGAGGTCTGTATATAGCGATTTCACCAATAAAATTGAAGGGCGAAGTTCTAAAGCTGGGTTCTCCACTACTATTGTCGCATGCCAGTCCTCCTGTACCTTTATAAGCTCTGGCAGATCTCCTGCCATTCCGTGTAAAAACCCTGAGGCGAGCTTTCACCCCAAGAAAGCTGCTCCCGGCACAGCTTCTGCAAGAATATTTTCTCCTTAGCAATAACTGGACCAACTAGGCCAAGCGAATCGTACAACCGCGCTATTGAAGATAAGATCGAACGTCGGATCGGCTTCGACGTGTACTGAAGAGCATAAAAAGAAAGCAGCAGCTGATCAGTGGAAAGATCCCAAGCCAGTCCTAACGTATTCGTGAAGTTGCTGCCGTCATCATAATTTAAATAAGAAAATACGAATAAATCCTCTTCAGGCGCGCCAGCCAATATGCTAGAGATATACTGGAGCACCAGTTTCGCAGCTGAAACTCCTCTTTTTACAGAAACGCTGAAATTCGGCCTTACATGCCAACAACGTCCTCCTTGGTATTTTTGCAAGAAATAAGATCGTCGACGTACAAATCTCGAAGCATGTCTTCGGATCCCACTGGCATATCTTCAACCTTGTACTTAGCCAATTGGTGCATTGCTTGCACATATTTAACATTGTCCAATTTATATCTATGTTTGCATCTCATCCAGAGGGGAATCTCGTCACAAAATGCACTGCAAGCAGCTGTTGAACGAAGCCAGCCACTTAACTTCGCCTCAACGATCCTCTGGCGATAATCTTAAAATGCATTTCCTTTCACATAGCACATATCGGTATCATCAACCTTCTGCAACAGCAAACTGCCTCCAAGTTCGTAAAGCTTCGTCGCCGATGCGGATTCTACGGCCCTCAGATGCAGTATCTCAATACCATGAGTTTTAAAAATAAGCCGGCGATTACTGAACCTTTTGTTTAGCAGCTCCAAGACAATGTCATAGTTTTTGTCCGTCAGCTCCTACGATCGCATAGTTTCCAAGGTAGACTCACGAGGGCAAGGTCCCAACCACTTAAGCTTCTTCACCCGACTTATAAATGGGTTTTTGTCCACCATGGTAGAGAACAGTGACCGGAATTCAAGCCACTGCATATAACCTCCACTAAAAATGTGTGAAGCGGCAGCGGCGGCAAAGCCTAGAAAGTTCTGCCAAACGCGTCGTTTAAAAATTGGCCGCAGAAATAGCGTTGATCAGTGTCAAACTCGCCGGCAACAAGCTGGAGCGCCGAATTATCTCGAGGTCCAAGATGAATCGTGCCTTCCTCGCCGCAGCGTTGAAGTTGACGCGCAAATCGCTCCTGAGTTCTGCAACATCCAGCTCGGACAGCTCCTTGTGTGTGCTCTTGAAATCCGCAACGATGCCTTCTAATTCGCTAAGCCGCACATTTATCATTGCCTCTGGAAATGTCTCCACCGCTTTCAAGAATGACAGTAATCATTGAAGATACTCAAAAAGGACACCACCTTTTTGACTTAAAAAGAGCTTCCTTTCAGGCACACTCGAAAAACGGATTCATTTTCGCAACAACAAATTTAATGTCAAAAGATGTTTATATTTCGCGCACAAATCACAAACAAAATAATGTTTTTTATGAATTAATTTATTTTATATTTTAAACAGCGCCGCTCAAATTTTCAATTGAAAACAATTCAACTAATTATTTTCCAAAGAACAATCACGTCGGGGTTCAACAAATATAAACTTACCGAGCTTTTACTGATAGCTGTAAATAAACTTTATTAAGAATTTCAGGCGTTAAATATATATAGGTGTTTATATATAAGCTCAATTTATTTGAACTTGTTGATGATTTTGTTAATTATAAATTTTTGCTAGGCTAAGTAAACGGAGGGGCGTGGCTTAACTTTTGATGCTGCGCATGACGGCGCATGACGGCAGATTAGGTGGCCGATCGAATGCACGAGAGCGGGCGACGCGAAAAGAGGCGCAGACCTTGCTTCAAAAGCACCGCCTTTCTTGTCACGGGTCTTGGATGTTAAGAAGCACGTGAAAGCGCAAAAGCGCTCTCGTCAACTCGCTTGTCCTCCTTAGGGCGCACTTCAAATGCCCCGGTACCGCTTTTCCTTATTTTCCAGGAAGCCTTTCCTTATTCTTATCTGCGGAATCCTTAACTAAATGGGTATATTGAATTTCTTTAGATATTCAATATAAATATTGGGGTGAAGCGACGGCGCTAGTGCGATTGGGACAATGAGCTTACAAGAAGTACTTACCGGCCATTATGAAGCTAAAGGAATCGCTTGAACCCGAGCGCACATAGGCAAATCTGGAAGAGGGGACACTGCCTACCTCTCTAGGGAAAAATGCATCGGGCAGATAAGACGGCAGCGTTAAGAGTCGCGCAGACGACAGCAACCGAAATATAACAAAATATATGACATTTTCATAATGATCGGTCAACTGAGTTTTTTCTTTCGGTATAATTGGAAATGGTTCAAAGAATTAATAGGTTTAAAGAAAGATTGGTTGATGATGGTTTATTTGAATTAATGTAAAAAGCATTTGATGAGTGTAAAGTTATGTAAGAACATGAAATGGTAAGGACGGGAATCAAAGAAGAAACCCCGATTATTTAGAGTTGTGAAAATTCGCGTCGTAAAAGTGTGTATTATATAGCACCTCTTCCTTCTCCAGACTATTCACTTTCTCTATGAGATTTTCATAGAAAAACAAACGCTTTACAACTATATATTATATTATAAAACTATTTATATTATTTCTCATTCGCGCGGTTCCCACTGCATACGTACAGCGAGGAAGAATTAGTATGCTCTTGAAGGAAATTTAAAATGGAGGTTTTCATATTTGAAAGGGATGAAAGAGAAATAATATGATACAGACCATTATAGTTCGAACATAAAATCCTGAGGGGATCATGCTGTGCATATGTCGATCTACAATGGCTTAAGAATAAAGGACTAAAGTTTCTGGTCCTTCTATTCGGAACGTTAAACTGTAATCGTGTTAGTAAGTGCTGGCTATCTACATCACCATTAATAAGGTTGTGTAGGAAAACGACACCCAGCATTGTTCTATGATTTGTTAAGGATGGTAAGTTTATTAGTAGGAGTTCACTATTATACAAAGGTAGGTGAAGATTTGCGTCCCAGTTAAGTCCTCTAAGAGTAAATAATAAGAAGTTCCTTTGTACGGATTCTATGCGGTCTTGATGAACACCAGACACATGAACCGTACTCCAGTATCGGACGGACTATGGATATAATATAAAACTCTTTTAGTAATATAAGAGTCGTTAAATTCTTTAGCCCATCTTTTAATAAAACCGAGAACACCTTTAGCCTTATTAACCATTGAAGAAATATGGTCGGAAAATTTAAGTTTTATGTCTAAAAGGACACCAAGATCATTAACATGAGTTAATTTTTCTAAGGCAATCCCAGAGAGATAGTACGAAGCCTGGTGAGGACTAGTACAATAAAAAGACATAAGTTTGCATTTTGATCCATTAAGTATTAAGTCATTAGCTAAATACCATTTTTGAAAATTATAGAGATCGGACTGGAGTCTATTTTGGGCAGACGGGAACTTATATTGCAGACAAAGCTTAACATCGTCTGCGTACATTAGTACCAGGGCGTTCGTTAAGGATGGGGGCAAGCCATTTATAAATAGAGTGAATAGTAATGGGCCAAGGCTTCCTTGAGAGACTCCAGATGTGGCACGGACTAAGCGGGAGTATTGATTTTTAAATAAGACTCTCTGAGTTCTTTCATGTAAGTGGCTGGAGATCCACGTAATGAGGTCGGTTGAGAATCCCAAAAGATTTAGTTTGCTCAACAAGAGTGAGTGATTAACTGAATCAAATGCTTTACTAAAGTCTGTGTAAATAACATCAGTTTGAAGTCCCTTTTGGAAGCCATCTAAAACAAAGGATGTCAACTCCAATAAATAAGTGGTGGTTGAGCGACGCTTAATGAAACCATGCTGACATGGAGAAATTATTGATGAGAATAGATGTTGCAAATGAGGAGTTATTAATTTTTCGAATAACTTTGAAATCGCTGACAATTTTGAGATGCTTCTGTAGTTGGCAGCATCGGATTTTTTCCCCTTTTTGTGCAGAGGAATTATGAAAGATTCCTTCCATTTAAAGGGGAAAATCGAAGATTCCAAAGATAAGTTGAATAGTTTTTGAAGAGGTTTGCACAGAGCCCTAGCACAGTATTTTAGCACACAGCCTGGTACTCCGTCGGGGCCTGGCGAATAAACTGGTTTTACCTTTTGAAGATCCAATAATAAATTGTTTTCAGAAAGAAGTGGAACAAATTTACTATTAGTTGGTTGAATGTTGTAAGCGTATGGCTGATCTGAAGTTTTAGGAGGTGAAAACGTTGTTTGGAAAAATTTTGCGAATAAATCGGCAATGGCCTGATCTGAAGTCGTTTTTACAAAGTTATAAAACTGCTTTGGATCCTGAGTGAACTGAATCCGACAGCGGCGAATATAATTTTTATAACATTCGGCGTTATGCACGATGAAATTTAGCCGAGCTATTACAGGTTATTTTATATTTATTTAAAAGCCTGTCTTTATCTGTTTTTAATTTTGTTAGGCACCTTGTAAACCAAGGAGGATTCTTTGTAGCGGACGGATATTTCCACGGCACACTTAAGTCAAAGAATGTATTTAATGTCAAATAAAATTTATCGAGGATGATATTTATATCTGTGCATGCCAGAATATCGGACCAATCAAAAGTATCGATTTACAAATTAAGTTTACGAAAATCAGCCTTACGAAAACAACGAATCTTCTTTGATACGCGAGAAGGCTTCTGATTGACACCAGAATTGGTTTCAATTGAAACTTCAAGCGTAGGGTGGTATGGATCTTTAAGGGTTGAGAAAGCTCTGGAAAGTGTGTTTGTATCTGGATCAGCACAAAACATAAGTCAAGAAGCCGACCTAACGAATTTCTAACATGGTTGATCTGGCCTAGGGACAAGTCAAAGTTGCCTGCCTTGAAACCATGATGGGTGGAAAGTGATAAGAAAGCTACATTTTCAGTATTTGACCAATTGAGTTCTGGTCAATTAAAGTCACCAAGAACTACCAGAAGGTCAATATCGGACGTAAGATTGGAAACAGACTGTATAGCCGACAAGTGATACCAGTATGTAGGCGGCTCGGAAAATGGTGGAATGTAAGAACAAATTAGTCTTCAACCACTGTACCAACTAAGGTTAATAAAAGGTAGGTAGAGGAGGGAGTTAGTAAAGAGAGAGCTACGGGAGAGCGCAAGTGTAAAGAAATGCACGCAAAAAGATAAGAGCAGAATTAACTGCGAAAATTCAAAAGGCAGAGAATGAAAAAGAAGCATATATTTGGATTGCGACTTTTTAATTTTATTAAATGCTCACCGAAATATGGCACTGCACAGGCGCGTAGCGATAACTTTAATACTAAGACACAATATTAATATTATACAAGAAAGGAAAGCTAACTTCGGGCGGAGCCGAAGTTGATATACCCTTACAGTTGTGCCATTTCCGATCATTCAGTTATATGGCGGCTATTGGATAAAGTTGGCCGATCCCTATGAAATTTGGCAAATAAGATTATTTTGCCCAAAATGGAATTTGTACTAAGTCCCATTCTTCTAACTTTTAAAACACCAAAGTTATGCCAATTCCGATCGTTCTATGACAGCTATAGGATATAGTCAGCCGATCCTTATGAAATTTTTTACACAAGATTTTTTGGTCAAACATAACATGTGTGGAAAGTCCCAACCCTCCGACTTATATACTACCAGCAAGGAAAAGAAGAATGTGTGCAAAGTTTCAACTCGATAGCTTTAAAACTGAAAGACTAGTTTGCGTAGAAACCGACAGACAGACGGACATGCTCATATCGACTCAGGAGGTGATCCTGATCAAGAATATATATACTTTATAGGGTCGGAGGTGTCTCCTTCACTGCGTTGCAAACTTTTGAGCAAAATTATAATACCCTCTGCAAGGGTATAAAAACAAGTGTTTAAATTAAGGTTTCAAACCCGCGTTTGACAAAAATAAAATTTATCGCAAGCGCAAAAAATAATCACGACCGTTCGCTATGAAGTGAAGGAAGAGAGTGATAAAGTATTATTTATAAAGTAGTAACTTTGAACATATATGTGACACTTTCGTGACGTGGAAATATTTGTTAGAATTTACATACGCAAAATTTAACAGTGTTCCGTCTGACTCCGTCTTGAGTACGATTCATGCGTTTAGAGTCCCCAATATGGGATTAATCAAGACCGAATTGAATCTGTTCGATTTCTTCCAATTTTCTCAGAATTTCTTTCAATTTTCATTTAGGGGACTAAACTGAAAGCAAAGCACAATCATAGTAAACTTTTTCTAATGTACTCAACTTCACTTACAAAGCCTAGAACGTTGATAAGTGTCGATTTCTTATAGAACCCTTTTGATGGTGATGTAAATAGCTAGAATGTTTTTAAATAATTAAAATAAAACCATTCCAAATAAATATTATATGAGGTATTAAAGGATTATGCAATAGAAAATTTACTCCTTCCTTTTTAAGACACAATAACACATATGCCCAGCGTGAAGTTCTAACAATACCACGTTGGAACTACAATATTCTTAATCGCAGCATTTGGTTTTACTATTATTTAAATATTAACAATAATTATTTATTTGACTCTACAGCAACACTTTTCCAAACGCTACTTTTGTCACTTTTCCAACGTGGGATATAATTATGCAAAGGGACCGCGTCAAATAATCGAATAGATAAATTATTATTTTTGTAGGTTCTAATGATACTTCGCAGATTTACCACATCGTCTCTTCCAGCCCCCAAAAGTAGCATCATTCTGTAGCACCTGTTCAGGAATAGACTTTATTTATTTATTTATTAGATATGATGGTAAAGCTAACAAACTCGGGGCCTAGTGCCAGCTACGAGGCCTTCGACAACGTGTTTCAACTATTTTGTTATGTTAGTGATTAGCTTTGTTAAAGGTATACTCATTTTAATTTTAAAATTTGAATTTGATAAATTCCTAAAGGTTTTCTGGTGTTGTATTCTTAAGATACCCAGTGGCTGGCCGATTTTTAAGGAGACTTTACTTATCCTCTAGCATTGCTGGGCAAAAGTCTAACATGTATTCCATGTTTGTGGGTGTTGGTGATCGGCAGAGATAGCAGTTGCGTCTTGCGAGATAGGTGTTGGGCTCGAGGAAATGCTTGTGTGTTATGATTGTATGTCCTAGCCGAAGTCTTATAAATTTATTCTGGCCGGAGTGCATTGTGGTTAATATTATATTATATTTTGGGGTAGTTGCCATGGTTATCTTGTAAAGTTTTGTACCTTTGAATGGGATATAATGGAGTTGACATTTTTTGTTGCTGGTTTTTGGTTCGATGTGCTTGTGTAATAGTGTGTGTTTGGCGCGGGTGAACAGTTTGGTTGCGAGGTGGTCACGTCGATGCTTGATTGTTGGGATATTAGCTTCATAAAGTAGGTTGTGTGTTGGTCTGGTGCGAAAGGTGCCCAGGACTATTCTAAGTGATGCGTTTAATGCCAGGGATAGACATATTTTTCTTGTTTTTTTAAATAAGAAGTATGCCAAGAAATCTAGTTCTAAAAATATTTTCAAACAAATTTGTAAAATAAAAGAATCTGTACCAAGTCCCAACTTTCTAACTTAAAAAACAAAGTTATGCAAATTCCGATCGTTCTATGACAGCTATAAGAAATAGTCGGCCGATCCTTTTGAAATTTTGTACATAAGATATTTTGCCAAATAAAACATGAGTCGAAAGTCCCAACCCTCTAACTTAAAAATACACCAAGGTTATGGAATCGACCATAAATCGGTCCTGCCTGCAACCAAAAGAAGGATGTGTGTAAAGTTTTAACTGGATAGCTTTAAAACAATGATACTAGTTTGCGTAGAAACGGACAGACGGACAGACGGACAGACGGACCGACGAACAGACGGACATGCTCATATCGACTCAGGAGGTGATCCTGATCAAGAATATATATACTTTATATGGTCGGAGATGTCTCCTTCACTGTGTTGCACACTTTTGACCAAAATTACGCTCTGTAAGGGTATAAAAAATGGGCGTGATGTGGAAAAGAATAGTACAGGGTAATATTATATAGTCTAGGATATCAAGTATATCCAGACTTTCCGTTATATCTTTAGCTATTACATGGGTTTTTTTCTTACTTAGATATTTGGTTGCTTTATATGCACATACAAATTACGTTTTAGAATCACTTTTTAAATATAATATATTCCATTAGGCATAACTTATGTTTACATATATAAAATCGAATTGCTGTATTTTTTTTACAGAAATGAAGAAGTTATTTTCTATATTTTACTTCTTTAATAGAAGAACTTAGCTTGTTTTTATATATTAAAAGTTATTTTAATATACTTTTATTTGAAACACAGTTCTAAGAAAAAAACTTTCAACAACAATACCAATATTAACACAACATTTTTTAATTTTTTACTCTGGTCAACCACAACCACATCAATGTGAACCGGAAACTCCACCACTTTCAACGCTAATAATTGAACTCAACTCAACTGCCTCTTCAAATGACTTTCTCTAACTCTACATGTGTATCGTTGTACATTGCATTATCACTCTATCTACAAATACGACCAATCTTTATTTAAAAAAATTACAAAATACTCTAATAACCATTGTCTGAATTTTTCATAAAACTTTACACATAATTTTGAACGATTTACAAACTATTATATTCATTTGAAAATAATCAAACTAATTGTGTCCTTTCAAATTAAAAAAAATTGATTTATTATTTCGTTTATTTAAAAATAAAAAAATTTTAAATAAATAACCTAAAAAATTAAACAAATTTATATATAAAAAAAAAATATAAAAAAAAACTTAAAATGAAAAATAATACAAAATACCTATCGTTATTAATGTAAACTGCATTACCCAATCCAAACACGTCAAACATAGATAAGAGTAATATTCCTTTATTGGTTACCTTGCATATTGCGCATGCAAAGGCCAGGACAAGTTGGCTATGAATGCCCTCCGCCGCCTTCGGCATCAAGTACTGATGACAAAAAACAACATATACAAAATGTCGAACTTAAAGAAAGGTAAACGTTACGTAGAATATTATTATGGTTAAAATTTATATTCATGGGTATTTTCAGATCTTCTAAGTCGCTTTTGGCCAACGTATTAGATATTGATGATGATTTCCGTGGCAACCACCGATGTGGCAATGCTTCATTTCTTCACCAGCCTACATATTACAGGGCAATGTACAGGTAATTTTTAAATAAGTCTTTTATTATACTTTTACAGAGGGTAAGTTAAAAAAAAAAAATTGGTTATACCCTTGCAGAGGGTATTATAATTTTGGTCAAAGTGTGCAACACTACAAAATAGACATTTCCGATCCTATAAAATATATATATACTTTATAAGGATCACCTTCTCAGTCGATATAAGAATATCCTTCTGTCCGTCCGCCCGTCCGTCTGTCTATTTCTACGCAAACTAGTCTCTCAGTTTTAAAGCTATTGACTTAAAATTTTCACACAACCTTGTTTTGTTTCCAGGCAGTATATTAGTCGGAACAGCCAGGATCGGTCGACTTTATCCTATAGTTGCCATATAACTGATTGATTGGAAATGCCATAACTTTCGTGTTTTTTAAGCTAAAAAATGGGACTTGATACAAATTCTGAACACAACTGAACTTTAGAAATTTTTCGCGCGTTAGGGATAGTTTAACGGTAAAGTTCTCATTTGATGAATAAACGGTACCGGGTTTAACCCGAGCTCGAGAATGCCACTATTTTTTCCATGTTACTGAACATTTGGAAATGGCGTATACTTGGTATTTTAAAAAATGCTTGGGTCTGTTTCAAACATTTTAATAAGAAATATGATTTGATGTTAAATATATCATAGGGATTGTCCAACCATATACGATCCAATATATATATAATAATATAAGCTGCTACCTAACTGAGAGGGTATATCAACTTCGGTTCCGCCCGTAGTTAGAAGGACAGACAGACATGCTTAAATCGACTCAGGAGGTGGTCCTGATCAGAATATATATACTTTATGCTTCACTGCATGGCACACTTTACACAAAAATTATCCCAATATACCCAAAAGCAAGGGTATTATCATTAAAAAATAAATATTTTATTTTATCCTTTTTTATTAAAAAGAATAAACCCGACCGAGGGACGCTGTCGCGTAACGTACGGCTCGAATCGCGGGAATATATCCGAGATAGTTTAAAAGAAGAGTAGGAGTAAGATATCACTAGGAAGCACAAATAAGGCGTTTATTATAGGGGATTTAAGATTATTAGTGGAGCAAAGTGACAAGATGTGGTAGAGACCATTGTAGTCCGAACATAATAATCTATGTTGGGCATATGTCGAACTATAATGGCTGAGGAGTAGAGGACGAAATAGTCCTTCTATAAAACTTTAAAATTTAAGCGTGTTAGTAAATGCTGGTTGTCTACATTTCCATTAAACAGTTTATATAGAAACATGGCACCCAGCTTCATTCTACGGTTTGTTAATGATGGTAAGTTGATTAGTAAAAGTCTACTACGATAAGAGGGAAGGTAAAGATTTGCATCCCAATTAAGTCCCCTAAGAGCAAAAGTAAGGAATTTTTTTTGTACCGATTCAATGTGATCTTGGTGTACTCCATATTGAGGACTACAGACACACGATCCATACTCAAGAATCGGACGGACCAGTGATGTGTATAACGTTTTAGTTATGTACGGGTCATGAAATTCTTTTGACTATTTTTTAATAAAACCACGCACACCCATAGCATTATTAACCATGGTAAATATATGGTCGGTAAATTTAAGTTTCGAATATAATAGGAAACCTAGATCGTTAACCTGAGTTAATCGTTAACCCAGTTAAAAAGTAAAAAGTAAGGGTTTAAAAAAAGACTGAGTTTACTTATAAGAAGCGAATGGTTAACAGAGTCAAATGCTTTACTGAAGTCAGTGTATATGACGTCTGTTTGTAAGCCATTCCGGAAGCCATCCGTGATAAAAGATGTTAGCTCCAATAAGTTGGTAGTGGTGGAGCGGCGTTTCATTAAGCCATGCTGGCACGGAGATATTATTGAACTACATAGGTGTTGCCAATGGGGAGTGATAAGTTTTTTTAAAAGCGTTGAAGTTACTGACAATTTAGAGATGCCTCTATAATTTGCAGCGTCGAATTTTTTCCCTTTTTTATGCAGCAGAATAATAAAAGATTTCTTCTCTTTTTCATAGATTTTTGTTTTAAACTCTTTTTTAAGGAGCGGTTTGCACAGAGCCGCGGCGCAGTTCTTCAGAACTTTTTAAAAATTAAATAATAAATTTATTAACAATTAAATAATTAATTTATTAATATTATTTGTTTTTATTATTGAGTAACCTTGGACCACTGTATCAGGGTAACGAAAGGGGAAGATTAAAGAGAGCGGTTAGTGTGAGTTAGTAAATTGCAAAGAATAGAGATAAGAATCTCTATTGAGCGAGAATAGAAGCAAGTTAGCTAATTAGAGATTTTATAAAAACGCAGTGCGCACAAAAAAACACGTCCGTCCGCTTTAAGGTAATGCGAGGAAGAGTTTAAATATTTAAATGCATATTTTTAAAAACAAGAAAGGAACGCCAACTTCGGGCGGCACCGAAGTTGATTTGAACAAGCAAGCTAGCAGCGTCGGATGGGCCAGCGCTGCTGTGTTTAGAAAGAACGGAAAAGGAGAAACGCGTCGAGCACGGACGGCATGCGGGGGGAGCAGCAGGGGCAAAGGAACCAGCACGGCGTCGCGCACGGAAGAAGGAGAAAGAGAAATCACCGTGGAACGTAACTGTCCCGGCCGGGCCGCCACAGCCGCGCTCGAAGGAGAGAGCGGGGAAGGCGGGGAATGGAGCAGCCCGCGACTGGGCAGCTGTGTTTAGAAGAATGCAGAAAACAGAGAAGCATTGGGAATGACCAGGAGGGGGCGTGGGGGTATTGGGACAAAGTCCGATGAACGGAACAATAACAATGCGGATCGGAGGCCCAAGCGGGGCAAACGGGGGGGGCAATAAAGAAAGCCCGCCGATAGAAAGGCGGCAGGATTGGAGAAAGTTAACGGCGAGAAACGGAGGAGCAAAGGATTAACGTTAGGAAGCGAGAGTTGCAAGGAGTAACGGGCGCCTCAGGCACTATATAAGGAGGGCCTCTGGAGCAAATCGAGACCGAGTCTTCTAGAAAAGCTGGAAGAGTTGAGTGAAAGACCCCCCGTGGGTAAGTCTGACATTCGAGCGGGAAAGTTTCTTTGAAGGAATTAGGAGTATAGGCTGAAGGACCCCCCGTGGGCAAGTCCGACAGTCTCAAGTGCGGGATTTTAAAGCGAGTGCGAAGGATCTGCGATCAGTAGCTTAAGGACCCCCTTAAGGACTATTTGGCTGTCCTTCGGCGGAAAGCAAGGAGCAAGTGGGAAAGGATCAAGGATCCGCGGCAAAACTGAAGCTGAAGGGTAAAAGGAGTCGGGTTGAGTTATTCCTGGACACAACAGGTATCCTGGTGTCGTAGCGGTAGCGACGGGTCAGCCTGGCGTACGCCTTGCCTGCTCCTGACCGTTCAAACCAGGTGCGATCCTGTAAAGCGAGGGATAGCCAGCTCGGAAACTCAATCCCACAAGTGACACCACGCAGGGACACCCCGGGAAGGTGCCTGGGAGGTGAGCCACTCGGTCTGTTAACACGGATTAGGTGCCGGCCACGGCGAAAAGGCTTTCCCAGTGAGCCAAAGATACCGAAGGTCCACGGCACCCGCAAAGGAGGAGCAGCGACGAAAGAGCAGCAACGTCAGAGGAGCAGCGGCGACGAGGGAGCGGCGGCGACGGACGAGCAGCGGCATCAGAAGAGCAGCGAAGAAGACAAAAGCAACAACACAGGCCCCGCAACCAGAGTCCGTGAGTCCAAACGAAGGGAACCGTGAGCCGTTTCGGCCCCAGGCACCCAGACCACACGACCTGCCGGGCGCAAGCTTTGGGAGGGCGTGTGTATTGGCACCAACCCGAAGCGGGGATCGAGGATCGACGGGAGGACGAGCGGTCGGTCGGCTGAGCCAAGCGGCCGGTGAGTTCACCCTTTTTGTAAATTTAATATAATAAAGGGGATATCTATTAAACGAATCATACCGTGTTATTCCTGGGCTCGGGCAATCATGTCGAATCTATAAATTCGGTGGAACGTACATCTAATCTCTGTGAGCTAGTCGCGGCATTTGTTGCAAACAAACAATAGCAAAAACAGTTCGTTACAGTGCTTTTTAAGCACAATGGGAACTTGGCAGGGGTTCCATTTTGGGCAACTTAATCCGATCTGCCAAATATAGGATCGTCCGACTTTATCCTATAGCTGGCATGTAACTGAACGATTAGAAATGGCATAATCTTAATAGTTTAAAGATGCTTGGGGCTGTTTCCAACACTTTTATACCCATACAGAGTAGGGTGGGTCGATTGAAAAATCGCTTAGGCACATATCATTTTTGGATTCTAGGAATCAAAATAAGAAACTTTGCTCAAGAGACCATACCTCTAAAATGAATTCTGATGTCCCTTGTTTTAACGTGTAGGAAAAATCCTGTTTTGACCCATTTAGAGTGCCCCAATCGAGTCCAAATGTATGAACGACCCAGTAACTTTGGAGGGTCGACCCACCCATACAAGTGGTACCCCCCTGGGGCCCCCAAGGGACGAAAAGAAGGAGAAAAGGCGGTGGGCGGAGCAAATAGTTTTGAGTTACATTTTCATAGCATACTTTTTACGTGCTGTGATTTTGTGATATTTTTGTAAGAGAGAATCCCTAGGGGGATCCCAGGGGGGTACCACTAGCATGGGTGGGTCGACCCTCCAAAGTTAGTGGGTCGTTCATACATTTGGACTCGATTGGGGCACTCTAAATGGGTCAAAACAGGATTTTTTTGGAATTTGACCTTTTGGGTACCTACCCGTTAAAACGAGGGACATCAGAATTTATTTTAGAGGTACGGTTTCTTGAGCAAATTTGTTTATTTTGATCCCTAGAATCCGAAAATCATATGTGCCTAGGCGATTTTTTTGACCCCCTACAAATCGAACCGCCCTAATGAATATGTCGGGAAATGTTGGTCGTTTTTCTCAGTCATTTTCTATTTTGCACACGCAGCGAGTCGCAATGATATTCTTTCTTATGACCTTTCACTTCCGATGGCTGTTCTCGATTGCCTTCCCATTCCACTTCCTTCCTTCCATCATTGCGCCACGCTCAGCAGGGCTTTACTCTCTTTCCCTACTCTTATTCTCTTATTTTCCCTCGCTCTTATTCTAATAAGCTTCTCTCTCTTCATTTTCAATGCTCATTTATTTATTTTTGGACCATACACTTAACTTATAATTAATCAGTAAATATTATTTGAATTAAATCTATCTTATCTCCGACACGGCCTTCCTGACTATAACACGTCCTCGTGTTGCTTTGCATAGTACAAGATTTATCAGAACACATCATTGTCAATATTTTATATTACTTAGCTTATCTCTATGATTACAAAGCTTACTTATACTTCAAAACAAAATCAATTGCACTTCTTGTGCCTTCAAGCGTTAGTTTGACGGGATAACACTTCTCAAATTCTCTAGAGTACAAGCTCTCTTCCGTACAAACCCAACCACTTGGATATCCATCAGAGATTAGCTTAGCAGGATAACTTTCTTTTCTTTCACATATCTTAGAGTACACGCTCTCTTCCGCTCAAGCTCAATCATCTGGTTACCAATTCACTTATCATCAAATCATAATTTTAGCAGGCTTCTCTCATACAAATCAGAGTACTACGCTCTCTTCTGCATAAAATTTCTCCCTCGCACCCCTCTTGGGTCACAGATCTCTTGCTTGCACGCACTACTTTTTGCCGTCGTCAAGCTCTTCTTCAAATTCCAAGGTCTCTCGATCTTTAGGCACACTATGCACACTATCATGCGGGTATTTATACACCCTTCTAGTTGTCAATGATTTTAACAAATATCGGTCACCATCTAGCAATTGTACAATTTCGAATGGTCCCTTAAACTTTGGATCCAACTTCGTTTGGTTCCGCTCTTCGCTTTTCAGCAATACATGATCGCCAATTTTATGCCTTACTACCTGAACATGCTTTTTATTTACTCTTGCCTTATCATACTGAGCATTCTTACTTATGCCTTCCTTAGCTTCCTTCCTAGCCTTATTCAGATCTACGCGCTCTTCCTCATTTACAGTGAGCATTCCCACTGTTCCCATCTCGCTTCTTTGCCAATCATCAGCTCTAATGGACTATGGTTAGTTACCCGGTTCATGGTACAGTTTATTGCCAATTGTACTTCGCCCAATGCTTCTTGCCATCGCTCACTTGTCTCTACAGCCGTTAGCATGCCCTTTAGCACACTCATAACGCGCACCACTCCAAGCTCGAACTATGGCACGTTGAAAGACTGACGAAGCGTTTTTGAGGCCAAAGGGCATAGCTAAAAATTCATATTGACCCTCTGGTGTCACGAATGCAGTTCGCTCAACCGAATCGGGGTGAATTGGCACCTGATAGAAGCCACTGGCCATGTCTAGGCTAGAGACATATTTACCGCCTTGCAGGCGATCTATTTGGTCTGATATTAATGGCAAGGGGTATCTATCTGACACAGTATTTGCGTTGAGTTATCGATAATCTATGCACAGTCTGTCACTGCCGTCCTTCTTTTTTACAAGTAACATTGGATTAGCGAAAGGGGAGCTACTTGGTCTAATTACGTTGGATTCTAGCATTTGCTAAATCTTTTCTCTTACTATTTCTTTCTCACTCTCGCTAAGACGATATGGTCGTCTCTGTTCTGTTTTTTTTACGTCCACTAAACGGATTTCTAAAGAACCTGTCGTAACACGTCTATTTGGAATGCCATCAATGAGAAATTTGGAATATTTGGCCAGTATGTCGTTTAATTTTAACTTATCACTATTACTTAGCTCCAAATTAACATTACTTTTATGATCTATCTCGTCTACATTTTTATCATTATTTAAAGACAATACGGTTTGAGTTTTGTAGATATCGAATCTATCTCTTTCTAAAGTTACTCCAAAACCAAGCTCAAAAATGTCTTGTCCAATTATCATATATTTATCTACTACATGAAATGACAATTCAAAATTAAATTCAGAAATTTGTATGGTGGACAGAATCTGCATATTGCTCTTGACAACATTGTCGCCTATGCCTCTCAAAACAACCATGTTATGGATTCTCTTTCCAGCCAGCTTGGCGCCAACTGTTTCTTTAACCAAAGAGCATTCTGATCCAGAATCAAAGAAAAATGGAAACTTCTCACCAAATTGAATTGCAGTCCCATTTGGCTGATGTAATGCGCACATGTCTACTCTCCTTTCGTTGCTGCTTCGGCTCGCTATTGCTGTTCCTCTCGTACACACTAAAGCGATATGTCCAACGCCGCCGCACTTGAAGCAAGTAATTGTTGATCTCTCTCGTACCATCGTTGTTCTGTTGTTGCTTTCGCCATGTCTAGTCTCGTTTCGTTCTTCTGTTCTCCTCTTGCGACACTCCATTGCCTTATGTCCAAGTTTTCCGCAATTATGGCATCTAATCGGCGTCTGCATTTTGAATCTCTTCCTCTCGGGTCCCTCTGATGCAGAAAATTCTAAATTTCTGCTGAACGTGTGCGCCTTGAGTTGTTGTTGCAGTTCAGCACGTGTTTTTATGTTTGTGGTGAACGCTACACGCTGCAGTCTGGGGTCGATTTGGGATGCATGAGCCAAGACTAGAGATATAGCGATCTCCTCATGGGTCGTTGATTTCCATTTGGTCAATAACGATGTAATTAGTCGTCTTGAATACACCGAGAGGCATTCATTTGCATTAGGACGTCCCTTGAGCATGTTGAGAAACACTGCTGCCGGCGTCTCGTTGCCTTCGTAGCGTTCCATGAACAAATCTCTGAATTGCGACCAGCTCATTCCGAGAAAACAAATTTGCGAAAGCCACTGCGAGCCACTACCGAGTAGCGATTTGCTGAGCGTTATCACCAAGGATGCACCTTCTTGTGGATGTTCACTTAAAATCATATCCGCCGTTTTGCACCATGCTGCCGCGTCGGCTTCTGCAGCTTCGGGGTTGAATATCGGTAACATCGCGGATGCGGCGCGTGTGTCAGGTTGCGGCGTTGCTTTTAATAGTTCGGTTATCACTCTATTTTGCGATTCTAATAGTCTGCGCCAGCTATCTTCCGAGTTATCTTGTAGGGGCGGTGATCCCACTTCTGATGTCGGGAAATGTTGGTCGCTTTTCTCAGTAATTTTCTATTTTGCACACGCAGCGAGTCGCAATGATATTCTTCCTTATGACCTTTCACTTCTCGATTGCCTTCCCATTCCACTTCCTTCCTTCCATCATTGCGCCACGCTCAGCAGGGCTTTACTCTCTTTCCCTACCGCGCTCTTATTCTAATAAGCTTCTCTCTCTTCATTTTCAATGCTCATTTATTTCCTTTTGGACCATACACTTAACTTATAATTAATCAGTAAATATTATTTGAATTAAATCTATCTTATCTCCGACAAATACATAAATGTATGCTAAAAAACTTACTCTAATATTTTGCAACACCTGAATCTATTACGATATAATTTAAACCTATTATTAAACGATTAAACGATAACTACGATGCTCTCAATGGTTATTGGAAATATCTTTTCAAACCATTTGGTGCGCCTGGATAAAATGAGCTGAAGTTGATCCTTGCAGTTAGGTAGTAGCTTATATTATTATATAAACGAGGAGTGTTTAAAAAGTAAGATGACTTTGTATTTTTAAGAAAAATTTTTAATTTATTTATCAATATTTATGTTGTCCCCTTCAAAGTAATCCCCCTCAGATACAATACACTTATGCCAACGGTTTTTCCAATCCATAAAGCTCTTTCCATAAGCACTTTTCGGTCTCTTCAATCGTTGCAAATCTCCGTCCTTTCATAGGTCTCTTTAGTTTTGGGAACAAGAAAAAGTCACATGGGGCCAAATCCGACGAATATGGTGGATGAGCATTATTGTGGTGTTGTTTTTGGCGAAATAATCCGTCACAAGCAAATATGAGTGAGTAGGGGCTTTATCATGATGCAAAAGCCATGAATTGTTTTTCCACAGTTCTGCACGTTTCCTTCGTATTTCTTCTCGCAAACGGCGCATAACTTATAGATAATACTGTTTTTTGACCATACGACTATATGGTAAAAACTCCTGATGCACCACGCTATTCGAAGAAAACAGTGATAAAAACTTTGACATTTGATCGAACTTGGCGTGCTTTTTTCGGTCTTAGCTCACCTGGACTCTTTCATTGGGACGATTGGGCTTTGGTTTCGATATCATAACCCATGATATGTCACCAGTTATGACCCTTTGAGTAAATCTGGGTCGTCGTTGACGTCATTCAACAGCTCTTGAGCTATGCTCATGCCACGGTTCTTTTGGTCAAAAATAGCAAAAAATCGCCGAGCACGCAAAACAACATGTAACTTTTTCGCCTCTCACAACCAAACAAAAAGGGGATTCGCTTGAAACTTGGTACAGATGTTAGGGAAGAATGTACCAACATAACGAAACAAAAAAATCGATAATCGAAAATATGTTGACCGCGAAATTAGAAAAGTCACCTTACTTTTTGAACACACCTCGTATATCGGATCACATAAAGTTGTTCGATCCCTTTGAAAACTTCACTATTAAATTAATTTTCTAATAAAAATGTTGGAAACAGCCCCAAGCATCTTTAACAAAGCAAGGTTGTGCCTTTTCTGATCGTTCAGTTATAGTCAGAAATTTAGCATAAGATTGTCCAAAATAGAATCAGTGCCAAAGATGTCTCTTTCTAACTTAAAAAACGCCAAAGTTATGCCAATTCCGATTAATTTAAGCCAGCTATAGGATATAGTCGGCCGATTCTTATGAAAATTTTTATATAAGATATTTTGACCAAGTATAACATGTGCGAACTTAAAAAACACCAAAGTTATGACATTTCCGATCAATCAGTTATATGGCAGCTATAGGATATAGTCAACCGATCCCGTTCCGACTTATATACTGCCTGCAAACAAAATAAGGATGTTTGCAAAGTTTCAACTCGATAGCTTTAAAACTGAGAGACTAGTTTGACTAGAAACAGACAGACTGTCAGATGGACAGACGGACATGCATATATCGACTCAGGAGGTGATCCTGATTAGGAATATTTTAAAGTATATATAAACTTTTCGACTTATGTACTACCTGCAAGAAAAAGAAAGATGTGTGCAAAGTTTCAACTCGATAGCTCTAAAACTGATAGACTAGTTTGCGTAGAAACCGACAGACAGACGGACAGACAGACAGACGGACATGCTTATATCGACTCAAGAGATGATCCTGATCAAGAATATTAACTCAAGAACTCTCAAGATCACTCAAGATCAAGAACTTTATAGGGTCGGAGATGTCTCCCTGACTGCGTTGTGCTATTTTGACCAAAATGATAATACCAAACCAGGAAATTCAAACTGTTATACCCAACTACCCAAAATGAATTCTTCCGGTTGTTGAATACAATCAGAACCGATCACTTGATTAACGTAAAAAATCTAAAATGTGAATAACTTTCGTATTAAAAAGTGGTTTAAAAATAATCTCTGAAAATATACGAAAAAACGTCTCATAGCGATTATCTATATATTTATACCCTTGCAGATTATACCCTTGCAGAGGGTATTATAATTTTGGTCAAAAGTGTGCAACGCAGTGAAGCCACTTTATTCATATTTTCTGATGCTGATAATGCAAATAATTGCAGTGTCGCCAGGGAAGGTTGATATAACCATTTATAACCATTGTATGAATATCTGATGTGTAAAAAATGTATAAGATTGGTATAAGATTGTATAACCTTGGAACTCCAGCTTTAATGTTGTGCTCGTCACTTCTGAAGCTTTTGCATCTTAAATCTTTGCATCTTGCACCTATTTGTGAGGTACGACCTAAGCAAATGTTGAGTGTTTTGAGGCAGGAACATCATGCTTTTGTAAACCAGGCTGTCGATTGAAACGCTTGGGATAATCTAGAACTAGGGCGCTGCAATATTCTTCGTTCTCAAAGGCCGCTCGTATATCACATTATGTGCGGTTTACATGATCGATATTCCCATGTTCCGAAACTGTTCTTATCAAGGTATTTTCATAGGAGAAGTAGCCTTTAGTATTAAATTAGTGTGGTATCGACTTTATCCTATAGCTATCTTATAACTGAATGATCGCAAATAACATAACTTTGGTATTTGATACTTCGAACTTTTTTCAACACTTATTTTTAATAAAGTGGATTTAATAGTGAAATTATCATAGGGATCGGCCAACTTTATCCGACCCGATATTTATTTAATAATTTAAGCCGATACTGAACTGCAAGGCTATATCAACTTAGGCTCTGACCGAAATTATCTTTTCTTTCATGTTATTCCCGATACTCGTAGAGTACAAGGGTACATAAATATTGTAGCGCTACCAGCTATTTGATAGCGGCCGAAAAAAAACAATTTCAAGTGCCGGTTTCTAATTTATTGAGAGATAATTCCGCGCAATATAACAACGAAGCGGCTCGTCAATAACAACTCCAAAATATGCAAGTAAGAGCTTTGGCGCAGAAACTCTTCCAAAGCTCCCAAAACAGCATGCGCTACAGATGACAACCAAATGCATGCGAAACTGGGAGACAGACACCATGCTCGCGGAAGGTCTCCTCCAGGCACTCCTCAAGTTTGGGGCGCTGAGTTAAAGCGCCGACAGTCAAAGAGGACATGGAAAGCGTTCTCAATGACTCCCCTGCCGCATGTAGGGCAGCCATCATATCTTTCGTGCCCGAACTGACGCTAAGGGGCGTAGTAAGGTAAAAGTTTACCACGCAGTCCCTTCGTGGACTGTGGAGCTCTGCCAGTCGGCCAGTCTTTTGGGTCTCGGCGCCGTCTTTTTAGCCCACACCGTCGTGGTGTCATCCTGAGCCGCATCGGCCAGCTCCGACCTCTCCCGGCGATAGTCGGTCATTGCCTCGGCCCACACCGGGGCGGCATACAGTATTTGCGAGCTTACCACCCTGGTGATAAGCGTACGCCTTTATTGCCTCGGGCCTCTATTGTTTAGAAGCATGCGAGAGAGTGCCCTCATCTTTAAGGTGATGATCACTCGGCGAACCGTTGCCGTTACAACTTTTTTCCGACTCGAGATTAGCACTGCCTCCGTTTTGTGCGGTGCCAATTGTAGGCCGGCGGTGGACAGCTAAGCCTCCACCTTCTCTCACAGTTCGTTATGGTGTCCTTCTCCCCGACTGTCTTCGCCACGACCACCACAGCAACATCGTCGCCGAATCCTACTATGAATGTTCCTTCGGCCATTGGAATTCGGAGAACTCCATCATACATCACATTCCAAAGCAGTGGCCCCAGCACACAACCTTGGGGCACGCCAGCGGTGACCAGCGCTCTATGCGTCCCTCGTTCGTGTCTACTAGCAGAGTTCCACCATCCTATGGAGGTACCGCGGTATGTTCAGCCTCATCAGCGCCTCAACGTCCGCGACCATTCGCCATGTTAGAGGCGTTCTTTATGTCGAGAGTGGTTACCAGGCAGTACTTTTTAGTACCTCTTAACCACCAGGTGCCTTGAATGGTGCGTGCTGCCAGATTCTTTACCCGTATGATGGCGTCCACTGTCGACCAGGCCAGCCCGCTAGCCATGCTTTTGGCCGCCTGTAGCCTCGTTGCTACGATTTTTTCCAGTACCTTGCCTCTCCGGTATCAGCGCCAGGGCGATCCTCAATGCCCTATTTGGCACCGCGTCTGGGCCGGGGGCTAGTTTACTGGCCGCCTTACACACCTCATCGGCTGCGACCATCTCAACCGACTCTACTTCGTAGCTCTCCAGTTTCGGCCGCGTTCCCTCATTCTGCTCGCTGGGGAAGAGAGTGTCGATTATGAGCAACGCTTCGGGGTCAGAGGGGGCCTGGTTGCCTGTCCTTACCTTCTTGGTGACTATCCTGAAGGCGTGACCCCACGGGTCGTGTTCTGTCTCGTCACACAACTTGAAGAATACCTCCCTTTTGCTCTCCCGTTTTTAGGGATTTCATCGCTGCCTTGTATTCTAAGCGCCTCTGTTCCTGTGTGTCCGAGCCTCGCTCGCGCTGCAGCGTTCTCCCGGCCTTTAGACACTCCTTACGGAGTGAAGAAATTTGACGGTTTCACCATGGAGTCGGTTTGTGGTGATGCGCGTGGGCTGTTCGCGGCTTCATGCTTGCCCTACAAACCTCGTCTACAGCCGCTGCGAGTGCAGCAGCCGATTCGTTGGCCGAGGCGAGGGGGACAACCGTCGGGCTTTGCACTCGGTTTATCAGCGTTTGGACATCAAGGCGTTTGGCTTTACTACAATAGGGTGGGCTTGGGTCAGTCCGGCTCGTTCCGAGTGAGCACAAGATGGCTTCATGGTCGCTGGCCGTGAAGGTGTTCTCCACATGGAGCTCCGGCCCAAGCTTCCGCTGCTCTGTCCTGCGCCTGCTCTGTTGAATATTTCCTGGTTACCCTCGTTAAGTAGAGCCAGGTCCAGGGGAGCCAGTATCTCCAGCAGGGCTCTACCTTTGGCATTTGTGGTGGGACACCTCCACTCCTGGGCCCACGCGTTGAAGTTCCTTGCTATGAGCACTGGAAAACAACTGGCGTCGGTAACTAGGTCTTCCAAGACCTTACAGAATGCATCGAGGGGCAGGCTTGGTGCTAGGTAACATCTGTAAACCCAGGTGCATTTCCACTTTGATCTTGCGAACCCTTCGCCCCTCTTGAACTGGCGTTTGGTGTCCCGCTCGCCCCTTCTGCGCATACAAAGCATACGATATCGTTGGGGCATCTGTCTATTTTATGCCCTTTTTCTCCGCCGCTTGGAACTTGGAACTTGCTGTCCTCAGACAGCGCTCCCGCCTGCTTTTGACGCTGTATAAGTCCTTTGGGAGGGGTCTAGCCTTGCCGATGTTCTCGGAGCCTTTGCGGGTGCTGGTTGCTCATCTTGCAGGTAAGTTATCGTGCTGTCCTGGCTTAGCCATCGCCATGGCTCAGTCTGCACTGAAATTTCCTTGCCCCGTATAGGCATGGTCTGCGCCTGCTTGTCCGCCTTCGGGTCGTCTTGCTGGCCACATCTCGAGCAGATAGCCGTGGATGTCGTCCCCGGTTGGCTTGCGTCGATTTGGCTGGCGAGGGCTCTACTGAGTCCTTCCTGCACCTCCTTCATCCTGCAGAACATCCTCTTAATTTTAAGGTTTATGCTCCTCACCTGCCTCTCTTGGGTTTGCAGGATAATGTCCTCCAGAATCGCCTCCAGTTCCGACAGCATGGCTTGTCGCAGGATCTGCGGGAGCGGCCAAGCTAGCCAACGCCTCGTCAGTTGAGTTTGGGATGTGGTTAAGGGCCTCCAGAATCCGTGCCCCTGCCTTGGGTTTCCCCACAGATGGATTTCCATTTACTTTTTATACCTACTGCCAGGCTTATGATTTATACATTGGTACAGACGCTACGTGGATTTGGGGTGGGGTGGGAGAAGAAGTGGTGGGCGTTTACCATCGATGCCAATATGGGTGATATACCGCACCTACTCGGTCACCAGAGCCCCGTTTTCCAGAGTGCACCGCCGCAGCGGAGGGGTTGGAAATCGGGCCGAACCACGACCTTGTGCACCGTTCTTTGGCTTCGGCCCGCCCTCCAAAAGAGAGCTAGGAATTCTTCTCCCATGTGCCGCCCTCTGTGGGTGACGTCTGCAAACTGCTCGAAGAGGAGCGTCGAATGGCGCTCTCTGTTGGTGTTTTCCGATGAGCGCCCTCTACCGGTACCTCTTTAATCGGGGTTGGCCAACACTATTGATCAGCTGCTATCATCTAGTCCAGCATCACTGACCAGCGCAATCTGATACGAGTTCTACAGTGACCTCACGGGTTTTGTTCCACCATAGGGCCGTATAGCAGAGCAAACACCGTAGCACTTCGTGGCACCCGTCCTTCACGTTCCACCTTTCACTTCACTTCGAAGGGAATATTTTTACCCTTCGAGGGTATGTTTGTATTCATGTGAATGTATGTAACACGGTGAAGGAATAATCTCAAACCCCATAAAGATCGCGTGAAACTTTTAAAAATTGTATGCCCCCCAAAAATGAAATACCTCTGTAACGATTCTTTATGAAACTTATTCAAAAATGTTTTTTATGCCAAACTTTTTCAATTGCTCTAATATATGTGAAAAAAAAAATTATTCATTCTGCTTTCCTACTGGATTGATTTAGTCATTTATTTAAAAAAAAAATAGAAAAGTATTCAAGTAGTGTATCTGCAAATACACTAAATGTATCTGCAAATACCCTAAATAACAAAACCTCCATAAAACCAGTATATCCTGTCATAACTATCAAATCATATATAAACAACATTCCAGAGCCTACTGTGAAAATAATTCAAATAGGCTAGACGCAAGCCCTTTCCCATGCCATTATCATTGACATCTAGACATAAGCATAGACATAAACCATTCACACGCCTGAATCGACGACAGTAGACGTAAACATCAAACCTCTTTTGCTCCAAATTCATAAACAAGTGCCCATCCTGGGAGCATAAAACTCTGACCAATGAAAATCAAAAAACCAATTCATCCAAAGTCCATCTATGCTGCCAGCGTCGCTGTCACCGATAAAAACAATAGTTATAAGAAAATTGAAATTAAAAATTCAGTTTATAATCAACGATCAATCCAATAGGATATCTTTATTACTCATTTTTGATATTTAAAAATAAAATTTATAAAATAAAAATCTTAATTTTTATTTTTATACTACTGCAGAGGGTATTATAATTTTGGTCCAAAGTGTGCCCACAGTGAAGGAGACATCTCCGACCCTGTAAAGTATATATATTCTTGATCAGGATCACCGCCTGAGTCTATATGAGCATGTCTGTCTGTCCGTCTGTCCGTCTGTCTGTCTGTCTGTCAGGCTGTTTCTACCCAAACTTGTCTCTCAGTTTTAAAGCTATCGAGTTGAAACTTTGCACACATCCTTCTTTTGTTTGGAGGCAGTATATAAGTCGGAACTGCCGGGATCGGTCGACTACATCAGATAGCTGCCATATAACTGATTGATCAGAAATGCCATAACTTGGTTGTTTTTCAAGTAAGAAGGATGGGAGTGTCGATGGATTCCTCTTTGGGAAAAAAAATTCGATATGCCAAATTTCGTAGGTGTCGCCACCTAGCGGGCTGCGACTCAACTGCAAGGGTATATAAACTTCGGCTCCGCCCGAAGTTAGCTTTCCTTTCTTGTTTTATTCTAAATCGGGAATTAAAACATATAACACAGGCCAACAGCAAAAAATCTCCACGCATAATTTCACCTGCTCCATAACCTTTAAGCTCCACTGAACCAAAGTCTAGAACAAACATAGGTTCATTGTTTCATGGCTATCTGCCAGGTTCAGCTTGTTTCGTAAAGCTTTACAGAAGTTGTAGATAGCCATGACTTTTAGGAAATATGAGATTAAAAACTCCAATTTAATTGACGAAAATTTTGTTTAACCACCTATAATAATTTCAATAAAATTATTTCGAGTTTTGCCTTAAATCCAAAATTAAAAAATGGTATGATCTACTGATTTCAATAAGAAAATAAAAATCTTCCATGGGAAAATGTTTGGAAAAAAATCATAGAAGACCAAAAATTAATGTAGAAAATCACAAATTTCAACTTTAGATGAGTATTCCAAAGATATGGTAACTGCTAGATACCATTTTTTAATTTTAATTGGTACACATACATTTCAAAATTGATATGTACTAGAAACAATGATGGTCATCGCCATTACACGGCCTACATATTTCAATATATGGTAAAATTTGATCAATTTCTTCTCATAAGTGTACCGCGGAAACTGTGGGTGATAGAACCTATGTTTGTTCTGGACTTTGGTTCAGGGGAGCCTAAAGGTTATGGAGCAGGTAAAATTATACGTGGAGGAAAAAAAAAGTTGGAAATTGTCGGCCTGTGTAATTGGCGCAGTCGGTAGGATACAATTATCCTCCCGTGTTTTAAGAGTCGAACTAAATCCACCGCGAATTTATTGTATCCGCAAAACGAATCAATAAACATTTCTAAACATTAGTGAAATCACGAATGAGGATTTCTAGTGTGAAGTGAAACAAACATTACATAAAACAGGAAAGGAAAAGTAACTTCGGGCGGAGCCGAAGTTTATATACCCTTGCAGTTGAGTCGCCGTCCGCTAGGTGGCGCCACGCATCTTATATTATTAGTTATATAGCGGATCGTATATAGTCGGCCGATCCTTATGAAATTTGGCATATCGAATTATTTTGCCAAAAGAGGAATCCATTGAAACTCCCATCCCTCTAACTTGAAAAACAACGATGTTATGGCATTTCCGATCAATCAGTTATATGGCAGCTATAGGATATAGTCGACCGATCCCGGCAGTTCCGACTTATATACTGCCTGCAAAGGAAAGAAGGGTGTGTGAAAAGTTTCAACTCGATAGCTTTAAAACTGAGAGACTACTCACTTTTGACCAAAATTATAACACCCTCTGCAAGGATATAAAAATTTAACACCAGGAAACTCAGCATAAACATATAAAATAAAATTATTAAATATAATCAAGACAACTAAAAAAAAATATATATACCAAATTAAATTGAATAAAAAAATAAGAAAGGAAAGCTAACTTCCGGCAGAGCTGAAGTTTATATACCCTTGCAGTTGAGTCCAAGTCGGCTAGGTGTCGCCACGCATCCTATATTATTAAATATATATCGGAGTGTATATAGTTGGCCGATCCTTATGAAATTTGGCATATCGAATTATTTTGCCAAAAGAGGAATCCATTGAAACTCCCATTCTTCTAACTTGAAAAACAACGTTATCTTGAACAACAACGAAGTTATAGCATTTCCGATCAATCAGTTATATGGCTGCTATAGGATATAGTCGACCGATCCCGGCCGTTACGACTTATATACTGCCTGCAAAGGAAAAAGGGATGTGTGCAAAGTTTCAACTCGATAGCTTTAAAACTGAGAGACTAGTTTGCGTAGAAACGGACAGACGGACATGCTCATATCGACTCAGGAGGTGATCCTGATCAAGAATATATATACTTTATAGGGTCGGAGATGTCTCCTTCACTGCGTTGCACACTTTTGACCAAAATTATAATACCCTCTGCAAGGGTATACAAAACTTTAAAATGGAATCTGAACAAGCATCCACAGCAAGGCACATCCTGTCTGACAGCAATATGAATCACATCTTCATGCAACTAAAACAAAGTGATAAATTTGATGGTGATACAATGTATTTAGCACTATTTATAAAAAGTGTTGATAACTTGATTACTCAATACAAAACAAAATTACCATTACGAGTGTACATATCCATATGCAGATACGATATATCAACTCCAACTAAATTACAACAAGCTGCTCAAGCTGTAGGTCTTTATGATGATGATGATATATATAATTTATCCCGATGTGTTGAAAATCTTCTTCTAATACTAATAATTCTAATAATAATGAAAGGGACAGAAACCAAAATTCCAATCAGAATGTAGGAAACAATTGGAGTCAAAATTATAATAACCGTTTGACATATAATTATCAACAAAGGCAAAATACTTTTGATTCAAATAGAAATTTTTATTCAAACTATTAAAATAATTATAGATACTCTCAAAAAATCCTTTACGTCAAAACTCTCCAAATTATAATCAATCTGTTAATGTTAATCAAAATATAATGTAAATATAATATAATATAAATATTTTTTATTTAAGAATATAATTAATTAATTAATTTGATTAATAATATAATTAATTAATTAATATAATTAATAAAATTTCCTAAAATATCCGATTAAACAGAATAAATGGAATTTATTCAATGGATAAATTCAGTCACATTGAATAAATCCATTGAATTCATAATTCCAAAATTATTTAAATCTGAACAAAAATTTTTTGTCAAAGAATTGTCCAATCATTACGATATTCTTTTAGGACGAAGTATTCTAAACCTTACATCAGCTCAAATAGATTTTGGAAAGAATATTGTTAAACTAAATAATTACGAATTTCCAATGATCAATATAATAAAGGAACATAACCTAAATTATACAAACATGTTAGATGATGAAGAACACATTTACGCATAGGAAACATAATTAAAAACTAGTTATATTCGAGATGATCATCTCAACAGTGATGGAAAATCGGCACTTCATTCTAAATTAATGAAAACATCAGTAATAAATCCGAATATATCTACCTACGCAGATTTTCACGAGAAAGTAACACTACTTTACACTCAAAATGCCTTTCGTTAATCATTATGATTTTCTGATGTATGTTGGTCTACTATACACAAAAATGACTTTCATAAATTTTTGTTTGGTAACATTTTTATACCCTTGCAGAGGGTATTATAATTTTGGTTAAAAGTGTGCAACGCAGTGAAGGAGACATCTCCGACCCTATAAAGTATATATATTCTTGATCAGGATCACCTCCTGAGTCGATATGAGCATGTCCGTCTGACCGTCTGTCCGTTTCTACGCAAACTAGTCTCTCAGTTTTAAAGCTATCGAGTTGAAACTTTGCACACACCCTTCTTTCCTTTGCAGGCAGTATATAAGTCGGAACAGCCGGGATCGGTCGACTATATCCTATAGCTGCCATATAACTGATTGATCGGAAATGCCATAACTTTGGTGTTTTTTAAGTAAGAGGGTTGGGACTTTCCACACATGTTATATTTGACCAAAATATGTTATAGCTTTCATAGAACGATCGAAATTGGCATAACTTTGGTGTTTTAAGTTAGAAAGATGGGATTTGGTAATCTTATTTGCCAAATTTCATAGGGATCGGCCAACTATATCCAATAGCCGCCATATAACTGAACCATCGAAAATGGCACAACTGCAGCTATATCAGTTAACTGAAGTTAACCGCGCAACGGCAATGTCCGATTACTTAAGAGCTCGCTCTGGCCAAACTGCTGACACAGCGTCTGGCCGGATGCCCGTGCATAGCCGGCGAAAACTGCATATTTGCGTGGCCGCTATGAAATATATTTTTGTTTGCTTTAAGTTTCAGTTTGTACTTGAGTCTCACACAATAAAGAACTCCTATACCAAAACTCCGGCACAAGCCGTAAAATTCAATTCACTTGTAAAATTGGTTACTCAGCCTCAAGGGCGGTAACAACGGAGTTAGTAACTCCCAACATAACTTCCAGCGAAAAGGAAGAACCCTAGGCAACCGCCAGGGATATCATATCACTCTCTACTGAAGACATCCTCTCCAGTAACGGACATACAACTATCCTTACCCCTTAAATTAATTAATTGGCGCCCATCGTAAAATCATGTAAGTGAGCAATTTCACCCATAAATCCTTCACGTCTGCATTGGTTTTTGTTAAATAAAAAATAAAAACAAGAAAGGAAAGCTAACTTCGGGCGGAGCCGAAGTTTATATACCCTTGCAGTTCAGTCGCAGTCCGCTAGGTGGCGCCACGCATCTTGTATTATTAGATATGTAGCGGATCGTATATAGTCGGCCGATTCTTATGAAATTTGGCATATTGAATTATTTTTCCCAAAATAGAATCTGTACCAAATCCCATCTTTCTAACTTAAAAAACACCAAAGTTATACCAATTTCGATCGTTCTATGACAGCTATAGGATATAGTCGGCCGATCCTTATGAAATTTTGTACATAAGATATTTTGGTCAAATATAACATGTGTGGAAAGTCCCAACCCTCTAACTTAAAAAACACCAAAGTTATGGCATTTCCGATCAATCAGTTATATGGCAGCTATAGGATATAGTCGACCGATCCCGGCCGTTCCGACTTATATACTACCTGCAAAGGAAAGAAGGGTATGTGCAAAGTTTCAACTCGATAGCTCCAAAACTGAGAGACTAGTTTGCGTAGAAACCGACAGACAGACAGACAGACAGACGGACAGACGGACAGACGGACAGACGGACATGCTCATATCGACTCAGGAGGTGATCCTGATCAAGAATATATATACTTTATAGGGTCGGAGATGTCTCCTTCACTGCGTTGCACACTTTTGACCAAAATTATAATACCCTCTGCAAGGGTATAAAAAGTAGTGAAATTGTGTTACACTGACAGCTAAAAAACTGCAGTCCCTTTAACATTTTTTTTACATTAATTAATTTCCATTAATTGGCTGACGGTTTAGCGTTGTATTTTTATAAAAATTTTTTTATAAACCATTTTTGGGATATTTAATTTCCAACATTGTTTGCATTTCTTGTTTCTGTATGAATAAATAAATAAACATTTTTATACAACAACGAAAAAGTTGCGGAATAGAAAATTCTTAACAAGACAAAAAAGTCGCTAACTCTAAATTCAATTTCCAATCAAAAAGAATTCATATAATTGTGTGCATTTAATTCAGCTTTTATATGTCTCTTTTGTTACACAAAAATTCTTGGTATTAGCTGCACAGTCTTGGTTATTTATTTTCCCTTTCCGTTTTGTTTCCCCACTCCATTTTTGGGAATACGATACGGCCGCGTATGCAGTGTGTGGCACTTTGTTATTTTTATTTTTATCTTTGTGTCATACCTTGCCTCTAATTGGCAAAGCAATAGTGCAGTTCGACGAGCCCGCGCACATAACTAAAACGATGGCTCAGCCTTCGCGAGCCCCATCACCCTACCAATCCCCTCTGTGGGCATGCAATTCGAGCATGAATTAGTTTTTTTTTCTCGGGTTTTATACATAACTACGGCTCCACATGAGCAATCCCTTACGACGATATAGAAGCGTAAGACAATTCTCCAGTGATTCTGAGTCCGAGTCCGAAAGACCGGCCAGATCGTCCACCCCAAAAAGCGCAAACGCTAGAGCACTCATACACGCGAAAATAGCTTTCAGCATGGAACAAATGACAGCCACCATACAGGCGGCCGTTCAACATGCCGTTCAAGAAGCCAATATCGAAAGCCAACGTAGGGAAAACGAACTTCGCCTGGCTATACAGCGGCTGACCGAACAGGTTAACGCAGTGGAAATCGCTCCCGCGCAAGCGGAAGCTCCCAAAATCAAAGCGTATGAACCCATAGAAATCAGGGACAACGTCAAATGTGACGAGCCCCTAGATGCCGTCAAGTGCCTGCCCGAATTTACAGGAGCGCAGGAAGCATACGTTTCCTGGCGGCAAGCGGCAGTAGCCGCATATTATATCTTTAGGAACTACGTAAATAGCTCGCGCCATTATCAGGCCGTTATTATTATTAGGAGTAAGATAAGAGGGCCTGCCGATGCCGTTAAATCCTCGTTTGGCACTGTGCTGAATTTCGACGCGATTATAAATCGACTCGACTTTACGTACAGTGATAATCGTCAGATTAACGTTATCGAACAGGAAATGGGTACTCTCAGGCAGGGAAATATGACCCTACTGCAGTACTATGACGAGGACGAGAAAAAACGGACTTACCAACAAAGCCACCATGTCGTACGAAGCCTCGGCGGCAAAGGTTTTGTGTGACAAATTCCGGGACGACGCACTTCGAGTATTTATCTCGGGACTTAATCTCGGGCACCCCTGAATCCATGGACATTGATCCATCACTTTCCAGGATGCTTAAGCCGTCTCAAGCCCCGGCATACCAAAACAGGAAGCCGGCAGAGTCCGATCGATAGGGCCCACATAAAAGGCAGAGAGTTAACCACGTCGTACAGGGCGCAGGTGAACCCGGGGTGAAATATACCGCCGCAGCTTCAGACGCGGCTCAAGAAATTGACGACGACGCCATTAAGGAATATGATTCGGACGTCATTAATTTTTTAGGGGAAAGTCCCTGCTACCCGTCATCGGGCCAAGAGTAGCGGGGCTAGAAATGAAGCTCTTAATAGACACGGGCGCGTCAAAAAATTTCATCCGTCCATACGAAGGGTTGAAAGGCGTCCGCCCAGTAGATTCGCAATTTTCAGTACATTCTATCCATGGCGTTACCACATGGCGTTATTCAACTTGAAAGCCACGTTCTTCGTCTTACCAGATTTGTCCTCCTTTGATGCCATCATCGGCCTTGACCTGTTAAAACAGGCAGGGGCATCGCTTTGCCTAGCTTCCGGACACCTCAAATGGGGTTCCGAAATAGAAAAGCTAGAATTCCAAGCATGCCCCAACGTAAATTTTACTGAAGTGGACTGCTCCAGTGCACCACCTTCAGTCAGAAAAGCATTTTCAAATATGCTAAGCGACAAATGAGGCGTTACCTTACAACACTTCAGTGGTTGCCACCATTGATGAGGAGAATTATCTTTATGATACTAAGGAATTTAGGCAAGGCCAAGTACTTCACAACGCTCGATTTGAAGTCTGGCTACAACCAAATTACACTGGCGGAACGTCACCGTGAAAAAACTTCCTTTTCCGTAAACGGGGGAAAATACGAGTTTTGCCGACTGCCATTCGGGTTGAGGAATGCTGCCAGAATCTTTCAAAGAACCATCGACGACATACTGCGAGAGCAAATTTTGCTATGTCTATGTCGATCATGTTATCGTCTTCTCAGAGGACGAAAACGCCCACATACGGCACGTAGACTGGGTGCTAAAGAGCCTGCACGACGCCAACATAAGAGTGTCGGCGCAGAAATCGGTCTTCTTCAAAAAAAGCGTTCATTTTTTGGGGTTTATAGTCACCAGCGAAGGGACTAGAACAGACCCAGAAAAGGTCCGGTATTTGAAGTAATGTCATTCATGGGCTTGGCTAGCTACTATAGGTGCTTTATCAAGGATTTTGCATCAATAGCTAAGCCCATTTCGAGCATCTTAGGGGAACATGGAAATGTCAGCAGATACAGATCCAGAAACATCCAGGTACAGTTTACCGAGCCACAACGGCTGGCCTTCGAAAAGCTTCGAAACATCCTGGCCTCTGAGGATGCCATCCCCAGATACCCCGAGTATAAATTGGCATTTGATCTAACGACAGATGCCTCAGCATACGGCATTGGCGCAGTGCTTTCCCAAAAGGGACGACCCATTACTATGATCTCTAGAACCTTAAAGGACAGAGAGGTTAACTACGCTACCAACGAAAGGAAGCTGTTAGCCATAGTTTGGGAACTAGAAAAGCTTCGTCACTACTTATATGGGGTCATAGACATAAATGTTTGCACTGACCACCAACCGCTGACCTACGCTGTGTCGGATTCTAATCCGAACACGAAAATTAAAAGGTGGAAACAACGCATCGACGAGTGTGGTGCCAAGGTTCATTACACGCCTGGCAAAGACAACCTCGTTGCAGATGCCCTCTCGAGGCAACAACTTAACGTTATAGAAGAGGAAGAGGCATTTTCATGCGCGGCCACAATTCACAGTGAGCTGTCGCTAACCTACACTATCCCATCCACGGACAAGCCTCTCAATTGCTTCCAAAACCAGATAACTCTGGAGGAAGCCCGCTTTTCGTCAAAACGCAGCTTTGTTCTCTATGGAAACAAGAGACGGCATTACATTGACTTCACTTGCGAGGAGTCATTGCTGGAGGAGCTCGCGGACGTAATAGTTCCTAAAGGCGTAAACGCCATCCATTGCGATTTGCACACGCTAGCAATGGTACAGGACAAATTGGTTCGGCAATTCCCTGCCACCAAATTTTGGCACTGCAAAAACCGAATAACGGATATTTTTGCAATTGACAAAAGGCGGGAGATTCTTACTGTCGAGCACAACAGAGCTCACAGGTCTGCCCAAGAAAACGTGAAGCAGGTACTCTCCGAGTACTACTTCCCGAAAATGACCAAAATGGCGAACGAAATAGTCGATTCCTGCAGGACAGGCGCCAAGGCTAAATACGACAGACATCCAAAGAAACAGGAGCTTGGCGAAACACCAATCCCATCTCATGTAGGAGAAATGCTATACATAGACATCTTCTCCACGGATAAAAAGTATTTCCCTACGTGCATCGACAAATTCTCGAAATTTGCCGTCGTCCAACCGGTTCTCTCTAGATCCATAGAGGACGTCAAACCAGCGCTACTACAGCTGATGAACATTTTCCCTAAGGCAAAGGTCATATATTGCGACAACGAACCATCGTTGAACTCGCATACCATCGTGGCCATGATGGAAATCCATTTTAGCGTTAGCATTTCAAAGGCTCCGCCCCTCCACAGTGTCTCAAACGGACAGGTGGAACGCTTCCACAGCACTCTGGTAGAGCTTGCTAGATGCCTTAAGGGGGGGTTAGGGTCTGAGCGAGCAAAAAAAGACACATTTTCATATTTTTTTTTTGAGGATCTGGTAAACATCTATTTATTTAAACTATTTTTAGATTGAAGTACAACATTTGAAGAATGTTTTGTAAAATTTTCAGAAAAAAATAATAAGACCTACGGCAATGGCGACCATTATTAGCAGGCTCCTCGAAAAAAAGTTGCATTGCGGTGCCCCTCATATATCAGTTGTAGATTATCTGAAATCAAAAAATCAAAGTTCTTTCGTTAGATAGACATTTTTCCCAGGTAACTCTGGGAGGATTTATAGAAGTTTCGATTTTTAAATTTTTGGGAACACTTTGAAGTGAAAAAAGTGATTTTTGAGAAAAAAAATCGGCTAATTTGTTATTTAAAAAATAGAAATTTAAACAAATTTGAAAAAAACTCTCCAGCGTTACCTCGTCAATTATGTTGGCAAGAAGTGGTAAAAATTTCAAAACGATCGATTCAGTAGTTTTGAAGTTATGATGGCCACCGACTTTGAAAAAGTGAGTTTTGGGAAAAACTCTTTGAAGTTTTTCTGACCGTTGGCCTGGCTCGGAGGTGGGGTTGCTAAAATCGCTGTATCTTTGTTAATAATCTAATCCATCTAAAATTTGGACACAGTATTCTTGAAAGGTTCTTTAATAAGAAAATCAAAAAAAAAAAAATCTAAAAAAAAAATGTTTAAAACCCTAACCCCCCCTTAAAATCGACAAAGGCATTAGCGATACCGTAGAGCTGATCCTACTGGCTACAACCAAATACAACAAATCTATCCATTCGGTCATCGACAAGAGGACGGCTGACGTGGTTCAGACTCAATCAAATGGGCCACAATACGAAATGCAGGATAAGATAAAAATAGCCCAAGACAAGCTCCGAAACAGGGAAAACGCTTCCCGACAAAATAGAGTGTTCGAGGTTGGCAAAAAACGTCCTAGTGAAGTCCAAAAAACGCCTAGGCAACAAACTCTCACCTTTGTGTGAAGAAAAAACCGTTGAAGCGGACATGGGGACCACAGTCCTCATTAAGGGGAGGGTGGTCCACAAAGACAACCTTAGGTAGGCCGAGCGTGACTATATTATCCCTCGCCTGAAAATTTTTAAATTTTTTATTATCCATGTTTTGTAGCCACTTGGCATAAGTTTTACTTCCATTATTATTTTAATCACGCTTTGGTGGTGGGCTACCCAATTTCAACAAAACTTACAGCACATCCAAAATAAATTTAGAGAATTCGAATTAACAAATGCAAACAATAGGCAGGTCAATATCAACAATAAGTTGAAAATTCAAATTAATAAAATTTCCGATACCGTCAATCAACTTCTGAGGTCAGCTAAAAAGTCCCAAATTATTACAGGGCACCTATTCGAGATGCTTTTAACTCGAAATAGGATGATAACAATGGGCTGCAGGGTTTAATACTGGCAATAGCACTTTCCAAAGTTAATGTTGTTAGCCCTAGCATCTTAGATCATGCAGACCTGGTAGGTGCGTGGATGGAAGAGCCCACCGAGGCCGCGATTAGGGATGTTTTGTCCGTATCGTCCGTTAAGTTTTTACAATCCAATAACATCTTACACTTTATTATTAAATTTCCAAAAATTGAGTCGGCCTGCAACAAGATCACCGTTTTCCCGGTGTCACATCACGACACCATATTCAGGCTGGAGGAGAACTTTATTGTTGAATGCGACGGCAATATCCACACGGTAGAAAACTGCTCTTTGACTGCAGGGGCTACATTTTGTCGGCTGGCGCGAAGAAGATCATTCGCTCAAGAGCTCCACGCTGGAGGCACGGCGCATTGTGAAATCCAGCAAAGCGATTTACACCCCATCACCTACGTTGACGAGGGGATTGTGATTATAAATGATAGCCCGGCTCGAATGTGTGTAGATAATGGCATCTGTGCCCATGTAAGGGGCACATATCTCGTCACCTTTGAAGAAGATGCCATCGTCAACGAAACCCGATTGGTCAATCATAACACAGCCCAGAAGAGGGCTCCAGGAGTGGCCAGCTCGCCTTCCCTGAACGTCACTATGGAACTTAACGTTCTCAGTCTTCCGTACCTTCACCGGCTAAGTGAACGTAACCTGGAACACATCAAGGAGTTCGGAGAGAAGATGAACCATCATCAATCATATCAGATGGTGTTCATAGCGGGAGCAATATGCTTCGCTTTGATTTGCATCGGCTTGGCCTATGGGCGGGTCATTCAGGCCCGAAGACCCGCGGCCCAACTAAAGGAAATGATCGCCCAAATAGGGTCGGCCGAGGACGGCCTCATTCTTGAAGGGGGAGTAGTTCTATGCTGATCGTTCTATGACAGCTATAGGATGTAGTCGGCCGATCCTTATGAAATTTTGTACATAAGATATTATGGTCAAATATGACATGTGTGGAAAGTCCCAACCCTCTAAAAACACCAAAGTTATGGCATTTTTGATCTATCAGTTATATGACAGCTATAGGATATAGTCGACTAATCCCGGCCGTTCCGACTTATGTACTACCTGCAAGAAAAAGAAGGATGTGTGCAAAGTTTCAACTCGATAGCTCTAAAACTGAGAGACTAATTTGCGTAGAAACCAACAGACAGACAGACGGACATGCATATATCGGTTCAGGAGGTGATCCTGATTAAGAATATATATACTTTATAGGGTCGGAGATGTCTCCTTCACTGCGTTGCACACTTTTGACCAAAATTATAATACCCTCTGCAAGGGTATAAAAATGTATGAAAGTCATTTTCGTGTTTACTAGACCTACATGTATCAAAAAATTATGGTGGGATGTAAGAGGCAGAAAGTTTTTAAAATTTTGTGAACTAGTGTAATTAATATTCATGAGAAAACTATTCATCAAGGTATTAAAAAAACATGACAATTTTAAAGCTAAATACTATTTTCCAGATGCACAAAAATTAATCAAAAATATAATTAATAAATGCGATGTTTGTAATTTTTGCAAGGCAGAACATAGAAAAGTAGTATTAACCTTTGAAAAAACTCCTGAAAGTAAAAATATCCGTGAGAAATATGTAGTTGACTATTATTTTATTGATCAAAGAAAATTTTGAACTTGTATTGATATCTATTCAAAATTTGTGTCAATTATAGAACCTCATACCATAGATTGGATCGAAAGTAAAAAGAATTACTTAAAATATTTAATATGTTATGTAAACCAAAAACAATAAAAATGGATCAAGATCCCGGATTAGTGTGCAAATCATTTGGTTTGGTTGATGCAAATCAAATTTGGTTAGAAAAAGAAAATATTGAGATCGAAATTACTAGTAGCAAGAATGGTATAGCGGGTATAGAAAGAGTTCGCAAAACCATTAATGAAAAATTACGAATCATAAATACACTGAAAGATACTGAAGACAAGCTCCTGAATATGAAACGGAAGACTAAACTTGTTAATCCATTTAAGAAAACAGGAAAAATTTTGCAAAAAGATGAGAAACAAAGTAGGGGTCACAAAGTAATAAAACACAAAAATAAATTTATAAAACTTAAAAAACGCAATTTTTCTCGTTATTCCAGAAATGTTGAAAATTGTGACTTTGATATTGAAAGTGATAACGGCACAACAAATTAGTATTGTCCCAGTTACTTCAAAAAATGGCTATGTACTATTGAATACAGGAACTATAAAAATACCGCTTAATTACGAACACAACATGATAGAAATAAATCAAATAAAAATATTAAATACATACCAAGAATTTATAAAAATGAAAATTTATATAAAACAATTCCAGATATAGCATTGGCACTTTAACAATTAAAACATGAAATAAAAGGGATTATCATATAGACAAAAACGAGGATTAATAAATATTTTAGGATCTGCTCAGACTAACAGAAGAAGATAAAAAAGAGTCAGAAATAAAATTAAATAATATTGTCGCCGCTTGGCCGATCACAGGGAATGCCTTTAAACACTTTAAACACTAGTGCTAGACAACAGTTGGAGTTCTGTGTTTGTTGATGGTTTTATTCTGGAAGAGTTGATTACTTATCTTTACAACTACTTAGTCTTTAAACTACCGCAGTTTCTCTTCCCTCCTATCGTGATGGCGCAAATCGGTCTAATTTCGCCAAATTGTTTCCCTCTGTTTACCTTTTTTTAGTGGGACCAAATAACCTAAACTTAAATACCAAAGCTATCGACACAAATAATACTGCGGCGCTGAGTTTAAACTTAACTAACTATCGATAACCCTAATCCGTTCCGCGACATCCCCACCCCCGTGAAGCTGCCGCATTCACCACATCCAGGACAGCTAACTTCGAAGCGGGACTCATTATAGTCTTGGCTCGATCGTTAGTCCGCACTGCCGCTCGACGAGGTACTCCATCTCTCCCGGTGAACACCTCTTCCACGACGCCTCGTTTCCACTCCCTTCGTGGTATAGCAGGATCACAGATGAACACCAGGTCTCCTCGGCGAATTGGCTCGACGTGCTTGCACCATCTCTCCCTGCGCACAAGTGTAGGCAGGTACTCATGCACCCATCTCTTCCAGAAACGATCCCGCATCATCCTCGCTATGCGCCACTGCTTCCTGGTAGCGCATCTCACGAACTCCTGGCCGTCATCCTTGGGAAGGTCTGGAACATCGGGTGCTCCCTTCAGCAAGTCGTTGGGTGTCAGTGGAGCCTCCTGGTCCACCGTCACTGGTAGATGAGTGAGCGGACGAGAGTTCACTATGCTCTCCGCCTCAATCAGCAGGTTCTCCAGTACGTGCTCCTTAGGCGCAAGTTCTTTCATCGTGTGCGCCAGCACCTTCTTCACACACTGCACCATCCTTTCCCAGGCGCCACCCTCAGCTGGGTTCGCCGGGCAATTGAAGACCCATTCGACTTCTTTGGACGACAGCTCGCCCTGGATCTGTGCAGGCTCGAACACTTCGCTGAACCTCCTGGCTTCGCGGTCGGCTCCAACGAAGTTCTTCCCATTGTCGCTCCTAATCCTGACGATGGGTCCACGTCGGCACATAAAGTTCCTCATAGCGATTATGCAGGAATCGGTGGACAAATCGTGAGCCATCTCCAAGTGGATAGCTCTTGTGGTTAGACACGTAAACAGAGCCACCCACCTCTTCTCCGTGCATCGTCCAACCGTCACAAATAGCGGTCCAAAATAGTCCAATCAAGTGAACTTAAAGGGCCATCCGTTGGCCTCCAGCCGGTCCTCTGGTAGGGGACCCATCTCGGGCTGAGTTGGTCGTGCCCTTCGCAGCTTGCAAACGTTGCATTTGCTCAGCACCCTTCGTAGCAGCCTCCGTAAAATCGTAATCCAGAACTTCTGCCGGATCGCTCCGATGGTTGCCTCGTTGTTTTGGTGGCACACCCTCTCGTGGTAATGGTGCACGATCATCTCCGCCAGTGCCTCATCGTGACACAGTATGATCCGTCGACGTGCGCTGTATGGCACAATCGTCGCGTCGTCGATCCTTCCGCTGGCTCGCATTACTCCGTCCTCGTCGAAGTATGGGGACAGTCCATGCAATCGGCTGCCCTTGGCGGCCTTCCCTTGGTTGTTATCAGCAAACGCTTCTCGCTGCGATTGCCGTACTAGTGCGCGCTCAGCTTCAGCGCACTCCATCGACGTCAGTCCGTGATCTTCTCCATCGTATCGTAGTCCACGGCACCGACGAATAAATCTGAGCACCCATGCGGTGCTCCTCAGCAGTCGATTGTAGTTGGAGAATCTCTGCAGGGATATGAAATTTACCATGACCAAAGCAAACTCACATTTCATTTCCTCTTCGTCGGGCGTCGGAGGGATCCACCCCTCGCTCGATCTTGGCCAGCTCTCCTCTGGTCCTCGAAGAAATGGTGGACCGCTTAGCCATCTCGAACCGATGCTCAGGTCCACGGCCTTGCGCGGCCTCGTCGCGTCGTCTGCCACGTTTTCGCCAGATGGAATCCATCTCCACTGGGACGCCTCCGTGGATTCCAAGATCTCCGCCACTCGATTACCGACGAACTGTTTGTATCTCCGGTGGGTGCTGCTTATCCAGTGCAACACAGTCTTAGAGTCCGTCCATTATACGCAGCTGCTGATCGCCACACCGTGCTCTTGCTTGACGGTGTCCATCAGTCTCGTGCCCAATACTGCTGTCTGAAGTTCCAGTCGCGGGATCGACATAGTCCTCATCGGGGCGCATTTCGTCTTGGAGCTTATGAAATGCGCCTGCACGTCTCCGTTCTCGTAGGTGGCCCGCCAATAGGCCGCTGCTGCGATCGCCGACTGACTGGAGTCCACAAAGATGCAGCTGTAGCATCCGCACGCGCCCACCGCCGAAGTAGTAGCGCGGACATCGGAACTCTTCAATCTTGCTCATTTCTTGCCGCCAATCCTCAAAGGCTGCGGCCAAATCAGCTGGTAGCGGCTCGTCCCAGTTGACTCCTTTCCGCCAAATCTCCCTCATTAGCAATTTGGCAGTCACCATGTAGCAGCTCAGGAATCCAATCGGGTCAAACGTGGACATGACCAGGCTTAGGAACTCCCTCTTGGTAGGGACGCGTTCCCCTGTCATCACGATTCTCGGGACTCGATGATATTTGATGCCGAACTTGAAGTCATCTGTAGCCGGCTGCCAGTACATTCCTAGTACCTTCTCCTCAGCTTCAGTCCATCTGACGCTAGCGATAGATTCAAGTGGGTTCAACGCTCTGACCACACTTGCCGAACAGGAAGTAAATCGACACAAGTCAAATCCTGCATTTGCGTGAATTTCTCTCACCCGTGTCGAAACGGCGATAGCTTCTTCTTCACTGGTGAAACTGTCGACGTAGTCGTCCACGTAGTGGTATTCCTTGATGGCCAGGGCTGCTCGCGGGTCTGTGCTGCTGTACTGCGAGGCGTTCAAGGTCTTCACATAGTCCGCCGAACATGGTGAGCAAGCTGCTCCGAACGTCATCACTTGCATCTCGTATGTGTCCGGCTCCCGGTCATCTTCGTTCCTCCACAGGACCCTCTGGGAACCTCTGGGACGCAGGCTCTGCATCGGAAGGTTCAAATTGGCTACTCCGTACACGTTCTTCAGCCCGTGGCGCTTTGGCTTGCCCGCTGCACTGATCTGCAGGCTGACCACTTTCGTGTGCTCTTTGGCAGATTTCCCACCAAACCATTGCACGTTCAGTTGGCGACTCTCGCCTTTCAGGTTCAGGTTGCGGATGAGTTCGTCGTCGATGAGCGTGACAGACAATCCAGCAGTGCATAGGTGTCGACCTGCGTATTCTCCCCGTACAACGTCACGGGTAGAATCCGGAATAGTAGGTGGCATCCAATCGAGTCAACGCAGCTCAGATTCCGATGCGTCAAATCGTGGCGGTCACACGTCGATCGCCTTTCATCCTGCTCACGTCCCGCGTCTATAACTGCGGCTGACGTGGGACGGCTCCTCTTGTTAGAATCCACTGGTTGTGGCATTCCACTCCGTTTGCTGCTGCTTCTCTGGTCGCTGCTGCGGCCTCCCTCTGCGACGTACGGCTGTCTAGAATGTCCAGGTGACTCGTGGAGAAGGTAGTGATGCCTCATTTGGCATCCGTGGACGTTGCATCCGCGGCTCTTCCTGCAGAACCGGGACATGTGTCCGGGCTCCAGACACGAGAAGCATAACCTCAACTTCCTTGCTGACTCGATCCGCGTCGTCGTAGAAACGCCGTTGAATTCCTTGCAGTCCTTGATCTGGTGTTGTCCCTCGCATATAGGGCAACATCTGGGGCGGTCGGCATACCGCTCCTCCTCGCGAACACTATTCGCGTGCAGGATCCTTCGCTTCGGTTGCTCCTTGGCTCCAACGTCCGTGACAGTGCACACCAGTCTTGCGAATTCATGAAGCCATTCGCTCAGGTGCACCACTGTCGGATACGGTTGTATCGTGACCGCGTGCCTCGCCCAGTCCAACCTCTTGCTCAGCGGCAACTTGGCGATCAGCTCCTCCATTAGGGTTGGGTTCCCTAGGTGCTGCCTTCCGATCGTGGTTGACTGCAGGAACGCTGCCAGGTTGCTCACTTTCGTTGCGAACGGGACGATCCTTGCGATGTTGGCCTCCTGAATTGGCTGCACATCGCGCACGCTATCCAGTTGGCTACGGATGAGTAGCTCCGGACGTCCATACCGAAATTGAAGCTGCTCGATAACGGCTTCTACGTTGCTGGGATGGATGAGCAACGACTTCACTGTCTCTCGGGCGTCGCCTTTCAGGGCTTTCACTAGCCGCTGGTTGTTTTCCAGTTGTGTACACCGGTAGGCTGCCGTTGTCTCCGTGAACGCGCACAGGAATATTGGCCATTCCTCTGGCTGACCCTCGAAGTCGGGCAGATCAGGCAATCTACGTGGCGTCCATCCAGGTATGCTCGCCGTCGCCACTTCATATGGCAGGTGCGATGGTGCGGATACCTCCAAATTGTGTGTCTGCTCCCGTGGCGGATGGACATAACCTAGCCCAGGCTGCGCCGTGGCGGTCACACAAAATGGCAGAGAATAGCCCACTGTTGTTGTTGATGTGCATGTCCGTGTGACAGGTTGCCCGTTTGCATAATGGCCGCCCAGCTTCGGCGCCAAATTTCCACTCCATTGTGGCGGCAAACTTGCACTCAATTGTGCCGGCAACTGCAGCGATGACGTCACTCCAAGCTCCGTTTGCATCATTCCACTAAAACATGGCGGTGTATTCGCCGCACCGCTCACTCCATCGCCGCGTGGCCCGATTCCAACGGGTTTCCTGGCGGCCTCTGCTTGTCCTCCACTTGCCCTTGCCTTTTCCAGCTCCGACTCGAGAGGTGCGATCCTTTCCATCAGGGCCGCCACTTGCACAGTTGTGGGGTCTGTAATCTGCCCCGTTGCTTCGGGTTGCAGGTTACTTGCCGCTTTCCTGGCGGCTGTTCCACTTTCCTTCGGAGTCTGTGGCCGCTGCCGATCACCAGCCACACTCGCAAAGCTTGCCGGGGTGCAAGTTGCTGTGGCCGTGGTGGTCGCAGTTGCGGGAACACCCGAGGCTTCCATCCTGGGGCTCCGCCGGGGTGAATACTTCGTGGGCATCATCTTGCAGAGTGCGAATAAAAGAAAATGTCGCCGCTTGGCCGATCACAGGGAATGCCTTTAAACCCTTTAAACACTAGTGCTGGACAACAGTTGGAGTTCTGTGTTTGTTGATGGTTTTATTCTGGAAGAGTTACATTGATTACTTATCTTTACAACTACTTAGTCTTTAACCTACCGCAGTTTCTCTTCCCTCGTATCGTGATGGCGCAAATCGGTCTAATTCCGCCAAATTGTTTCCCTGTTTACCTTTTTTTAGTGGGACCAAATAACCTAAACTTAAATACCAAAGCTATCGACACAAATAATACTGCGGCGCTGAGTTTAAACTTAACTAACTATCGATAACCCTAATCCGACCCGCGACAAATATAAAAGGAAATATGATGGAAAATTCAGAATTTAATCAAATCATTGTTATAATAAATATACATACAGAAGACCTAAATAAATTAATATGGGAAGACCTCTTTTCCTTCCACCTTTTTAGATATTCTTTACACATTTTTTTACAATATACAATAATACATTGAAGATTTACATATGGGAATTCAGTTAACTAGAATTGGAATATTTAATCCTAAAATATTAAACATGAAGAGTTAAATGACATTAATAAAGAAAAATTATTATCTATAAACCCTGGATATGCAGCCAAACCAAAAATACTTTTATTTTAGCCCATACACCAACATCTTTTAATGAAACTCAAAAATACAGAATATTTAAATATCCGGATAATTAAGGCCGCCAAATTGGCATAAATGATAAATTTGAATATTTTATGAATAATAATAAAAGTGTTTATGAAGTGTATGTGAATGTAATGGATTAAAAATATTTAGTAACTGACCAATGTATTTCAAAGATCCTTACAAATCAATTAGCCATTTGTCAACACACTTTTATTTCAGAAAAAGAATTTATAAAATACATTGAACCAAATATTGTTATAACATATAATTTAAGTAAAACGCAAATTAACCAAAATTGTGAGTTATTTAAAAAAAAATTTAAGGAAATAATATTATACAATTAAGCCAATGTACACTTGAAATAAGAAATATCAAATTTACTACGTCAAAAATTATAGATGACTCAAGATGTAACTCAAGTGGATTGTATGTATTTTACAAGTGAATTTATAAGCCTAATACTTATAGTTATAAGCATAACAATTTATATAACATTCACTTATATGCGTTTAGCCAACCACAAGGAAATTGGTGTTGAATTCAAGAAGGATGTTGAAATTTCTAATGGAGGGACGAGTAGTGTATCTGCATATAACGAAACCTCCATAAAACCAGTATACGCTGCCATACCTATCAAATCATATATAAACAACATTCCAGAGCTTACTGTGGGAAAAATTGAAATAGGCTAGACACAAACCCTTTCCCATGCCAATCATATTGGCATCCACACATAAACATAGACATAAACCATTCACTCGCCTTTATCGACGACAGTAGACGTAAACATCAAACCCCTTTTGCTCCAAATACATAAACAAGTTCCCATCCTGATAACCTTCATGTCAGCAAAAAACTCTGAACAAGCAAAACTATTCAACCAAAGTCCATCTATGCTGCCAGCGTCGCTGTCACCGATAAAAACCATAGTTATAAGAAAATTGAATTTGTAATCAGTTTATAATTTGTAATCAGTAATCAATTTATAATCAACGATCAATTCAATAGGATATCTTTATAACTCATTCTTGATATTTAAAAATTAAATTTATAATATAAAAATCTTAATTCTTATTTTTTTATTTTAAATCGGGAATTAAAACATATAATTTGCAACAATAATTTTTTTTTTAGAAAAAGTATTTTCAAAATGTTTAAAGTTTGGCTGGTAAAGATGAATACCGGGTATCATATAGTCAGGAAACTCGACTATAGGCGTCCTTTTTATATCCTTGCAGAGGGTGTTTTAATTTTGGCCAAAAGTGTGCAACGCAGTGAAGGAGACATCTCCGACCCTATAAAGTATATATATTCTTCATGTCCGTCTGTCTGTTTCTTCGCAAACTAGTCTCTCAGTTTTGGAGCTATCGAGTTGAAACTTTGAACACATCCTTCTTTTGTTTGCAGGCAGTATATAGGTCGGAACGACTATATCCTATAACTGCCACATAACTAATTGATCGGAAATGGCACAACCTTAACTACAAGGGTATATCAACTTCGGCTCCGCCCGAAGTTAGCTTTCCTTTCTTGTTTGTTTTTCATCTAGAGATGAGTTTTCAAATATCCCTTTTTGGCAGCTTCTTTATTTAACGCCAGGTGGCATCCTCGAGTGGGTTTGTCAGTACTCTCTTACCAGAGATGTCATGATGTGTTGAGTTAAACACGTCTCTTCATAAGTCCGAAGTCCGCGTCCGAAACCTCAGGTTGAGCTTCTATTTAAACATCGTTTCGCTTTCGTCCTCACTGATGACATTTAGATTTAATACACTATCGTTCTAATGGCGCTCTAATCACCACATCAAAAGCATCACATATCAGGGCCAATCGTTCTTTAGGAAATGGATGCACCAATAGAACCGCATATGTGAAATTTTGTTTGCATGCACCATAGGCCGGGATATGATCGGATTTAAATTCAATTTGGTGTTGGTTGGTTTTCCTAACATTTTTAAAAGAGTTCATGGCAGGTACTTTCGATAGCTGATGCAATAGTTTATCAAGAAATCCGGATGGTGGATGGTTTTGAATAGTTTTAGGTATTATTCCCTCTACATTAATAATGAAGATGAAAAATCTTAACTCTGCTTGGGATATGGGAATGCCATTTGCTTTACAAGCCATTCTTTGATGCAACGTTGAAATCGATACCTCGAAAAATATTGTCGATAAAACTTTGAAAAGTTTGAGTGCCGTTGTTCAGACCAAATCCTATTGTGTTTAAATAGGATAATAAGCATTTACCAGAATGATTGCCCAAAATATTTTTTTTACATGTAGCTGTTCCGAGAACTCATCGATATGAGCGATTGGATCGGTTAAGTCCATAAATTTGTTTATGAACAAAAATGTTTATGTTAAGAGGATAGGACTTTCTATGGATTAAATTTTGGGCAAACTAATCCGATTTACCAATCGGCCGATCCGATTAAAGAATCGGCCGACCATATCCTATATTTGTCATATAACAATCGGAACTGATCATCCTTGGTATTTTTAAAGATGCTTCTTCCAACATTCTTTTTTAGAAAATATATTTAAAAGAGATATTCTCATCAGGATCGGTCATAAGGACCAATATACGATCAGATAAATATATAATAATATAAGCTGCTACCTAACTGCAAGGGTATATCAACTTCGGCTCCGCCCGAAGTTAGCTTTCCTTTTTTGTTTTGTTTCTCGCATTGCCTTATTGCTCTTACCCATATTTCAAAACATGCTTTATGGCGGTGTTGTAGACCGTAACTTTGTGACCATACGAGGTTTCTAAATCTCGATGGTTAATGTAAGAAGTGGAAAGCGAGAGGCGCAGTGAAACTTAAAGGTTCTGGTAGTTCCAAAGACGAAGTACGGAGTACGGAGACGCCGTAGAACGTAGTGGTTAATGGGGGCGCCCAAGACCCCTTGTAACGACCAATGAGGACCCCAAGGACCGTAGTGGTCCTGGAAGGACGCCGGAGCCACGCACAGCATAAGAGAAGGATCAGCGAAAGTGGAGGAGCATTGAACGTAATGGACGGCAGGTAAGGCCCACACCCGGTGGGTTGAGGAAGGAGTCCGCCAAGGGACTCCTTGGCCTACGAACGGTAGGCATCGGCGAAAAGCCGAGGAGGGGATCCGCCAACGGGAGTGTGGCGTGATTCTGAAAAGTGGAGGAGGCGGTGACCACACACAGTCACGCTGCGTCCGGGAAGAAAGTCTATCCGACAACTCAGTGGAGTCAAAGTAAAAGTCAAGTGAGAAAATTCACGTAAATTCAAACGATTTTATGTAAAAGTATCTGTGTCAGTCTAAATGAAAACATAGTATGTGTTGAGCTATCAGCGTTTGGTAGCGGCCAAATTAATAGACCAGGTTCAATTTTACAATTCAATTTAGTATGGGTCAATTTAACCCCAAAACAAATTCCGCGGCCGGTCCAAAACAATGCCGAATTACAAGTGCCTAAAACCTAAGAGCTTGCGCAGAAGCTCCACCAAAGCTCCCAAAGTGCATGCGCTACAAAAGAACAACAAAGCGCATGCGAATCTGGGAGAAACAAAGAATATGGTACAGCTGATAACGGGCAATTAGTGGACCGCTGCGGCTAGTTACACTGAGAGAGTTAAATAGAAATAATTATTTTATTTGATGATGGCACAAGTCCCAACATCCTCCCCCCGTTGAATTCCATCTTTCAACAAAAAATCCTTAGGGGCATGGGACAGCCTCATCACGTAATATTGCTGATGATCTTAAGGTCCATAATTCTCGGTTGCAAGCTGCCGTGTCCATCCAGATCCAGAGAGCGCTCGAGCCAGGCGTCAATAGAGTGGCGAGAGTGGAAGAAAACTTCTTTCCGAAATTGCGCGTAGGCGCACCTTTCGATAGCAGGATCGGGAGCCTTCACGGCTGGAGCAGAAGCCACCTTGGCAGCTGCATACGGCGCCAGCAGCAATGCGGACGACCTTCCCCCATTGGAAGGGTGCAGGCCATTATGGACCACCCTAGAGTCCAGAATGGAGTCAGACCTGGGCGCTGACTTAATCGGCAACGGTGACAATAAACCAAATCCCGGGCCGGATGGGGGATTAAGAACAGCAGCTTTAGAAAATCCATCGCAGACAACTGCCAGATGCGATGTGGAAATAGCGACCACGGAGGGAGCGGTGGATAGCAGGGGCACTGATGAGACGCAATTGGACCCGTCCTGGCTATCATGATCGTTGTTCAGGTTTCGCTCCAACTTCAAATCCTGAAAACCCGATTGGATGTCGCGGTCCAGCGAAGAATCCTGACTGCATGAGCGACGATTTTCCAACAGACCCTCTATGGTTGGTTTTTTCAACGACGGAGCAACGATGGGACCAGTGGTGCCGTCGAGACGAGTGGAGTGTTCAGGCACCCTCATGGAGTACCTTGCCATTCCCACCTGAATATCAACGCGCACATCAGCGGCAAGCTGGGAAAAATTCCAGAATAATTCGCTCCCAATTTCACTAGAGCTCATCCTGGAGTGTGGTGAATTTCTTGCGCAACGCAATTTCCAACGGCTCCAGTACCATGATGGTCAAATCTCCCTTCTGCACTGCAGCCTTGACCTTATTATGCAGGGCTTCCATCTCCTGGTAGGTCACTTCTGCTCTACGCCGCAACAGCCTTTCCCTGCTTGCAGGAACCGAGGCACTAAATAAGTCTCCAGACTCCATTATGTAAGATTTTGTGCAAGGTGCAATGTAATGGAAACAACAGCAACAAATTTTCCTTTACAAGGTTTCCTTTAAGCACTTTAATGATCACAAATCAATTAGAGCGCGATCACGTCGGGGTCACCAATGTTGAGCTATCAGAATTTTGATAGCGACCGAATTAATACACAATCCACAATTCGATTTCAATATTTTTATTGGGTCAATTTAACCCCAAAACAAATTCCGCGGCCGGTCCAAAACAATGCCGAATTACAAGTGCCTAAAACCTAAGAGCTTGCGCAGAAGCTCCACCAAAGCTCCCAAAGTGCATGCGCTACAAAAGAACAACAAAGCGCATGCGAATCTGGGAGAAACAAAGAATATGGTACAGCTGATAACGGGCAATTAGTGGACCGCTGCGGCTAGTTACACTGAGAGAGTTAAATATAAATAATTATGTTATTTGATGCTGGCACAAGTCCCAACAGTATGCTCTACCGATTTCCAGATTTCCAAAAAATCTTCCATAGAAACATTCTTGGGGATTAATCCCTTAAATATTAAAATAGCAGCACAAAAATTAATGTTTTAAATTGAAGATTTCAACTTTGAGTAAGTATTTTAAAGATACGGTAATTGCTTTTTATACCCTTGCAGTGGATAGTCAAAAGTGTGCAACACAGTGAAGGAGTAATCTCTGACCCAATAAAGTATGTATATTCTTTATTGGTATCACCTCCTGATTAGATATAAGCATGCCCGCCTGACCGTCTGTCTGTCTGTTTCTACGCAAACTAGTCGCTTAGTCTTAAAGCTATTGACTTGAAACACTGCACGCATCCTTCTTTTGTTTGCAGGCAGTAGATAATTCGGATCGGCTGGTTTTTTTGATTTGATAGTGAAATTCTCATAGGGATCAGCCAACTATATACGATCAGATATATACCTAACTCTTTGAACTTTGGCTTCGCCCCAAGTTAGCTTTCCTTTCTTGTTTTTCATTATACCCTTGCAGAGGGTATTATAATTTTGGTCAAAAGTGTGCAACGCAGTGAAGGAGACATCTCCGACGCTATAAAGTATATATATTCTTTATCAGGATTACTTCCTGAATCGATCTAAGCATGTCCGTCTGTCCGCATCTAAGCATGTCCTGTCTGTCTGTCGGTTTCTACGCAAACTAGTCTCTCAGTTTTAAAGCTATCGAGTTGAAACTTCGCACACATCCTTCTTTTCCTTGCAGGTAGTAAATAAGTCGGACCGGCCGGGAACGGTCGACTATCGGTATTGGCATAACTTTGGTGTTTTTTAAGTTAGAAAGATGGGACTTGGTACAGATTTTATTATAGACAAAAAAATCTGATTTGCCAAATTTCATAGGGATCGGCCAACTATATCCAATAGCAGCCATATAACTGAACGATCGGAAATGGCACAACTGCAAGGGTATATCAACTTCGGCTCCGCCCGAAGTTATCTTTCCTTTCTTGTTTTTTTTGCTTTTAAATAAAACATTTTTCTTTAATTTGACATACAATATGGGCAGAGGAACAATCTTATCTTTGGAGAAAAAATGGAGACTTTCTCTTCAAAAAATCGGCGAAAAAACGGAAATACATCGCAAAACCGAAAAGAAATCCACCTAAAGTTTACTCGAACGCATATGACATGATCCAATGAGTGGCATAACGTCGTATTTTCTGACGAAAAAAAATTTTACCTAGAGGGTCCTGACGGATTTAACACGGTGCGACAGTGAAAAAACACTTGTAAAACGAAATAGTGTAGGTTGTTAATCTGGTCGAAGAGAACTCAAAAATATTTTTTTTATATTTTTGGAACCCTCCAATTTTTATTTATTTAAAAAAACCCGTTTTTCGGGACTTTTTTGCGCTTAAAAATTCCTGAACGCGTTTTTTTCAACCGATTTCAAAATTTTCGCTGTTTTTCAATAGTTCAATGTTGTAGCTTTTGAAAAAAAATATATCTTCGATTTTGTTGAACAAAAAGGACAAAATTTTTACACCTGAAACTGAAGTTTTCGACTTTTATTCGTGTTTTTCGGATTTTGATGCCAGTTTTTCGGTACAACTTACAAAAATTCAGACATTTTTGATACATATTAATGTTGTCTCATTCATTCCCATTCATCCCATTCCCATTCTCATTCATGTTGTCCCACATCAAAAAATAATGAAAATTGGTGAAGTTATAATGCTTTTCCCAAAAAGAGTCAATTCAACCGAGCGTTGAACACACAGGTACTCCGGAGCGCACGCTAGGTTGAGTTGACTTTTTTTGGGAAAAGCGTTATAACCAATTTTCATTTTTTGATGAAATTTGTCTCGTTTTATTCAGAATGAATTAAACCCTAGCCGGGTTGGAGGCATATCCTATTATGGCAACTGCGAACTGTAGTTTTTAACCCCAAAGATGAACTCGGAAAATTACAATTCCGTTCTAAAAACTGCATTTCCCATTTTTAAAAACTTGTTTGGGAATCTCAAATGGCATTTTCAGCACGACAATGCCCCAATCCACACAGCCAGGACCGTAAACGCACGGATTTAAAAGAAAAACGTCAGTGTCCCAGAGTGGCCCCCATACTCCCCAGACTTGAACATAATAGAAAACGTCTGGGGATGGTTAGCTAGGAAGGTGTACGAGGGTGGCAAGCAATGTGCTACCAAGGAGGATTTAATTCACAGTATAAAACAGGCATGGTCAACAATAACGTTGGACTATCTCAAAAACTTGTATGACTCTCTCCCAATCGAGTTTGCGAAGTCCTTGTAAACAAGGGAGGGGCAACGCATTATAAATTTTCCTTAAAATGCTTACACTTAATCATAAAATTGTTAAAGCTAATATTTTGTAAGAAATTCATTGAAAAAAGTTAAGTTAATGTAGGTGCCGCTATCCTGATGACGCAGTTTTTTCTTCCAAATAAACCTGTTTCTTTAGTTTTTAATTTAATAAAAATCTATGCAAATACCAAATGCGTTCTAAAATATGTTTTTATTAAGAGAATTAATCGAATAGGTTTGGAAAATATTTGTACAGTTCAATCTTTAATAGTTTTGATAATATTTCACTTCAAACGCGAACAACAAGGGGGGCGCTAATCTGGTAACGCGCAGTGTATATACACTTCTCAAAATTGTGGTTACATAATTCAATACACACTAAAATCAATTAATCAATTTATTTTAGATGTAACGCGAAAATAGTGAGTAATGAAACCTTTGTTTGTTATGGACTATAGTTCAGGACTATAGTAAAGAAAGACTAATCGTCCACTTAAGGAAAGTAGCTACAAACTCTGTGAACTTCCTCTGGAAATTCCTCTGGAGCTTAACAAGCAAGAACAGTTTGTTACGGCAGATATCGGCTTAAGTGGTACAATACAAGAACTTTGTCAGAATTTTGCGGAATTAGGATCATAATCTTGTAGATTAGACTATCCAGCTACACTCTGTTAAATGCCTGAGAGTCATCTAGGATGATATTAAAGCAGTACTTCCTCTTCTCGAATTCAGGTCGGATATTGAAAGTGATTTCAATTGACTTATTCAATAGTACCATTCTTTTATCTAAAACCAAATTCGTAATCCGGAATGAGGTTGATTTTTTTAAATATATAATAATATATTGAAAATTAGTTTCTCTAAGAAATTGGATTCGCATGAGATGAGGCTTATACAAGGGTGGCGATTATTTCTGAACATAATCTCCTTTTAGCTCGATACACTTGACCCAGCGATGCTCTTTTAACTTCTTTAACCCGTATAAAAAATACGTTTTCTCGAGGTCTTCAAAATAGGCCTCTGTGGCTGCGACGACCTCCTTATTCGGTGCAACTTTCTGTCCAGCGAGTGACTTTTGCCAAGTTTGGAAGCAAAAAGAAGTCACACGGGGCCAAATTTGGAGAATATGGTGGATGGGGTAGCAGTTCATAGCCCAATTCGACCAATTTGGCCATGGCGTATGAGCCGTTGCGTTGTCATAATGGAAGAGCACTTTTTTCTTCGCCAAATTAGGCCGCATTTTCTGCAATTCGGCGGTGAATCAACGCAATAATTCGGCAAAGTACAGCCCTCTGACCGTTTTGCCCTTTTCCAGGTAGTCGATATAGATCACACCTTGTGAATCCCACAAAACGGTGGCAAAACCTTTCCGGCCTATGGTCTATGGCCTAACAGTTTTCGCCTTCTTAGGAGCTGGTTTGCCGGGTGAAGTGCACTGTTTTGACTGCTCCTTGGACTCTGGTGTGTCCATGTTTCGTCGACGGTCACGGTACTACGCAGAAACTTCTTTGGATTTCGCCTAAACAGCTTCAAACACTGCTCTGAAGTGATCTCACGGTTGCGTTTGTTGGCCGGAGTGAGCAAACGCGGAAACCATCGCGCCAACAGCTTTCTCATGCTCAAAATTTCATGCAGGATATGACACGCGGTCTTTTGAGATGCTCGCGCATCTTCAATCGGCGGTCTGCCAATACGAGATCGTGGATTTTTGTCACGTTATGCTCCGTGGTAGCCGTTTTCGGGGCTCCTGAGGGTGGCTCATAAAAAACCAACATGTTACCTCGTTGAAACTCGTTCAACCAATTATTGACGGTCGCCATCGAAGGAGTAGAGTTCGTTGCGCGATTTCTCTCCCAAAAACAAAAATCGAATCACAGACCGATATTGCTCTTTCTCCATTTTTCTAAAATCCTCGGGCACGTCCAATTCCACACGCAGTGAAAACAAAACTACGAGTCCGATTTGGCTGAAATTTCGGCTCAACAAACGTGATAATGAGCGACTATGTGAATGTTATATTCTGTTGAGGAAAATGAAAACTTAGATTTAGCTTCTAAGAGAGGAATTTTTTACTCAATAAAACAGTAGGTGCTTTGTATGGGCTGATATTGTATTGCATGTTGGTGTTGCATTAGTGGAAGTAGGTGCAAGTAGTATTTTTTTCAGTCTGTCATCTATGTCAAAGTTTCTAGTTGCTTTTTGATAGGATGGAAGTTGCAGTATAGCCACTGGGCTGAATAAGCTCAGCAGCCACTTCAAATTAGGTCATGAAATGGCTGATAACAATATCAATGCTAATGGTAATGCAACTGGACTGATTGATTAGTGGGTAAGTAAATTAACCTAGATTGAGGGCTGGTCTGATAAGAGTTCATGGAGCTTCCCCTGCAGCAAAAACTTGGTAATGACCATTTGCAATTACTTGCTGCAATTGTTATCGTTGCCAATTTCAGTTCGAATTACCAAATCGTCATTTTTTTTGATGAAGGAAGGATTCATTCGGATAAATTCTTAACTCCTAATACTTCATCGCCTCCTGTTGTTTCTGTGGAAGTGATCCATTTACCAAGTCTGCCAATGGAATCGTCAATGAGTCTTGTTCCACCTATTGTCCTGGATCCTCCAGCGTTGGAAAACCTCCAGGTTCCTGTGGCTCCGTCCCCTCTCACGTCGCCTCTCACTGGTGTGGCGCCTGAGTTAAAATCCTCTGGGCTTTCGCTGAGAGCTGTTGCACCTCGTAAAGCCATATTTGTATCCCGCCTCATGCCGGATGCCACTGTGGATGATGTCAGGAGTCACCTCTTAAAACATCTTAAGGTAGCTCCTAATGATTTAGCGGTCTTTAAGTTTAATTTTAAACATAAGCGTAGCATATCCTCTTTCAAAATTGTAATTCCTGAATCCTACTTTGAAAAAGCACTTGATCCGTCAGCCTGGCCCGAGCACAGTATTATTCATGAATTTTTAGCTAAAGACCCTCTGAATCATAACTTTGCCGATTCAGCTCCAAAAAACTGAGTAATAATGGTTTTTCTTGCTGCTACCAAAACGTTCGAAGTATTCTGGATAAACTGAGCCAATTTTTTACTAAGAGTGCTTCTTTTGAATTTGATGCTATTGCACTTACTGAAACCTGGCTTAATTCCTCTGTCTCTGATTATGAAATTTTTGTTCCAAACTACACTGTGTTTCGATTGGATAGGCCTTCTTTTGGAGGTGGTGTCCTCATTGCTGTTAGTATTAAATACTCGGCTGAACTAATCACTTTCCCGAATCAGTTTGGAATCGAGTTTATCGCAGTAAAAATAACTGTTGGTCCGTCTCATATTTTCATGACCTGTTCTTATATACCTCCATCGGTTGATGATACGGTATATTTTCACCACCTTAATGCTATCAAGTACGTTTTATCATTAGTCAATGACTCTGATTTTGTCCTAATCATGGGTGATTTCAACCTTCCCCAAATCTCCTGGATCCCGTGTGAAGATGACAATTCCTTGCATTCTAGTTGCCATAACGACTTCATTGATGAATTAATTGAAATTGCTCTTTCCCAAATTAACCCCATCCTTAACACACTTAGCAGGTCCCTAGACCTTATTTTCTGTAATAGAATATCCTCTGTCACTGTAAATCGGTCTTCACCACTATCGCTTCCTAAAGAGGTACACCATCCCACACTATTGGTTTGGGTGTTAATTGATGTCCCTAATATGCATAACTATGAGGCTCAGTATCGTTCTAAATGTTTCCGAAAAACGGATTACAACGCTCTTCGCAATCATTTAGCTGGAATTGACTGGGAATATCTTTCATCTTTTAACTTCTATTGATGCTATTGATGCTGCTACTGATTCTTTTTATAATGTAATCCATGATGCCTTGGACAAATTTGTTCCTGTAGTTTCATCGTCTTCATCAACTAAACTGCCATGGTTTAATAAACACCTATCTCGTCTTAAGAACAGGAAATCTAGAGCTTACAAAATGTTTCTTAAGTCTGGATCTTTGTTTCATCAGACAAACTTTCTTTACATTCGTAACCAGTTTATTCTTCTTAATAATCAACTTTATAAGCGTTACATCGTAAATTGTAAGGCTAACTTCCGAAATGATCCGAGCTCCTTTTATTCGTTTGTCAATATGAAACGTAAATCCAGTCTTTTTCCTTCTTCCCTATCTTATAAAACTATTTCTGATTCTTCAGATCATGGTATTGCAAATCTCTTTGCATCATTCTTTCAATCAACTTATTCGTCTGATTCTTATAATTTAAATTCTACATATCCTTATAATATTCCGTATATAAACAATATCTACTTGTCTAAATTTAATCATCTTGATGTGTCTAATGCTATTTCAACCTTGGATATCTCATTTTCTGCGGGTCCCGATAATGTCCCGAGCTGTATTCTCAGGCACTGCTCCGATATCTTATGCTACCCTCTTATCATCCTATTCAATTTATATCTGGACCTTTCTTGCCTTCCTAAGAGATGGAATGGAATCTTTTATTATTCCACTTCATAAGAAAGGTTCTAAAATACTTATTGATAACTACCGTGGTATTGCTAAGCTTTCTGCTATTCCCAAGCTGCTGGAGAAAATGGTTACATTGCAACTGCAACATCATTGCAAACATCCAACATGCATGGTTTTGTCAAAAATCGTTCTACAACAACCAATTTGCTAGAATTCACTTCAATCGTCCATAATGGTTTTCTCAAACGAATGCAAACCGATGTTGTTTACACCGATTTTAGCAAAGCTTTCGATTCTGTTAATCACCGTCTCCTTCTCCGGAAACTTTATTTTATGGGTTTCCCTCCTAATATCATAAAGTGGATGACTTCATATCTATCTAATCGTACGCAGCGGGTTTTGTTCAAGAACATCACATCTCAAGTTATAAAAGTAACATCTGGTGTTCCGCAAGGCAGTCACTTAGGACCTCTTCTGTTTATCCTCTTTGTTAACGACTTACCTAGTGTCGTGAGCTATGCTACTACACTTATGTATGCTGATGATGTGAAGCTCTGTTTTTCTTACTCTGACCACTTTCTTCATAGACATCTACAGTTTGACCTTGACGAAGTATTCTTGTGGTGCTCTTATAATCTCCTCTCACTAAACTGCTCAAAATGCAAGGTTATGACGTTCAACCGTAGCACGCCTCATGTCATCTCGTACCCACTTGGAAATCACTTTTTAGATCGTGTTTCCTTAATGAATGATCTTGGAGTTCTTTTCGATCACAAGCTGTCGTTTAATGAACATATTTCTCTAACAGTTAATAAAGCCAGAGGAGTACTTGCATTTATCAAGCGCTGGTCAAAAGAGTTTGATGATCCCTTTACCACTAAAACGTTGTATATCTCTTTGGTTCGTCCGATCCTTGAATACTGTTCATGCGTTTGGAGTCGGCAGTATATGGTTCATCAAAGAAGTATTGAATCAGTGCAAAAGCAGTTTCTTTTATTTGCCTTAAAATATTTAAACTGGGACTCAGATGGTCTTCTTCCACCATATCGTTGTCGGCTAAAGTTATTAGACCTGCCACCATTGCAGGTACGTCGTACTTGTGCTGGGGCCATGCTCCTTCATAAACTCATTCTTGGTCAAGTTGACTCTAATCTTTTACTTGAAAAAATAAAATTTTTTGTTCCAAATAGGTCAACCAGGTCCTTCCGACCCCTTTGGTTACCAATTTGTAGATCAAATTTTGCGGACCATGATCCTTTTCGTGTTATTTGTAAAAATTATAATCTATTGTCCCATTTATTTTCCCCTGAATTATCCCTTGATGTAATAAAATCTAAATTGTTTGTTTTTCTTTTGAATAATTTTCCTAATTCTTAATTATAATTAATTAATTTTAAAATTGTATATATAAATAACAGATAATTGTTACTTCAATAAATAAATAGAAGATAAAGTGAAACATGTGTGACTGTCCCCTCTGAAAAGGACGCTTGTATTTTTCTGTCATTACTTTCAGAAGGGACAGGGAGAAGTGCCGCAAGGTAGATCTTATGATGGCTGCGGCACCACATTTACTGTGGTGAACTAGTTCTGAATCTGAACTAGTTCTATGAAACCATTGTTGGCCTGAACTGTTTCCTACATAAGCTTGAATAACACTGTGCGACAAAAAAATTTTTAAGTTGATTTTTTCTTATTTTTTACTTTTACTTATCAAAATAAAAATACACGTTCATGGATTTGTTAATATCAATAGCCAATCAGCTTTTATGCACATTCAAAAAATAAATATTTTTTTCCCGTTTAAGCGTTTATGCAAGTTTAATATTATTATTTGAAATGTATTAAGAAAATACACCGTTAGACTTTTTTAACAATGCTTAAAAATTATTTTCTCCCAGCTCTAAACAAAAAAAGCGACTATGGAACTTGCTACGCGAGGATACCTCTAAAAAGACAAAAAAAATAAAAAAAAACTCAATTTTAAAGAAATAATATTTTATTGAAAGTAAAAACAAAGAATATTGTTTTATGTAAGTTAATTTTTTATTTATTAAAATATTTTACAATATTATAATTTTGTATACTTATGTATTATATATATTATATTATATATATATATATACTAGCTGACCCGGCAGACTTCGCACTGCCAGCTGTTGTTTTTTTCTTCTTTTCTTAACAAAACTTCTTTTGTGACTTTCTTGAAACTTCTTTTGTGATAAAATTTAAAATTTTTCAAACTTAAAAATATTATCTGATACAGTAAGAACTGAAGATAGCTAAAGTAAAGTTTCGTGGAGCTGACCAAATAAATTAAAATACAGTACTAATTACAATTTGTGACTCTGAAATTTTTTCGTGATCGCGATTCACTTTTGTTTAATTTCGAAACGCGACATTAGATCCCCCAAAGCGCACGCGACGAATAATTTGATTGGATTTAAACTTTAAAAAATTTAAAATTGACCCTTTTTCGTTAGAAACACACCTAAATTGCTTTAAATTATAATCACATTGACTGATTAAAATTTAATATGAACTGTAGTGAATAGCAATAGATAAATAATAATCATTTTTAATCCCAGAAACTAAAGAGCGTAAAGGAGCTAATGGTGGGACCATTTGTGGCAATTTTATTTTGCCTTTAGCACAACATAATCCAGTAAATTCACCAGTGTACTTTAACGCCTTACAATATTTACAAAGTGTTTTCATTTCCGCAATTGTTACTGTTTTGTCGGCACAATAATCAATTGCCGGATCATAGTGGAATGCAGCTCGTTCAAGAATCACAGAAGCACTACGTCTGCGGATTCGCTCATTTTCATTATGTCTAGCTTGCTGTTGTTGTGTTTGATGTACACGAACTCGTTGCATTCTAAGCTTATCTCCTACATTGTCACTCACGAAAGAACGCAATTCTGACATAGCAATACGACTATTTTCTTGTGTCTGTCTCTGGTCATCAGTGCGGCTAGCACGTGAGGTAGCTCTTCGCACTGTGAGGAGATTAGATCTCCCACACACCAAGACAGGTGGCAAGAGGGGAAACAGCGGGGGGGGGGGGGGGGGGGGGGGGGGGAACATGCAAGTCAGAACTGCAGCGTCGGATGGGCCAGCGCTGCTGTGTTAGAAATACGGAGGAAGAGAAAGGTATCAAGGGAGAAATGCGTAGAGCACAGACAGCATGCGGGGGCAGAAGCGGGGGCAAGAGGAACCAGCACGGCGTCGCGCACGGAAGAGGGCGAAAGAGGAGTCACCGTGGAACGCTAGCCAGGTGTAACAAACTGTTTTGCTAAGTTTTGCTCGCAACAAACGCCGCGGCTAACTCACAGAGGTTGAGGGTACGTTCCACCGAATTTATTGATTCGACGTGATTGCCCGAGCCCAGAAATAACACGGTATTGCTTCTTTTCAAATAAATCCCCTTTATTGTAATTAATTTACAAGGCAATAAAGAGAATCTCACCGGCTGTCTGGCTCAGCCGACCGACCGCTCGTCCTCCCGTCGATCCCCGATCCCCGCTCCGGGTTGGTGCCAATACGCACGCCCTCCCAAAGCTTGCGTCCGGCAGGTCGTGCGGTCTTGGTGCCTGGCGCCGAAACGGCTCTCGGTTCCCTTTGTTCGGACTCACGGACTCTGGTTGCGGGGCCTGTGTTGCTGCTTGTCGTCTTCCGCTGCCACTGCCTGTCCGTCGCTGCTGCTCCCTCGTCGTCGCTGCTCTACGGTTGCCGCTGCTCCCTCGTCGTCGCTGCTATGCTGCTGCCGCTGCTCCCTCGTCGTCGCTGCTCCCCCTTCGTCGCCTCTGCCGTTGCTGTTCCTCCGTTTGGGGTGCCGTGGACTCGGAACCTTTGGCTTGCCTGGACTTGCCCTTTCGCCGTGGCCGGCACCTAATCCGTGTTAACAGACCGAGTGGCTCACCTCCCACGCCGGGCAGGATCTGCTCCTCGCTGCTTAGCGGCCGGATCAGGGCACGAAGGGCCTTCCTACCCTACAGGACACGCCCCCGGTCGCGCCTCCAAACACCTGCGTGCCTACGCCCCGCAGGATCTATGGTAGGCCAGAGGTTTGGGCGTCGCGTCTCCTTTGACTCCAGGTGATACGCTGTGCATACGCTCCAGCGCCTGGATCAGGATTCTCTTGACTTCCCGGGGTGTCCCTGCCTGGTTTCACTATTGGGCTTGAGTTCCCGGGTTGGCTATCCCTCGCGTTACAGGATCACACCTGGATCGAACGGTCAGGAACAGACAAGGCGTACGCCAGGCTGATCCGTCGTTGCCGCCACTACACCAGGATACCTGTCGTGTCCGGGAATAACTCCACCCGACTCTTTTACCCTTGGGCCTCAGCTTTGCCGCGGATCCTTGATCCTTTTCCCCTGACTCCTTGCTCGATTCGATGCGCGTACCGCCGCCGGACTTACCCACTGGGGGTCCTTAAGCTATTTTCGTATATCCTTGCTCACTCGCTTTAATAGCCCGCACTGAAGACCGTCGGGCTTACCCACGGGGGGTCCTTCAGCCTGTACTCCTAACTCTTCAAGGAAGCTTTCCAACTTGAATGGCAGACTTACCCACGGGGGGACTTACCCACGGGGGTCTTCCCTAGAAGACTCGGCCCCGATTCGCTCCAGGGGCCCTCCTTATATAGTGCCAGAGGCGCCCGTTAATCCTTGCGAATCCCCTTCCTGCCGTTAATCCTCCGCTCCTTCACTTTCTCCGTTAGCTTTCTCCCAGCCCGCCGTCTTTCTATCGGCGGGTTTTCTTTATTGTTCCCCCCCGATTGCCCCGTTTGGGCCTCCGATCCGCATTATTTTTGTGCCGGTCATCGGACTTCGTCCCGATACCCCGCGATCCCCCCCTGGACATTCAAATGCATTTCTGTGTTTTTGTGCATTTTGTAAACACAGCTGCGAGGTCGCCGGCCGCTTCGTTCCCCGCCGTCCCCGCTGTTTCCTATGACCTTCGAGCGCGGCCGCGGAGGCCCGGCCGGGACCACACTTCCTCCCTTCTTCGGGAACGACAGAAGCTTTATGGTTCCAGCTTCATGTTTGTTTTTGCAACATAGTTTTTTTTGTTTTTGATTTTTTTTTTTGTTGCGTGTGGATACCCTTATCCACCTCCCCCCTTCTTCGGATGACGTCAGAGTCATTCTATGCTGTTGTATATATATATTTTTTAATAATAATTTCTTTTTTGTTTACCTTTTTTTTTTTTTATATTTCTTTTCTATTTTTATACCCTTGCAGAGGGTATTATAATTTTGGTCAAAAGTGTGCAACGCAGTGAAGGAGACATCTCCGACCCTATAAAGTATATATATTCTTGATCAGGATCACCTCCTGAGTCGATATGAGCATGTCCGTCTGTCCGTCTGTCTGTCTGTCTGTCTGTTTCTACGCAAACTAGTCTCTCAGTTTTAAAGCTATCGAGTTCAAACTTTGCACACACCCTTCTTTCTGTTGCAGGCAGTACATAAGTCGGAACGGCCGGGATCGGTCGACTATATCCTATAGCTGCCATATAACTGATTGATCGGAAATGCCATAACTTTGGTGTTTTTTAAGTTAGAGGGTTGGGACTTTCCACACATGTTATGTTTGACCAAAATATCTTATGTACAAAATTTCATAAGGATCGGCCGACTATATCCTATAGCTGTCATAGAACGATCGAAATTGGCATAACTTTGGTGTTTTTTAAGTTAGAAAGATGGGATTTAGTACAGATTCTATTTTGGGAAAAACAATCTGATCTGCCAATTTTCATAAGGATCGGCCGACTATATACGATCTTCTATATATCTAACTAGCAGTACCCTGCCACGTTTCGCTGTGGCATATTGTTGTTGCACGCATAAAAAATAAGTCAAACAAAAAAGAATAATTTTCAAATTAATTAAATTCTGTAATACTTGTAGGTATACAATATTCTTTGTTTCTCCTCCTTAATCATTCATTATTATTTCTGTATTTTAGTACATAGGTTGCTCTTCACTTAAGCACTTTGTGATACACGACATTTTTTGTTTTATTATCAGGCGCAAAAACAAACAACGCAGATGGTCTTCCGACCCGTGAACATGCCACGTATAATTGACCATGGGAAAAACATGAATGTTCTAGATTTAAACCACAAACTTTTAAGGATTGGCCTTGTGATTTGTTGATTGTCATGGCAAATGCAAGACGTATCGGAAATTGAAGTCTTTTAAATTCAAACGGCATATCGGTTGGGATCATCGGGATCCTCGGAATGAGAACTTCCTCACCTTTGAATTTTCCTATCATTATCGTAGCGTAAATTACATTGTTCATCAATCACCAAACGCGTACCGTTGCACAGTTTTGGTTGGTTTATGTTTCGAAGCATGATTACTACGGAGCCAACCTTTAGGCGTAAATTGTGCGGTGGTAAGCCAGGCACGTCCAAATAGTTTAAAAATTCAATTGGATAGTTGGTGGCTTCATCTTCATTTGTGACGCAGTCAATAGATTTGAATGAATGCATTGTTCCAATGATCTTATTTTGAATTATGTAGTTCAGGTCATCTACATCTTTATTCTTAGCCGCTAAAATTGCTCGCTCACTCAACCATTCATTATTTTTGTAGTTAGAAATAATATTTGGAAATACATTGTTGATAAGTTCGTCTTTTGATTGTCTCATCATCATCAATTACAGAAATTATTTGGAAATGATATTAAACCGCTCGATTCATCGACAGGTACTTGACCATTACCGATAGTCAGCAATTGCTCCGAGTCATTGCGTAAGTCTTTTAATGTTCGGTTAAGTGCTTCTAATGCACGTTTATGCGCCATTGTGCATTCGTTGATTTCCGCCACGAAAATCATTATTCGAGGATTGCAATCCAAAAACCGCCATATCACTGCCTTTCGTGACATATTTGCAAATATATTTTATGGACTTAACTGAATTGCAGTATTCAACGTTGCAATGTGTCTTGAACGTTTTAGAAATAAGTGGCGAATATGGAACAATCCAACTGTTGTCGACAACGAAATCCATTCTTTTCACTTTCGTTGTGACAGTTCGACCGTTGTCATCAATATTATTTGGAAACAACTATTGTATTTTCGAGTATTTGCAAGAAAGTGGCGTGATTCTTGTGTTTCGCCGCAAAGCAATGAATACAATGGCTCTTGTGGCGGAGTCAACACTGGCAATTTCACTTTACCATTAACGCAGCATAATCCAGGCGTTTCTCCGGAAAACTTTAATGCACCACAATACTCGCAAACAACGTCCATTTGCCCAATGCAAACGCTAGGATGCAAGCTGTAATCATTGCTGCAATCGTATCGAAACGCAGCTCGATTCAAATCAGCTAAATATCTGCGTCGCAAATTGAAATCTATTTGAGAAGCACGAAGTCGAGCCATACTATTGCGGCGCTGTTCACGTGCAATCTCGTTCTTCTTCAGTCCTTTCATATGCAATATTTTGTATTCTTCTTGCATTACGGCTTTGTCGGGAAAGATTCGACCGTCTTGGTCGCGGCATTATTAATTAAACTTCACTTCACTACAATCCACTTGTTAATTATTTATTTAATAGAAATAGTTTTAATATTGATTTCAGCGCAACACAATCTTTTTGGTTTGTTGTTAAATTTGAGAGCCTGACTATGAATTTGACTTCGTTTGTAACTGACATTTTGACATTTGACATTTTCTTCTTAGCTGTCTGCCTAAATAAAAAAGTATGGGCCAGGGAGGAACGCTGTCGAACGGGACAAAAAGTATCCTATGTCCTTCTCCTGGCTCTAAGCTACCTCCCTACCAATTTTCACTCAAATCTGTTCTTCCGTTCTTGATTTATAAGTGGTGTAACATAAAACACGATGTTCTTTTATATATATAGATAATATAAGATGCGTGGCGCCACCTAGCGGACTGCGACTGAACTGCAAGGGTATATCAACTTCGGCTCCGCCCGAAGTTAGCTTTCCTTTCTTGTTTTCCTTGTATTTACCTTTTCATTTTTTTTTATCCTTTTTTCTTTCTTTTTTATAATATTTTTTCTTATTTTATTTTTTTTCTAATATTTTTTCTTATTTTATATATTTTTAATATGTATATTGTTTTCCTTTTTTTTTTTATTTTTTTTTTTTATTTTTAATCTTTTCATTTTTCTTCTAATATTTTTTTTCCCATTTTTTTTTTTTATAATATTTTTTTCTTTATTTCATTTATTTTTAATTTTTTGTTTTTTAATTTTTGTTTTTTTTTTTTGTGTTTTTCTGTGGTTTATGCCTGCGCCGACTCCTGCGCTTGGGCTTTCAGCTCACTCAGGTGGGCCCTCTTTTCCTTCCTTGTGCCTGCGTGCCGTAGCACAGCAATCACTGGTGACACAAAGTTCACCACCGTGTACGGCCCGTCGTATTTTGCCGCTAACTTTGTCGCGAATCCTTCGGCCGCCTTGGACAAATGGTGCTCTTTTGCCCATACTGTGTCGCCGATCTTCGGGCTCCACTCCCGCCTCCTCAGATTGTAGTGCCGAGCTTGCTCCTGCGCCGCGCGCTCCATGTTTCTCCGCACCAGCTCGAACACTTCTTTTAATTTTTCCGCATTTTCTGAGGGAGTGGCTTGGGCTTCTCCTGTCCCCAATGCCCCTTGGTCGAAAATTGCTTTCAGCATTCTTGGCTCTCTGCCTTGGGTGATGAAGCACGGAGAGTACCCCGTGGAGTCCGACACGCTCGAGTTCACCGCCAGCATCAATTCTGGCCAGTGCTCGTCCCACGTCCTTTGGTCTTTGCCTGCAAACTGGGCGATCATCGTCTTCACCGTCCGGTTTGCCCTTTCCGTCGGGTTTTCCTGAGGCGTGTATGGTTCGGTGAACTGGTGACGAACTCCGAGCTCCTCGACGAATTTCTTGAAGCTCCGGCTGGTAAATTGAACACCATTGTCCGTCACCATTACCTTTGGCACCCCGTACCTAGCGACGATCCTTTCACGAATTGCCTCCTGCAGCGTCTCTGTCGTGGCTTTTCGCATTGGGACCATTTCTGTCGATTTTGAGAACCGATCGATCATCACTAGTAGCATGGTGTTCCCATGCTTGGACCTCGGCAACGGTCCCACGAAGTCTGCACATACCGTCGCCCACGGCTCCTCTGGGACCTGTGTTAACATTTTCCCCGCGGCCTGCATCTGGCTCGGTTTATAGCGCAAGCATGTCTCGCACGTCCCTCTGCATGCCTGGCCAGAAGTACCTTGCTGCTACCTTCGCAATCGTCTTCCTTCCGCCTAAATGACCCGCTGCTGGTGCGTCGTGGTTCTCCTTCAGCACCTGTTGCCTCATGTTCATCGGCACACATAATTTCCATGATGCCACTTCTTCGCTCCCTGCTCTATGTGGAACATGTCGGTAAATCAAACCTGCCTCCTCGACGTATTCCGGATACTTCTGTGGGTTTTCCTTTAGTTTCTTCTTCAGCGAGCTTATCCAAACGCATTCCGCGTCTTCGGTTGCTGTGGCACTCCTCAGCTTCTCCACAATCGGCTGGCGGGGAAGTGCATCCGCGACTACGTTCAGCTTGCCTTTTCTGTAGCTGATTACGTAATCGTATTGCTGCAGCTCGAAGACCCATCTCGCGATCCTTCCAAGTGGGCTCTCTATGTTTTTTAACCACTTCAGCGCCATGTGATCCGTTATCACGTCGAACTGGTATCCCTCCAGGTATGGCCTCATTTGCCAAATTGCCCAGATTATTGCTAGACACTCTTTCTCTGTTGCCGAGTAGTTCTTCTCCGCGCCTATTAGCGTTCGGCTGGCGTAAGCGACCACTCGCTCGCCCTCATCCGTGTCCTGCGTCAGCACTGCGCCTACGCCGTAATCGCTGGCGTCCGTTTGCAGCACAAACTTCTTCGTGAAGTCGGGGCATGCCAGCACCGGGTCCTCTGCTAACCGTGACTTTAACTTTTCGAACGCTTCTTGCTGTCTTGACGTCCACTCCCACTTTGTTCCCTTTCGCAGGAGATCGTTCAAGGGTTTTGCGACCTCCGCGAAATCGGGAACGAACCGTCGATACCACGACGCCATTCCTATGAACTGCCGTACCCCTTTCACGTTCGTTGGTGGTTCCAATTCCGTGATCGCTGCGACTTTTCCCGGATCCATACCAATTCCGTGACTCGTTATCCGGTGGCCTAGGTACAAAAGCTCTTCCCTGAAGAAATGGCACTTCTCTGTGTTTATCCTTAGGTTCGCCGCCTTCAGTCTTCGGAAAACTTCCCTTAAATTTGCCATGTGCTCCTCCCTCGTGCGCCCGATCACTATTATATCGTCCTGGTACGCGAATGCGTGGGGAGCCATGTCCGGGCCTATGACCTGGTCTAGAGCCCTTTGAAAAGTTGCCGAAGCCGAGTGTAGTCCGAACGGCATCACCTTCCACTGGTACAGACCTTTCCCTGGTACAGTGAAGGCCGTGTATTTCCGGCTCTCTTCCTCAAGTGGGATTTGCCAATAGCCGTCCTTCAGGTCGAGGCTGCTGAAAAATTTTGCCTCCCTCAATTGCTCCAAAATTAAGTTTATTCTTGGCATCGGGTACGCATCCTTCAATGACTTTACGTTTATCTGCCGAAAGTCTACGCACATCCTCCACTGGCCCGTCTTCTTCTTCACCATGACAATGGGTGAGCTGTAGGCGCTGTTTGACGGTTTGATGCATCCCTTCTCCAGCAGTTCTTCCACCTTTTCATTGATTTCCCCCTGTATTTTGGGGTTCTTTGGGTAATATCTTTGTTTAATTGGGATGTCGTCCTTCATCGTGATTTTATGCTGGGTTATGTTTGAACAACCCTTCTGATTCCTGAACGCCGCCAGCTCTTCTTCGATGAACCTTCTGTCCCGCTCGCGCTCCCATTCCTCCGAGGGTCCCGCTATGGCTATGGACAGCCTATCCTCGATCGTGGCTTGGTGGCCTGCGCAGTTGATTGTTGTGCCGAATTCTGCGAGGAAATCCCCTCCAAGCACCGCGCTGTCTCCCATGCTTGGCAACACTATCATATTCAAATCCTTTTTCTTGTTGCCAAAGCTCACAGTTGTTAGGAGGACCATTTGAGTTTCTATGTGGCTCCCGTTGGCCAACTTTACTAGTCTCCTTGTTGCTCTCCGTTCTCCGGCGATTCCCGGGTCCTCTGCTAGCTTTTCTGAAATGAAGCTAGCCGTTGCCCCGGTGTCCACCATGGCCCTCACTTCTGCTCCTCCGACCTTGATGACCGCCGCCAATTGCTGATCGTCTCCGGTTAATCCTCCAACTATCTCTGAGAGGCAGCACCTCGCGATCTCCGCCTTCCTCTCTATGGCTGGGATCGCTGCACGTTTCCCGCTCTATGGCAGCATTCCGTGCTTCTCACCCCCACTGCGCCGCACATCCTGCAGAACAAAATTCTGGGGTTCCTGCACCCGCTGGCCCAATGGCCCATGCCTCCGCATCTGTTGCACGCCTGTGCTGGGTTTTCTACGTGTCCCTGTCCAGGCGTCGCTGCCCGCTGCATATTCGGCTGCCTTTGGATTTGGTTTGCTGCCCATTGTTGGTTCGGCTGTTGTTGCCTTGGGCCTGCCCATTGCTGGCTCGGCTGCTGTTGCTGTGGCATTTGGCGATGCTCCTCCGGCTGCCATCTCTGCCCCCATCCCTGTCCTGGATGGCTCTGTTGCTCCGGTGGTTTATGGTGCAACTCCTCCTTTGGCCATCTTCTGTCTACCGCTGGGGACTGTCTATTGAAGACCTCCTCTTCCAAAGCCAGCTCTTCGAATTCTTCGGCTAGACCCATGACCTCCTCGAGTGATGCACATGCGTAGGGTCTCATGAACATCTTCATGCGTGGCATGCAGTTCTCCACGAGCCTATTGATGACCTCCTTTGTGGACTTTCCTAACGGCTTCATTAGCGCCTGAAGGTCCACCATGTACTCTTTGAAAGGCTCTCCTCGCTGTTGCTTCCTCTGCTTTACCTGGTCTGCCAATTTCTCGAAGTATCCTTTTGGCAGGAAAAAGGCCTCGAAGCTCCTTCTGAACTCCTTCCATGTGAGCCACTCCTCGTCGTTCATTAGGAACCATTTTTGCGCTCTGCCCTGGAGTAGTTCGGGCATCGCTCGCGGGATTGTGTTTATATCCATCCCGTATGTTTTGGCAGACCATGCTACTCGGTCCACGAACTCGAGAGGATCCCCTGTTCCGTCGAATCGGAACGACCACTCTCGGACTTGTCTCGCCACCTTCGCATAATCCACCTGTACCGGGACTGGCTTCCGCGCTTGTGGCTCCATGCTCCTCATGCTCTTCATTTCTGGCACTGCCAGACTTTGGATGAGCTTTTCCGATTCGCTCACCGCTCTCTGCCTCGGCGTGGTCCTCTGCGCGAACTTCTCCTCGAATCCCCGCGCGACCACCATCACTTCATCCTCCTTTCTTTCGTCGGCCCACCTTGCCACCAGTGCCCTCATGATCTCCACGGTTCCATCCGCTGCGAGACCGAGCTCTCTGCACACTTCGCACAACTCTTCTTTGCGAAGCGCGTAGATCCAGTTTTTCCTCCCCATCTTGAAGCAGTGTTATTCCTAGACTCTAAAGCAATCACGTAGTTTGGGCGCCAGGTGTAACGAACTGTTTTGCTATGTTTTGCTCGCAACAAACGCCGCGGCTAGCTCACAGAGGTTGAGGGTACGTTCCACCGAATTTATTGATTCGACGTGATTGCCCGAGCCCAGAAATAACACGGTATTGCTTCTTTTCAAATAAATCCCCTTTATTGTAATTAATTTACAAGGCAATAAAGAGAATCTCACCGGCTGTCTGGCTCAGCCGACCGACCGCTCGTCCTCCCGTCGATCCCCGATCCCCGCTCCGGGTTGGTGCCAATACGCACGCCCTCCCAAAGCTTGCGTCCGGCAGGTCGTGCGGTCTTGGTGCCTGGCGCCGAAACGGCTCTCGGTTCCCTTTGTTCGGACTCACGGACTCTGGTTGCGGGGCCTGTGTTGCTGCTTGTCGTCTTCCGCTGCCACTGCCTGTCCGTCGCTGCTGCTCCCTCGTCGTCGCTGCTCTACGGTTGCCGCTGCTCCCTCGTCGTCGCTGCTATGCTGCTGCCGCTGCTCCCTCGTCGTCGCTGCTCCCCCTTCGTCGCCTCTGCCGTTGCTGTTCCTCCGTTTGGGGTGCCGTGGACTCGGAACCTTTGGCTTGCCTGGACTTGCCCTTTCGCCGTGGGCGGTGCCTAATCCGTATTAACAGACCGAGTGGCTCATCTCCCACGCCGGGCAGGATCTGCTCCTCGCTGCTCAGCGGCCGGATCAGGGCACGAAGGGCCTTCCTACCCTAAAGGACACGCCCCCGGTCGCGTTCGCCTCCAAACACCTGCGTGCCTACGCCCCGCAGGATCTATGGTAGGCCAGAGGTTTGGGCGTCGCGGGTCCTTTGACTCCAGGTGGACCGCTGTGCATACGCTCCAGCGCCTGGATCAGGATTCTCTTGACTTCCCGGGGTGTCCCTGCCTGGTTTCACTATTGGGCTTGAGTTCCCGGGTTGGCTATCCCTCGCGTTACAGGATCACACCTGGATCGAACGGTCAGGAGCAGACAAGGCGTACGCCAGGCTGATCCGTCGTTGCCGCCACTACACCAGGATACCTGTCGTGTCCGGGAATAACTCCACCCGACTCTTTTACCCTTGGGCCTCAGCTTTGCCGCGGATCCTTGATCCTTTTCCCCTGACTCCTTGCTCGATTCGATGCGCGTACCGCCGCCGGACTTACCCACTGGGGGTCCTTAAGCTATTTTCGTATATCCTTGCTCACTCGCTTTAATAGCCCGCACTGAAGACTGTCGGACTTACCCACGGGGGGTCCTTCAGCCTGTACTCCTAACTCTTCAAGGAAGCTTTCCAACTTGAATGGCAGACTTACCCACGGGGGGTCTTTCACTCACTCTCCCAGCTTCCCTAGAAGACTCGGCCCCGATTCGCTCCAGGGACCCTCCTTATATAGTGCCAGAGGCGCCCGTTAATCCTTGCGAATCCACTTCCTGCCGTTAATCCTCCGCTCCTTCACTTTCTCCGTTAGCTTTCTCCCAGCCCGCCGTCTTTCTATCGGCGGGCTTTCTTTATTGTTCCCCCCCGATTGCCCCGTTTGGGCCTCCGATCCGCATTATTTTTGTGCCGGTCATCGGACTTCGTCCCGATACCCCGCGATCCCCCCCTGGACATTCAAATGCATTTCTGTGTTTTTGTGCATTTTGTAAACACAGCTGCGCGGTCGCCGGCCGCTTCGTTCCCCGCCGTCCCCGCTGTTTCCTATGACCTTCGAGCGCGGCCGCGGAGGCCCGGCCGGGACCGTTACGTTCCACGGTGACTCCTCTTTCGCCCTCTTCCGTGCGCGACGCCGTGCTGGTTCCTCTTGCCCCCGCTGCTGCCCCCGCATGCCGTCTGTGCTCGACGCATTTCTCCCTTGATACCTTTGGTATCACAGGCCCCGCAACCAGAGTCCGTGAGTCCAAACGAAGGGAACCGAGAGCCGTTTCGGCGCCAGGCACCAAGACCGCACGACCTGCCGGGCGCAAGCTTTGGGAGGGCGTGCGTATTGGCACCAACCCGGAGCGGGGATCGGGGATCGACGGGAGGACGAGCGGTCGGTCGGCTGAGCCAGACAGCCGGTGAGATTCTCTTTATTGCTTTGTAAATTAATTACAATAAAGGGGATCTATTTGGAAAAAAGCAATACCGTGTTATTTCTGGGCTCGGGCAATCACGTCGAATCAATAAATTCGGTGGAACGTACCCTCAACCTCTGTGAGCTAGCCGCGGCGTTTGTTGCGAGCAAAACATAGCAAAACAGTTCGTTACAGCACATTTAATTGACTACGACAACCTAAGTCTTCTCCTCGGCATCGTAAATTGTAATTAATCAAATTGAGAAAATTTCCCGCAAAATTTGAGAAGTAATAAAATTTCAAATAAAATTTTTTTTCAATTTTTTTCACAGTTTTTTAGTGAACACAATATCGGTTTGTCACATAAAATTAACTGAGCAGAGAACAATGAGTAGCTGTCAAACAATGTATCACATACCGGCGCCTACTATTATTGTAGTCTCCATTTTGTTTAAAAAACGTTTGTATGGGAAATAGAAAAATGCTGTTTATGGATTTTCCCGGCAATCATTCCCGGTTGATCGTAGAAGGGTGAAAATTGAGGATTGTATGTATTTTTGTATGTTGTATCATAAAAAAAGAGAAATTAAAAATTTTGTCTAAAAAATAAAATTAAAAATTTAGGGGTGGACTACCCCTAACATTTAGGGGGATGAAAAATAGATGTTGGCCGATTCTCATAGATACCGGATAAGCACAAAAAATTTCATCAAAATCGGTCAAGCCGTTTCGGAGGAGTATGGTAACGAAAACTGTGACACGAGAATTTTATATATTAGATTTATATATATTATAATAAACTATTATTTTTTTAAAATTGAATTTTTTTCCAGATTTTTTTGGGTTTGTTAGAGGTATCCTCGCGTAGCAAGTTTCATAGTAGCTTTTTTGTATAGAGCTGGGAGAAAAAAAATTTAAGTATTGTTATAAAAGTCTAACGGTACATTTGCCTAATACATTTTAAATAATAGACATTGAACTTGCATAAACGCTTATTCATTTTTTTTTTTTTTTTTTTAAGCTTGATTTTATTTATTGGATCTTCTCTTTATGAGTCTAACAATAATGTTGCAAATCTTAGAATAATACGTTATCTAACAGTTTAATTTAACAGAATAAAAACTACATGGTCCTAATAATTAGCGCTGGATTGGAAGGTCGTTGCGGTGTAGGCGGGAACTGCTAGAAATTCGCGTGAGAGCTCTCGCGAGATGTACTGATAGCCTGTTGTAGTACTTTGTTGTAATTTGTGCTATCTCTTCTCTGACGAGTGGTATGTCAAGGTCCCTGTGAATGTTTACATTCCGAACGTACCACGGTGCCCCGGTAATGGTTCAAAGAATTTTTGACTGTGTTCTTTGCATTATATCCACACTGCTGTTACTGGCATTCCCCCACAACTGAGAGCCGTACATCCAGATTGGTTTCAGAACTGTGTTGTATAGGAGTACCTTATAGTCCAGGCTAAGGGCCGAGCGGCTATTGATAAGCCGAGCGGCTATTGATATGCTGGCTTTGAGCTTCAAATGAGTTCTTTTGGCTTCAATGTGGCTGCGCCAAGTAAGACGTCTATCGAGGTGTACGCCAAGATATGTCACTTCATTTGCTACCGGAACCACTGTGTTGTTTAGAAAAATAGGGGGGCAGTCTTGCCTTTTAAGTGTGAACGTTACGTGTTTGCATTTTTGTTCGTTAACTTTGATTCGCCAGTCGGATAGCCATTTCTCCACTGCCACCAGATTAACAATTTGCGCCGTTGCTTGGTTGGGGCATCTCGATCGGCTTAAACGCATATAACGGAAAAAAATTATTTTCCCAATATGTTATTATTAGGCCGTGAAATATGCCAAAACGGGCGTTTTTTGGATGGTACAGCTGATAACGGGCAATTAGTGGACCGCTGCGGCTAGTTACACTGAGAGAGTTAAATAGAAATAATTATGTTATTTGATGCTGGCACAAGTCCCAACAGTATGCTCTACCGATTTCCAGATTTCCAAAAAATCTTTCATAGAAACATTCTTGGGGATTAATCCCTTAATTATTAAAATAGCAGCACAAAAATTAATGTTTTAAATTGAAGATTTCAACTTTGAGTAAGTATTTTAAAGATACGGTAATTGCTTTTTATACCCTTGCAGTGGATATTATAATTTAAGTCAAAAGTGTGCAACACAGTGAAGGAGTAATCTCTGACCCTATAAAGTATGTATATTCTTGATTGGTATCACCTCCTGATTAGATATAAGCATGTCCGCCTGACCGTCTGTCTGTCTGTTTCTACGCAAACTAGTCGCTTAGTCTTAAAGCTATTGTTTTGAAACACTGCACGCATCCTTCTTTTGTTTGCAGGCAGTAGATAATTCGGATCGGCTGGTTTTTTTGATTTGATAGTGAAATTCTCATAGGGATCGGCCAACTATATACGATCAGATATATACCTAACTCCTAATGAACTTTGGCTTCGCCCCAAGTTAGCTTTCCTTTCTTGTTTTTCATTATACCCTTGCAGAGGGTATTATAATTTTGGTCAAAAGTGTGCAACGCAGTGAAGGAGACATCTCCGACCCTATAAAGTATACATATATATTCTTTATCAGGATCACTTCCTGAATCGATCTAAGCATGTGCGTCTGTCCGCATCTAAGCATGTCCTGTCTGTCTGTCGGTTTCTACGCAAACTAGTCTCCCAGTTTTAAAGCTATCTAGTTATAACTTCGCACACATCCTTCTTTTCCTTGCAGGTAGTAAATAAGTCGGACCGGCCGGGATCGGTCGACTATCGGTATTGGCATAACTTTGGTGTTTTTTAAGTTAGAAATATGGGACTTGGTTCAGATTTTATTATAGACAAAAAATTCGTGTTTTTCGAATTTTGTTGCTAGTTTTTCGGTACAACATACAAAAATTCAGACATTTTTGATACATAATGAAAATAATGAAAATTGGTGAAGTTATAACGCTTTTCCTAAAAAGAGTCAATTCAACCGAGCGTTGAACACACAGGTACTCCGGAGCGCACGCTAGGTTGAGTTGACTTTTTTTGGGAAAAGCGTTATAACTTCACAAATTTTCATTTTTTGATGAAATTTGTCTCGGTTTATTCAGAATGAATGAGACAACATTAATATGTATCAAAAATGTCTGAATTTTTGTAAGTTGTACCGAAAAACTAGCAACAAAATTCGAAAAACACGAATAAAAGTCGAAAACTTCAGTTTCAGGTGTAAAAATTTTGTCCTTTTTGTTCAACAAAATCGAAGATATATTTTTTTTCAAAAGCTACAACATTGAACTATTGAAAAACAGCGAAAATTTTGAAATCGGTTGAAAAAAACGCGTTTCCCATTTTTAAAAACTTGTTTGGGAATCTCAAATGGCATTTTCAGCACGACAATGCCCCAATCCACACAGCCAGGACCGTAAACGCATGGATTTAAAAGAAAAACGTCAGTGTCCTAGAGTGGCCCCCATACTCCCCAGACTTGAACATAATAGAAAACGTCTGGGGATGGTTAGCTAGGAAGGTGTACGAGGGTGGCAAGCAATGTGCTACCAAGGAGGATTTAATTCACAGTATAAAACAGGCATGGTCAACAATAACGTTGGACTATCTCAAAAACTTGTATGACTCTCTCCCAATCGAGTTTGCGAAGTCCTTGTAAACAAGGGAGGGGCAACGCATTATAAATTTTCCTTAAAATGCTTACACTTAATCATAAAATTGTTAAAGCTAATATTTTGTAAGAAATTCATTGAAAAAAGTTAAGTTAATGTAGGTGCCGCTATCCTGATGACGCAGTTTTTTCTTCCAAATAAACCTGTTTCTTTAGTTTTTAATTTAATAAAAATCTATGCAAATACCAAATGCGTTCTAAAATATGTTTTTATTAAGAGAATTAATCGAATAGGTTTGGAAAATATTTGTACAGTTCAATCTTTAATAGTTTTGATAATATTTCACTTCAAACGCGAACAACAAGGGGGGCGCTAATCTGGTAACGCGCAGTGTATATACATTTCTCAAAATTGTGGTTACATAATTCAATACACGCTAAAATCAATTAATCAATTTATTTTAGATGTAACGCGAAAATAGTGAGTAATGAAACCTTTGTTTGTTATGGACTATAGTTCAGGACTATAGTAAAGAAAGACTAATCGTCCACTTAAGGAAAGTAGCTACAAACTCTGTGAACTTCCTCTGGAAATTCCTCTGGAGCTTAACAAGCAAGAACAGTTTGTTACGGCAGATATCGGCTTAAGTGGTACAATACAAGAACTTTGTCAGAATTTTGCGGAATTAGGATCATAATCTTGTAGATTAGACTATCCAGCTACACTCTGTTAAATGCCTGAGAGTCATCTAGGATGATATTAAAGCAGTACTTCCTCTTCTCGAATTCAGATCGGATATTGAAAGTGATTTCAATTGACTTATTCAATAGTACCATTCTTTTATCTAAAACCAAATTCGTAATCCGGAATGAGGTTGATTTTTTTAAATATATAATAATATATTGAAAATTAGTTTCTCTAAGAAATTGGATTCGCATGAGATGAGGCTTATACAAGGGTGGCGATTATTTCTGAACATAATCTCCTTTTAGCTCGATACACTTGACCCAGCGATGCTCTTTTAACTTCTTTAACCCGTATAAAAAATACGTTTTCTCGAGGTCTTCAAAATAGGCCTCTGTGGCTGCGACGACCTCCTTATTCGGTGCAACTTTCTGTCCAGCGAGTGACTTTTGCCAAGTTTGGAAGCAAAAAGAAGTCACACGGGGCCAAATTTGGAGAATATGGTGGATGGGGTAGCAGTTCATAGCCCAATTCGACCAATTTGGCCATGGCGTATGAGCCGTTGCGTTGTCATAATGGAAGAGCACTTTTTTCTTCGCCAAATTAGGCCGCATTTTCTGCAATTCGGCGGTGAATCAACGCAATAATTCGGCAAAGTACAGCCCTCTGACCGTTTTGCCCTTTTCCAGGTAGTCGATATAGAGCACACCTTGTGAATCCCAAAAAACGGTGGCAAAACCTTTCCGGCCTATGGTCTATGGCCTAACAGTCTTCGCCTTCTTAGGAGCTGGTTTGCCGGGTGAAGTGCACTGTTTTGACTGCTCCTTGGACTCTGGTGTGTCCATGTTTCGTCGACGGTCACGGTACTACGCAGAAACTTCTTTGGATTTCGCCTAAACAGCTTCAAACACTGCTCTGAAGTGATCTCACGGTTGCGTTTGTTGGCCGGAGTGAGCAAACGCGGAAACCATCGCGCCAACAGCTTTCTCATGCTCAAAATTTCATGCAGGATATGACACGCGGTCTTTTGAGATGCTCGCGCATCTTCAATCGGCGGTCTGCCAATACGAGATCGTGGATTTTTGTCACGTTATGCTCCGTGGTAGCCGTTTTCGGGGCTCCTGAGGGTGGCTCATAAAAAACCAACATGTTACCTCGTTGAAACTCGTTCAACCAATTATTGACGGTCGCCATCGAAGGAGTAGAGTTCGTTGCGCGATTTCTCTCCCAAAAACAAAAATCGAATCACAGACCGATATTGCTCTTTCTCCATTTTTCTAAAATCCTCGGGCACGTCCAATTCCACACGCAGTGAAAACAAAACTACGAGTCCGATTTGGCTGAAATTTCGGCTCAACAAACGTGATAATGAGCGACTATGTGAATGTTATATTCTGTTGAGGAAAATGAAAACTTAGATTTAGCTTCTAAGAGAGGAATTTTTTACTCAATAAAACAGTAGGTGCTTTGTATGGGCTGATATTGTATTGCATGTTGGTGTTGCATTAGTGGAAGTAGGTGCAAGTAGTATTTTTTTCAGTCTGTCATCTATGTCAAAGTTTCTAGTTGCTTTTTGATAGGATGGAAGTTGCAGTATAGCCACTGGGCTGAATAAGCTCAGCAGCCACTTCAAATTAGGTCATGAAATGGCTGATAACAATATCAATGCTAATGGTAATGCAACTGGACTGATTGATTAGTGGGTAAGTAAATTAACCTAGATTGAGGGCTGGTCTGATAAGAGTTCATGGAGCTTCCCCTGCAGCAAAAACTTGGTAATGACCATTTGCAATTACTTGCTGCAATTGTTATCGTTGCCAATTTCAGTTCGAATTACCAAATCGTCATTTTTTTTGATGAAGGAAGGATTCATTCGGATAAATTCTTAACTCCTAATACTTCATCGCCTCCTGTTGTTTCTGTGGAAGTGATCCATTTACCAAGTCTGCCAATGGAATCGTCAATGAGTCTTGTTCCACCTATTGTCCTGGATCCTCCAGCGTTGGAAAACCTCCAGGTTCCTGTGGCTCCGTCCCCTCTCACGTCGCCTCTCACTGGTGTGGCGCCTGAGTTAAAATCCTCTGGGCTTTCGCTGAGAGCTGTTGCACCTCGTAAAGCCATATTTGTATCCCGCCTCATGCCGGATGCCACTGTGGATGATGTCAGGAGTCACCTCTTAAAACATCTTAAGGTAGCTCCTAATGATTTAGCGGTCTTTAAGTTTAATTTTAAACATAAGCGTAGCATATCCTCTTTCAAAATTGTAATTCCTGAATCCTACTTTGAAAAAGCACTTGATCCGTCAGCCTGGCCCGAGCACAGTATTATTCATGAATTTTTAGCTAAAGACCCTCTGAATCATAACTTTGCCGATTCAGCTCCAAAAAACTGAGTAATAATGGTTTTTCTTGCTGCTACCAAAACGTTCGAAGTATTCTGGATAAACTGAGCCAATTTTTTACTAAGAGTGCTTCTTTTGAATTTGATGCTATTGCACTTACTGAAACCTGGCTTAATTCCTCTGTCTCTGATTATGAAATTTTTGTTCCAAACTACACTGTGTTTCGATTGGATAGGCCTTCTTTTGGAGGTGGTGTCCTCATTGCTGTTAGTATTAAATACTCGGCTGAACTAATCACTTTCCCGAATCAGTTTGGAATCGAGTTTATCGCAGTAAAAATAACTGTTGGTCCGTCTCATATTTTCATGACCTGTTCTTATATACCTCCATCGGTTGATGATACGGTATATTTTCACCACCTTAATGCTATCAAGTACGTTTTATCATTAGTCAATGACTCTGATTTTGTCCTAATCATGGGTGATTTCAACCTTCCCCAAATCTCCTGGATCCCGTGTGAAGATGACAATTCCTTGCATTCTAGTTGCCATAACGACTTCATTGATGAATTAATTGAAATTGCTCTTTCCCAAATTAACCCCATCCTTAACACACTTAGCAGGTCCCTAGACCTTATTTTCTGTAATAGAATATCCTCTGTCACTGTAAATCGGTCTTCACCACTATCGCTTCCTAAAGAGGTACACCATCCCACACTATTGGTTTGGGTGTTAATTGATGTCCCTAATATGCATAACTATGAGGCTCAGTATCGTTCTAAATGTTTCCGAAAAACGGATTACAACGCTCTTCGCAATCATTTAGCTGGAATTGACTGGGAATATCTTTCATCTTTTAACTTCTATTGATGCTATTGATGCTGCTACTGATTCTTTTTATAATGTAATCCATGATGCCTTGGACAAATTTGTTCCTGTAGTTTCATCGTCTTCATCAACTAAACTGCCATGGTTTAATAAACACCTATCTCGTCTTAAGAACAGGAAATCTAGAGCTTACAAAATGTTTCTTAAGTCTGGATCTTTGTTTCATCAGACAAACTTTCTTTACATTCGTAACCAGTTTAATCTTCTTAATAATCAACTTTATAAGCGTTACATCGTAAATTGTAAGGCTAACTTCCGTAATGATCCGAGCTCCTTTTATTCGTTTGTCAATATGAAACGTAAATCCAGTCTTTTTCCTTCTTCCCTATCTTATAAAACTATTTCTGATTCTTCAGATCATGGTATTGCAAATCTCTTTGCATCATTCTTTCAATCAACTTATTCGTCTGATTCTTATAATTTAAATTCTACATATCCTTATAATATTCCGTATATAAACAATATCTACTTGTCTAAATTTAATCATCTTGATGTGTCTAATACTCTTTCAACCTTGGATATCTCATTTTCTGCGGGTCCCGATAATGTCCCGAGCTGTATTCTCAGGCACTGCTCCGATATCTTATGCTACCCTCTTATCATCCTATTCAATTTATATCTGGACCTTTCTTGCCTTCCTAAGAGATGGAATGGAATCTTTTATTATTCCACTTCATAAGAAAGGTTCTAAAATACTTATTGATAACTACCGTGGTATTGCTAAGCTTTCTGCTATTCCCAAGCTGCTGGAGAAAATGGTTACATTGCAACTGCAACATCATTGCAAACATCCAACATGCATGGTTTTGTCAAAAATCGTTCTACAACAACCAATTTGCTAGAATTCACTTCAATCGTCCATAATGGTTTTCTCAAACGAATGCAAACCGATGTTGTTTACACCGATTTTAGCAAAGCTTTCGATTCTGTTAATCACCGTCTCCTTCTCCGGAAACTTTATTTTATGGGTTTCCCTCCTTATATCATTAAGTGGATGACTTCATATCTATCTAATCGTACGCAGCGGGTTTTGTTCAAGAACATCACATCTCAAGTTATAAAAGTAACATCTGGTGTTCCGCAAGGCAGTCACTTAGGACCTCTTCTGTTTATCCTCTTTGTTAACGACTTACCTAGTGTCGTGAGCTATGCTACTACACTTATGTATGCTGATGATGTGAAGCTCTGTTTTTCTTACTCTGACCACTTTCTTCATAGACATCTACAGTTTGACCTTGACGAAGTATTCTTGTGGTGCTCTTATAATCTCCTCTCACTAAACTGCTCAAAATGCAAGGTTATGACGTTCAACCGTAGCACGCCTCATGTCATCTCGTACTCACTTGGAAATCACTTTTTAGATCGTGTTTCCTTAATGAATGATCTTGGAGTTCTTTTCGATCACAAGCTGTCGTTTAATGAACATATTTCTCTAACAGTTAATAAAGCCAGAGGAGTACTTGCATTTATCAAGCGCTGGTCAAAAGAGTTTGATGATCCCTTTACCACTAAAACGTTGTATATCTCTTTGGTTCGTCCGATCCTTGAATACTGTTCATGCGTTTGGAGTCGGCAGTATATGGTTCATCAAAGAAGTATTGAATCAGTGCAAAAGCAGTTTCTTTTATTTGCCTTAAAATATTTAAACTGGGACTCAGATGGTCTTCTTCCACCATATCGTTGTCGGCTAAAGTTATTAGACCTGCCACCATTGCAGGTACGTCGTACTTGTGCTGGGGCCATGCTCCTTCATAAACTCATTCTTGGTCAAGTTGACTCTAATCTTTTACTTGAAAAAATAAAATTTTTTGTTCCAAATAGGTCAACCAGGTCCTTCCGACCCCTTTGGTTACCAATTTGTAGATCAAATTTTGCGGACCATGATCCTTTTCGTGTTATTTGTAAAAATTATAATCTATTGTCCCATTTATTTTCCCCTGAATTATCCCTTGATGTAATAAAATCTAAATTGTTTGTTTTTCTTTTGAATAATTTTCCTAATTCTTAATTATAATTAATTAATTTTAAAATTGTATATATAAATAACAGATAATTGTTACTTCAATAAATAAATAGAAGATAAAGTGAAACATGTGTGACTGTCCCCTCTGAAAAGGACGCTTGCATTTTTCTGTCATTACTTTCAGAAGGGACAGGGAGAAGTGCCGCAAGGTAGATCTTATGATGGCTGCGGCACCACATTTACTGTGGTGAACTAGTTCTGAATCTGAACTAGTTCTATGAAACCATTGTTGGCCTGAACTGTTTCCTACATAAGCTTGAATAACACTGTGCGACAAAAAAATTTTTAAGTTGATTTTTTCTTATTTTTTACTTTTACTTATCAAAATAAAAATACACGTTCATGGATTTGTTAATATCAATAGCCAATCAGCTTTTATGCACATTCAAAAAATAAATATTTTTTTCCCGTTTAAGCGTTTATGCAAGTTTAATATTATTATTTGAAATGTATTAAGAAAATACACCGTTAGACTTTTTTAACAATGCTTAAAAATTATTTTCTCCCAGCTCTAAACAAAAAAAGCGACTATGGAACTTGCTACGCGAGGATACCTCTAAAAAGACAAAAAAAATAAAAAAAAACTCAATTTTAAAGAAATAATATTTTATTGAAAGTAAAAACAAAGAATATTGTTTTATGTAAGTTAATTTTTTATTTATTAAAATATTTTACAATATTATAATTTTGTATACTTATGTATTATATATATTATATTATATATATATATATACTAGCTGACCCGGCAGACTTCGCACTGCCAGCTGTTGTTTTTTTCTTCTTTTCTTAACAAAACTTCTTTTGTGACTTTCTTGAAACTTCTTTTGTGATAAAATTTAAAATTTTTCAAACTTAAAAATATTATCTGATACAGTAAGAACTGAAGATAGCTAAAGTAAAGTTTCGTGGAGCTGACCAAATAAATTAAAATACAGTACTAATTACAATTTGTGACTCTGAAATTTTTTCGTGATCGCGATTCACTTTTGTTTAATTTCGAAACGCGACATTAGATCCCCCAAAGCGCACGCGACGAATAATTTGATTGGATTTAAACTTTAAAAAATTTAAAATTGACCCTTTTTCGTTAGAAACACACCTAAATTGCTTTAAATTATAATCACATTGACTGATTAAAATTTAATATGAACTGTAGTGAATAGCAATAGATAAATAATAATCATTTTTAATCCCAGAAACTAAAGAGCGTAAAGGAGCTAATGGTGGGACCATTTGTGGCAATTTTATTTTGCCTTTAGCACAACATAATCCAGTAAATTCACCAGTGTACTTTAACGCCTTACAATATTTACAAAGTGTTTTCATTTCCGCAATTGTTACTGTTTTGTCGGCACAATAATCAATTGCCGGATCATAGTGGAATGCAGCTCGTTCAAGAATCACAGAAGCACTACGTCTGCGGATTCGCTCATTTTCATTATGTCTAGCTTGCTGTTGTTGTGTTTGATGTACACGAACTCGTTGCATTCTAAGCTTATCTCCTACATTGTCACTCACGAAAGAACGCAATTCTGACATAGCAATACGACTATTTTCTTGTGTCTGTCTCTGGTCATCAGTGCGGCTAGCACGTGAGGTAGCTCTTCGCACTGTGAGGAGATTAGATCTCCCACACACCAAGACAGGTGGCAAGAGGGGAAACAGCGGGGGGGGGGGGGGGGGGGGGGGGGAACATGCAAGTCAGAACTGCAGCGTCGGATGGGCCAGCGCTGCTGTGTTAGAAATACGGAGGAAGAGAAAGGTATCAAGGGAGAAATGCGTAGAGCACAGACAGCATGCGGGGGCAGAAGCGGGGGCAAGAGGAACCAGCACGGCGTCGCGCACGGAAGAGGGCGAAAGAGGAGTCACCGTGGAACGCTAGCCAGGTGTAACAAACTGTTTTGCTAAGTTTTGCTCGCAACAAACGCCGCGGCTAACTCACAGAGGTTGAGGGTACGTTCCACCGAATTTATTGATTCGACGTGATTGCCCGAGCCCAGAAATAACACGGTATTGCTTCTTTTCAAATAAATCCCCTTTATTGTAATTAATTTACAAGGCAATAAAGAGAATCTCACCGGCTGTCTGGCTCAGCCGACCGACCGCTCGTCCTCCCGTCGATCCCCGATCCCCGCTCCGGGTTGGTGCCAATACGCACGCCCTCCCAAAGCTTGCGTCCGGCAGGTCGTGCGGTCTTGGTGCCTGGCGCCGAAACGGCTCTCGGTTCCCTTTGTTCGGACTCACGGACTCTGGTTGCGGGGCCTGTGTTGCTGCTTGTCGTCTTCCGCTGCCACTGCCTGTCCGTCGCTGCTGCTCCCTCGTCGTCGCTGCTCTACGGTTGCCGCTGCTCCCTCGTCGTCGCTGCTATGCTGCTGCCGCTGCTCCCTCGTCGTCGCTGCTCCCCCTTCGTCGCCTCTGCCGTTGCTGTTCCTCCGTTTGGGGTGCCGTGGACTCGGAACCTTTGGCTTGCCTGGACTTGCCCTTTCGCCGTGGCCGGCACCTAATCCGTGTTAACAGACCGAGTGGCTCACCTCCCACGCCGGGCAGGATCTGCTCCTCGCTGCTTAGCGGCCGGATCAGGGCACGAAGGGCCTTCCTACCCTACAGGACACGCCCCCGGTCGCGCCTCCAAACACCTGCGTGCCTACGCCCCGCAGGATCTATGGTAGGCCAGAGGTTTGGGCGTCGCGTCTCCTTTGACTCCAGGTGATACGCTGTGCATACGCTCCAGCGCCTGGATCAGGATTCTCTTGACTTCCCGGGGTGTCCCTGCCTGGTTTCACTATTGGGCTTGAGTTCCCGGGTTGGCTATCCCTCGCGTTACAGGATCACACCTGGATCGAACGGTCAGGAACAGACAAGGCGTACGCCAGGCTGATCCGTCGTTGCCGCCACTACACCAGGATACCTGTCGTGTCCGGGAATAACTCCACCCGACTCTTTTACCCTTGGGCCTCAGCTTTGCCGCGGATCCTTGATCCTTTTCCCCTGACTCCTTGCTCGATTCGATGCGCGTACCGCCGCCGGACTTACCCACTGGGGGTCCTTAAGCTATTTTCGTATATCCTTGCTCACTCGCTTTAATAGCCCGCACTGAAGACCGTCGGGCTTACCCACGGGGGGTCCTTCAGCCTGTACTCCTAACTCTTCAAGGAAGCTTTCCAACTTGAATGGCAGACTTACCCACGGGGGGTCTTTCACTCACTCTCCCAGCTTCCCTAGAAGACTCGGCCCCGATTCGCTCCAGGGACCCTCCTTATATAGTGCCAGAGGCGCCCGTTAATCCTTGCGAATCCACTTCCTGCCGTTAATCCTCCGCTCCTTCACTTTCTCCGTTAGCTTTCTCCCAGCCCGCCGTCTTTCTATCGGCGGGCTTTCTTTATTGTTCCCCCCCGATTGCCCCGTTTGGGCCTCCGATCCGCATTATTTTTGTGCCGGTCATCGGACTTCGTCCCGATACCCCGCGATCCCCCCCTGGACATTCAAATGCATTTCTGTGTTTTTGTGCATTTTGTAAACACAGCTGCGCGGTCGCCGGCCGCTTCGTTCCCCGCCGTCCCCGCTGTTTCCTATGACCTTCGAGCGCGGCCGCGGAGGCCCGGCCGGGACCGTTACGTTCCACGGTGACTCCTCTTTCGCCCTCTTCCGTGCGCGACGCCGTGCTGGTTCCTCTTGCCCCCGCTGCTGCCCCCGCATGCCGTCTGTGCTCGACGCATTTCTCCCTTGATACCTTTGGTATCACAGGCCCCGCAACCAGAGTCCGTGAGTCCAAACGAAGGGAACCGAGAGCCGTTTCGGCGCCAGGCACCAAGACCGCACGACCTGCCGGGCGCAAGCTTTGGGAGGGCGTGCGTATTGGCACCAACCCGGAGCGGGGATCGGGGATCGACGGGAGGACGAGCGGTCGGTCGGCTGAGCCAGACAGCCGGTGAGATTCTCTTTATTGCTTTGTAAATTAATTACAATAAAGGGGATCTATTTGGAAAAAAGCAATACCGTGTTATTTCTGGGCTCGGGCAATCACGTCGAATCAATAAATTCGGTGGAACGTACCCTCAACCTCTGTGAGCTAGCCGCGGCGTTTGTTGCGAGCAAAACATAGCAAAACAGTTCGTTACAGCACATTTAATTGACTACGACAACCTAAGTCTTCTCCTCGGCATCGTAAATTGTAATTAATCAAATTGAGAAAATTTCCCGCAAAATTTGAGAAGTAATAAAATTTCAAATAAAATTTTTTTTCAATTTTTTTCACAGTTTTTTAGTGAACACAATATCGGTTTGTCACATAAAATTAACTGAGCAGAGAACAATGAGTAGCTGTCAAACAATGTATCACATACCGGCGCCTACTATTATTGTAGTCTCCATTTTGTTTAAAAAACGTTTGTATGGGAAATAGAAAAATGCTGTTTATGGATTTTCCCGGCAATCATTCCCGGTTGATCGTAGAAGGGTGAAAATTGAGGATTGTATGTATTTTTGTATGTTGTATCATAAAAAAAGAGAAATTAAAAATTTTGTCTAAAAAATAAAATTAAAAATTTAGGGGTGGACTACCCCTAACATTTAGGGGGATGAAAAATAGATGTTGGCCGATTCTCATAGATACCGGATAAGCACAAAAAATTTCATCAAAATCGGTCAAGCCGTTTCGGAGGAGTATGGTAACGAAAACTGTGACACGAGAATTTTATATATTAGATTTATATATATTATAATAAACTATTATTTTTTTAAAATTGAATTTTTTTCCAGATTTTTTTGGGTTTGTTAGAGGTATCCTCGCGTAGCAAGTTTCATAGTAGCTTTTTTGTATAGAGCTGGGAGAAAAAAACTTAAGCATTGTTATAAAAGTCTAACGGTACATTTGCCTAATACATTTTAAATAATAGACATTGAACTTGCATAAACGCTTATTTTTTTATTTTTTTTTTTTTAAGCTTGATTTTATTTATTGGATCTTCTCTGAGCCTAACAATAATGTTGCAAATCTTAGAATAATACGTTATCTAACAGTTTAATTTAACAGAATAAAAACTACATGGTCCTAATAATTAGCGCTGGATTGGAAGGTCGTTGCGGTGTAGGCGGGAACTGCTAGAAATTCGCGTGAGAGCTCTCGCGAGATGTACTGATAGCCTGTTGTAGTACTTTGTTGTAATTTGTGCTATCTCTTCTCTGACGAGTGGTATGTCAAGGTCCCTGTGAATGTTTACATTCCGAACGTACCACGGTGCCCCGGTAATGGTTCAAAGAATTTTTGACTGTGTTCTTTGCATTATATCCACACTGCTGTTACTGGCATTCCCCCACAACTGAGAGCCGTACATCCAGATTGGTTTCAGAACTGTGTTGTATAGGAGTACCTTATAGTCCAGGCTAAGGGCCGAGCGGCTATTGATAAGCCGAGCGGCTATTGATATGCTGGCTTTGAGCTTCAAATGAGTTCTTTTGGCTTCAATGTGGCTGCGCCAAGTAAGACGTCTATCGAGGTGTACGCCAAGATATGTCACTTCATTTGCTACCGGAACCACTGTGTTGTTTAGAAAAATAGGGGGGCAGTCTTGCCTTTTAAGTGTGAACGTTACGTGCTTGCATTTTTGTTCGTTAACTTTGATTCGCCAGTCGGATAGCCATTTCTCCACTGCCACCAGATTAGCAATTTGCGCCGTTGCTTGGTTGGGGCATCTCGATCGGCTTAAACGCATATAACGGAAAAAAATTATTTTCCCAATATGTGATTATTAGGCCGTGAAATATGCCAAAACGAGCGTTTTTTGGAAATTTGAATGTGCATAAAAAGAGAAATCTTATCACTTAAAAGGTGGCATAGATATTTGTGTGTATAATTAATGTTCCTTAACCGAAAACAATCAAAGAAGTAACTTAAACAACGATTTTGTTAAATTTTGTTGCACAGTGTAATTGGTTCATTCTGTTATTGATGTCCCGGATGGAGTTACCTAGCGCCATAAATTTACTTTCTGTTGCTTCTTTTTTGAGCCACGTCCATGCATGACCAGAACTATGAAAGCGTGGTACGGGACAGTTTGGAGAGCATGTATTTCGGCTTAAGTTTGTTGAATTTTTACATTATTACCTTTGTCTGTTTCGGTTTGATTGCAACCACAGTTAACGCACATGAAAATAACGCACATGAAAATCACGCCGGGGACCAATAGAGTCCCGGCAATAGATTTTTGAATGCCCAAAAATATGGAATATTAGACATAGCAATAAATCGGTTTTGCTAGAAGCGCGTTAAACTGAGACCCTGCACCTACCAAGATGTTTTGATTCTAAATCCAGAGAAAAGTTCAGAATTTGCTCTAGCTAAGAGCCTGCTCCATGAAGTAAGTATTGCTTACATCCGGTAAGTTTCGGGTTACGTTAGGAGCGGCTGATAATGGTTTATTCGCTTCCCAATTACAATTCTATATTCTTAGCAGACGATACGCCTATACTACGGTATTACTGCCGCTTTGCATCAATTGGCGCCATTTTTTGTAATAATAATAATCCCCAACATCGTGACCCCTTTATACGGGGGATACAAAACATAACCAAACAGTAATAAAAAAAAAATCTTTTTCTGGTTCCGCCACCTAGAAAATAATACTTCCAGCTGTAATCGACCACCATCTGAGCCATTGCCCTGGACTCGCTAGCAGTAAGCCTACATATATTAGGCTACATATATATTTTAAAAAAAGGTACGTCTTCAGTAAACAACAAAGCTTTCAAGCAAGTTTTCGTCATCTCCAAAATTGTTTTTTGCATGAAAGTTATTAAGTTTAAGAGACTTTTTTGGAAAAAGTTTAATGATTTACGCTTTTTTTGGAGCGTGTTGAATCGTTGGATACTTTTGGAGCTGAAACTATTTATCTAATTGGAGTTACATTTACATACATATATACCGAAGAACATAAGCGAATGATACTCCTGGTGTTGTCACAGAGTGTATTATCGTTTTTGCGTTTGGTTTTACTTTACATAAATTCTTTTAGTTACTACATAAAGCGCTTTGCTGCTTTTATACTAGAACTATACCTTCAAGTGGTCATAAAGGGTATTGAATCGTCGGTACCAATAAAAGAAATCATCGAAGCCCTTTGAAGCGCAGGTTTTAAAGTCAAGGGAGCCCTTAATATTATCAACAGACAAAAAGTCCCCCAGCCTATGTTCAAAGTTGAGCTGCAACCTGAAACGAAAGCAACTCCTAAAAATATGATTCATCCCATATACAAACTACAGTATCTTCTGCATAGAAGAATCACGGTAGAGGAACCTCATAAGCGCAATCAACCTCTACAGTGTTCAAACTGCCAAGAATATGGACACTCAAAGTCGCACTGCACCTTGCGTGCAGTCTGTGTGGCTTGTGGCGGCCTCCATGACACTGCCTTCTGTACCATAAATAAAACCGACCATAACTCTAAGAAATGTGGCAACTGCGGTGGAAATCATACTGCCAATTACAGGAGATGCCCAGTTTATAAAGAGCTAAAATATCGTATGAATACAAAAAAATCCTTACAACATCGTTCGTTTGCCATTCACACTAACCACCAAACCACCACGGCATCTTTGACTACACCTGGAGTTTCTTCTCTAGCTCTACGATGGCCAGGACTACTAAATAGTGTAGGTTCAGCACCACTGGAACCTGAAAGGATATCCACCTCCGCCTACGGGTACTAAGAGGGAAAGAGTAGGCCAAGAATCTGCAACCCCCGACATAAAGGGTATCGAAGGAATGTTGTCCACACTTATAAGTTTAATGGTCACAATGCAAAATAATATGCAAGAGCTCATGCGAAACCAAAATCGACTAATGGAGCGTTTAGTCAAACAAAAATCCAATTAGATGGCTTATTTGAGAATCTGTCTATGGAATGCTAACGCCATTTCAAAGCGAAAAAATGAACTTAAGACATTTCTTGATGATAATAATATCGATATTATGCTCCTCTCCGAAACTCATCTAACGAACAAAAACAAATCTATCTGACGGGCTATATATTTCATGCAACAAATCATCCAGATGGGAAGGCTCATGGAGGAACTGGGATCCTCATAAAGCAGCGCATCAAACACCATTCCCTCCAACGAGTTGCTACAAATTCCTTGCAGTCAATTTCAATACGAATTCAGACCGTGGGGGGTCATCTAAACCTAGCTGCAATATACTGCCCACCACGTTTCTGCATATCTGATATGGAGTTTATGCAATTCTTTGATACACTAGGCGATTGCTTTATAGCAGGCGGCGACTACAATGCCAAGCACCCACACTGGGGTTCTCGCCTAACCAACCCAAAGGGTAGACAACTATACAACGCTTTGATACAGCCAGGAAATAAACTAGACTTTCTATCCCCGGGAAAGCATACATACTGGCCAGCGGACCCACGGAAGAAGCCAGACCTAATTGACTTTGCGATCACTAGAAAAATTCCACGAAGCATCATTCGAGCCGAACCTTTGGATGACCTATCGTCTGACCATTCAGTTGTCCTTCTTCATCTATTTCAACATGCCGAATTACAAAATAATCAAATTTATCTCACATCAGGTACAAAAAGTGGCTTAGGTACAAAAAGTACATAATCTCTCACATAAACATAAGACCGTCAATTAACTGTAGCAAGGATATTCAAGATGCAGTCAACCACCTGGAAGACATGATGAGCTCAGCAGCAAAGCTCTCGATTCCTGCGACCACAGAAAAACCTCCATACTCCGCCACAAATTTCTATATAGAAAATATAGTCCGAGAAAAGCGGCATCTCCGCCGAGAATGGCTGCCACACAGATCCCCTTCTTCAAAGGAAAGGCTAAAAACAGCGACACGAAGGCACACAAAGGTCCTACGGAGCAGAGAAGAACTTGCTCAAAAATCATACATAGAACAGCTTTCCCCAAAAAGTACCAGGTGTCCTCTATGGAAAGCCCTTCTAACTTAAAGCCGCCCATAGAAGCAGATATGCCCCTTTGAAAACCAGATGGATCTTGGGCACGCAGCGATGAAGAAAAAGCAAGCGTCTTCGCTAGTCACCTTTGTAAAGTTTTTACTCCAAATCAAGCAGCCTCTCCTTCCATTCTTCCAGAGCTACCAATTCCAGATCCAATTCCAGCTATAGAATTTCAAACAGCTGAAATCACTAAGGTCATCAAAGAGTATTAAAATTAGTATGACCTCATTGTGCCGAAAATGATTATGGAGCTCCCTGCGTGCGCCATCAATTATATAAAAATTCTTTTTAACTCTATTACAAAGCCACTTTCCCCAACAATGAAAAAAATCCATTATAATAATGATACCGAAACCAGGGAAAGACAAAGCTTTGGCCTCTTCATATGGACCAATAAGTCTACTTTCATGCTTATCAAAAGCTTTTTGAGAAACTGCTACTGCTCCATATCACGCCTCATATGACTTCGAATAATACAATCCCTGAACATCGATTTGGCTTCCGAGAAAAGCATGGCACCATAGAGCAGGTGAACCGTATCACATCTGAAATTCGAACAGCCTATGAACAGCGAGAATACTGTTCTGCTATATATCTGGACATATCCCAGGCATTTGACCGATTCTGGCTGCAAGGACTTATGTATAAAATAAAACTATTACTCCCACAAAACTGTCATGAGCTGCTCAAAACTTACCTGCTTAATCGAGTGTTCACTGTAAAACAAAAAAACTTTACAACAGAAGAGTTCGAAATTAAGGCGGGCGTACCCCAAGGAAGCGTCCTCGGCCCCACCCTATATCTTCTATATACAGCAGATATCCCAACAGACCAGCGTCTAACTATGTCAACATTTGCCGATGATACAGCCATACTAAAATAATCTAGATGCCCGCTGGAGGCATCCAGAAGCCTCTCCTCTCACCTTGCACTAATAGAAAAGTGGATGGTGGACTGGCGTATAAAGATAAACGGTGAAAATTCTAAACACATTACCTTTACTCTCAACAAACAAAACTGCCCCGCTCCAACTCTAAACAATACCATAGTCCCCTCTGTGAATGAGGTCACATATCTCGGCGTCCACCTGGACAGGCGTCTTACGTGGAAAACACATATTGAAACAAAACGGGACCAATTATGACATAAATCCAGAGGACTGCACTGGCTAATCAACCCTCGTTCCCCACTTCGACTGGAATATAAAGTACTTCTCTACAATTCAGTCATAAAGCCTATCTGGAAGTATGGCTCCGAACTTTGGGGCAATGCAAGCAGTAGCAATATAGACGTTATCCAAAGGGCACAGTCTAAAGTGCTCAGAACCATCACAGGAGCTCCATGGTATATTCGCAATGAAGATATCCATAGAGACCTGGGTATACCTCTCGTCAAAGTCGAAATTTCTCAACTCCAGGAAAAATACAAAAGGAAACTCTCCACGCACCAAAATCCTCTAGCCAGATCGCTAAACCAAGTTAGTCAACAATCCCGATTCAGAAGAAATGACTGTTGAGCTATCAGCGTTTTGATAGCGACCGATTTAATAAAGACTTAATAATCCACAATTCAATTTCAATATTTTTATTGGGTCAATTTAACCCCAAAACAACGGCAGCGGCCGATCCCAACAAAACCGAATATACCAGTGCATAAAACCTAAGAGCTTGCGCAAAAGCTCCACCAAAGCTCCAAAGTGCATGCGCTACAAAAAAACAACAAAGCGCATGCGAATCTGGGAGAAACAAAAAATATGGAACAGCTGATAACGGGCAATTAGTGGACCGCTGCGGCTAGTTACACTGAGAGAATGGCACAAGTCCCAACAATGACCTTCCAGCCCGTTGACATCGGAGGCCCCATAGTATAGATGTTTACAAAGATAAACTAAATTGTTGTTAGTCTCTTAATAAGAGAAGATCCAATGAAAGATAAAAGTATAAAAAAAAGATTGGTTTTCTTCAAGCTGCCCGTGGACAGCGCGTTACAAAGACAGTATTGTCGCGATAAGTGAATATTTCCTAGCTTGTTATTTATGGTTTCCTAGCAACCTTAACCCTTTGAACTTTTTAGGCTCCACTTCGTCGTCATTACTCAGAAGTAAACTTATTTTTAGTGAGGATTTTCTGTTTTGGTCATTTTTGGCTTTTTTTTTAAATCTACCAAAATGGGTCCTGAGCACAATACTCCGCAGTAAATCGTCAATTGAAAGCAGAAGGCCAATGCATGGAACAAATTTTCAAACTATTTGAATACTCTAAAAATGTGTTTTCTGCTATTCACCACACCAAAAAATAGGAGGAACGTGGCAGAAAGCGATCAAGTTCAACGAAATTTGACTTGGGAGTTCTCTTATAAGGAAGTTAAAAAGGAAAAAATTCCTTAAAAACTACGAGAACACATGCGTAACAAGTCACACCATAGGCAACAGGGCAAGAGAGTTTGTTTTTTGAACAAAAAGCATATCGAAAGGTATACGCGAAAAACAAAACTAAACAGGAAAGAACGGTTATAGTTTAGATTTTCCACTAAATGATCCCAAGCTATATGATTTCCACCCAAAAATGTTATTAAACCTTTCACGGTATGGAGTATCTTAAAAAAATCTGATAACTGAAAATAACGTTCAGATTTCCATGTTTTTACACGGCAAACGGCTAGAAATGAAGTTCGACTTGGACTTTGCTCTGAAGCTCTGCCAGATCACAGCGATGGTCAAGGCTTGGATAATCGGGCTATTGATAATCTTGGACGGGTTGCGATTGTCTGCATAAGATATGGTCAGGAAGAGCAGAGAGTAGTTGGCTTGCTAGAAGAACAAATTCTTCATTACTCGGTTGGCCCACTTCTTGAAGTCCTTGAGGTTGGGCTAAAAAAAAAGCTAAAAACGTTCCGATCCGAGAATGAAGTCATCCAGAGAGCGCAGTGGTGACAACAGAAGAATGCCGGAAAAGGCGGCCACAGCATCGCCCACGGATGAAGTTGAGCGTGCTGACATGGTCCTTGAGTTTTTCTTCATCTTCCTTTGATCCTTCACAATCGAATTGGTGCAGTTTTCCACTTTCCAGAACTGCCGAAGAAGTTTATCGTGCCGCTCAGCCTTTGGGACCCAAATGCCGAGACGAGTTTTCTGGATTGAGGGAAAACCAGGAGATAAATGAATTTGCCCCACACAAAGCAGCTCGTAAAATAATCCAGCTCCAATAATCAAATCCATGATCTCCAGAGTCCGGCGTCTCTGTTCAAGCAAACTGGCGATGCACGACCACGAAGCCGGAAGTGCAGGCTCCACTTAGACTGTGTGGCATCATCAACCTTCTGCAACAGCACTTGGATTATTCTGCTTCGTTGTGCCCATGCCAAGGCTCGCATATGCAAATTAAATTTATCCAAAAGCTCGCGAAGCCTCGTCGCCAATGCGGATTCTACGGCCCTCAGATGCAGTATGTTAATACCATGAGCCTAAAAATTAAGCCGGCGATTACTAAACCTTTTGTTTAGCAGCTCCAAGACAACGTTATAGTTTTTATCCGTCAGCTCCAACGATCGCAGGCTCATGAAGATAAGGCCGCAACCGCTGAAGCTTCTTCACCCGACTTATAAATGGGTTTGTGTCCACCATGAAAACAGTGGCCGGAATTCAGTGGCCGGAGCTTCCTTTCAGGAGAGGAAAGCTCCAAAAATGGATTAATTTTCGCAACAACAAATTGTATGTAAATAGATGTTTATATTTCGCGCACAAATCACAAATAAAATAATTTTTTTTTATGTTTTAATTTATGTTATATTTTAAACATCGCAGCTCAAATTTTCAATAGAAAATAATTCAACTAATTATTTTCCCAATCACAATTACGTCGGGGTTCAACAAATATTAATTTACCGAACCCTTTAAAACTCTTTTCGGACAAAATATTTTTATATTCACTGATTCTGCTCTAAAATACCTTTTTTTTCTAAAGTTATTCAAGAAAAACTATTTTTAAAGAATTTCCCAAATGAAGATTTTTGAAAATTGTTTCTCCGAAAAAAAGTTCAGTCCGCGTTTGCCTTATTTTAATTTTTTAAATTTCGGACTCTGGAGATCATGGATTTGCTAATTGGTGCTGGATTATTTTACGAGCTGCTTTGTGTAGGGCAAAATTCATTTATCTCCTGGTTTGCCTTCAATCCAGAAAACTCGTCTCGGATGGGTTGTTTGTGAAGGCGAAGGCCTTGATAATATGGTCCTTTTGGCGGCTGAGCCGTCGCGGCATTTGGGTCCCAAAGGCTGAGCGGCACAATTATTCTGCTTCGCCAGTTCTGGGTAGTGGCCAAGCCAACTACTCTCTGCTCTTTCTGACCATATCTTATGCAGACAATCGCAACCCGCCCAAGATTATCAATAGCCCGATTGTCCAAGCCTCGACAATCGCTGTGATCTGGCAGTTCTTCAGAGCAAAGTCCAAGTCGAACTTCATTTCTAGCCGTTTGCCGTGTAAAAACCGGGAAATCTGAACGTTATTTTCAGTTATCAGATTTTTTTTAAGATACTCCATACCGTGATAGGTTTAATAACATTCTGGGTGGAAATCATATAGTTTGGGATCATTTAGTCGAGAATCTAAACTATAACCGTTCTTTCCTGTTTAGTTTTGTTTTTCGCGTAAACCTTTCGAAATTCTTTTTGTTCAAAAAACAAACTCTCCTTGTTGAATGATCTTGCAAACCGACTTTCTACAGCTTTTTAAAAACGGGATTGCTATGCAAATTTTCACTGTTGGGACGATTCACTTTAACATAGAGCTACGAAAACACCACAAAAACTTGTAAAATTTCATTACACACAACACGTAGTACAAACCCCACTTGGCGCCAATGTGAAATTGGGGGTCCGGAACGATGATTTTTCTCTGCTTCTCCTTCTGCATAGAGCAATTCAGCCTCCCGCGGTAGTGTATTTTGGGCAATTGGGAGGCAGTGACTTAAATGGATTTGGCCAGCTGACAAAAGGTTGAAGAACAGGCTGGCTCCAATTAGCAAGTCCACACCCTGCGGTCTGTGCAAGTTAGGATCAGCCAGAGTTACGTCGTGAGGAATCTTCCATTTCGAAATATCAATTTTAAGGCTGGGCTGACAGTCAGCAATATGAGAAACTATAACAGTCTCTAGGTTCGCGGAATATGTGGTTAGCCGAGACTTCACACACAAATTAACGGAGGCTTCATCCGTAGCAAACTCAGTGCCGCCGAGACCGGCGACCGCTACACAGCATTTGGAGCGACGAAGGTGAAGTTGACGTGCCAGCCGTGATGAGATAAGGTGAACTTGTGAACCAGAGTCTAATAACATTCTAAAAGGCAGGAAGGCACATGATCGACCACGGATGAGGATATTGGCGGTTGGCAGAACCACTTCAGTATGGCGATCCTGAGTCAAGGCGGTGTTGATTGATTGGGAAGGTGGGGTAGCAACGGCAACACCATCGGGGAAAACCAAGTCTCGTACTTCTCCACTGACTCCAGCGCCATAATGGTGGAATCCTTATTCCGCTCCGCAGCCTTCACCATATGATGCAGCGCCTCCGTCTCCTGGCAGGTCACCTCTACTCTTTTCCGCAACATTCTTTCCCGGGAGGCAGCAGATCCAATAGTTTCACATCCAGACTCCATTCCGTAAATTCCCAGCAATGAAAAAAAAACAATTTTGTTTTTTTTTTTGTAGTATTACGCAGTTTTTTCAGTTTCTGGGTCAATTCAACTGATTGAACTTCGGGCGCGATCACGTTGGGGTCGCCAAAATGTAGCGCTACCAGCTTTTTGATAGCGGCCGAATAAACAAAATTTCAAGTTCCGGTTTATAATTTATTGAGAGTTAATTCCGTGCAATATAACAAAATAGCGGTCCGTCGATAACAACTCCAAAATATACAAGTAAGAACAAGAGCTTTGGCGCAGAAGTCCTTTCAAAGCCCCCAAAGGCGCATGCACTACTGTATCAAAGATTCATCGAAGGTCCCAATGATTTTAAAGTAATAAGCAGCCGAAGTTTAGTTTATTCCTCTTTATTCTATTTAGGTCAGGAGCAGCTGTTGTTGCCGCTCCGAGCTCATAGGAGTTTCTGATTTTACAAATTTACTTAGGAGTTAAAGGAGGTCTAAGTCTCGTAGCTGCACTGCCCAAAGCGGCAGCGGAGAGACGGTTATGTATTCTTAAGTATATAGTTATGTTATGTATATATGTTCGCTTAGGCGGAGGTATGTGAACATGCATAAGGTCCACTCGTGTTACGTATTGCAATGACACAGCGGGCGATTCATATTTCGGTGCACTTAGGTTTATGACCGAGGCCTTGAATAACATAAAGACTGCGACAAAGTGTTACAGTGTGTACCCTTTAAGTACTCTTGGTACAGTGGGTGGTCGATATATATATATACAAGATATTAATTGTGCATATATGTGCATATTACATCTCCCTCCTTTTGAAAAATAACGTAATTTAATGGAGTTTTTTTCTAACATAGATGGTACAAAGTTTAATAAATGATATTAACAATAAGATAAAAAAAAAAAATTTTTTTTTTTGTTCTTTTAGGTATGCTTATCTCTTATCTCTTTTTTTTTTGATTTGGTCATTTTTCTTTTTTTATACCCTTGCAGAGGGTATTATAATTTTGGTCAAAAGTGTGCAACGCAGTGAAGGAGACATCTCCGACCTTATAAAGTATATATATTCTTGATCAGGATCACCTCCTGAGTCGATATGATCATGTCCGTCTGTCCGTCTGTCCGTCTGTCCGTCTGTCCGTCGGTCCGTCTGTCCGTCTGTCTGTTTCTACGCAAACTAGTCTCTCAGTTTTAAAGCTATCGAGTTGAAACTTTGCACACACCCTTCTTTCCTTTGCAGGCAGTATATAAGTCGGAACGGCCGGGATCGGTCGACTATATCCTATAGCTGCCATATAACTGATTGATCGGAAATGCCATAACTTTGGTGTTTTTTAAGTTAGAGGGTTGGGAGTTTCTACACATGTTATATTTGACCAAAATATCTTATGTACAAAATTTCGTAAGGATCGGCCGACTATATCCTATAGCTGTCATAGAACGATCGAAATTGGCATAACTTTGGTGTTTTTTAAGTTAGATAGATGGGATTTGGTACAGATTCAATTTTGGGAAAAAAAATCTGATTTGTCGAATTTCATAAGGATCGGCCAACTATATCCTATAGCTGTCATATAACTGATTGATCGGAAATGCTATAACTTCGTTGTTTTTCAAGTTAAAAGCATGGGAGTTTCAATGGATTCCTCTTTTGGCAAAATAATTCGATATGCCAAATTTCATAAGGATCGGCCGACTATATACGATCCGCTATATATCTAATAATATAAGATGCGTGGCGCCACCTAGCGGACTGCGACTCAACTGCAAGGGTATATCAACTTCGGCTCCGCCCGAAGTTAGCTTTCCTTTCTTGTTTTGTGTGTTTTTATGTATGTATTTATGTATGTATGAGTTAAAACGATTTTTTTAATATTCTTAAAAAAAAGAATTTAATCGTTTTTACATTTTTATTTGAGTGTCGGATTGGAACTGACACTTATGTTTCTTATAATTAATAATTACACCTATGGGTTGCTCCACCTATGGGTTGCTGCCGCGATCTCGGTCGCGGTTGCTGCTGCTGCTGGCGTCCCTCGATGTCATTGGTAGCTGATGTTGTTGCTGTAGCTTAAGTCCATATCTTCATTGCTAATTGGTCAATGCAAGTGCATTGTGTTGTTGGTGGATGCACTTGCCATTAAGTTCAGTGAGCTTTGCCAAATATTTGGGTGTTTTCTTTCTTTTGGCTTTCCCACGATCGCAAGCATAATCAATGCTTACTCAGCGCACGTGTCTTTCGATCAGTAAGCTCTTTTGCAGTTGTTATTAAGAACTTATGCGCTTGGAATTAGCGTTTTATTAGTATTATCTAGTATTAGTAGTATTATCTATGATTAATTGAAGGGAGAGGACTTCGTTAACTTTAGGGTTTACCGCTGACAGTTCCGTTCTATAGATGTTTTCGCCGATCTGTACTGTGGAGTTCCTGTGCTGGATGATGAAGGATCCTTGAAGATTAAGGTTCTTTCCGTCCAAAGACACCATTCCGTTAAAGTCGTTCATCATCAGTGTTCCTGGTAGTAATTCCTCAAAATTAGGCACATGTTGGCTGTTGATTGCCTTGCATTCCGGTGGTCTTAGGTTTAATAGAGCGCTTACGCAAGTGTCGTTGCTTAAGTCTAACAGTTTATCCGTAACACAAATGGTTCTATCATTATGCGATTCACATGGTTTCGATATCGCGAATAGTCCCTTTTTACATTTGCTTTGACTAATAGGGTTCTAAAGATTTCATTACTTATTATTGGGATACAGAAGAGCTTTATTATTCGATGCAAGTTTGACTTTTGAAAATTCTAGTAATTCTTCCATATTAATAAACAGATTATTTCCTTTATTAAAAATTTGTTCTAAAATATTGGATTCTATTGTTGAGAATATAAAAGAGTTTATAATATTTGTTTTGGCCCAAGTTATTATGTAGTATATGATATATTTCTTCTTTTACTATTTGAATTCTATATCTGAGTATATTTGCCTCTTCATTAATTATTTCGTTTGAAATTTTAGTTATTTTTAAAATGGCATTCGTTTCGTTACTTATTTGATTAATTTTCTCACTTAATTATACCCTTGCAGAGGGTATTATAATTTTGGTCAAAAGTGTGCAACGCAGTGAAGGAGACATCTCCGACCCTATAAAGTATATATATTCTTGATCAGGATCACCTCCTGAGTCGATATGAGCATGTCCGTCTGTCCGTCTGTCCGTCTGTCCGTCTGTCCGTTTCTACGCAAACTAGTCTCTCAGTTTTAAAGCTATCGAGTTGAAACTTTGCACACACCCTTCTTTCCTTTGCAGGCAGTATATAAGTCGGAACGGCCGGGATCGGTCGACTATATCCTATAGCTGCCATATAACTGATTGATCGGAAATGCCATAACTTTGGTGTTTTTTAAGTTAGAGGGTTGGGACTTTCCACACATGTTATATTTGACCAAAATATCTTGTGTGCAAAATTTCATAAGGATCGGCCGACTATATCCTACAGCTGTCATAGAACGATCGAAATTGGCATAACTTTGGTGTTTTTTAAGTTAGAAAGATGGGATTTGGTACAGATTATTCTTTTGGCAAAATAATTCGATATGCCAAATTTCATAAGGATCGGCCGACTATATACGATCCGCTATATATCTAATAATATAAGATGCGTGGCGCCACCTAGCGGACTGCGACTGAACTGCAAGGGTATATCAACTTCGGCTCCGCCCGAAGTTAGCTTTCCTTTCTTGTTTTTTATTTATTATAACCTGCTTATTATTATTTTCTAATTGTCCGTTTATTTTGTTTTTAATATCTCATGATCATGGCGGTTCGGATGTATGGATGATTTTGAATGTTCCCTCTTGTTTGGCCGCAAGTCCAGTCGCAAGTGAGATCACTTGTGAATTTGAATAATCGAGGACTGTAGACAGGCTGAGGCAAGTTGGTATGAATAGTCTGAAAGTTAGTTTCTGATGTTATTCTTGTGTATTATTTTCCCGGATTGAGTTTTTATTGTAGTGTTATTATTTTCTTTGACTGTTTCTTTTTTATAGCGTGGGGTAAGTTTGGTACCTAATCTTTTGTCGATTTTTACATGAATTGTATCTCCTGTCTCATATTGTTTTGGCTGTACTTTATCCTGATTATGGTATTCTAAGTCGGCTACCTGTTTTTTTTATTATACCCTTGCAGAGGGTATTATAATTTTCAAAAGTGTGCAACGCAGTGAAGGAGACATCTCCGACCCTATAAAGTATATATATTCTTGATCAGGATCACCTCCTGAATCGATATGAGCATGTCCGTCTGTCCGTCTATCTTTTTCTACGCAAACTAGTCTCTCAGTTTTAAAGCTATCGAGTTCAAACTTTGCATACATCCTTCTTTCCTTTGCAGGCAGTATATAAGTCGGAACGGCCGGGATCGGTCGACTATATTCTATAGCTGCCATATAACTGATTGATCGGAAATGCCATAACTTTGGTGTTTTTTAAGTTAGAGAGTTGGGACTTTCCACACATGTTATGTTTGACCAAAATATCTTATGTACAATTTCAGAAGGATCGGCCGACTATATCCTATAGCTGTCATAGAACAATCGAAATTGGCATAACTTTGGTGTTTTTTAAGTTAGAAAGATGGGATTTGGTACAGATTCTATTTTAGGAAAAACAATCTGATCTGCCAATTTTTTCCAATTTTCGGCCGACTATATACGATCCGCTATATATCTAATAATATAAGATGAGTGGCGCCACCTAGCGGACTGCGACTGAACTGCAAGGGTATATCAACTTCGGCTCCGCCCGAAGTTAGCTTTCCTTTCTTGTTTTTTTCCTGAATTTGGTCCGCTGTTTCTATTATTTTTTTCTGTAATATAAATGTTTATGTGGATGATTTCTCCTGGGTACTTAGGGATGGGAGTTGGTTGGATTGCCCCCTTTGGTGGGTGTCTATCGTATATGGATTCTCTACTTGTTTGACAGGATTGGACTATTGCCTGAATTTTCTTTTGAGCTTGTGGGAAAAGTATTTTTTAAGAATTTGTATTTTGTTTTCATTTGTGTCTCTGTGTGCCCTTTTGTGCTCTAATGTAATGATCTGATTCTGGGTTGTTTCTGAAGATGTACCTTCAACTTGATTACTAGTAAACCTAACTTTGTAAGACTTGAAGTGCGTAGGATAAATAGTTTGAATTTTTCCCATTATTTCTTCTGAAGTGTAGATACCATTGATAATTCTGGGATCTAATCGGGCTCTGAGTATATTAATGATTTCCTGTTCTGTGTAAGAAATCTTTTTTATTATATGGCGATGAAAAGTTGGAAATGGAATTTCGAAGTTATACGCATCAGAGTTTTCTTTTAATAAAAAAATTTGGTTTTTAAATGCGTTGATCGGGGCTTCTACTGAGAATATTAGATTATGTGAGGAACTTTCGTCGCTGTGGATTGTAGAGTCTGAATGGATTGAATTAACTTCTGGTCGGGCTCTGGATAGGGCGTCGTCTACTACGTTAGCTACACCGGGCTTTTACTTAATTTCTGGAGTTGGGACTTTCCACACATGTTATGTTTGACCAAAATATCTTATGTACAAAATTTCAGAAGGATCGGCCGACTATATCCTATAGCTGTCATAGAACAATCGAAATTGGCATAACTTTGGTGTTTTTTAAGTTAGAAAGATGGGATTTGGTACAGATTCTATTTTGGGAAAAACAATCTGATCTGCCAATTTTTTCCAATTTTCGGCCGACTATATACGATCCGCTATATATCTAATAATATAAGATGAGTGGCGCCACCTAGCGGACTGCGACTGAACTGCAAGGGTATATCAACTTCGGCTCCGCCCGAAGTTAGCTTTCCTTTCTTGTTTTTTTCCTGAATTTGGTCCGCTGTTTCTATTATTTTTTTCTGTAATACAAATGTTTATGTGGATGATTTCTCCTGGGTACTTAGGGATGGGAGTTGGTTGGATTGCCCCCTTTGGTGGGTGTCTATCGTATATGGATTCTCTACTTGTTTGACAGGATTGGACTATTGCCTGAATTTTCTTTTGAGCTTGTGGGAAAAGTATTTTTTAAGAATTTGTATTTTGTTTTCATTTTTGTCTCTGTGTGCCCTTTTGTGCTCTAATGTAATGATCTGATTCTGGGTTGTTTCTGAAGATGTACCTTCAACTTGATTACTAGTAAACCTTACTTTGTAAGACTTGAAGTGCGTAGGATAAATAGTTTGAATTTTTCCCATTATTTCTTCTGAAGTGTAGATACCATTGATAATTCTGGGATCTAATCGGGCTCTGAGTATATTAATGATTTCCTGTTCTGTGTAAGAAATCTTTTTTATTATATGGCGATGAAAAGTTGGAAATGGAATTTCGAAGTTATACGCATCAGAGTTTTCTTTTAATAAAAAAATTTGGTTTTTAAATGCGTTGATCGGGGCTTCTACTGAGAATATTAGATTATGTGAGGAACTTTCGTCGCTGTGGATTGTAGAGTCTGAATGGATTGAATTAACTTCTGGTCGGGCTCTGGATAGGGCGTCTGCTACTACGTTAGCTACACCGGGCTTTTATTTAATTTCTGGGCTGTATTCGCCGATAATGTCCCTCCAGCGTTTTAGCTTGGCATTGTGGTTATTTGCACTATTTGAAAAGGTCACGGGTTGGTGGTCTGTATAAATTGTCACTTTCGAATATCCGTACAGATAATTTCTTAAGCTTTGGAGAGCCCATACGATGGCTAACATTTCCCTTTCGTTCGTTACGTAATTCGAGAGGGTACGGGATATGAATGTTATTGGTCTATGGTTCTGTTCTAAAACGGCTCCTATGGCAAAATTTGATGCGTCTGTGGTGAATTGGAATTCCTTCGTGAAGTCTGGGTACGCTAATGTTACATCCCTAGATATAAGTGTGTTTTTAAGTTTTTCGAATGCACCCGTTGCTTCTTTGTCTAGGTCAGTGGTTCCCAAACTTTTTTCTGTCATGGACCCCTTTGAGGACTTTGCAGGATCCGGTGGACCCCCTTCAGCACTCCCTAACAAATAACCGCAAATCTCCTCGTTCTGTGATATTCAATCTGTTCCTTTTTTTTGTTAATAAGTTTGTAACGGCACTAAAACTTTTTTCGACGAGATATGATGAGGGAAACGCTATGAGAAGCTTTTGCGTGATTGCCCACAGGATATTTTTTAGGTATTTCTGCCTGCAACCAAAATTTCTGATACCCTTTTTTAAATGTCACTTTCAGCTCCTCATTAGTGCTGAGCTCGAGTAGCTCCTCTTGTAATATCACATTCTCCACTTCTGTTTCATCAAATGGATTTATGATCCATGGTGGTATTTCCATCGACAGAATGTCTTCAAATCTAGTATGAAAATCACCATGCAGGGCAATCAAATGTTGAATGTATGTCTGAATATCTTCATCAAGGCATTCTACCTGCGATAAGTTTGAAAACTGTGAAAATTCGCGCCGACCAATATTTCCCTTCATAAACTTCAATTTACCAATAAAAGCTGAAATTACACTCTTTGTTGTTATTAAATTAAGGCTGTCCCCTTGTAATTGTAAGTTGAGCTCATTAAATTTTTGAAACAAATCTGTCAAATAGGCGACGTCTGCTTTAAAATTGATTAGGTTTTTTTTTAAATCAGGATCTTTACTGCCCAGAAATTCCTGTCCTGAGTTGAAAAGTGAATAAAATCTTGATAAGCATGCACCTTTCGACAACCAGCGTACTTCGGTATGTAACAGCAATCGTTGGAAATCTTCATCATTTTCATCGCACAATTGTGTGAATAAGCTCGTATTTAATGCATTGCTTCTAATTTTGTTAACTGCATTAAGCACAAATTGAAGCGATTGGTGCAATCTGTCACTTAAATTTTTCGCTACTAGATGTTGTCGGTGGATAACACAATGAATTGTAGTTACCTCTGGTATAATTCTTTTAAGATGGCTTATAAACCCACGATATCGCCCGACCATGGCAGGAGCTCCATCTGTTGCCACCGAAATAACGTTTGTGAATGGAATCGATTTTTCTTTAAAAAAATCACTGAGAACAGCAAATATTGATTCACCTTTAGTGTCCGTCTTCAAAGTTCTTGCAAATAGTAGCTCTTCATGGATTTCTTCGCCCATAACAAATCGAACATATGCCAATAATAATGCTTCGTTGCCAGGTAAAGTTGACTCGTCCAGTTGAATAGAAAAATGAGTTGTTTGCAGATAATCACACAAGAAACTTTCAACATCAGAGCTCATTTCATCAATACGTCTTTGTACAGTGTTGTTACTCAACGGAATTTTTTTTGAATATGTCTAATGAAGATTTGTGCAGAACAGTTTTTAAGACCTCTTCAACAGCAGGTAAAATTAACTGTTCTCCAATGGTGTGCGGTTTTCCAGATTTTGCTATGAGTAATGAGATATTGTAAGATGCCCGCAAGCCATCATCATTGCTTTCAGACGTTGAAGCAAACATACTGTGCACGGTGGGTCTTTTTTCATATTTTTCTTTTAATGTTTGGAAATATTTTAAATCTTTATCTTTTTTATCTGAATGACACCTTCTTAGGTGCTCTTCCAGCTTTGATGGTTTCATGGAGTCATTGCCCAAAACTTTGTTGCATAAAATGCATGTGGGCAACCGTTTGTCTGCCTGTGATGGAAGAAAACCAAATTTTAAATATTCAACACTATACTGACGACACTTCTTCTTAGATTCGGTCATGTTTCGTATCAATTACCAATCTGCAATGTAAACAATAAATAAAAAACCGAACAATCAAATACCTATTGAACTTATATACTTCCATAAAATAATATATTATTATAAATATACCTATCTCATATAGAGTAAGGTTGGTTGGAAGAGATTTCTTTCCATTTAATTAACATTTTTTGTAAAAAAAATTGTAAAGTAAATAATATATGAAATAAAAATACAACTCGTTAATTAAATAACGCAAAACCTTACAGTAGTTTGTCGAAAATCAAGAGAAGAATCGATTCCACTAATAAAAACATTAGGGTAAAATTTTATCCAACAAAATTGAAATTATGCCGTGTTTGATTATTACTCAACTTTTGATTAACACAGGTCTTACGCTTTTTGATTAACACGTTATTGTATATACCCATTACTTTTTTATTGTTTTTATCCCACAGGAAGGTGATACTACTCATGATAATAAACAACTTTTCCTATGAAGCCGCTTCCGAAATCTCGAAAAAAATCTGTTTTTCCATACTTCCATTTCTCGAGATTTCATAGGGAAAGTTATTTATTTACATGAGTTGAATCACTTTCCCGCGAGAACAAAACGATAAAAAAGTCACGGTGTATGCATATAACAAATAGGCAGGTATGTACTTATACTTACTTTTGCGATACTGGTAATCACTAGGTAATATCGATTCACTTTACTTTTAGAAAGTGTGGAAACAAATTATGGCACTAATATCGATTCAGATTTCCTTATGACATTTCGGAAATGAGAAACGTTTCTCCTTGACATTCGTATTTATAAACAAATTCATTTGCACGTTTGTAGAGGTGCAGAACTTGCTGAGCTTCTCGATGTTTTTTAAAATACATCGATGTTTTTCATTTTTCCAAAACATCGAGGTATCGATGTTTCCATCGATGTTTTCTGCACCTCTACACGTTTGAACAAGTATTGCGGACGGGACGGTTGCCGGCAGCGGCGCGTCGACGACAAGTCTCGACGCGTTGTACTGAATATGGAACAAATTTTTACAATTTTACAGGGTTTTACAAGTAACAGTCGCTGAGCTTCTCAAAATATTATCTGCCTATAGTGATAGAAGTCAAGCCAATATCTTAGTTCTTCACTATCGAAACCAAATTAATTTTCATTCACCCCCGCTTACAAAGTGTAGACCCCCATTTTTTGTTAGACCCAACGTAGACCCCCGTCGAGTCTCCCGTGGACCCCTGGGGGTCCACCTGGACCACTTTGGGAACTACTGGTCTAGGTTAATAGCTATTCTGCTTGACTTGTATTTGGATACGCGTCCTTCTTCTCCCTTTAAGAGGACAGTTAAAGGTTTGGCAATCTTCGCATAATCTTTAATAAATCTCCTATAATAGCTTGTCATTCCTAAAAATGATCGAAGTTCCTTTAGTGTTTTAGGTATTGGAAAGTTTTTAATTGTCTTGATTTTTTCGATGTTGGTTTTAACTCCCTCTTCTGAAATGGTGTATCCCAGAAAATCGACTTCTTTTTTGAAAAAGTGGCATTTGTCGATTTGTATCCTCATATTGGCTTTTTGTTATGTTAGAAACACTTTGTTCAAGTTTTCAGCATGATCGTTTTCTGTTTTGCTGAAAACGATGATGTCGTCAACGTACACATAACAGATTTTCCCTATGTGTTCTCGCAAAATGTCATCTAAAGCTCTTTGAAATATGGCTGGTGAATTTTTTAATCCAAATGGTAATCTGGTAAATTCGTATTTGCCTCCATTCACTGCCACTTTTTAAGTCTAGTACTGAGACGAATCTGTTGTTTCCTAGTTGTGCGATTATTTCGCCTATTTCAGGAATGGGGTACCGATCGGATATTGTTACCTCATTGAGCTTTCTATAGTCAATAACTAGCCTGTATTTTTGTTTATCATTAGTGTCGGTTTTTTTCGGGACTACCCAAACTGGTGCATTATAGGGTGACCGTGAGGGTCTAATAATGCCATCCTGCAGCATTTCTTGAATTTGTTGTTCTACTTCTTGTCTAAGCGATGCCGGATATGGGTAGTGCTTTCCGTAGACAGGGGTATCGGAGGAAGTTCTAATTTCACCTACAACTCTGGTAGTGTAAGTTAGTTTAGTTTCAGGATCGGCGAAAACGTTTTTATGGGTGTCGGTAAATTTTTTGATTATTTCTCTTTGAGTTTCTGTCATATGTTCGTCTGTTGTTCTGATCTTGTTTACGGCTTGTGCCTCTAATTGATGGATTTTAATTTTCCTATTATTTTCCAACAGCAGAATATCATTTTAAACGTCTATTATTGCCCCTAGTTTTTTCATAGTGTCGTACTAGTTTCGCTTGAATGTAATTTTGATTTGAGCCGGTGTCAATCAAGAATTTCAGAGTTTTGCCGTTCCCGATAGTTACCTTAAAATAGGGTAAGGAGGAACGGTTTATTCTAAAAAATATAGTTCTGACATATCAATGGATTCCTGTTGTTCCCTCTTGTTTGGCCGCAAGTCCAGTCTCAAGTGAGATCACTTGTGAATTTGAATAATCGAGGACTGTAGACAGGCTGAGGCAAGTTGGTATGAATAGTCTGAAAGTTAGTTTCTGATGTTATTCTTGTGTATTATTTTCCCGGATTGAGTTTTTATTGTAGTGTTATTATTTTCTTTGACTGTTTCTTTTTTATAGCGTGGGGTAAGTTTGGTACCTAATCTTTTGTCGATTTTTACATGAATTGTATCTCCTGTCTCATATTGTTTTGGCTGTACTTTATCCTGATTATGGTATTCTAAGTCGGCTACCTGTTTTTTTTATTATACCCTTGCAGAGGGTATTATAATTTTCAAAAGTGTGCACCGCAGTGAAGGAGACATCTCCGACCCTATAAAGTATATATATTCTTGATCAGGATCACCTCCTGAATCGATATGAGCATGTCCGTCTGTCCGTCTATCTTTTTCTACGCAAACTAGTCTCTCAGTTTTAAAGCTATCGAGTTCAAACTTTGCATACATCCTTCTTTCCTTTGCAGGCAGTATATAAGTCGGAACGGCCGGGATCGGTCGACTATATTCTATAGCTGCCATATAACTGATTGATCGGAAATGCCATAACTTTGGTGTTTTTTAAGTTAGAGAGTTGGGACTTTCCACACATGTTATGTTTGACCAAAATATCTTATGTACAATTTCAGAAGGATCGGCCGACTATATCCTATAGCTGTCATAGAACAATCGAAATTGGCATAACTTTGGTGTTTTTTAAGTTAGAAAGATGGGATTTGGTACAGATTCTATTTTAGGAAAAACAATCTGATCTGCCAATTTTTTCCAATTTTCGGCCGACTATATACGATCCGCTATATATCTAATAATATAAGATGAGTGGCGCCACCTAGCGGACTGCGACTGAACTGCAAGGGTATATCAACTTCGGCTCCGCCCGAAGTTAGCTTTCCTTTCTTGTTTTTTTCCTGAATTTGGTCCGCTGTTTCTATTATTTTTTTCTGTAATATAAATGTTTATGTGGATGATTTCTCCTGGGTACTTAGGGATGGGAGTTGGTTGGATTGCCCCCTTTGGTGGGTGTCTATCGTATATGGATTCTCTACTTGTTTGACAGGATTGGACTATTGCCTGAATTTTCTTTTGAGCTTGTGGGAAAAGTATTTTTTAAGAATTTGTATTTTGTTTTCATTTGTGTCTCTGTGTGCCCTTTTGTGCTCTAATGTAATGATCTGATTCTGGGTTGTTTCTGAAGATGTACCTTCAACTTGATTACTAGTAAACCTAACTTTGTAAGACTTGAAGTGCGTAGGATAAATAGTTTGAATTTTTCCCATTATTTCTTCTGAAGTGTAGATACCATTGATAATTCTGGGATCTAATCGGGCTCTGGGTATATTAATGATTTCCTGTTCTGTGTAAGAAATCTTTTTTATTATATGGCGATGAAAAGTTGGAAATGGAATTTCGAAGTTATACGCATCAGAGTTTTCTTTTAATAAAAAAATTTGGTTTTTAAATGCGTTGATCGGGGCTTCTACTGAGAATATTAGATTATGTGAGGAACTTTCGTCGCTGTGGATTGTAGAGTCTGAATGGATTGAATTAACTTCTGGTCGGGCTCTGGATAGGGCGTCGTCTACTACGTTAGCTACACCGGGCTTTTACTTAATTTCTGGAGTTGGGACTTTCCACACATGTTATGTTTGACCAAAATATCTTATGTACAAAATTTCAGAAGGATCGGCCGACTATATCCTATAGCTGTCATAGAACAATCGAAATTGGCATAACTTTGGTGTTTTTTAAGTTAGAAAGATGGGATTTGGTACAGATTCTATTTTGGGAAAAACAATCTGATCTGCCAATTTTTTCCAATTTTCGGCCGACTATATACGATCCGCTATATATCTAATAATATAAGATGAGTGGCGCCACCTAGCGGACTGCGACTGAACTGCAAGGGTATATCAACTTCGGCTCCGCCCGAAGTTAGCTTTCCTTTCTTGTTTTTTTCCTGAATTTGGTCCGCTGTTTCTATTATTTTTTTCTGTAATACAAATGTTTATGTGGATGATTTCTCCTGGGTACTTAGGGATGGGAGTTGGTTGGATTGCCCCCTTTGGTGGGTGTCTATCGTATATGGATTCTCTACTTGTTTGACAGGATTGGACTATTGCCTGAATTTTCTTTTGAGCTTGTGGGAAAAGTATTTTTTAAGAATTTGTATTTTGTTTTCATTTTTGTCTCTGTGTGCCCTTTTGTGCTCTAATGTAATGATCTGATTCTGGGTTGTTTCTGAAGATGTACCTTCAACTTGATTACTAGTAAACCTTACTTTGTAAGACTTGAAGTGCGTAGGATAAATAGTTTGAATTTTTCCCATTATTTCTTCTGAAGTGTAGATACCATTGATAATTCTGGGATCTAATCGGGCTCTGAGTATATTAATGATTTCCTGTTCTGTGTAAGAAATCTTTTTTATTATATGGCGATGAAAAGTTGGAAATGGAATTTCGAAGTTATACGCATCAGAGTTTTCTTTTAATAAAAAAATTTGGTTTTTAAATGCGTTGATCGGGGCTTCTACTGAGAATATTAGATTATGTGAGGAACTTTCGTCGCTGTGGATTGTAGAGTCTGAATGGATTGAATTAACTTCTGGTCGGGCTCTGGATAGGGCGTCTGCTACTACGTTAGCTACACCGGGCTTTTATTTAATTTCTGGGCTGTATTCGCCGATAATGTCCCTCCAGCGTTTTAGCTTGGCATTGTGGTTATTTGCACTATTTGAAAAGGTCACGGGTTGGTGGTCTGTATAAATTGTCACTTTCGAATATCCGTACAGATAATTTCTTAAGCTTTGGAGAGCCCATACGATGGCTAACATTTCCCTTTCGTTCGTTACGTAATTCGAGAGGGTACGGGATATGAATGTTATTGGTCTATGGTTCTGTTCTAAAACGGCTCCTATGGCAAAATTTGATGCGTCTGTGGTGAATTGGAATTCCTTCGTGAAGTCTGGGTACGCTAATGTTACATCCCTAGATATAAGTGTGTTTTTAAGTTTTTCGAATGCACCCGTTGCTTCTTTGTCTAGGTTAATAGCTATTCTGTTTGACTTGTATTTGGATACGCGTTCTTCTTCTCCCTTTAAGAGGACAGTTAAAGGTTTGGCAATCTTCGCATAATCTTTAATAAATCTCCTATAATAGCTTGTCATTCCTAAAAATGATCGAAGTTCCTTTAGTGTTTTAGGTATTGGAAAGTTTTTAATTGTCTTGATTTTTTCGATGTTGGTTTTAACTCCCTCTTCTGAAATGGTGTATCCCAGAAAATCGACTTCTTTTTTGAAAAAGTGGCATTTGTCGATTTGTATCCTCATATTGGCTTTTTGTTATGTTAGAAACACTTTGTTCAAGTTTTCAGCATGATCGTTTTCTGTTTTGCTGAAAACGATGATGTCGTCAACGTACACATAACAGATTTTCCCTATGTGTTCTCGCAAAATGTCATCTAAAGCTCTTTGAAATATGGCTGGTGAATTTTTTAATCCAAATGGTAATCTGGTAAATTCGTATTTGCCTCCATTCACTGCCACTTTTTAAGTCTAGTACTGAGACGAATCTGTTGTTTCCTAGTTGTGCGATTATTTCGCCTATTTCAGGAATGGGGTACCGATCGGATATTGTTACCTCATTGAGCTTTCTATAGTCAATAACTAGCCTGTATTTTTGTTTATCATTAGTGTCGGTTTTTTTCGGGACTACCCAAACTGGTGCATTATAGGGTGACCGTGAGGGTCTAATAATGCCATCCTGCAGCATTTCTTGAATTTTTTGTTCTACTTCTTGTCTAAGCGATGCCGGATATGGGTAGTGCTTTCCGTAGACAGGGGTATCGGAGGAAGTTCTAATTTCACCTACAACTCTGGTAGTGTAAGTTAGTTTAGTTTCAGGATCGGCGAAAACGTTTTTATGGGTGTCGGTAAATTTTTTGATTATTTCTCTTTGAGTTTCTGTCATATGTTCGTCTGTTGTTCTGATCTTGTTTACGGCTTGTGCCTCTAATTGATGGATTTTAATTTTCCTATTATTTTCCAACAGCTGAATATCATTTTAAACGTCTATTATTGCCCCTAGTTTTTTCATAGTGTCGTACTAGTTTCGCTTGAATGTAATTTTGATTTGAGCCGGTGTCAATCAAGAATTTCAGAGTTTTGCCGTACCCGATAGTTACCTTAAAATAGAGTAAGGAGGAACGGTTTATTCTAAAAAATATAGTTCTGACATATCAATGGATTCCTGTTGTTCCCTCTTGTTTGGCCGCAAGTCCAGTCTCAAGTGAGATCACTTGTGAATTTGAATAATCGAGGACTGTAGACAGGCTGAGGCAAGTTGGTATGAATAGTCTGAAAGTTAGTTTCTGATGTTATTCTTGTGTATTATTTTCCCGGATTGAGTTTTTATTGTAGTGTTATTATTTTCTTTGACTGTTTCTTTTTTATAGCGTGGGGTAAGTTTGGTACCTAATCTTTTGTCGATTTTTACATGAATTGTATCTCCTGTCTCATATTGTTTTGGCTGTACTTTATCCTGATTATGGTATTCTAAGTCGGCTACCTGTTTTTTTTATTATACCCTTGCAGAGGGTATTATAATTTTCAAAAGTGTGCAACGCAGTGAAGGAGACATCTCCGACCCTATAAAGTATATATATTCTTGATCAGGATCACCTCCTGAATCGATATGAGCATGTCCGTCTGTCCGTCTATCTTTTTCTACGCAAACTAGTCTCTCAGTTTTAAAGCTATCGAGTTCAAACTTTGCATACATCCTTCTTTCCTTTGCAGGCAGTATATAAGTCGGAACGGCCGGGATCGGTCGACTATATTCTATAGCTGCCATATAACTGATTGATCGGAAATGCCATAACTTTGGTGTTTTTTAAGTTAGAGAGTTGGGACTTTCCACACATGTTATGTTTGACCAAAATATCTTATGTACAAAATTTCAGAAGGATCGGCCGACTATATCCTATAGCTGTCATAGAACAATCGAAATTGGCATAACTTTGGTGTTTTTTAAGTTAGAAAGATGGGATTTGGTACAGATTCTATTTTGGGAAAAACAATCTGATCTGCCAATTTTTTCCAATTTTCGGCCGACTATATACGATCCGCTATATATCTAATAATATAAGATGAGTGGCGCCACCTAGCGGACTGCGACTGAACTGCAAGGGTATATCATCTTCGGCTCCGCCCGAAGTTAGCTTTCCTTTCTTGTTTTTTTCCTGAATTTGGTCCGCTGTTTCTATTATTTTTTTCTGTAATATAAATGTTTATGTGGATGATTTCTCCTGGGTACTTAGGGATGGGAGTTGGTTGGATTGCCCCCTTTGGTGGGTGTCTATCGTATATGGATTCTCTACTTGTTTGACAGGATTGGACTATTGCCTGAATTTTCTTTTGAGCTTGTGGGAAAAGTATTTTTTAAGAATTTGTATTTTGTTTTCATTTGTGTCTCTGTGTGCCCTTTTGTGCTCTAATGTAATGATCTGATTCTGGGTTGTTTCTGAAGATGTACCTTCAACTTGATTACTAGTAAACCTAACTTTGTAAGACTTGAAGTGCGTAGGATAAATAGTTTGAATTTTTCCCATTATTTCTTCTGAAGTGTAGATACCATTGATAATTCTGGGATCTAATCGGGCTCTGAGTATATTAATGATTTCCTGTTCTGTGTAAGAAATCTTTTTTATTATATGGCGATGAAAAGTTGGAAATGGAATTTCGAAGTTATACGCATCAGAGTTTTCTTTTAATAAAAAAATTTGGTTTTTAAATGCGTTGATCGGGGCTTCTACTGAGAATATTAGATTATGTGAGGAACTTTCGTCGCTGTGGATTGTAGAGTCTGAATGGATTGAATTAACTTCTGGTCGGGCTCTGGATAGGGCGTCTGCTACTACGTTAGCTACACCGGGCTTTTATTTAATTTTTGGGCTGTATTTGCCGATAATGTCCCTCCAGCATTTTAGCTTGGCATTGTGGTTATTTGCACTATTTGAAAAGGTCACGGGTTGGTGATCTGTATAAATTGTCACTTTCGAATATCCGTACAGATAATTTCTTAAGCTTTGGAGAGCCCATACGATGGCTAACATTTCCCTTTCGTTCGTTACGTAATTCGAGAGGGTACGGGATATGAATGTTATTGGTCTATGGTTCTGTTCTAAAACGGCTCCTATGGCAAAATTTGATGCGTCTGTGGTGAATTGGAATTCCTTCGTGAAGTCTGGGTACGCTAATGTTACATCCCTAGATATAAGTGTGTTTTTAAGTTTTTCGAATGCACCCGTTGCTTCTTTGTCTAGGTTAATAGCTATTCTGCTTGACTTGTATTTGGATACGCGTCCTTCTTCTCCCTTTAAGAGGACAGTTAAAGGTTTGGCAATCTTCGCATAATCTTTAATAAATCTCCTATAATAGCTTGTCATTCCTAAAAATGATAGAAGTTCCTTTAGTGTTTTAGGTATTGGAAAGTTTTTAATTGTCTTGATTTTTTCGATGTTGGTTTTAACTCCCTCTTCTGAAATCGTGTATCCCAGAAAATCGACTTCTTTTTTGAAAAAGTGGCATTTGTCGATTTGTATCCTCATATTGGCTTTTTGTTATGTTAGAAACACTTTGTTCAAGTTTTCAGCATGATCGTTTTCTGTTTTGCTGAAAACGATGATGTCGTCAACGTACACATAACAGATTTTCCCTATGTGTTCTCGCAAAATGTCATCTAAAGCTCTTTGAAATATGGCTGGTGAATTTTTTAATCCAAATGGTAATCTGGTAAATTCGTATTTGCCTCCATTCACTGCCACTTTTTAAGTCTAGTACTGAGACGAATCTGTTGTTTCCTAGTTGTGCGATTATTTCGCCTATTTCAGGAATGGGGTACCGATCGGATATTGTTACCTCATTGAGCTTTCTATAGTCAATAACTAGCCTGTATTTTTGTTTATCATTAGTGTCGGTTTTTTTCGGGACTACCCAAACTGGTGCATTATAGGGTGACCGTGAGGGTCTAATAATGCCATCCTGCAGCATTTCTTGAATTTTTTGTTCTACTTCTTGTCTAAGCGATGCCGGATATGGGTAGTGCTTTCCGTAGACAGGGGTATCGGAGGAAGTTCTAATTTCACCTACAACTCTGGTAGTGTAAGTTAGTTTAGTTTCAGGATCGGCGAAAACGTTTTTATGGGTGTCGGTAAATTTTTTGATTATTTCTCTTTGAGTTTCTGTCATATGTTCGTCTGTTGTTCTGATCTTGTTTACGGCTTGTGCCTCTAATTGATGGATTTTAATTTTCCTATTATTTTCCAACAGCTGAATATCATTTTAAACGTCTATTATTGCCCCTAGTTTTTTCATAGTGTCGTACTAGTTTCGCTTGAATGTAATTTTGATTTGAGCCGGTGTCAATCAAGAATTTCAGAGTTTTGCCGTACCCGATAGTTACCTTAAAATAGGGTAAGGAGGAACGGTTTATTCTAAAAAATATAGTTCTGACATATCAATGGATTCCTGTTGTTCCCTCTTGTTTGGCCGCAAGTCCAGTCTCAAGTGAGATCACTTGTGAATTTGAATAATCGAGGACTGTAGACAGGCTGAGGCAAGTTGGTATGAATAGTCTGAAAGTTAGTTTCTGATGTTATTCTTGTGTATTATTTTCCCGGATTGAGTTTTTATTGTAGTGTTATTATTTTCTTTGACTGTTTCTTTTTTATAGCGTGGGGTAAGTTTGGTACCTAATCTTTTGTCGATTTTTACATGAATTGTATCTCCTGTCTCATATTGTTTTGGCTGTACTTTATCCTGATTATGGTATTCTAAGTCGGCTACCTGTTTTTTTTATTATACCCTTGCAGAGGGTATTATAATTTTCAAAAGTGTGCAACGCAGTGAAGGAGACATCTCCGACCCTATAAAGTATATATATTCTTGATCAGGATCACCTCCTGAATCGATATGAGCATGTCCGTCTGTCCGTCTATCTTTTTCTACGCAAACTAGTCTCTCAGTTTTAAAGCTATCGAGTTCAAACTTTGCATACATCCTTCTTTCCTTTGCAGGCAGTATATAAGTCGGAACGGCCGGGATCGGTCGACTATATTCTATAGCTGCCATATAACTGATTGATCGGAAATGCCATAACTTTGGTGTTTTTTAAGTTAGAGAGTTGGGACTTTCCACACATGTTATGTTTGACCAAAATATCTTATGTACAAAATTTCAGAAGGATCGGCCGACTATATCCTATAGCTGTCATAGAACAATCGAAATTGGCATAACTTTGGTGTTTTTTAAGTTAGAAAGATGGGATTTGGTACAGATTCTATTTTGGGAAAAACAATCTGATCTGCCAATTTTTTCCAATTTTCGGCCGACTATATACGATCCGCTATATATCTAATAATATAAGATGAGTGGCGCCACCTAGCGGACTGCGACTGAACTGCAAGGGTATATCATCTTCGGCTCCGCCCGAAGTTAGCTTTCCTTTCTTGTTTTTTTCCTGAATTTGGTCCGCTGTTTCTATTATTTTTTTCTGTAATATAAATGTTTATGTGGATGATTTCTCCTGGGTACTTAGGGATGGGAGTTGGTTGGATTGCCCCCTTTGGTGGGTGTCTATCGTATATGGATTCTCTACTTGTTTGACAGGATTGGACTATTGCCTGAATTTTCTTTTGAGCTTGTGGGAAAAGTATTTTTTAAGAATTTGTATTTTGTTTTCATTTGTGTCTCTGTGTGCCCTTTTGTGCTCTAATGTAATGATCTGATTCTGGGTTGTTTCTGAAGATGTACCTTCAACTTGATTACTAGTAAACCTAACTTTGTAAGACTTGAAGTGCGTAGGATAAATAGTTTGAATTTTTCCCATTATTTCTTCTGAAGTGTAGATACCATTGATAATTCTGGGATCTAATCGGGCTTTGAGTATATTAATGATTTCCTGTTCTGTGTAAGAAATCTTTTTTATTATATGGCGATGAAAAGTTGGAAATGGAATTTCGAAGTTATACGCATCAGAGTTTTCTTTTAATAAAAAAATTTGGTTTTTAAATGCGTTGATCGGGGCTTCTACTGAGAATATTAGATTATGTGAGGAACTTTCGTCGCTGTGGATTGTAGAGTCTGAATGGATTGAATTAACTTCTGGTCGGGCTCTGGATAGGGCGTCTGCTACTACGTTAGCTACACCGGGCTTTTATTTAATTTTTGGGCTGTATTTGCCGATAATGTCCCTCCAGCATTTTAGCTTGGCATTGTGGTTATTTGCACTATTTGAAAAGGTCACGGGTTGGTGATCTGTATAAATTGTCACTTTCGAATATCCGTACAGATAATTTCTTAAGCTTTGGAGAGCCCATACGATGGCTAACATTTCCCTTTCGTTCGTTACGTAATTCGAGAGGGTACGGGATATGAATGTTATTGGTCTATGGTTCTGTTCTAAAACGGCTCCTATGGCAAAATTTGATGCGTCTGTGGTGAATTGGAATTCCTTCGTGAAGTCTGGGTACGCTAATGTTACATCCCTAGATATAAGTGTGTTTTTAAGTTTTTCGAATGCACCCGTTGCTTCTTTGTCTAGGTTAATAGCTATTCTGCTTGACTTGTATTTGGATACGCGTCCTTCTTCTCCCTTTAAGAGGACAGTTAAAGGTTTGGCAATCTTCGCATAATCTTTAATAAATCTCCTATAATAGCTTGTCATTCCTAAAAATGATAGAAGTTCCTTTAGTGTTTTAGGTATTGGAAAGTTTTTAATTGTCTTGATTTTTTCGATGTTGGTTTTAACTCCCTCTTCTGAAATCGTGTATCCCAGAAAATCGACTTCTTTTTTGAAAAAGTGGCATTTGTCGATTTGTATCCTCATATTGGCTTTTTGTTATGTTAGAAACACTTTGTTCAAGTTTTCAGCATGATCGTTTTCTGTTTTGCTGAAAACGATGATGTCGTCAACGTACACATAACAGATTTTCCCTATGTGTTCTCGCAAAATGTCATCTAAAGCTCTTTGAAATATGGCTGGTGAATTTTTTAATCCAAATGGTAATCTGGTAAATTCGTATTTGCCTCCATTCACTGCCACTTTTTAAGTCTAGTACTGAGACGAATCTGTTGTTTCCTAGTTGTGCGATTATTTCGCCTATTTCAGGAATGGGGTACCGATCGGATATTGTTACCTCATTGAGCTTTCTATAGTCAATAACTAGCCTGTATTTTTGTTTATCATTAGTGTCGGTTTTTTTCGGGACTACCCAAACTGGTGCATTATAGGGTGACCGTGAGGGTCTAATAATGCCATCCTGCAGCATTTCTTGAATTTGTTGTTCTACTTCTTGTCTAAGCGATGCCGGATATGGGTAGTGCTTTCCGTAGACAGGGGTATCGGAGGAAGTTCTAATTTCACCTACAACTCTGGTAGTGTAAGTTAGTTTAGTTTCAGGATCGGCGAAAACGTTTTTATGGGTGTCGGTAAATTTTTTGATTATTTCTCTTTGAGTTTCTGTCATATGTTCGTCTGTTGTTCTGATCTTGTTTACGGCTTGTGCCTCTAATTGATGGATTTTAATTTTCCTATTATTTTCCAACAGCAGAATATCATTTTAAACGTCTATTATTGCCCCTAGTTTTTTCATAGTGTCGTACTAGTTTCGCTTGAATGTAATTTTGATTTGAGCCGGTGTCAATCAAGAATTTCAGAGTTTTGCCGTTCCCGATAGTTACCTTAAAATAGGGTAAGGAGGAACGGTTTATTCTAAAAAATATAGTTCTGACATATCAATGGATTCCTGTTGTTCCCTCTTGTTTGGCCGCAAGTCCAGTCTCAAGTGAGATCACTTGTGAATTTGAATAATCGAGGACTGTAGACAGGCTGAGGCAAGTTGGTATGAATAGTCTGAAAGTTAGTTTCTGATGTTATTCTTGTGTATTATTTTCCCGGATTGAGTTTTTATTGTAGTGTTATTATTTTCTTTGACTGTTTCTTTTTTATAGCGTGGGGTAAGTTTGGTACCTAATCTTTTGTCGATTTTTACATGAATTGTATCTCCTGTCTCATATTGTTTTGGCTGTACTTTATCCTGATTATGGTATTCTAAGTCGGCTACCTGTTTTTTTTATTATACCCTTGCAGAGGGTATTATAATTTTCAAAAGTGTGCACCGCAGTGAAGGAGACATCTCCGACCCTATAAAGTATATATATTCTTGATCAGGATCACCTCCTGAATCGATATGAGCATGTCCGTCTGTCCGTCTATCTTTTTCTACGCAAACTAGTCTCTCAGTTTTAAAGCTATCGAGTTCAAACTTTGCATACATCCTTCTTTCCTTTGCAGGCAGTATATAAGTCGGAACGGCCGGGATCGGTCGACTATATTCTATAGCTGCCATATAACTGATTGATCGGAAATGCCATAACTTTGGTGTTTTTTAAGTTAGAGAGTTGGGACTTTCCACACATGTTATGTTTGACCAAAATATCTTATGTACAATTTCAGAAGGATCGGCCGACTATATCCTATAGCTGTCATAGAACAATCGAAATTGGCATAACTTTGGTGTTTTTTAAGTTAGAAAGATGGGATTTGGTACAGATTCTATTTTAGGAAAAACAATCTGATCTGCCAATTTTTTCCAATTTTCGGCCGACTATATACGATCCGCTATATATCTAATAATATAAGATGAGTGGCGCCACCTAGCGGACTGCGACTGAACTGCAAGGGTATATCAACTTCGGCTCCGCCCGAAGTTAGCTTTCCTTTCTTGTTTTTTTCCTGAATTTGGTCCGCTGTTTCTATTATTTTTTTCTGTAATATAAATGTTTATGTGGATGATTTCTCCTGGGTACTTAGGGATGGGAGTTGGTTGGATTGCCCCCTTTGGTGGGTGTCTATCGTATATGGATTCTCTACTTGTTTGACAGGATTGGACTATTGCCTGAATTTTCTTTTGAGCTTGTGGGAAAAGTATTTTTTAAGAATTTGTATTTTGTTTTCATTTGTGTCTCTGTGTGCCCTTTTGTGCTCTAATGTAATGATCTGATTCTGGGTTGTTTCTGAAGATGTACCTTCAACTTGATTACTAGTAAACCTAACTTTGTAAGACTTGAAGTGCGTAGGATAAATAGTTTGAATTTTTCCCATTATTTCTTCTGAAGTGTAGATACCATTGATAATTCTGGGATCTAATCGGGCTCTGGGTATATTAATGATTTCCTGTTCTGTGTAAGAAATCTTTTTTATTATATGGCGATGAAAAGTTGGAAATGGAATTTCGAAGTTATACGCATCAGAGTTTTCTTTTAATAAAAAAATTTGGTTTTTAAATGCGTTGATCGGGGCTTCTACTGAGAATATTAGATTATGTGAGGAACTTTCGTCGCTGTGGATTGTAGAGTCTGAATGGATTGAATTAACTTCTGGTCGGGCTCTGGATAGGGCGTCGTCTACTACGTTAGCTACACCGGGCTTTTACTTAATTTCTGGAGTTGGGACTTTCCACACATGTTATGTTTGACCAAAATATCTTATGTACAAAATTTCAGAAGGATCGGCCGACTATATCCTATAGCTGTCATAGAACAATCGAAATTGGCATAACTTTGGTGTTTTTTAAGTTAGAAAGATGGGATTTGGTACAGATTCTATTTTGGGAAAAACAATCTGATCTGCCAATTTTTTCCAATTTTCGGCCGACTATATACGATCCGCTATATATCTAATAATATAAGATGAGTGGCGCCACCTAGCGGACTGCGACTGAACTGCAAGGGTATATCAACTTCGGCTCCGCCCGAAGTTAGCTTTCCTTTCTTGTTTTTTTCCTGAATTTGGTCCGCTGTTTCTATTATTTTTTTCTGTAATACAAATGTTTATGTGGATGATTTCTCCTGGGTACTTAGGGATGGGAGTTGGTTGGATTGCCCCCTTTGGTGGGTGTCTATCGTATATGGATTCTCTACTTGTTTGACAGGATTGGACTATTGCCTGAATTTTCTTTTGAGCTTGTGGGAAAAGTATTTTTTAAGAATTTGTATTTTGTTTTCATTTGTGTCTCTGTGTGCCCTTTTGTGCTCTAATGTAATGATCTGATTCTGGGTTGTTTCTGAAGATGTACCTTCAACTTGATTACTAGTAAACCTAACTTTGTAAGACTTGAAGTGCGTAGGATAAATAGTTTGAATTTTTCCCATTATTTCTTCTGAAGTGTAGATACCATTGATAATTCTGGGATCTAATCGGGCTCTGGGTATATGAATGATTTCCTGTGCTGTGTAAGAAATCTTTTTTATTATATGGCGATGAAAAGTTGGAAATGGAATTTCGAAGTTATACGCATCAGAGTTTTCTTTTAATAAAAAAATTTGGTTTTTAAATGCGTTGATCGGGGCTTCTACTGAGAATATTAGATTATGTGAGGAACTTTCGTCGCTGTGGATTGTAGAGTCTGAATGGATTGAATTAACTTCTGGTCGGGCTCTGGATAGGGCGTCTGCTACTACGTTAGCTACACCGGGCTTTTATTTAATTTCTGGGCTGTATTCGCCGATAATGTCCCTCCAGCGTTTTAGCTTGGCATTGTGGTTATTTGCACTATTTGAAAAGGTCACGGGTTGGTGGTCTGTATAAATTGTCGCTTTCGAATATCCGTACAGATAATTTCTTAAGCTTTGGAGAGCCCATACGATGGCTAACATTTCCCTTTCGTTCGTTACGTAATTCGAGAGGGTACGGGATATGAATGTTATTGGTCTATGGTTCTGTTCTAAAACGGCTCCTATGGCAAAATTTGATGCGTCTGTGGTGAATTGGAATTCCTTCGTGAAGTCTGGGTACGCTAATGTTACATCCCTAGATATAAGTGTGTTTTTAAGTTTTTCGAATGCACCCGTTGCTTCTTTGTCTAGGTTAATAGCTATTCTGCTTGACTTGTATTTGGATACGCGTCCTTCTTCTCCCTTTAAGAGGACAGTTAAAGGTTTGGCAATCTTCGCATAATCTTTAATAAATCTCCTATAATAGCTTGTCATTCCTAAAAATGATCGAAGTTCCTTTAGTGTTTTAGGTATTGGAAAGTTTTTAATTGTCTTGATTTTTTCGATGTTGGTTTTAACTCCCTCTTCTGAAATCGTGTATCCCAGAAAATCGACTTCTTTTTTGAAAAAGTGGCATTTGTCGATTTGTATCCTCATATTGGCTTTTTGTTATGTTAGAAACACTTTGTTCAAGTTTTCAGCATGATCGTTTTCTGTTTTGCTGAAAACGATGATGTCGTCAACGTACACATAACAGATTTTCCCTATGTGTTCTCGCAAAATGTCATCTAAAGGTCTTTGAAATATGGCTGGTGGATTTTTTAATCCAAATGGTAATCTGGTAAATTCGTATTTGCCTCCATTCACTGCCACTTTTTAAGTCTAGTACTGAGACGAATCTGTTGTTTCCTAGTTGTGCGATTATTTCGCCTATTTCAGGAATGGGGTACCGATCGGATATTGTTACCTCATTGAGCTTTCTATAGTCAATAACTAGCCTGTATTTTTGTTTATCATTAGTATCGGTTTTTTTCGGGACTACCCAAACTGGTGCATTATAGGGTGACCGTGAGGGTCTAATAATGCCATCCTGCAGCATTTCTTGAATTTGTTGTTCTACTTTTTGTCTAAGCGATGCCGGATATGGGTAGTGCTTTCCGTAGACAGGGGTATCGGAGGAAGTTCTAATTTCACCTACAACTCTGGTAGTGTAAGTTAGTTTAGTTTCAGGATCGGCGAAAACGTTTTTATGGGTGTCGGTAAATTTTTTGATTATTTCTCTTTGAGTTTCTGTCATATGTTCGTCTGTTGTTCTGATCTTGTTTACGGCTTGTGCCTCTAATTGATGGATTTTAATTTTCCTATTATTTTCCAACAGCAGAATATCATTTTAAACGTCTATTATTGCCCCTAGTTTTTTCATAGTGTCGTTCTAGTTTCGCTTGAATGTAATTTTGATTTGAGTCGGTGTCAATCAAGAATTTCAGAGTTTTGCCGTTCCCGATAGTTACCTTAAAATAGGGTAAGGAGGAACGGTTTATTCTAAAAAATATAGTTCTGACATATCAATGGATTCCTGTTGTTCGGATTCCGCTTGCCATGAAGCTTCTTTATCCAGCTCGTTTATTCCATTCTCTTCCGATATCTGAAAATATTCTTGTTCCTCATCTACCTCTGGTTGTATATTGAACTGGCGTTGCATTTTATTAGTATTTTGAACATTTGTGTTGCTCAGGGGTCGTTTCCCTACAAAATTGTTGTCCTGAGGTTTATTCATATAGTTAACGTGGCGTGAACGAATAGACTGGTCTACGTCCATGGGTGTTGGCTTTGGTTGGGGTCTGGGAGGTGGGTTGGGGTTATAGAAAGCTTGCGCTCTTAGTTGATTTGTCTGAGTTTGGTTGAGTGGATTAGGTCGGTTTGGTGTTTTTTCAAATATCCTTGGTGGGATTGCGGGTTTTTTTACTTGGCTTGGGTAATAGTACAGATTTGGTTGAAAATTTGTTTTGGTCATTCGGGGTAGGGCTTGAGGCGGATACCCTCTAGTGGGTACTAAGTTATCTCTTCTGGGGTAAATGTTTTTTGGTGTTTGGCCATTCCTAGTGTTCTGATTCTCTATTAGGTTGCAAAGATGTAATGCATGTGTAATGCAGTGCTGTTAGTGCCTGTATAGTTTCCTGAGATGCTTCGAGATTCCCAAATTGTTTCAAGATCAGAGAAAGTTGTTGGTATACGGCTTGATAGAATTCAACTATCGAGTTGCTGCCTTGGTTAAGTGCATACAACTGATATTCTAGGTCTCTCCTATCAGCAAAGTGTGCAGTCAGACACTTCGATATTGCCTCCCAGTCCAAGGGTGTGTTATAGGACTCGAGGACAGCATCTACTTGACCGACGATTTTGTTCCTAATTGCTAATATTATGCCGTAATATTTTGGGGACCCCTTTTAACTGTCATAAATTTTAAAAACCCTACACTTTTCTTCCAAGACGAATATTCGGTCTTGTTTCCGGAAAAATCTCTAAGTGTCCGCACTATGTCCGGTAATTTATCTAACTCGCCAATATTGTGGGCTAGTTCCCTTTTAATTATTTGATCTGAAAAGTTTGAAAAGTCCTTGTTTGGATTAATGATTTCCTTTACCAACCCAGCTACGTTCTCTTGAAGTATGTCCCTAATTTTCTCTTCAATGTCCTTTTCCGTCAGTAGTTTCGAACTCGTCTTTACAGAGGACGAAGGTCCTGCAAGATTTCCCATCCTATCTATCAAGTCCTGTTCAGTCATTTTAATGAGGTTTTTAATGGACGATCGTTAATGGTCTTATGAGGGTTAGTTGATTGGATGTCAAGCGAATTATATTTAATTTTTTCTAAAAATTCTAGTTTAGATCTTTGTAAGGTTTCAATTGGAGCATATGTTATTAATTTGTGTGATTTGATTGGGATTTCCTTAAACTTAATTTTTATATCCTTTTTAATATTATACTTTTAAATTTTTTTTTTTGTTTAATTTCTTGATGAGGTTTTCCTCTTATTTTCGATTTGAACTATTAATTTTTTGTTCGTGTTTATTTTACTCAAGGTTTCTTATGGATTTTTCTGGTTTCAGATATTTCTTAACTAGCTTACATTAATATCATTTCGGCGTGCTATCGTGACGATAGGTTCGGCTAATTCCTTTTTGTCCCACGCAGCAAGAATTCCTCCTGTCTACTACGGAGCCTCCTCTATACCTGGATCACGTTCCCTCTGAAGGGATCACGGCGATAAAAATTGGAGCCTGGTTTTTCCACTAGGTACAATTCCTTTAGGAGTGCGTTGTAGCGTTTCTTTTTTAACGGCACTTTTGCACTTCCGAATCGCGGTGTTTGGCGTTTTCTTAATTAATTGATGATATAGCCGAACGTCGGGATTTTTTACCGATCTGAACGAGATTCGGAACTTGTATCCTTTCGCGGTTTTTCACCAGGTCCCTGCTCAGGCGCCACTTAAAAAGATTTTTTTTAATATTATTAAAAAAAAGAATTTAATCTTTTTTAAATTTTTATTTGAGTGTCGGATTGGAACTGACACTTATGTTTCTTATAATTAATAATTACACCTATGGGTTGCTCCACCTATGGGTTGCTGCCGCGATCTCGGTCGCGGTTGCTGCTGCTGCTGGCGTCCCTCGATGTCATTGGTAGCTGATGTTGTTGCTGTAGCTTAAGTCCATATCTTCATTGCTAATTGGTCAATGCGAGTGCATTGTATTGTTGGTGGATGCACTTGCCATTAAGTTCAGTGAGCTTTGCCAAATATTTGGGTTTTTTCTTTCTTTTGGCTTTCCCACGATCGCAAGCATAATTAATGCTTACTCAGCGCTCGTGTCTTTCGATCCGTGTGACCCTTATTGGTGCCACGGCATCATATTGCATCCGGTGCAAGGTGCACTCAATGCGGTTATGTAAGCTCTTTTGCAGTTGTTATTAAGAACTTATGTGCTTGGACTTAGCGTTTTATTAATATTATCTAGTACTTGACATTTTAGGTGTTAACTTATGTATATATGTATGTATGGCCATACCTGATATATTTATGAAATTTTGATTGATTATGAAATAAAAAGTTTTAATCTATCTTTATGTACTATTTGTTTTTTATTTTTATTATCTGATATAGTTATATTATCCCTATCTCCTATTTTTTCTACCTTATAAGGGCCTGTATATTTAAAATCTAGCTTGTGTCCAGTTTCATTTTTTAATAAGACCTTCTCTCCTATTTTCAACTCAAAATCTAAACTAGTTTTGTCGTAAATAATTTTTTGTTTTATTTTATGAGATTCTAGCATTAGTCTGGCTCTCTTAAATGCCTGTTCTAATCTGAATTTTGATTCCTTAGCATAATCTTCTATATTATAAAGAGGTTTTATGTTTCCTATGCTATTAAAATGCTTTGGTAAATTTGAAGTTTTACCAAAATCTAGCTCGTATGGACAATAGTCATGTGCCATAGATGGGGTCGTATTAAAACAATAGACGATGTATTGTAGCCATACATCCCAATCCATTTTGTCAACTGAGATGTATGGACGAATGTACTCATTGAGTGTTCTGTGGCTTCGCTCCACGGTACCTACAGTTTGGTGATGATGTGCAGTCGAAGTTATGTTTTCAATATTTAAATTTTTATATAGACCTTCAACAATTCCGCAAGTACTTTAGAATAAAATCTTCAAATATAGCTTTTGCTACTGTATTTGCACTTTTATTTGGTATTGGTATCGCTACCTTGTATTTAGTTAAATCGCATATGAGTGTTACTGCGTACTCGTTTCCATTGTTTGATTTTGGTAGTGGACCAACTGTATCCACAATTACTCTACCGAAAGCTCTTTGTGGAGTTTCAGTTATAGTTAATGGGTTCTTAGTGTGTTTAGTTGTTTTAGACTTTTGGCATTTAGGACATTTCTTTAAGTACTCTTTTATGTCTTTGGACATATTTTTCCAGTACTAGTGTCACTTGACCTTGGCCAAGGTTTTAGTAATGCCTGTGTGACCACCTTGTATTGGATCATCGTGAAATGTAGACAATATAGCTTCTTTTTCTTTATTATTTTTTATAACGGTCACCGGGTTGAGTAGCGCTACTGTTAATGATTTCAATATATAATTGCCCATATTTTTAAAATTATCAATTGAAACATGTTCAAAGATATTTTCCCACGGTGCCACTTTAAGTTGGCTGATTTTGTGCATACCGGCTTGCTTTTCAAGCCTTTGAAAGAATTGACCTAAGTCAAGGGTTCCATTAGTACACAAATCGCTAACATTATATCTTGCTGTAATTTTCCTTCCGTTCTTAAATAAACACATATTGTTATTTACATGCAAGGTCACTACTTTACGTACTTCCTCATTATTAATGACTTCATATACGTTGGGCTTTGAAGCTTTTTCTATGGATTGCTTACGCAATTCTATTTTTTCTTTTCCTGCGCAGGATTTTTGTCTACTTTGGTTTCTGGTAGTGACTTTCAGAATTTTAATGTTTAAATGTATGTTTTTCACGTCAGTGATTGTTATTCTAGACAGCGCATCGGCTACATAATTATCTTTACCCTTTAGATACTCGACTGTAAAATTATATTCCTCTAATTCAAGTCTCATTCGTGTTAGTTTGAAACTGGGATCTTGATGCGTATGCAACTGGAAGCTGTAATCCATTTTTATTTTGAGTTAGTACTGCTCCACAAGCGTATTTGCTAGCATCTGTAAATATACAAAATTCTTTGCTAAAATCTGGGTATTGCAACATAGTTGGGTTTATTAATGCTGATTTTAGGTGTTCGAAAGCGTTTCGACATTCTGTTGTTCATTCGAATTTTACATTTTTTCTACATAATCTTGTTATGTGACGGGAGTATTCTGCAAAATTCTTTATGAAACGTCTGTAATAATTGCAAAATGCAACGAATCTTCTAGCGCTGTCTACATCATGTGGGACTGCTTGGCAGGATTCCTTTATTTGTGCATTTATGTCCTAGGAAGGTGACTTCATGCATGAAAAATGAACATTTTTCGGGATGTAACTTTAGGTTGTGTTTCCTACATTTCTTTTATACATTTATAGAAATTATTTGTAGTGATCGCTTCCGTTTCTAGTCCGAATACATCACTATACTGGGTGCATAATTTTGTAAGTTGATCATTGAATTGAGATGGGAAATTTTTTGTAAGTTGGGATAATACAGTTTTTTTACGGTTTTCTGGGTCTGTTTTTACTACATCGTAGTTTGAAAGTGGTTCATGTTGAATATTTTTAATATTAACTACCTGATCTATATTTATGGTATTAAGTAGTCTTAAATATGCATTCTGGACTGTTGCTATGGTATTTGCTATATAGATACCTTTATGAATCTCTTGATTCGAAATTAATACACTGTGTTCTTCAGAATTTATTTTTATTTTTCGGATGACTTGGGATCTTGCTGGCAGAATTAGGGAGTTGTTGCCAGAACTGTATGTTATCGGAACATAAATTGGATATTTGAGTTTATTTGGTCTAATTACAAGCCAGTCTTCAGAAGGCTTGAAGTCTAATTGACAATTGTACATTTGATAAAATCTATTCCTAGTATCCCATCACAAGGAATAGCGAATTGCACATTTACTATATGGAAATCATGTGGGATGATGTACTTAGAAGTTTGAATTTCGATAGAAGTTATGCCTTTTGATTTGGTAACCTCTTGGCTTATACCCTGTATATTTATGTTATGATTATCTCGAATGTTTTGAAAATTATCAGAATTTTCCTTTAATATGGATATTTTTGCACCTGTATCTAGTAGAAAAACTAATTCTTTTCCTGTTGCTGCGTTTATAAAACTAACGAATGTACTTTGACTGAGATTTATAGTGTGAATTTTGTTGTTTTTTACTGACGTATATCTAAATGTGTTTGGGAGTTTTCCGAATTCGCTTGGGCTATCCTAATATTTATTTATTTATTTATTATTGGATAGTACAGTTTACACAACTATGACTAACAGTTTAGGGGTGTAGTGCTAGCTACGAGGCCTTCGACTACGTGTTTTAACTATTTAGTTATGTTTATAATTAGCTAAGTTAACAGTATATTAAATTTAAAAATTTTAAATTTCGTTGTATAAATTGGTTTCTTTAAGGAATTTGATGATTGCTTTAATGTTTTCTGCTGTTGGGTTTTTAAGATACTCAGTGGCTGGCCGATTGTTTAGTAGATTTTGCTTGTTCTAAGAGATTGCTGGGCAGGAATCTAAGATATGTTCCATGTTTGTGGGGGTTGATGATTGACAGCGATAGCAGTTGCGTGGGGTGTTGGGGTCGAGAAGGTGCTTATGTGTTATGCTTGTATGTCCTAGCCGAAGTCTTATAAATTTATTTTGGTCAATTCGGCTGATTTCTTCTTGTTGTATTTTAGAAATGTCCGTTATGTTTTCATTAGGCGTGTATATAAGTGGCATTTTTGTTGCCTTCCTTGCAGATCTGCAAGATCATTTCCTTTAATATTGGAGTGTCCTGGGATCCATAATATTATTATTTTTGGTTTTTTAGTTTGTAGTAGTGATCGAATATATGCAGGGTACTTGTTTAAGTTTAGTGGGTTTTGAATGGCTTCGATCGGAATCCTAATATTGTTATTTTGGTAATTATTATTATAACCGTTATTATTGTTATTTCCCCCACGGCTATTTCCGCCGCTGTTGTTTCCACCACGGTTATTTCCGCCGCGGTTGTTGTTTGTGTAATAACTGTTATTCTGGTTATTGTTATTTCTGTAGTAACCAGAGTTTTAGCCTTTTCGTCAATGTTCGAAGCTTCTAGGAGTTTTCTTAAGTTGTCTATTTCCGTCGTGAATTTTTCTGCAGTTTTGCCTTTTTGGGTTGTTTTCGCCATATTGGCTTTAATTATGTCAGATGTTTCTCCGATTATAGTGTCTTGTAGTTTTCTGATTATTGCTTCTATAGTTCTTTCATTTTGGACTCTGTATAAAGTTGATCCAATTATTTTGGATTTAATTACTTCTACAGCCAAATTCTCGAATGTGCCTTTCGTTAGGTTAACTAACTTCAAAGCTGTTATAAATCTTTGAAGGTGAATCCTTTGCCCGTTAAATTCAGGGATGGCATTCGATATTTCTTTAATTGCCCTTTGGGCAATGCTCTCATCAGCTATTGTGGTTGGTTTTAATTCTACAATGCTGTCATTAAATTCAGAGTCGGTCAAGTCTTGGTCTGATAATTCAGATTGAATAAGGACTGCCGGGATCGTAAGGTTTATCTCTTTCTTCTATTTCTTGTTGGTCAATAACTTCTTTTGATTCTGATTCGTCACCAGCTTCAATTGTTATTGAAGTATTGAGAATAGTAGGTATTAAAATATCAAGCTTGAACCTTTCTTTAACAGATGTTAAATAAGATCTTAGTCTGATCAAAAACTTTTATTCTCCAGACCAGTGATCTGGATTTAACTTTTCTCTGTGTTCATATATTAATATTCGAGCTTCATTAAAGCATTTAACTAATATTTCCACGTGTTTATTGACCGTTGTTTTTTGTATTGGTCTATTCTGTGTTAGTGACTTATGCGATTTGTCGAACTCTGCTTTAATGCTTGTTAGTTCTTTCGATAATGCATTCCATTCCAATATATTATGGGTATGGATTATCTTTTAGAAACCATCATAACAATTGTTCTATTTTATTTTTATTGTACATAAAGATAAGATTATTCAAGAATATATGAAATCGTATTTAATATATCATAATTTGGCAGTAGACAGTCTTCGACTTTCTCTCATCGCGAGCGGACGTCTCTTATCTCCAAACAGAGTTTTCGACCGGTCACTGTTCTTTTTGGACCCATGTGGTTCTTATCCTTCTTATTTTTTCATCGTGCTTAAATAGTCTTCATTCCATTCTTTACAACAATTAACAAACGTATAAATACCAATAAGCTACATCATGGGGCCAGGGCCTCCAAACCTGGGCGACCATCGGTTTGCGCCGTTTGCCATCAGCCCACCATCAAAAAAAAGAAGACAACCCCAAAAACTGTATATTGCATTCCCAGAACTTCCAACTACCTCAGTTGATAATCCAAGATATATAACAATCGCCTCCATCAATACAGAAAAGACCATTTCTCAATTCTCATGCTTCGCCGTCCACCGCGCCCTTAAAATGATCTCCAAAAACATAGTTACCATTTCGAACCTCAGAGACGGAAATTTACTTATGCTAGTTAAATCTCAAGCAGATGCTGATGAGTTTATTAATACTACCGAACTCACTGGAATATGCAAAGTTCAGTGTAAGCTCCACCAGGCACTCAACTTTGTGAAAGGGACAGTCTATGCCCCGTACCTCAGCGACATCCCCGAAAAAGAAATCGTCGATGAACTTAAAACACAAAAGGTTACGGAAGTTTATAAATTTATGAAATCCTACGATGGTGTTTCCAAGCCCAGCGGAGTTATCCTAATAACCTTCGAGCTCTATAACCTGCCATCTAAAATCGATATTTCTTGGCACTCTGTTAAAGTCCGCGAGTACATTCCAAACCCCATGTCGTGCCAACTCCTCGGCCACACAACCAAAAAATGCGTTAACTCCCCACTCTGCTCCGAATGAGCCCTACCACCACATTCTCCAAGTAAATGCACCAAAATCTGTTGTGCCAATTGCTCTGGCGAGCATTCGGCCTCTTCCCGACAATGCCCTAAGTACCAAGAGCAAAGAGAAATACTCAAAATAAAAACAGTCAGAAAATGCACTATGCATGAGGCCAAAACAATATGTAAAACAACATCACAAAACTCGGTTAATACCGCTTCATACTCTTCTGTAGCCAAAACATTAAATCAACGTAGGGAAAACGCAAACCAAAACAAAAATGACAAAGTTAAAACTGCTTCCACCGAAGAAGCCCCGAAAAAAAATCCTTCCCCCTGCCCTCCCCCCCTCTTCCAACTCCCCGATTCCCCAGTCACCTATCCCCAAAACCCCTTATCAGCCAAAGCAATCCACTTCACTTGCTCATAACAAGTATGTGGATTCCACAAGCAAGTCAGCACTGCAGCGTCGGATGGGCCAGCGCTGCTGTGTTTAGAAAAACGGAAAGGGAGAAATGCGTCGAGCACAGACGGCATGCGGGGGCAGCAGCGGCGGCAAGAGGAACTCGCACGGCGTCGCGCACGAAAGAAGGAGGAGGAGGAATCACCGTGGAACGTAACGGTCCCGGCCGGGCCTCCGCGGCCGCGCTCGAAGGTCATAGGAAACAGCGGGGAACGAAGCGGCCGGCGACTGCGCAGCTGTGTTTACAAAATGCACAAAAACACAGAAATGCATTTGGAATGTCCAGGGGGGGATCGCGGGGTATCGGGACGAAGTCCGATGACCGGCACAAAAATAATGCGGATCGGAGGCCCAAGCGGGGCAATCGGGGGAGGGACAATAAAGAAAGCCCGCCGATAGAAAGACGGCGGGATTGGAGAATGCTAACGGAGAAAGTGAATGAGCGGAGGATTAACGGCAGGAAGTAGATTTGCAAGGATTAACGGGCTCCTCTGGCACTATATAAGGAGGGCCCCTGGAGCGAATCGAGGCCGAGTCTTCTCGGGAAGCTGGGAGAGTGAGTGAAAGACCCCCCGTGGGTAAGTCTGCCATTCAAGTTGGAAAGTTTCCTTAGAAGAGTTAGGAGTACAGACTAAAGGACCCCCCGTGGGTAAGTCCGACAGTCCTAAGTGCGGGCTATTAAGGCGAGTGAGCGAGGATCTACGACAAATAGCTTAAGGACCCCCTGTGGGTAAGTCCGGCGGCGGTACGCGAATCGAGCAAGGGGCAAGGGGAAAAGGATCAAGGATCCGCGGCAAAGCTAAGGCCCAAGGGTACAAGAGTCGGGTGGAGTTACTCCCGGACACGACAGGTATCCTGGTGTAGAGGCGGCAACGACGGGTCAGCCTGGCGTACGCCTTGTCTTCTCCTGACCGTTCGATCCAGGTGTGATCCTGTAACGCGAGGGATAGCCAACCCGGGAACTCAAGCCCAACAGTGAAACCAGGCAGGGACACCCCGGGAAGTCAAGAGAATCCTGATCCAGGCGCTGCAGCGTATGCACAGCGTATCACCTGGAGTCAAAGGAGACGCGACGCCCAAACCTCTGGCCCACCATAGATCCTGCGAGGCGTAGGCACGCAGGTGTTTGGAGGCGAGTGGCGAACGCGACCGGGTGCGTGTCCTGTGCGGTAGGAAGGCCCTTCGTGCCCTGATCCGGCCGCTAAGCAGCGAGGAGCATATCCTGCCCGGCGTATGCCTGGGAGGTGAGCCACTCGGTCTGTTAACACGGATTAGGTGCCGGCCACGGCGAAAGGGCAAATCCAGGCAAGCCAAAGGTTCCGAGGTCCACGGCACCCCAAACGGAGAAACAGCAACGGCAGAGGCGGCGACGGGGAAGGAGCGGCAACGACGAGGGAGCAGCGGCAACAGTAGAGCAGCGACGACAAGGGAGAAGCGGCAACAGTAGAGCAGCGACGACGAGGGAGCAGCAGCGACGGACAGGCAGCGGCAGCAGAAGATGACGAGCAGCAACACAGGCCCCCCCCGCAACCAGAGTCCGTGAGTCCGAACGAAGGGAACCGAGAGCCGTTTCGGCGCCAGGCACCAAGACCGCACGACCTGCCGGGCGCAAGCTTTGGGAGGGCGTGCGTATTGGCACCAACCCGGAGCGGGGATCGGGGATCGACGGGAGGGCGTGCGGTCGGTCGGCCGAGCCAGACAGCCGGTGAGATTCTCTTTATTCCTTTGTAAATTAATTACAATTAAGGGGATTTATTTGAAAAGAAGCAATACCGTGTTATTTCTGGGCTCGGGCAATCACGTCGAATCTATAAATTCGGTGGAACGTACCCTCAACCTCTGTGAGCTAGCCGCTTCAGCTCTAATACCTATGCCAAACAAGGTGTTAGCCTACTTGTACGTAAAGACATTCCCCACAAGCCCATGCCAATTACCAGTAATACTTGTTCTTTAGGTATTGAACTCCTGCCCATACCAAAATATGTATTTTCAATACATATATACCTCCATCTCAATTTGTAGCTGCCAACGAAATCCTTAAAATAGTAGATCTTTCTAGCAAGCCAATCTTATATGTGGGAGATTTTAATGCCTGGAGTCCATTGTGGGGATCATCTTCGCATAACTCTAGAGGGTTACAAATAGAAGAAGTCATAAACAAATCAACCTTAACTCTCCTCAATGACGGCTCCGCTACCCATCATTCCACTCACAACTCTTTCACGGCTATTGATCTAACATTAGCCTCCGAATCGTTGTTCCCTTTCTGTAAGTGGTCCGTACAAGACTCTCTTTACGGATGCGATCACTATCCTTTAAAGACAAAGATCCAATTTCGAACTAATCCCATTAACATACTCTTTGGCACGCATACAAACAAACTCAGAGCACCGCAGCTCTAATTGCTTACAGAAAAGCTAAGCTCTTTTCAAATACAATTCTAAAAAAGCAAAACGGGAATCCTATGAAAGATTGACTTCTAATATAACCCCTTTATCATCGACCAAGAAAACTTGGGCTGACCTAAATCGCCTAATAGGTAATTCTCCAAATAACCTCAGGACAATAAAATATAACAACGAGGATCTACACCACTCCGTAGACATTGGCGATGCATTTGGGAACTTTTGGTCGGACTACTCTAAGGACGAGAATTTCTCCCACCTTACAAGACCCGTAAAGAAGCAATTCTTTCTCAGGAATACACACCCACCAAATTGTCGACCGCCTCTACAGACCTTGACTCAAATTTTTCCCTTAGTGAGCTTGAATATGCACTTCAGCATGCGAAAGGGAAAACACCCGGTATAGACCGAATTTCATACCCAATGCTGAAACAGTTGCCATCCGAGGCCAAATACCGCCTATTAGAGATGTATAACGCTATGCTCGCTAGGGGTACCTACCCTCATGTGTGGAAATCCGCCGTAATTATCCCTATTCTAAAACCTAACAAACCAACACATGAAATAGCATCATTTAGACCTATTTCTCTACTCCCATGTTTAAGCAAGACCTTAGAAAAAATGCTAGCCAAATGGTTAATGTGGTTCATTACGAAACATAAACTTATCAGCCCCCACCAAACGGCTTTTAAGCAACAGCATAGCACTATTGATTCCCTCCTGCATCTCCACCATTACGCATCGGATGCCCTTTCTACCAAAAATCATGTTACCATATTGGCAACTGATTTTGAAAGGGCTTTCGATCGCGTAGGGGTGCATACAGTATTGGATCAACTTTCCCGGTGGGGGGTAGGTCAAAAGACCTTCAACTTAGCGAAGGCTTTCATGATCAACCGTTCTATCCGAGTAAGAGTTAACAACACTCTATCTAAATTCTATACTCTCCACAATGGGATCCCACAAGGATCGCCCCTCTCTGTGGTATTGTTCATGATCACCTTCCAGTCCTTAAACAACATAATATTAAGACAAAGGCAAATTAAACTGGCAATTTATGCAGACGATGCCATAATTTTTAGAAAATGTAAGAATACTACTGCACTAATTAATAAGTTTAAAGAAGTCCTTAATGAAATCCAAATCTGGGGTAACACCTCCGGTGTAAATAAATGCAAAGTTTTTCATATTTGTAAAAAACAGAGCTGTACATACCCACCATTATCGCACAATGACATAGATATAGAACGCGTTTCTTCTCTTAAGATACTTGGCCTGACATTTGATAAACGACTCACATTTAAACAACACTGTAGCGAACTTAGGATTAAACTTATTCAGAGACTAAACATTATAAAATTCTTAACATCTAAGCGATCCCTCATCCACCGGACCACACTTATACAAGCAACAAGAGCTCTGTTGTTGTCCATTATCGATAATGGACTCCCCATCTACGGCTGGTGCGCGCCATCGAACTTAAGAAAAATCTTACCTCCTTACCATGCGGCCGTCAGACGTAGCATTGGCGCATTTCCAACGACCCCAACTAAATGCATCCTAGCCAAAGCAGGATTGCTGGACATTACAACCAGAGTCACGCAAACTACCTTTAAATTAATACCAAAACTCATGTGCTCCACCAATTCTTTTCTGCTGAAGGACTATGAAGTTGCCTCTAAGCACCGTAGGAAATTCAAAGTCCAATCTACGATTCGAAGATGTATAACCTTTACCAAGAGACACAACATAAGATCGCCTTATCGTTGGAACAAAGTCATTCCATCCCCTCCGTGCAAAATAAGCTCCATCGCCATTGACACTACACTTCATGATTTTCAAAAATCAAGGACCCCAATCACAACGTTGCAGATGTTCGAAGAAGTTACCCATAAATACTCCAATAGGAAATGGCTTTACACTGATGGTTCGAAGTCCGATGCCACAACCACCTTTGTAGTGGTTGACCAAAACAGTTTAATTGTTTCTTGGGGTCGACTACCTCACCACTTCTCAGTTTTTGCTGCGGAAGCAGTAGCTATTATTAAGGCAATCAAATTTGCTCTCGAACTTAAAGAAAGCTATATCATCTGCAGTGATAGTCTGTCCACCCTGCAAGGAGTAAAAAACTTCTACAACAACAATAACCTTTTAACCGAAATTCGTCACCTCTGCATCAAGAACATTAGCAAAATTAAACTGTTATGGGTCCCGGCCCATATAGGAATAACTGGGAACGAGATGGCCGACAAGGCTGCAAAACTAGCCGGACGGGTTCCGTGCCATACAATCATACCTGGAGTACAACAGGACATCTGGAAAAACATCAAAAACATTTTGCGGGACATCGAACTGGAAGACTGGTCTTTGTTTAACCACTGGTATAAACAATTTAACCCTGACAAGAAAGACATCAAGTTCCCTACTTCGCTCAACGGAGGGAATGCGTCATTCTTACACGATTAAGAACTGGACACACAAATCTCACGCATAAGCACATCCTTAATGGGGAAAGTCGGCTAAACTGCCCTAATTGCGGAGAAGAACTATCAGTAAAACATCTACTGGATACCTGTGGACACTACCAAAACAGCAGAACAAACCTATTCGGTCTCACCGCGCCATCAAATCTATTATCTGACCTCACAGCTGCCAATTCCAAACTATTACTATCTTTCCTACGGAATTGTAAAATTACACACCTAATTTAACTCTCCTTTTAAGTATATAATAACCATTTCTTCAAATGTTAAATCTCAAATACATAAGTAAGCAAACTGTTATCAATTGTCGAGTCGATGACCATAGTAGCTAGTTACTCCTTCCTCTAAATTAGTTGTATAATGTGAAGCTGAAAAGTTGCTTTTGTCTGCCACCAGTTCTTGATACCAGTAACAATCTCGTTGCCGCAATCTGTACTTGAAACAAATTGAGCTCGGAGAAGTGAATACCACGAGTTTTCGTTGAGTACTAATTTTATTGTGGAGTATGCAGGGTTTTATATACAAGATCTTAAAGAACTAATGTTTGTTTAGGTCAAATTATTATCTGCTTATAGTTTACTAGTTTGGACAGTTGTAAAATAGGATACCATTATCTTTTGTCGCTTAGGTTTATGACGCATGCAGGTCCTTATCATGCGTGCTGACAGATGGTGTGAGGTCGTAAACGCGCAGCGGTACCTGTTTGTATAGGATCATCTGTTGCCTATCTGCAGTGCACGATTTTCTGCATGTCTTGAACTCGTACATCCTCCCGGCCGTTGAACGCAGTTTCAACAATCATCGATGTTAATGGTGAACGGCGGACTCGAAGTCGTATCGGTTTTCCTCATTGCCACCGCTGGTACCTGGACTTGCTGAGGTCTCTTGTCTCCTTTGTACCATTTTCGTACCCAGTGAATGGTCAATATTATTATGACGAATGTTAAGCCAATGTACATTGCGATGTGGTGATGCTTGATCGTCTCAAGTCTATGTGGTAGTCTCAGTCTTCGGTTTGGTGCAAGATCCCGTTGAAGATCCAGTAGTTTGGTATAACCAAATTTATTTGTTTTGCTGGATGTGGTGTTCTGTCTTTTAATCGTTGTATTGTTACCATCGATTTCTCCAAAACGGGCGTATGAGATGAGCGTCGATGTTTCTATACCAGTTTGACTGATTACTGTTATTAAAGAGTTGCGTATGGTGCATCCTGCTCTTGCTGTCAGTAGTCCCGTGTTGCGTAACCAGATATCTGATGTTCCATCGGTCCAAACAGCTGAGAGTTTTATTGGCGTCCTTGTCGCAAATATCCATTGATTCTTTTTATGCATCTCTTGCCAAATGAACGTTTTATTTGTGATTTCCAGATGGCATGACGTGTCTGTTTTATTGTGGAATAGTTGCATTTCGCAGCTCATTTCTGTAGAGAACATTGATTGCTTGCTGTGACAAATGAAATCATTTATCGATTTTGGATAACAATTTGCTATGTCTTCCGTTGTCATATCAACAAACTTATCTCGATAGTTGTTAATTGCAATGAATGGTGTTTTAATTTTGAACAGATGAAAACCATATACATTTGCAGCTGGGATCGGTGTTAATTTGTATATGTGTCGATATCAATGGTACTGTTATTTTTATAATCACATGATTATCTACTATGGTACCTTCGGCTTGCATCATTTTGTATGCCATGAGTATGTTTTCTTGGTTAACAGGTAGCATTTGATCAGGCTTCAAATGGTCCCGTATTTGATCACACTGCTCCTTTAGTTGTCGTGGTGATAATAGAAGTGGACTAATAGTGTTGTGGCGCACGTCTGTTAACACTTTGATGATTTCATTCTGCATTCGATGTAGATTCGTAGCGAGCAACGTAAGTTGTGATGTCAGTGTAATGTACCAGTGATAATTATCCTTTCTTATTGCATTCATTTGACTTTCAATTAAGTTGAATCGTTTTGCGTATACAATTTCATCTCGTTTCACTACGTTTATTGTTGAATCAACTAAGGACGTTTGGTTTTGTAATAACTCCAAAACATGATCTTCATTGTCCTTGACCTTCGATATTGTTTTCGACATGTCTTGTGCATATTGAGAATCTAATACACCAAATAGACTGCTTGCAATGTTTCCCACGATGTCCAATGGTGCTCGAACTTTCCGTGACTTGGCCAATAGCATATTTTCCATGATGAGTTCATTCTCTACTTGTTGGAAGTATTGGTACATTCCTTCACATGAATGTGCATCACTAAGTGTAGCGCACATTTGACCAAGTTTTTTTGTTCCTTTTGAAAATGTAGCCATGTCACTCCAATATGGTTTGAGATCGAAGTAAGCCACTATGGTCCAGTCAGCCACTGCTAATTGGGTTGTCCCAATTTTCTCGAAAAATATCCCTGGTTTTGATCCAAACTGAGTTATTTGAATCGATTGGGCCCAGGCTAATGGTAATAATAATAACATGACAATCATGATAGTGGTTATCGAAGCGTGATTTGGTCTTTTCCTCAGCTGGCGGTCTTCCACTGCTCTGTTTTCTTCTTCTACTTCATCTTCTTCAATTGGATGTTTGTCAGTGGGTTCTTCTTCATTAAAGAGTGGAGCAACATGTTGAATTTCACGTTTAAAGATCCCTTTGGTCGTTTTAACTTCAACCACTCGTGCAAAGTTGTCCTTCCCGTAGAAGACTCGAACAATTCTTCCCATTGGCCATTGTAATACAGGAACATTGTCTTCCTTCATTATTACTAAAGTGCCTTCCTTTATGTTTGTTGAGGATCTTCTATATTTTTGACGTTGCTGCAACTGTTGTAGATAATCCTGTGACCATTGTTTCCAGAACGCATGTTTCAGTTTTGAAACGGCCTGCCATCGATTACCTAACGTTTTTGGTTGCTGCGATGGTTCACAATCAGCTTGTGCAGTTAGCGGCTCTCCAATTAGGAAATGTCCAGGCGTTAATGCTGTGACGTCATTTGGGTCATCGGACAGTGGTGTTAATGGTCGAGAGTTCAATATGGCCTCTATTTCGACTATAACTGTTTCAAGTTCTTCATAAGTAAGATCGGCTGTCGTCACATTTTTTAGTAATAAATGTTTTGCCGACTTTACTGCAGCTTCCCATAATCCCCCGAAGTGTGGTGCACGAGGTGGGATGAATTTAAACTGAACTCCCTTGTTGTTACACTCCTGGAGAATTTGTGTTTTCGCATTATCGGAGAATATAGCCTCCTGTAGCTCTTGCAACTTGTTTTTGGCTCCCACAAAATTTGTTGCATTGTCGCAGTGAAGAGTTTGGCATTTCCCTCGCCGAGCAATGAAACGACGAAGTGCTGCCAAGAATGCCTCTGTTGTGAGGTCGCTAACCAGCTCCAGATGTACCGCTTTAGTCGTAAAACAGCAGAATATAGCAATGTAAGCTGTGCTAGGCTTCTTTCCTCTCACTTTGTAGTGAATTTTAAATGGTCCACAATAATCGACACCAGAGTTGAAAAATGGTCGAGCTTGCGTTACCCTCAGTGGTGGCAGATTTCCCATGATCTGCTCCATTAATTTTGGTTTAGCTTTAGTGCACTTGACACAGGCTCTTACAGTGCTCCTAGCCATCGTTTTTCCTTTAAGGATCCAGAATTGCTGCCTTGATGCAGTCAATAAAGCTTGAGGTCCGCAATGCATGTTGCCCTTGTGTATTTGCACAAGAATCATCTTCACAACAGGGTCGTTGTATGGCAGAAGTATCGGATGTTTGGAGTCGAATGATATATTTGCCGCCTCCAGTCGACCTCCTACACGCAAAATTCCATTCTGATCTAAGAATGGTGATAGTGAGTTGATTGAACTGCCTTTTAGTGTCTCCCTTTGCCGCTTGAGATGTTTGATGTCTTCTTTGAAGTCGATTTTTTGAATATTGCGGAAGACAATTTTTCGGGCTGCCGTTATTTCTTCAAACTCAATGGTGTGGCTTGTGTACTTCTTTTTACGTCGAAAGCGCATTATGTAAGCTATTATTCTGAGTAGCTTGTTAAATGAATTATTATGTTGTATTGTGTATATTATGTCCTCCTCCTTTGTGATAGTCATCACGGATGATTGACTAACCTTTGGCGGATTCATAATTATTAGTTCCTCGTTGGTAGCAATAAACGGAGCGGGCCATGTGGATGATGAACCATGTAGGAACATAGGGCCGTAGAACCACATGGCATGTTCCGCGAATTTTGAAGCTGTCATTCCTCTGGAGAGGACATCTGCGGCATTGTGTTCTGATGCAACATGTCTCCACTGTTTGGGTAAGGATAGCTCATGTATTGTTGCAACTCTGGTGGCAACGAATTTGTCTCGAATGGATGTTGAGCAATTAATCCATGACAGTACAATCCGTGAGTCAGACCAATAAAATGTGGATGCATTTTTCATGGCCAAGTCTTCTTTTACTTTGGAAGTCAACTGTGCTCCTAATACAGCAGCCTTAAGTTCCAGACGTGGTAACGTTATTGTATTTATTGGTGCTAAGTGAGATTTTGCACACAATAACTGGATCGTTCTTTGCTTGTCCTTATATGTTGCTCGGATGTATACAGCAGCTCCATATGCCTTCTCCGAGGCATCAACAAATGTGTGGATTTCTGTCGTCACAGGTGTTTTTCCTAAGTAGACGTGACGTGGTACCTTTATGGTGTTCAGAACCTTTAGCTCCTCCCTGTAGCGTTTCCATTCCTCCTGAAGATGAGCCGGCAGATCGTCTTTATATTCATAACTCTCCTTTGTGAGGTGTTGCATGAAAATTTTTGCTTTCATTACAACTGGGGAAAATAAACCAAGAGGATCAAATATCCTAAAGATTTCAGACACAACATCTCGTCTTGATATGTTGGCCTTTGTTGCTATCTCCGTTTTCCCACAAAGGTGATCTGTCGTTGGTGTCCAGGTGATTCCGAGGGTCTTAATCGTGTAGTCCTCATATGAAGTCTCCTCCAGTTGTACATTTGAAGTGATGTCTTCCCTCGGAACTCCTTGTAGAACTTGGGAATTGTTGGTACACCATTTTCTTAACTTGAATCCAGAATTTTGCAGAAGTTTGTTAAGCTGTTGTTGCCTCTGTAGAGCTTCTGGTATAGTTTCGGCTCCGGTTAAGCAATCGTCTACATAGAAGTCGTTTTCCAATGCGGCAGCACCATTAGGGTATTCCTTTCTACCTTTTTGTGCTATGTGCTGCAAGCATTTTGTGGCTAAATACGGTGCAGCTTTTGTTCCATAGGTAACCGTTTTTAATCTGTAGTATCGCAAATCCTCAGATGGATTATTGCGCCAAACAATTGTTTGGAAATATTGATCTTCGGGATTTATCCAGATTTGACGGTACATTTTCTCTATGTCCGCCGTGAAAACATATTTGTAAGTCCTAAATCGCAGCAAAATTGAAAATATAGAGTTTTGCACCGTAGGACCTTTGTGCAGTAAGTCGTTGAGCGATTTTCCTGATGACGTAACTGCAGATGCATCGAAAACCACTCTTAATTTGGTTGTTGTACTTTCAGGTTTGAGCACACAGTGATGTGGTATGAAGTACCGTGCTTTTTTAATTTCACTTGTGTGCATCTCCTTCATATGCCCAAGAGCTTCGTATTCTTTCATAAACTCCACATAACTTGCCTTAGTTTGTGGATCTCGCAATAGCCGTTTTTCCAAGGAAAGGAATCGTCGTGTTGCAAGATCACGACTCTCCCCCAGGGCTGAAGCATTATCCATGAATGGGAGCCTAACAATTGATTTCTTATCACTTGCAGTCTGAATGTGCTGGAGAAAGTGTCTTTCACATTGTTTCTCCAGTGGAGATAGGCATGGCGCATCAGTTGAGAATGAATCCAGTTCCCAAAATTTCGTGATTTGTTCGTCTACCTTATCTTCCTCGGTTTGAGCTGCACAGGTAGTTGATCTGGGTGAATTGTGTTTTAATTTTCCAGCCACAATCCATCCTAGTTTGGTTTTTTGTAATTTTGGCAGTCCTTTACCCAACGATAAATGCTTGTCCTGCATTATATCGTAATAGTGTTCTGCTCCCAAGAGTAGATCAATCCTTCCTGTTTTATCAAAATTGGGATCAGCCAATTCAATATATTTTGGAAGTTTCCAACGATTAATATCAATTGACTGTCCTGGCTGATCTGCAACAATGTGAGGCAATACAATAGCCTCCAATCGAGAGTTGAAGTTGTTATGCTGTGATTTGAGCATAACATTAACTCGTGCCTTTGATGTTTGTGTTCGTCCACCAATTCCATTTATTTGTAACTCTGATTTTTTAACGTCGAGAGCTAATATGTTTAATGCTCTTTCAGAGATTACATTGACTTGAGAACCTGAGTCAAGTAATGCTCTGAATTCGGCCATTCGTCCATTATTGCCTTCAATAATAACTCGAGCAGTGGCTAAAAGTACATAATTGGTTTGTATTCCACTTGCTGATGCTGCTGTTTTAGTGTTATGCCTTTTATCGCATTTAAAACAATTTTTCTTCTGACATTCCTTTGCTGAATGATCGCGTTTGAAGCATTTTACGCATAGCTTGTTCCTTTGAGTCCAATTTAATCGTTCAGCTGTTGTTTTCTTCAAAAACTCGTTGCACTTGTACATAATGTGATTGGGTTTGTTACAGAAATAGCATGTATATTCTGTACCAATCTGAGCGCATGTGCCTTTTTTGGTGTGATTTATCTTATCACTACCGGTAGCCTCCAATGTAAGGAACCGATGTTCCAAGAAGGTCAAAAACTGATCCAGTTTCTGCAGTTTCTTCAAGTCTACAATTGACTGTTCATATAACATATGAGTTTGACGATCTAATTTCCTTGTCAAACTACATAATAGTATTGGATCCCAATTTTCAGTTTGAATTCCAATGTTACAAAGCGCAGATAATGTTTCTTTAATATTATCATGCATTGCCTTTATGGATTTCGCATCATTTGTTATTGATGGTTGGTCCAATATTTTTTGTATTAACGCGTTACTTAGCACTCTTTTGTTGCTAAAACGCTCTTGTAGCATGTTCCATGCTGTTGCATAGTTTCCTTCGGTTAAGGATAGATGGCGTATTAAACGCTCAGCCTCTCCAGTAATGCTAGTTTTTAAGTACCACATCTTTTGAATGATGGGTAATGATGCTTCATGAATCATTTTCTTGAAAATGTCATGAAATTGTTGCCATTTTAAATAGTCACCATCAAATTTGGGAATTTCAACTTTCGGCAACGGCAATGAGGCATGCATTTGAGGTATGTTGGCAGGACGTGAGATGCTTTCTTCACATGTCATAGTTTGGACTGCTATGACGGCGTCTTCCGCTGCTAAATATCTCTGGTCGAGATATCCAAGTTTTGCAGGATCCTCAAATTTTTTATAAATTTCAATGTGGATAGTTGTTATCTTATCCCAATATTGATTTATGATTGGCACAAATCCTTGACGAGTTTCATTCGTCATTTTATTCATGATTCGTTCCAGACTAATCAGCAGAGCCCTTTGTTCCCGAATCATTGGCTCCAGTTCCGATTCTTCTTCACTGGAAGCAACCGATCCAGTATCCATTTGTACTGTGGATAATTGTTTGTTGAACTCTCCTTTGTAGGTTACAACCAAATCTCTTATTTGATTGAAATAATTATTTTCAAAGTAACTGTGCTCAATTTTAGCACCTTCTGTTGTACTTTTTATAATTAAATCATCTTTAAAAAATATTTCCCACAGCTTAACTAACTTCTCAATGCGTTTTTGGAAGTAGTCAGGCTGTTGTTTTCGCTCAGGCGAATCCTTCTTGTAATTCCTTATTACGTTTTGGATCTCTTCGCCTGTTATCAATTGCTTGTCCAGCAATGCGTTGATATTTGATAATGCCATTTTTTTTTTTTTAAATAATACCTGACCCGTTGGAGGTATTTTGATTTGTCGCTTTGACAGGTTGTGCCTCTACTCACAACCAAATAGGCGGTCAAGGTATTCTTTTAAATACTATGGCTATGGAGCTTGATTTTCTCCTGTTTTGTTGCTGCCAAGTTGACTATCCAGTGATGTCCAAGATCGCCAAGTTGATCAGTTGTTGGTATTTTTTTTTTTTTTGTAGTTTGGTCGCCCAGTTGACCAACTATACGAGTATGATTCTCCAAATGAATCCTGTGTCCAAAGTCGGGGGTCACCAAATGTATAATGTGAAGCTGAAAAGTTGCTTTTGTCTGCCACCAGTTCTTGATACCAGTAACAATCTCGTTGCCGCAATCTGTACTTGAAACAAATTGAGCTCGGAGAAGTGAATACCACGAGTTTTCGTTGAGTACTAATTTTATTGTGGAGTATGCAGGGTTTTATATACAAGATCTTAAAGAACTAATGTTTGTTTAGGTCAAATTATTATCTGCTTATAGTTTACTAGTTTGGACAGTTGTAAAATAGGATACCATTATCTTTTGTCGCTTAGGTTTATGACGCATGCAGGTCCTTATCATGCGTGCTGACAGATGGTGTGAGGTCGTAAACGCGCAGCGGTACCTGTTTGTATAGGATCATCTGTGTTATATTTGGCCAAAATATCGTATGTACAAATAGGAATTCATAAGGATCGGCCGACTATATCCTATATCTGTCATAGAACGATCGGAATTGGCATAACTTTGTTGTTTTTTAAGTTAGAAAGATGGGACTTGGTACAGATTCCATTTTGGGCAAAATAATCTTATTAATCTTAGCAAAAGCATAGCACTATTGATTCCCTCCTGCATCTCCACCATTACGCATCGGATGCCCTTTCTACCAAAAATCATGTTACCATATTGGCAACTGATTTTGAAAGGGCTTTCGATCGCGTAGGGGTGCATACAGTATTGGATCAACTTTCCCGGTGGGGGGTAGGTCAAAAGACCTTCAACTTAGCGAAGGCTTTCATGATCAACCGTTCTATCCGAGTAAGAGTTAACAACACTCTATCTAAATTCTATACTCTCCACAATGGGATCCCACAAGGATCGCCCCTCTCTGTGGTATTGTTCATGATCACCTTCCAGTCCTTAAACAACATAATATTAAGACAAAGGCAAATTAAACTGGCAATTTATGCAGACGATGCCATAATTTTTAGAAAATGTAAGAATACTACTGCACTAATTAATAAGTTTAAAGAAGTCCTTAATGAAATCCAAATCTGGGGTAACACCTCCGGTGTAAATAAATGCAAAGTTTTTCATATTTGTAAAAAACAGAGCTGTACATACCCACCATTATCGCACAATGACATAGATATAGAACGCGTTTCTTCTCTTAAGATACTTGGCCTGACATTTGATAAACGACTCACATTTAAACAACACTGTAGCGAACTTAGGATTAAACTTATTCAGAGACTAAACATTATAAAATTCTTAACATCTAAGCGATCCCTCATCCACCGGACCACACTTATACAAGCAACAAGAGCTCTGTTGTTGTCCATTATCGATAATGGACTCCCCATCTACGGCTGGTGCGCGCCATCGAACTTAAGAAAAATCTTACCTCCTTACCATGCGGCCGTCAGACGTAGCATTGGCGCATTTCCAACGACCCCAACTAAATGCATCCTAGCCAAAGCAGGATTGCTGGACATTACAACCAGAGTCACGCAAACTACCTTTAAATTAATACCAAAACTCATGTGCTCCACCTAGGAGCACAGGAAATTCAAAGTCCAATCTACGATTCGAAGATGTATAACCTTTACCAAGAGACACAACATAAGATCGCCTTATCGTTGGAACAAAGTCATTCCATCCCCTCCGTGCAAAATAAGCTCCATCGCCATTGACACTACACTTCATGATTTTCAAAAATCAAGGACCCCAATCACAACGTTGCAGATGTTCGAAGAAGTTACCCATAAATACTCCAATAGGAAATGGCTTTACACCGATGGTTCGAAGTCCGATGCCACAACCACCTTTGTAGTGGTTGACCAAAACAGTTTAATTGTTTCTTGGGGTCGACTACCTCACCACTTCTCAGTTTTTGCTGCGGAAGCAGTAGCTATTATTAAGGCAATCAAATTTGCTCTCGAACTTAAAGAAAGCTATATCATCTGCAGTGATAGTCTGTCCACCCTGCAAGGAGTAAAAAACTTCTACAACAACAATAACCTTTTAACCGAAATTCGTCACCTCTGCATCAAGAACATTAGCAAAATTAAACTGTTATGGGTCCCGGCCCATATAGGAATAACTGGGAACGAGATGGCCGACAAGGCTGCAAAACTAGCCGGACGGGTTCCGTGCCATACAATCATACCTGGAGTACAACAGGACATCTGGAAAAACATCAAAAACATTTTGCGGGACATCGAACTGGAAGACTGGTCTTTGTTTAACCACTGGTATAAACAATTTAACCCTGACAAGAAAGACATCAAGTTCCCTACTTCGCTCAACGGAAGGGAATGCGTCATTCTTACACGATTAAGAACTGGACACACAAATCTCACGCATAAGCACATCCTTAATGGGGAAAGTCGGCTAAACTGCCCTAATTGCGGAGAAGAACTATCAGTAAAACATCTACTGGATACCTGTGGACACTACCAAAACAGCAGAACAAACCTATTCGGTCTCACCGCGCCATCAAATCTATTATCTGACCTCACAGCTGCCAATTCCAAACTATTACTATCTTTCCTACGGAATTGTAAAATTACACACCTAATTTAACTCTCCTTTTAAGTATATAATAACCATTTCTTCAAATGTTAAATCTCAAATACATAAGTAAGCAAACTGTTATCAATTGTCGAGTCGATGACCATAGTAGCTAGTTACTCCTTCCTCTAAATTAGTTATTATATTATAAATTCGATTTATGTATTATAGCTAATATTGAAATAAATAAATAAATAAATACCATAATTTGGCATTAAGCGTTGGTTTTTTATACCCTTGCAGAGGGTATTATAATTTTGGTCAAAAGTGTGCAACGCAGTGAAGGAGACATCTCCGACCCTATAAAGTATATATATTCTTGATCAGGATCACCTCCTGAGTCGATATGAGCATGTCCGTCTGTCCGTCTGTCCGTCTGTCCGTCTGTCTGTTTCTACGCAAACTAGTCTCTCAGTTTTAAAGCTATCGAGTTGAAACTTTGCACACACCCTTCTTTCCTTTGCAGGCAGTATATAAGTCGGAACGGCCGGGATCGGTCGACTATATCCTATAGCTGCCATATAACTGATTGATCGGAAATGCTATAACTTCGTTGTTTTTCAAGTTAGAAGGATGGGACTTTCTGTGCATTCTAATTTGGGCCAACTTATATGATCTGCTAAATGTCATCAGGATCGGCCGTCTATATCCTATAGCTGCCATATAACTGATTGATCGGAAATGCTATAACTTCGTTGTTTTTCAAGTTAGAAGGATGGGACTTTCTGTGCATTCTAATTTGGGCCAACTTATATGATCTGCTAAATGTCATCAGGATCGGCCGTCTATATCCTATAGCTGTCATATAACTGATTGATCGGAAATGCTATAACTTCGTTGTTTTTCAAGTTAGAAGGATGGGAGTTTCAATGGATTCCTCTTTTGGCAAAAAAATTCGATTTTCCAAGTTTCATAAGGATCGGCCAACTATATACGATCCGCTATATATCTAATAATATAAGATGGGTGGCGCCACCTAGCGGACTGCGACTCAACTGCAAGGGTATATAAACTTCGGCTCCGCCCGAAGTTAGCTTTCCTTTCTTGTTTTTTTTGTTATATATATATATATGCAAAAAAAATTTGGTTTTTTTTTTTGTTTTTTTTTTTTGTTTTTTTTTTTTTTATATTTGTCCAGATCGATAGCCTGGCTTTTAATAATTGCTATTTTTGCTATACATTTATTATGAAAAATGTATGCTTTGTACAAAATGAATGCGATCAAAATGAATACAATAATTAATAATAGAATGTTTGTCAATTCTGTGTTCATTGTTTTGGACTCAATTTTATTTATTACATTTGCTGTGGAGTCCACATGTTTTACATCTACTACTTTGGGTATTTTCTCTAAAATTGGTATATAATTTTACGTAATTTTTTTTTAATAATTATTTGCGTAAATCGTATGATTTAATTTATTATTTATTTGCCATTCAGTTTGGCTCATTTAAAAACTTGCCCTATTTGGCTATATATATATTGTTTTTTTTTTGTTCTTATATTTTTTTTTTACATAAAAACCTGCCTATTTTTTTTGTATGGTTTTCAGGCCACACACTAATCGGAAAACTTTAATGTCGCTCAATTTTACAAAAAATTGTTTATACTATAAAAAAAATATGCATCGCAGTGCAATACAAAAAAAAACAAGAAAGCAAAGCTAACTTCGGGCGGAGCCGAAGTTGATATACCATTGCAGTTTAGGTTGTGCCATTTCCGATCGTTCAGTCATATGGCCGCTATAGAATATTGTCGTCCGATCCCGGCCGTTCCGACTTATATACTGCCTGCAAAGGAAAGAAGGATGTGTGCAAAGTTTTAACTCGATAGCTTTAAAACTGAGAGACTAGTTTGCGTAGAAAAAGACAGACGGACAGACGGACATGCTCATATCGATTCAGGAGGTGATCTTGATCAAGGATATATATACTTTATAGGGTTTGAAATGTCTCCTTCGGTGCGTTGCACACTTTTGACCAAAATTATAATACCCTCTGCAAGGGTATAATATGCAACGCAGTGCATGGGGGAAAAAAATATTTTTGCGCTCTAGGTAGCGCTGTCTGTTCACTGTTCCGGGTTTAGCTTGAAGCGCTAAACGGGGCCGGTGCTGGCTGCACAGGGTTATCTTCTTCCATAAGGTTGTTGGGGCACCGGTGCTGGCACAGGTGTGATTCCAGGGATCCTCTGCAGTCGTCGTCATTTCAACTTTCGTTGTGGTTACTTCTTATTATATTATAATTTATTTATTATTTAATTTAATTTTATTTTATTTAATTTTATTTAATTTATTTAATTTATTATAATTTTGGTCAAAAGTGAGCAACGCAGTGAAGGAGACATCTCCAACCCTATAAAGTATATATATCCTTGATCAAGATCACCTCCTGAGTCGATATAAGCATGTCCGTCTGACCGTCTGTCCGTCTGTCTGTTTCTACGCAAACTAGTCTCTCAGTTTTAGAGCTATCGAGTTGAAACTTTGCACACATCCTTCTTTCCTTTGCAGGCAATATATAAGTCGGAAGGCCTACTATAGGCCGGAAGGTCGACTATAGCCTATAGCTGCCATATAACTGATTGATCGGAAATGCCATAACTTTGGTGTTTTTAAGTAAGAGGGTTGGGACTTTCCACACAAGTCATGTTTGACAAAAATATCTTATGTACAAAATTTCAGAAGGATCGGCCGACTATATCCTATAGCTGTCATAGAACGATCGAAATTGGCATAACTTTGGTGTTTTTTGAGTTAGAAAGATGGGATTTGGTACAGATTCTATTTTGGGAAAAACAATCTGATCTGCCAATTTTCATAAGGATCGGCCGACTATCTACGATCCGCTATAAATCTAATAATATAATATGCGTGGCGCCACCTAGCGGACTGCGACTGAACTGCAAGGGTATATCAACTTCGGCTCCGCCCGAAGTTAGCTTTCCTTTCTTGTTTTTTTTGTTGTACTCCACCCGGCTTTCCCATCACATCACTCTACTCACTCAGTTTTTTTTCTTACTTTAGTCTCCGTTTCTTTGGCCATCGTTGGCTGCGATATGCATTTAAAATGTCGATCTTCATGTGTCCTGAAGTTTTATTTATGGATCCCTCAATGTCTTTGCTGTTGGTTATCCTTCGATGTCGATGTGCTGAAGGTCCTGTCACGGACGCCATGTATCAAAGCTCCATCGGAAGTCCCAATGATTTTAAAGTAATAAGCAGCCGAAGTTTAATTTATTCCTCTTTATTCTATTTAGGTCAGGAGCAGCTGTTGTTGCCGCTCCGAGCTCATAGGAGTTTCTGATTTTACAAATTTACTTAGGAGTTAAAGGAGGTCTAAGTCTCGTAGCTGCGCTGCCCAAAGAGGCAGCAGAGAGACGGTTCGGTATTCTTAAGTATATTTATTTATTTACATTCTGTTAGCTTAAAGTTAAAACTAAAGCTACAGGGGGGGGCGTTGCAGCCATAGCTACTAAAGCTTTCGGCTGGCTCATTTATTTTATTTTTTGTTTTTCGTAGTTACATTTTTTGTTATTTACTTAATCCTAATGTCTGTATTAGTCTATGTGAAATTCAAGTTTTTGCACAATTCTATATAATTCGAAAATTAGTTTTCTTATTTCTATTGTGTTGTTGGACGCTTAATTATTAGATAAGATTGATTGTCTTTGTTTTTTTAAGAAAATTTAGGATTCTCAGGATGTTGCTGGTTGTAGGATTTGAAATGGCAGAATGGAGGTTACCATTTGGGAAGGGGTTTCGGGCAGGATTAAATGCTACGCATTCATTAAGTATGTGGTTCAAAGTCATTGCAACTTGGTTGCAAAACTGGCAGGTGTTAGATGTCGATTGCAGCATTCTATACTGATGGGTGAGTCTTGTATGCCCTAGACGTAATCTAATGAATTTAGTTTGATCTCGTCTTGATAGACTGGTGATTTCCTTGTTTTTGGAGTAATCATTGATGTTAGTATAATTTATGTTAATAGTTTGGTACCAGCTTGATGTGTTTTGTAATAGGTTTAGTGAATTGTTAGATAGCTTCGATTTTATGTATTTGTTTATATCGGTCTGGTTGAGATTTTTTGTCGTGACCAAAGGTGCTGTAGTTGCGTATTTTGCGGCGTTATCAGCAAATTCATTTCCTATGATTCCCACGTGGCTTGGAATCCACAAGATTTTTATTTTTGGATAGAGCTTTGTAATTGATTCTCTAATTAATGTGGGGTAATGTGAGTTGTTGTCAATGTTTTTTATTGAATTTAAGGCAGACAGTGAGTCGGAGCAGATGCAGATTTTTCCTTTTATTGTGCGGCTTATCTCGATGGCTTCTAATATAGCGATTATTTCTGCAGTAAAGACTGAGGAGTAGGTCGGAAGTATGGCCATTTTAAGGACAGTGGTTTCGGTGGTTATGGCGTATGCAGGTATATGGTTGTAAAGGGATCCGTCAGTATAAATAAATGTGAAGTTGTTCATTTTTGATTTTATGTCTGAAAATTCTTTTATGAATACTGACAAATTTGTTTGGTCTTTTCTGTATTTGCTTAAGGCTATGTCTATTGATTCAGGACTTAGATTCCATGGCGGATTTGACTTTGGCGTGGGTTTTATTGGGTTGACCGGGAGGCCAAGGTTGCTACAGGAGATGATACTCTTTTGTATGGCTGAGTTTCTGTATTTTGTTATTTTGTTTTTTAGGATTTTGTCAAGGATTGGTTTCAGCGGAGTGTCTGTTGATTGAATTATAGTTTTTGATAATTTGGCTTGAAGGTGCTGTATTCTAGTTTCAAGAGGGGTAATATTGGATTCGACGTAGATATTATAAATAGGTGTTGAGCGGAAGGCTCCTAACGCGGTTCGAAGGGCGTTGTTGAGTATAGATTTGATCGGTTTTATTTGTGTTTTTGGTGCTAGTCCGTATAGCGGCAGGCCGAAATCTATTTTTGATAAGGATAAGCTTTTCACGATTTGGACTAGGGTTGTTGGTTGACAATTGTACTTATCGTTTGCTAGGAATTTTATTATATTTGACGATTTAGTTAGAGATTTAGTTAAATTATTGATGTGTGGTTTCCAACTATATTTTGAGTCGAAGGATACTCCTAATATTTTTAGTTCTTTTACTGATTCAATAACATGTGTTTGTGTGGATACTTGGCAAGTGCAGCATTGTTTTCTGCAAATATGCATATGTTTGCATTTTGTGATAGACAATGAAGCTCCTGATGTATTACACCAGTTATTAATGTCTTCAAAGAGGCGGTTCAAGTCGATTTGCAAGTTCTTTTCTTTTTTGAGATCTATTATTATGTTATAGTCATCAGCATATGCAATGAAGTTTACATTTTTATGCCTGCAAATGGTATCTGATAAGCTATTGAATGCTATAAGGAATAATATAACCGACAATGGGGAACCCTGGGGTATCCCGTTGTGGAGTGGCTGGATTAGCGATTGACTGTGGTTTACTCTGTCTCTGATTTTACGGCTTGTCATGAATTGTGTTACATATTTTGTTAACTTGGGTCCGCAACCCCATTGGTTCAGTTGGCTTTTTATGGTGTGAAGTCCTACCTTCTCGAAAGCTTTTTCGAAGTCAAGTGCTATGACCGAGGCCTGTTTTTTTTCTGAAAGGGTCCTGCTGATGATAGCGTCTACATATAGTAGACAGTCTGTCACAGACTTCCCTCTTTTAAATCCAACTTGACGGCTGTTGAGAAGTTTGTTAGAGGTAACAAACCACCACAGTCGTTTGGAAATTATTTTATCAAGCGTTTTTGCAATGCATGGGTTAAGGGAGATTGGTCTGTATGATTCTATTGTCGTTTTGTCTTTGCCTGCTTTGTGAATTGGGACTACGGTGCTAATTTTAAAAGCCTGAGGGATAAAAGAACTTAAGATTGAGTTGAAAAAGTTTATTAATCTTTTTTTAACTGGTTTTCCGATGTGCTTTATCATTATATAGTTTATTTTATCGTTTCCTGGGGTGTTCCCCTTTAGACTGTTCAAAGCAGCATTAAATTCAAGGTCCGTAATGTCTTGTTCCATAAAGTCGGCTGTTTTGTTGGGTAGATAGTTGGTGTCTGATCTGTGTGTGTTATTTTTGGCGTCTCTAAATGACTGGGAGAAGTTTTGGTCCTCTGAATTAGATGACCAGTGTTTGGAAAAGGCTGTAGCTATGTCTTTTGAATTTGTGACCATTGAGTTTTTATTGCTATTTTGGATACAATGAATGTGTGTTGATTTGTGAATTCCGCAGAATTGCCTGATGTTATTCCAGACTAATTCCGCTTTGGATTGGCTTGAAATGGTGGAGGTCAGTGCGTGCAAACTTTCTTTCTTACTGAGGCGAATTTCTCTTCTGAACTGGGCGTTGGCTTTTTTATACTGTATTAGGTTTTCTTGATTCATTTCCCTATTAAACAATCTCCATGCTCGGTTTTTTTTAGTTTTCAAGATATTTAATTTTTTGTTCCACCATGGGACATTGTATTGAGTTTTTGGAGGATGGGATTGGGGGATGCTATTGTAAGCGCTATTTAGTATTATTTTGTTTATGTTGCTGTGTTCTTTGTTTGTGTTTGTTGAAACAGGGATCTGGCTATGGAGACAATTTGTAAGATTTTCAAATTTTTCCCAATTTGCTTTTTTGGTTAGAAATTTGCTTGTGTAATTAAATATCTTATTTTCTTTGTTAAATACATTGATTGTTATAGGGAAATGGTCGCTACCCTGGGGTGAGTCCATTATTTTAAACTCACAGTGAATTTTAAGGCTTGGAGAGCATAAGGCAAGATCGATGTGGGTGTAAGAGTTGTGGGTGGAGAAATGGGTAGGCTGGCCATTGTTTAGAATTATATAATTGTTTTTTAAAATGTATTCACCGAGAATCCTACCCCTGCGATTGCTCTTGGGGGAGCCCCACAGAGTATTCCAACCGTTAAAATCACCAGTGATCAGCGAAGGTGTTGATGACTGTGGAATAGTGTTTTCTAAATCTGAAGTGGTGAATTTTTGAGAAGGTGGAATATAAGTGGATAGGATGTTAACTTTTCGCTTGGAGTAGATTTCTAAAGCTATGGCATCAAAAATTTGTCCTACCGGAATTGGTTTATGTTGGACATCTTTGTGGATCAATAAGGCGACTCCACCTTTTGCTATAATTGACGTTGTGTTGTACATTTTGAAATTGACAGGGATGGGGAATTGTTGGGAGAGGGTTATGTGTGTTTCCTGAAGGGAGATAACTTTGGGATTGTGTAGTTTGATTAGGATTAGCAGTTCATTATAATTGTTTGTGTAGCCATTAATGTTCCATTGTAATATCTTAAGTGTCATATTTACGTCTAGATTTATTTATATTTAATCTGTAGTCTTTAGTATTTAGTTAATTCTGCAATATTTTAAGCTTTGACCTTGTTATAATTGTGCTGTTTGTTTTTTCTTTATTGATAAGATTTCTTTTAGTTCTGTTGCTTATATTTTTAGGGAGAATATTTACTTTACTGTTGTACTATCCTTTCTGTTATTTTCAATACTCGAGTCCGTTAGCATTGATTCATCTTCCTTGTCGTCGTATCCTATAATGGGTCTGCCAGTGTCTTCTGATGATGGTGGGTGGTGAGAGGTTGATGCTGTTGTCGGGGGCGTGTTCTGTGTCAATCTTTGTTGTTGGGAGGTGTTGTGCTGCATTGAGCTTGCAACCGATGCGTATAGAGACCCATCATGATGGTGTCTCTTCCTGTAGATTGACCAGGCCGTTCTGTTGTCCACTTTTTGGAGGGTTTTGATGGCTTGCACTTCCTTATGGGAAAGAAATACTGGGCAATTTCTGTCTCTGGGATGGTGTTTATTGTCCGGCATCTTTTTTTCAGTGCAGTTGATGCAGCAAGGTCCACGTTCGCATTTTTCTCCAATTGTCATGTCGATATGGGAAGGTTGGCTGCACATAAAGCAGGTCTCTGTGTTCTTACAGAATTTTTGGAGGTGACCTAGCCGTAGGCAGTTGTTGCAACGGATTGGGGATGGTATATAAGGCCGAACTTGGACCCTTTCATATCCTATGTAAATGTGATCGGGGAGGTCTAGCTTGTCAAATGTTAGAAGTCCAGTTTCTGTCGGCTCTACTGTGAAGGTCTTCATAATTTTTCTTACGGCTGACACTTTTTGGCTTTTTAGGTTTTCAAGGATCTCTTCTTCATCAATTCCTCGCAGATCATTTGAGTATATTATACCCTTTGAGTAGTTCAGGGTTCTGTGTTCTGAAACTGCTACGGGTATGTCCAATATGGTTGTTAGTTTTAGGAGTTTTTCGGCTTGTCTATTGTCTTTCGTTTGTAGGAGAAGGTTTCCGTCACGTAGTTTCCTACAACTGACGACTACGCCTCCGCATGTTATATCTATAACTTTTTTTATGTTGAAAGGTGAGACTCCTTTAAAGGTTGAATCATCGGTTCTTGATATGATGAGGAATTTGCTAGTTGGAGAAGGTTTTTCCTTCCATATGTCTGGTGGATCGCGCATTGTTCGTTTTAAGCTTCTAGTGTAAGCAAGAAGATTGTCACTGCTGGTGCACTAACTGATAACAAATCTAATTATAGAACTGTATGTAAGTTAGAATATTTGCCACTTGAGTTTGCCTCGCTTAGAAGTTTGATTTGGAAGAGACACACGACTGATCGCATCGACGGCCCAACGTAAACTGATTCTTAAGTATATAGTTATGTTATGTATATATGTTCGCTTAGGCGCAGGTATGTGGACACGTGTTACGTATATGCGGACATATGCACTTTTCGGCGTACAGCAAAGGCACAGCGGGCGATTCATATTTCGGTGCACTTAGGTTTATGACCGAGACCCTGAAAAACATAAACACTGTGACAAAGTGTTACAGTGTGTACCCTTTAAGTACTCTTGGTACAGTGGGTGGTCGATATATATGTATAAGATATTAATTGTGCATATATGTGCATATAACACTACAAATGACAACAAAGTGCATGCGAAACTGGGAGACAGAAGAGAAGATAAAATGCCGCTGCAGCTAAACAAATTATCAATATTCCACTCCGCTTATCTGGTGGTTGCTCAGCCCAATTGGTATGTTAAAAAATTTGGTGACAAAAGAAACGTCGATGTAGGTTTCAGTGTTTTGTGTGGAGAAATGGGTCACTGCTTTATTATTTAGTAATCCAAATTGAAATGAGATTAATTCTAAAGCCAAGTAAGAGGGAGTTGAGGGGGTTTAATCAAGGAGGAGAGTTATCCGAGAGGTCAGCAGAATGGAAAGGGGGGGGAGTAAAAGCGTGGCCGTGGTAAAAAAGTGGGATGGGACAGAAACGGCGTGGAACGTAAGGGTTCCCTTGAGGGAGCAGAAGAATGTGGAAACGCAGTTAATCGTGGCGTCCTTGAAGGGGTAGCGCGGCCCGGCGAGCGACAGTGGCGGAGAAGGAAATGGAAAACGGCGCGGAACGATGCGATCCCTAAACAGAAAGGAAAGCTAACTTCGGGCGGAGCCGAAGTTGATATACCCTTGCAGTTCAGTCGCAGTCCGCTAGGTGGCGCCACGCATCTTATATTATTAGATATATAGAAGATCGTATATAGTCGGCCGATCCTTATAAAATTTGGCAAATCAGATTATTTTGTCCAAAATAGAATCTGTACCAAGTCCCATCTTGTCCCAACTTAAAAAACACCAAAGTTATGCCAATTCCGATCGTTGTATGACAGCTATAGGATATAGTCGGCCGATCCTTATGAAATTTTGTACATAAGATATTTTTGTCAAACATAACTTGTGTGGAAAGTCCCAACCCTCTTACTTAAAAACACCAAAGTTATGGCATTTCCGATCAATCAGTTATATGGCAGCTATAGGCTATAGTCGACCGATTCCGGCCCTTCCGACTTATATATTGCCTGCAAAGGAAAGAAGGATGTGTGCAAAGTTTCAACTCGATAGCTCTAAAACTGAGAGACTAGTTTGCGTAGAAACCGACAGACAGACGGACCGACGGACAGACGGACAGACGCACAGACGGACATGCTCATATCGACTCAGGAGGTGATCCTGATCAAGAATATATATACTTTATAGGGTCGGAGATGTCTCCTTCACTGCGTTGCACACTTTTGACCAAAATTATAATACTCTCTGCAAGGGTATAAAAATGATCCGTGACCCCGCATAGCAACAGAAAACGTTAAGGATCGAGGAGATATGAAAGGGACCCACCAACGGGAGTGTGACGTGATTCTGGAAAATATGATTAACAACGGGAACAGAATCAAGAAGAATTAACGTGGCCCTGGCGCTATTTCAATGCCCTGGCGCCATGGTCGTCAATTTTTAAAAGTTAAAATAAAGTATGACTATCAATGTTGCAAAATTTTCATAGATGGCACATTGGCGAAAATGTGCCCGTGACGAGAACTCGATTCCCACATTGGTCTATTGTGGGGAGCAACGCATGGGCAAAGGTTTGGAAGAAGTTAGTGCCTTGTTTGGGAGCTTTGGAAGAGCTACTGCGCCAAAGCTGTTGTTCTTAGTTGCATATTTTGGAGTTGTTATTGACGGGCCGCTTTTTTTGTTATATTGCGCGGAATTAACTCTCAATAAATTAAATACTTGGTTGGTATCGATTGGTCGAATAAACACAATTTCAAATTCCAGTTTATTGAGAGTTATAAGCGGAATTTGAAATTGTTTTGTTATATTGCGCGGAATTAACTCTCAATAAATTGAATAATTTACAAAGCAGTGTTGTTTTCAATACCCATCTAAAATTAAGCTGTTTTTAAAATAAATTAAGATAAATGAAATAAGTTTCAGAATAAAACCAATTAATTTAACATAGTGCTTCTAATTTGACTGCTAATATTAACAAAATGATTATACAAGGGTCCAATACGCTTGCTTCAGAAGAAAGCAATATTCGCAGTAATTCATTCACATGACTGTGACTGCGTATGACTACCAAAATTCGATGGCTGCTTCTTCTTCAACTTATGCTCATGATCAAAAGCCGCAAGGACTCTCATGATCAAAAGCCGCAAAAGCGAGCAAGGAACTGAAATAAAAATTGTCGACTGCGTCTTCTGATAAATATATATACTCTGACAAAATGAACTACCGATTTGGTACTAGCGGTAAATCACCGCAATGTGAGCTGCAATTGATATATTGAGGACTCTGAGGACTACTTTATAAAGACTGGGTCTCACTCCATTTGTTCTCTTCAAAGCTAACATTCACACAAATGAGTGTCTAACTACATACAGGTTCGCTTACGACAACGCCATTTTGAGCCTCTCAAAATGTCCGGAACGAGCAAGAGAGAAACTAGCCGATCATTTTGTGTTAGCCGAGAGGAAGCTATGTGACAGGCTTATTGAAATAATCCAACAAAGGATTTGAGCACTTAACGTTTACTCTAACAAAAATAATCATACCAGCTATCCTTGAAAAACGTTCAGATTCCGAACGAAATAACTTATCTAAGTGACCTCCTATATACCCTTTTGACATGGTGTCTAAGTGACCTCCTATATACCCTTTTGACATGGTGTCTAACAGACACTAAATGCACCCTTTTTCCACTGGATCATGAATTTAAAATCGTATAATGAAAGTTTGAGCATTGTTCAAAAATTGCGCTCGTGCAATCAAAAATACTGCGAACTATCAGAGGGGCTTTGTGGTATGATTGGAACGAAAACGTCTAAAAAGATCTCCGCATCCCGCTTAAGCATCAAAGAAAAGCAAGCAAACGGAACCAAACCTTGGTTTCAGACAGAACATATCTTCAAAGGAACACGTAAAAGGGAGTTTATTTATGTAATCTTCGTGTGCCTAGGCGTGTTCTGTCTAAAACCAGGGTTAGGTTAATTACACAAAGATTTAAGATTTGATAACTTTTCGTTATTTTCCAAAGGACTTCTCCTTGCCATAAATAATAGTATTGTGACTTGTGCAGACTTCGAAATATTGCTAATATCTAAAACAAGTTTCTCCCTTTCTAGATATCTGTTTCTCAGTTTGGCCTGCAATATTTTGTATTTTGTAGGTTGTAATCTAATGTAGGTTGGGTTCGGGGCTCGCGCCCTGGACTATTAATAATGGTTCGGTATGCCAACGGGTATGCTTGAACAAGGTTTTGGTTAAAAAAAACCTTAACTTAAAAAGCATATAATTTTTTCAACTAAAAACTATTTATTTCTTTTATATTTCATATACATACTTTGTTGGTATCTAGTGCCAAGACCTACTAACCTATATTGACACTTAGTAATCTGATCTAATCAATATTCATCAGCATGTCGCAAAACGCAATGATCAAACCCACTAACCTATTGGCATACCTAGTAATAATTAGCAATAAGCATAAAACTATATCCAACCTAATAACCCAGCACTAGTAGACGGCGCCAGAAGCAGAAATCAGCATTGTCAGCGGAAAGAATGACCGACTGACCGAAGCCAGCTAGCTAAGCCGAAATGCATGAACAAGCAATCTGAGTCGGCAGACTCAGCTGGCATTAACATTGGCATTAACGTTCATAACATTGACCTTCCCTAGATTTAGTTTTGTATAATTTAGCATCTCATATAAGAATTGTTCTTCTGAAATAAAGATAGTTGTGAATACAGAGTAGATCGGTTCGTTACTCCGTGTCAAGGTACGGCACTTAAAACCAACTTATATCGAGTGTTCCTGTGTAAAACGGACCACAAGTAGGACTTTCTTAAAATAAACCTACTTCGAGTGTTACTCCTGTGTGAAACGGACCACAAGTAGGACTCTCTTAAAGCTATCTACTTCGAGAGGCTCCTATATAAACGGACCACAAGAAGAACTTTCGTCATCGGACCTACTTTGAGGGGCTCCTGTGTAAACGGACTACAAGTAGAACTTCGTTATCTAATCTACTTCGAGTGTTGCTCCCGTGAAACGGATCACAAGTAGGAACGGCCGATACGGAATCAGCCGAAGCCCCTTATCGTCTTTACTCGAGGAGAACCAACCCAGGTCTTCAAGTATCTCACATTAACTCCAGCCTGATCACAGCAAGCGCCTGGTCAACCCGATAAGTCCCGTGCAGAATCCAGGTACATTTATCGTAGTCAGAACTTTTATACGTTCTTTGACTACGACTCCGGGACCTACCGTTACGCCCGCACAACGCTCTACGGACGAACATATCATACTTATATCTTCATAAATAATATAAATTTTTTAAGTGCAAAATCCTCTTACCACTGATATTTGTGTAGCACAAACAATATAAGCATTTTTTTTGAATATTCACAACGATGGACGTCCAAGAACTCCAAAATATTTTGGTCGTTCATTGTCTTTCCTGTCTATGCCATTGAAAGGGTCAGTTTGTAAATTGTTTTTTGGGCTTTATCTTTAAAGTTGCTACCATATTCATTTAAAAGGTTTTCATTTTCCCAAGTTCTATGGAGCTTGGGCTGTGAACAGACGCATCAAAACTAAAATATTTACTAGGAAAAGCTGTTTTTAAGATAGTTCACATAGATGAGCCTTAGCCTTATTATTTTGCTACCTCGATAATATCATATCTAGGGTCAAGAACAGCATTGACATCAAGGGTCAACAGTGTGCTATTAAAGGATCTAAATTCAATATGTGTGGTCGTTTTTGCAATTTTGCAACATTTTGACAATGCTAGACTATATTTAGAAGACGATTTTTATGTCTTTAAACGTAGAGTAAACTATTGAAAGTCACTTCGAAATAAATCAAGTTTATGAAGCTTTAAAAAGAACTCATAATGAGGCTTAAGCAAATCACCGAAATTATTATAATAATATAATTCGATCTGTCCTATTTCATAAGGATTTCATAAGAATTTCATGAACGATCGGAAATGGACTTACAGCTGTTTTCATAAGGATCGGCCAACCTTATACGATCCGATGTAAATATAATAATATAAGCTGTTACTTAACTGCAAGGGTAGCTTTTATGCCCGAAGTTAGCTTTTATGACATTGGACCTGTTCATCCGAAGAGCGTTATGCGGCCACCATCGTCGAACTTGAACTTCTGGGAGTAACGGTAGGTCCCGGAGTTGTAGTCAAAACCTATAGAAAGATTGACTATGTTGACCTGGATTGTCCCACGGGCCGCTCTTCGTTATGCGCGGCTCGCTGAGGCGGGATAAGAGTTGAGGTCCTGCTACGAAAGGCTGGCCTCGAGTGAGTGTTGGTTGTGTTTTGGTGTTCCTCTGGTGGTCCTGCTGACGGGAGCAGCACACGGAGTCGATTACGTATAAGTGGTTCTTCCTGGCGGTCCATCTGACGGCAGTATCACTCTAAGAAGGTTGGGTTTTAAGTACCATGAGATGATACTGGGTAACAAATCCATTCACTTTGTATTCGCAACTGTCTTAATCATAGGCCAGGTAATCTTTTATAAGATTAGAGAATTACATATGTTGTGGCTTAACTATAGTTAGGTGGTTTATATTAATGAAAATAAACACAGTAAGGTACATTTTAAAGAAAGTATGTGCTAGGTACTAGTGTAGGTCTGCTGATTCAGATCGCTTGGAATGTACCTGTTGTGGCCTCATAAGCTGGTAGAAATATTCGGCGCCCAATATTAGGTCAACCTTCTGTGGCTAAGTTAATTAAGGACCTGTGATCCAGAATCTAGAAGTATGCGGCATTGCTAAAGGTGGTCCGCTGGTCCAGGTAGTGACACTTGGCCGGTTGGTAACTGAACGCCGGGTTAATTTGTAAGATGGGCTGAGGCTGACAACACCACTCGGGATGAGCTGGATTGAAGTGAAGTGGTAGACTTATTTTTCCGCATTATTACTTGACTGGTTGCCTGACGCTCAAGGTGTTCTAACATTTGCGTCAGAGATTTTCGAGTGGTTGGATCGGTGATGGCTAGTTATAGAGATGAAATCGTGTGTAGGTCCAATATTTCCTCAATAATGAGTATCAATATTGGAACCCAGTTGACTGTTAACACATTGAGTGCGTTCAGAGTGGCTACCGTTCGGAGCACGGTATCATGCAAGCTGCGCAGCTGGTCCGCTGATCCATTAATTCTGGGGTGTACGAAAAGCTCTTGGATCGTGGTATATGCCGCGTCCACTGATTGATGTTGAGATAAGGTTTTGGCTTCACCTATTGCATGATTTTCCAGATGCCTGATATTTACTGCGTCGCTGTAGTCTTGAATGTGGACCAATTTCGTTAAAATTTCGTAATATCGGAGCCATTGCTTGTAAACTCTGTCAATCTTTGGAATTGACTGGCGACATTGCGAACTTTGAGGCGAAAGACGGCTTGTGTTTAACAACCTGCCTTTCTTGTGGTTCTTCGCTCAGAAAAGTAAAATATTCTCCTGGCTCGACCTGGAATCGATCGCTAGCACATCCATTTGTATAAATGTTTTGGGGTCATGATGGCCAACCTCAATCTCTTGACACAATCTCTGTTCACAAATCATTCATATGATGGTAAAAAGACACTGCCTTTCCTTCAGGGCGATTATATAGGAATTCCTCTAAGCAGCCGTCCGTCTTGCCTTCGGTTTGTAAAATGATTTTGATATTTTGAAGCTGTGCCTTGGGCTCAAGGTTTTCACCAGTTTTTTGGAGCCGCTGTGACGGGCCTGACTCTCTTCTATCCAAAAATATGGTTTCATATTTTTCACAAGGTCTGTGACCATTGTAAAATATTTATTATCTGCACTAAGTGCTACCTTGTCAAGCTTGGCATCGTTTTTTTTAAATTGGATTCACATGTGGGCTGTCTTAGTCACTCATCGAAGTAACCTTCGTTGATTAATCGCTTTGTTGTCTTTTGTAAAGTTTCCTTTGGATAGCTGCATTGTTTTCAATTTGCTCATCAATTAGCATCTGTATTACAGGTTCTGATTCGGATCCCATGGCTTCAGTGTTTTTTCTCAAAAGGTTTAACGGTTTAACTACCGTGTGGCTTGTTTTCAGGTTGGGATTAAAAAAAAAGGATCGCATCGGGGTCGCCAAATGTGCGTCCGTAGATCGTTATGCCGCCACTATCGTCGAACTTGAACTCGCGGTAATAACGGTAGGTCTCGGAATCTTAGTCAAAACCTATGGAAATACTGATTGTCCTATCGACCGCTCTTAGGCGTGGATGGCTGAGGACAGGATGCAGGTGCCAGGTGCATAACTCTAAATAGGTTTGGTTTGAAGTACCACGATATAATACTGAGTAACGAACCGATTCACTCTGTATTCGCAACTGTCTTACTATGGACCAAATGATCTTTTATAAGATTAGATAATAACATTAGCAGGTTAATGTTAATAAAAGTACGCACATTAAAGTAAATGTTAAAGTAGGAACGTGCTAAGTATACTAGTTCTGTTGTGTTTACTGGTTTTACTCCCCCGGTCAGTCGGTCATTCTTACCGCTGATATTGACTGTTGATATTGGTTTCTGGCCCGATTCCGGTGATTTTTTCCACGATGCGGTTACCACGCAAAAGAAGGGCTCCTATAGCTGAAAGCTCATAACGAAATGGGTAAAGTTGTTTCCATGAGTCGCACAAACAGGAAATTGCATCGATTACCTCCTCATCTTTTGTTGAATGGTTGGCAATTTCCGAAATGGTCATCGATTGGGGAATACAGGGTGCGCCATCTAGACAGGACCTATTGAAATGTTTAATAACTCCGCTATTTTTCAGCCTATTTTGACAAGCCAGCCAGATTCTGAAATGTCAGCCTATGCCATTTTAGACATGGATCGACTCACAGCAAAAAATCGGGCTGAAATTGTAGCGCTATACATCGAAAGCAATCGTTCAATTGTGAAAACTGTGCATGCCTATCGTAAGAAATGTGGGAGTGGCTTCCTCGTTCGCCGGATTTGACGGCACCGGACTTTTTTCTGTGGGGCTACTTGAAGAGTAAGGTGTTTGTCAGCAAACCGATGACTTTTGAACAACTAAAAGCTAATATCAAAGCGGAAATTGCTGCTTTTACGCCCGAAATGTTGCGAAATGCCCAAAAAATGCTTTTTGTGTTTCTAATGAAGGCGGTCATTCGATCGATATTGTATTCTGAGTGAATTGTCCTAAATGAATCTTGTTTATTTTCCAAAATGGGCTAAAAAATGGAGGAGTTATTCAACAATTCATTAGGTCCTGTCTAGATGGCGCACCCTGTACTGTTTTCGATCACCCGTAGTATGCTGTAATCCCTGTGAAATGACTGGCAGAGTCGGGATAATGAGTTGGATATGTTTTCTTTTCCAACCTTATAGATAACTTTAAATTTGTAGGATTGGAGCCGTAGTAGCCATCTCCCTTTGCGGGCTGACGGTGTGAATATAGGTTTGAAAATGGCCTCCAACGGCTTGTGGTCGGTCACAAGTTGGAAGTGGAGTCCTGTCAGGTAATAAAAAAATCTTTCAACCGACCAAACTAGAGCTAGACTTTCTTTTTCTGTTTAAGAATAAGTTTTCTCAATATCTGACAAAGCTCTGCTAGTGAATGAAATAATTAAGGGATCACCATTACCTGAGAACTGCAGTAATATCGCTCCAAGCGCAATTGGACTGGCATCTGCTATTAGCCGAGTTCGATTTCGTTGTTGAAATGTGCGAGGTTTGGTACTTTCGCCAATCGATCTTTTAGATTCCGAAAGGCATCTCTTTCTACCTCTCCCCAGGTAAATTTCGAGTCCTTCTGCAGCAATTGTCTTAGCGGTTCCGTGTAATGAGTCAGGTCTGGAATGAATTTCCCAACTTATGTCACCAACCCTAGAAAACTTCGGGTTTCTTCCTCGTTAATTGGTTCCTAAAACCTTCGGATTAAATTGACTTTCTCCGGGTCCACTTCGATACCCTTATCCGAGATGATGTGACCCAGGAACTTGAGTTTGTTTGTTTTCCAGGTGCATTTTTGTTCGTTCAGTAAGACACTGTGGCAACCCTAAGTGCTTACGATAGCACTCGATATCAAACTCGATAACTCACGGGAGTATCGATATTGCTGGAGACCATCTCTAGAAACTACAACACTTTTTGCGCCTAACGACATCGACAGCCTCATCCGCCGGTTGCTACCTCTTTGTTACTTTTTATTAGTTTTAAGTAATTATATAGTGAATAAATGAACATTGAATTGGTGACCCTGATGTGATCACTATATAGACGCGAGCACCGGTGCAACAACGACACCACACAAGACGACGTCGATGTCTTTCACGATACCATTACTCGCGGTTCCGACGCAGTTATTAACCGCGTAGCTGTTAAAATTCCGCCCTTTTGGACCTAGCACCCAGAACTATGGCTGTCGCAAATCAAAGCCCAATTCGTTCTGGCAGGAATAACTGCAGACGACACGAAATTCAACATGATCTTGGCATCAATCGAAGCACCGGTACTGGCCCGAATTGCCGACGCCATCGTCAACCAACCAGGCACAGGCAAGTACGAAAACTTAAAGTCGTGCAGTTTGGAACGCTTCTGCGAAAGCGAGCAGAAAAAAATCCAGAAGTTGATTTCGGAGACTGACCTTGGTGACAAGCGCCCCACACAACTGCTCAACGAGTTAAACGCACTCGCCGCAAACAAAGTTGACGAAACTTTCTTAAAAACACTGTGGCTGCAGCGCCTACCAACACAAGTGCAAGCGATCTTGCAAGCATAGGTCGCCTGCCTAGCAGACTTAGCTAAGTTGGCAGACAAAGTAATGGTAGTCGGCGATTTTCATCATATACGCAGCGTTGACGCCAAATCGGCACCATCCAGCAGCACCGTTTTCGACGAATGTCTAGACCGCATCGAGCAACAAATCAACGCGCTGTTTAAAAACCGATACCGCAAGAACAGTTCATCCACATTAACGGATCGCTACACTTCAGGCTTCAGGCTTGTGTTGGTACCACAGCAAATTTGGCAACGCCGCCAATATATGTCGCCAACAATGCTAGTTTTCATCCGAACTAAAAAACTAAAACAGTCTTCGGATTCGGCGGACAAATTCGAAGAAGACCACAACTCAATTGCCCGCCTCGCCATCAACGACAATTACTCCAAAACTCAATATCTCATCGACACCGGCGCCGTCATTTCAGTGATGCCACCCTGCAGAATCGCAAAAACTATGCTCACTTCAAAGCTTATTTCCGCCGCCAATGGTACGAAGATAAAAGCCTATGGAGAAAAACGCATAACATTGTCGCTGGGATTGGGCCGAAACTTCGTTTGGACCTTCGTATTAGCTGACGTCAACTGCACTATCATTGAAGCCGATTTCCTTCAACATTTCGACTTAATCGTCGATATGAAACGACGCAAACTCATCGATCGAGCTACGCTGCACAAATCAACATGTCACACGCCTCAACGTAAAATCGACGCGATTTTATCCTACGACACGAGCAACCAATACGCTAGGTTGCTTCACGAATAGCGCGATCTCGCAACGATCAACTCAAACCGGCTGCTAGCAGAGTCCGAAGTAACGCACTTCATCTCGACCAACGGCCCGCCTGCTCACGCCCGCGCCTGACGACTAGCGCCCGACAAACTCGAAGCTGCACAAACTGAGTTCTCCTACCTCATCGAAAAAGGAATATGTCGCCCCTCAAAAAGCCACTGGTCCAGTCCGTTATACCTTGTAAAGAAAAAAAACGGAGAGTTCGGTAAATCACAACTCATGTTCCTGGGACATGACATCAGCCAGCACAGCTTGAAACCATCCGAAGCCAAAGTGGAAACCATCCGCCACTTTAAAAAACCGCTTGTAGCTAAAGATTTGAAAAAGTTTCTGGGTATGATCCGCTTCTATCGGCCGTTTATCCCACGTGCTGCTGATAACCAACACATACTTCAGACGCTAATACAAGGGAATAACAAGAAAGGAAAGCTAACTTCGGGAGGAGCCGAAGTTGATATACCCTTGCAGTTCGCCATCTAGACAGGACCTATTGAAATGTTTAATAACTCCGCTATTTTTCAGCCTATTTTGACAAGCCAGCCAGATTCTGAAATGTCAGCCTATGCCATTTTAGACATGGATCGACTCACAGCAAAAAATCGGGCTGAAATTGTAGCGCTATACATCGAAAGCAATCGTTCAATTGTGAAAACTGTGCATGCCTATCGTAAGAAATGTGGGAGTGGCTTCCTCGTTCGCCGGATTTGACGGCACCGGACTTTTTTCTGTGGGGCTACTTGAAGAGTAAGGTGTTTGTCAGCAAACCGATGACTTTTGAACAACTAAAAGCTAATATCAAAGCGGAAATTGCTGCTTTTACGCCCGAAATGTTGCGAAATGCCCAAAAAATGCTTTTTGTGTTTCTAATGAAGGCGGTCATTCGATCGATATTGTATTCTGAGTGAATTGTCCTAAATGAATCTTGTTTATTTTCCAAAATGGGCTAAAAAATGGAGGAGTTATTCAACAATTCATTAGGTCCTGTCTAGATGGCGCACCCTGTACTGTTTTCGATCACCCGTAGTATGCTGTAATCCCTGTGAAATGACTGGCAGAGTCGGGATAATGAGTTGGATATGTTTTCTTTTCCAACCTTATAGATAACTTTAAATTTGTAGGATTGGAGCCGTAGTAGCCATCTCCCTTTGCGGGCTGACGGTGTGAATATAGGTTTGAAAATGGCCTCCAACGGCTTGTGGTCGGTCACAAGTTGGAAGTGGAGTCCTGTCAGGTAATAAAAAAATCTTTCAACCGACCAAACTAGAGCTAGACTTTCTTTTTCTGTTTAAGAATAAGTTTTCTCAATATCTGACAAAGCTCTGCTAGTGAATGAAATAATTAAGGGATCACCATTACCTGAGAACTGCAGTAATATCGCTCCAAGCGCAATTGGACTGGCATCTGCTATTAGCCGAGTTCGATTTCGTTGTTGAAATGTGCGAGGTTTGGTACTTTCGCCAATCGATCTTTTAGATTCCGAAAGGCATCTCTTTCTACCTCTCCCCAGGTAAATTTCGAGTCCTTCTGCAGCAATTGTCTTAGCGGTTCCGTGTAATGAGTCAGGTCTGGAATGAATTTCCCAACTTATGTCACCAACCCTAGAAAACTTCGGGTTTCTTCCTCGTTAATTGGTTCCTAAAACCTTCGGATTAAATTGACTTTCTCCGGGTCCACTTCGATACCCTTATCCGAGATGATGTGACCCAGGAACTTGAGTTTGTTTGTTTTCCAGGTGCATTTTTGTTCGTTCAGTAAGACACTGTGGCAACCCTAAGTGCTTACGATAGCACTCGATATCAAACTCGATAACTCACGGGAGTATCGATATTGCTGGAGACCATCTCTAGAAACTACAACACTTTTTGCGCCTAACGACATCGACAGCCTCATCCGCCGGTTGCTACCTCTTTGTTACTTTTTATTAGTTTTAAGTAATTATATAGTGAATAAATGAACATTGAATTGGTGACCCTGATGTGATCACTATATAGACGCGAGCACCGGTGCAACAACGACACCACACAAGACGACGTCGATGTCTTTCACGATACCATTACTCGCGGTTCCGACGCAGTTATTAACCGCGTAGCTGTTAAAATTCCGCCCTTTTGGACCTAGCACCCAGAACTATGGCTGTCGCAAATCAAAGCCCAATTCGTTCTGGCAGGAATAACTGCAGACGACACGAAATTCAACATGATCTTGGCATCAATCGAAGCACCGGTACTGGCCCGAATTGCCGACGCCATCGTCAACCAACCAGGCACAGGCAAGTACGAAAACTTAAAGTCGTGCAGTTTGGAACGCTTCTGCGAAAGCGAGCAGAAAAAAATCCAGAAGTTGATTTCGGAGACTGACCTTGGTGACAAGCGCCCCACACAACTGCTCAACGAGTTAAACGCACTCGCCGCAAACAAAGTTGACGAAACTTTCTTAAAAACACTGTGGCTGCAGCGCCTACCAACACAAGTGCAAGCGATCTTGCAAGCATAGGTCGCCTGCCTAGCAGACTTAGCTAAGTTGGCAGACAAAGTAATGGTAGTCGGCGATTTTCATCATATACGCAGCGTTGACGCCAAATCGGCACCATCCAGCAGCACCGTTTTCGACGAATGTCTAGACCGCATCGAGCAACAAATCAACGCGCTGTTTAAAAACCGATACCGCAAGAACAGTTCATCCACATTAACGGATCGCTACACTTCAGGCTTCAGGCTTGTGTTGGTACCACAGCAAATTTGGCAACGCCGCCAATATATGTCGCCAACAATGCTAGTTTTCATCCGAACTAAAAAACTAAAACAGTCTTCGGATTCGGCGGACAAATTCGAAGAAGACCACAACTCAATTGCCCGCCTCGCCATCAACGACAATTACTCCAAAACTCAATATCTCATCGACACCGGCGCCGTCATTTCAGTGATGCCACCCTGCAGAATCGCAAAAACTATGCTCACTTCAAAGCTTATTTCCGCCGCCAATGGTACGAAGATAAAAGCCTATGGAGAAAAACGCATAACATTGTCGCTGGGATTGGGCCGAAACTTCGTTTGGACCTTCGTATTAGCTGACGTCAACTGCACTATCATTGAAGCCGATTTCCTTCAACATTTCGACTTAATCGTCGATATGAAACGACGCAAACTCATCGATCGAGCTACGCTGCACAAATCAACATGTCACACGCCTCAACGTAAAATCGACGCGATTTTATCCTACGACACGAGCAACCAATACGCTAGGTTGCTTCACGAATAGCGCGATCTCGCAACGATCAACTCAAACCGGCTGCTAGCAGAGTCCGAAGTAACGCACTTCATCTCGACCAACGGCCCGCCTGCTCACGCCCGCGCCTGACGACTAGCGCCCGACAAACTCGAAGCTGCACAAACTGAGTTCTCCTACCTCATCGAAAAAGGAATATGTCGCCCCTCAAAAAGCCACTGGTCCAGTCCGTTATACCTTGTAAAGAAAAAAAACGGAGAGTTCGGTAAATCACAACTCATGTTCCTGGGACATGACATCAGCCAGCACAGCTTGAAACCATCCGAAGCCAAAGTGGAAACCATCCGCCACTTTAAAAAACCGCTTGTAGCTAAAGATTTGAAAAAGTTTCTGGGTATGATCCGCTTCTATCGGCCGTTTATCCCACGTGCTGCTGATAACCAACACATACTTCAGACGCTAATACAAGGGAATAACAAGAAAGGAAAGCTAACTTCGGGAGGAGCCGAAGTTGATATACCCTTGCAGTTGAGTCGAAGTCCGCTAGGTGGCGCCACGCATTTTATATTATTAGATATATAGCGGATCGTATATAGTCGGCTGATCCTTATGAAATTTGGCATATTGAATTATTTTGCCCAAAGAGTAATCTGTACCAAGTCCCATCTTTCTAACTTAAAAAACACCAAAGTTATGCCAATTCCGATCGTTCTATGACAGCTATAGGATATAGTCGGCCGATCCTTATGAAATTTTGTACATAAGATATTTTGGTCAAATATAACATGTGTGGAAAGTCCCAACCCTCTAACATACAACACCAAAGTTATGGCATTTCCGATCAATCAGTTATATGGCAGCTATAGGATATAGTCGACCGATCCTGGCCGTTCCGACTTATATACTACCTGCAAGAAAAAAACGGATGTGTGCAAAGTTTCAACTCGATAGCTCCAAAACTAAGAGACTAGTTTGCGTAGAAACCGACAGACAGACAGACAGACAGACAGACAGACGGACATGCTCATATCGACTCAGGAGGTGATCCTGATCAAGAATATATATACTTTATAGGGTCGGAGATGTCTCCTTCACTGCGTTGCACACTTTTGACCAAAATTATAATACCCTCTGCAAGGGTATAAAAAGAACGACAAAACTCCGATACTCTGGTCTACAGAAGCCGACCACGCATTTGACGCCTGAAAGAACGAGCTTGCAAACACTACGTTGCTGAACTACATGGCGCCTAACTTGCAATTAACACTAACCATCGATGCCTCCGATGACGCCATGGGTGCCGTGTTACATCAGATTGTCAACGAGCAGACGCAACCACTGGGTTTCTTCTCCAAGAAATTCACACCGACGAAAAAGAAGTACAGCACCTACGATAGAGAACTGACTGCCATCTATCAGGCCATATTGCACTTCAAGTTCGCATTGGAGGGCAGAAACTTCATAATCTTCACCGACCACAAGCCGCTAATTTACACAGCGAGAAAGCATCACCGCGACGCGCGATCCAACTGGATTTCATCAGCCAATTCAGTACCGATTTCTGGCACATCACAGGAGAGGAAAACAACGTGGCTGATGTTCTCTCACGCATCGAAGCCATCAAACACATCGACTTCGACGAGATGGCACTGCAACAAGAAAACGACGATGAACTACAATCGCTACTCAATTCTGATCCAGAAAATACCATCTCACTAACCAAATTTTCCCTTTCAGGCTCAAACAAGAAATTGTACTGCCACGTCGCCAATAACCAGATACGCCCGTTCGTGCCCAGATGCCTACGCCAACTCAAGCCCTTCAAGTCAAGGTTCAAGCCCTGCATTCGCTAAGCCATCCAGGAGTTGAGGCGACGAATAAATTGGTCGGCAAACACTATGTTTGATGTGGCTAAAATCGTACGCTCTTGCATCCCGTGTCAAAAAGCCAAAATCCAACGACACACCAAATCGCCACTGGGAGAGTATGCCGCCAGCGACGCCCGTTTCGAACACATCAACATCGACACTGCCCACTGCCATCATCGAACGGATACCGATACTGCCTCACGTGTATCGATCACTTCTCAAGATGGCCCGCAGCAATCCCCTTAGTCGACATGACAGCACAATCTGTGGCCAACGCACTGATTTTGGGCTGGTTCGCTCTGTACGGAATCCCTCTCCACATCACAACGGATTTAGGCCGACAATTTGAGTCCACACTGTTCCAAGAGCACCCACAAGCCAACGGGATAGTCGAACGCTGGCACAGAACATTAAAAGCTGCCTTAAAATGTGCCAATCCGATTAACTGGAGCAGTTCCCTGCACTTAATCCTCCTAGGCCTTCATATAACAGTTAAAAGCGACATCGGGCTGAGCCCAGCTGAAATGGTTTATGGCACCGCTCTACGGGTCCCTGACGGATTTTTTACGCCGAAGTTTGCCGAGGCTCTTCAAAAAACCATATCTCAGCTACCAACCACTAAGCCAGTGCACCATCATACACCGCAAGGATTTAAACCATTGTACCCACGTCTTCGTCAGAGTGGATCAAGTAAAAACCCCCCTGGAAGCAAACTACGAGGGTCCGTTCGAAGTGTTAGCAAGGCACGACAAGTACTTTACGCTCAAAGGACACATAAAGGGCAACAATGTTTCCATCGACCGACTTAAACCAGCATACATCTTCCAAAACGATTGATTCCGAACATTAACCGTTTGTACCTAAAGAGTCGTTTTAGGGTTATGAACGTCGTAATTTTCCTGCTGGCTTCGTCGTGTTCTAGTTGATGGTAGGCGTCTTTTAGGTCGAGACGCGAAAAGAATTTAGCATCTTTTAATTTGGTCATAAAAGACTCAAATGTCGGCATCGGGTAATTTTCCCGACGAATGGCCTTATTTGCTCTCCGCATATCAACACACAACCTAATATCACCGTTTTCCTTGAACGCCAGCACAATGGGTAAGATCCACGCGCTGTTAACCTCTTCAATAATTTCTCGACTTAAACCTTCTTCCAGCTTGGCAGCTACTTTCACTTCGAGTGCTACACGAATGCTTCGGGCTGGCTGTTGAATAGGGATAACTTGGGGGTCAATCCATAGTTTAAATTTAATCCTTTTCCACCGTTTGCTAGGTGTGGTCGTTTCCACTTGTATGATATCTAGGCCTAGACGAAGAACGTTGAGTTTAATGGCGGTTTCTCGGCCCAATAATGACTCACGTCCATTTTTAATAAAAAAAAATGTAGCAATCACCTACGCATTTGGCACAGCTGATATCGGTCCACGCAAATTACTTCAAGTAATTGTTCAGATGCGTATCCACGAAATTGTTTCTGTCGATCTAAGTGCCGCCAGTGCACCAGGTATCGGGAACGCGACAGTCTTCATCTCTCCCATTCATTTAGAAGCACCGACTTCTCAATGGTGTCGCCTAGAAACGGTTTTGCACAATTTTCAGCCATCCTGGAACCAGACAAAATCCTGGAACAGGCAATATTGTTTTTATTAAAATATTGGCTTGTTTAAACGCAGCCTCGAATTATATAATTTTATTTCCTTTCTTTTTTTTTTTGCCGCACAGCCTCTTTTGGGTTACAATTAATTCTCTTTAATTCAATACAGTTTCGCCTTGATTGAACGCAGCTTCATATTTGCATTTACAAATCTCTTCAAATCAAATCTGGCTTGTTTTCTAACGCAGCCTCTCTTCGTTAAGCCATTTTTCCCTTTGAAAGAGAACACAAAGCCTCTCACATCTATTGCCTTTACGTCCCACCTCCTGCTTTGTTCCCCAATTTATTGGTCTGGCAATTCCGTGTGACAAAGAAAATGCTTTTCTATACGCGTAATGTCATAGCTTAATTCCAATGATTTAATTAAAATTTTTAAAAATAGAATTTACCTTGTCGTCAATGCAATAACCCGCAGGTTCCTCCAAGAAAGATGGACTTTTGATATGAGTTTAACACTGTTTATTAGTCTTGTAATTTGTGCTTTACACAGCCGATCTGTGCCCTTGCTATTTCTCGGCTGCCCAATACCTCTTGTCTTTTTGGCAGCATCTCCGCTCTCGTTTGTGACGTCACCGCCCGTATCCGGCTCCCACAATATCTATATGTTAAAATGTCTTCTGCTTCTGCATTAAGCCGAGTTCTCTTCGATCGCTGGATCCTATGACCCATTCGGCCTTGTTAATTCTGCAGTTATATATAGGATATTTTTACAAAGGCTGTGCAGAGACCGGCTCTACTGGGACGGGCGCCTTTTTCAGGAATTGAGCTCAAAATAAAACAAATTTGGAAAAAAAAACTAGAGCAGACTCAGCTCTTGGGACTTTCTCGGTCAGCATGGAGACTAATGGTGGTTTCATTTGTATATGTAGTGACGAAGCATTGTGGGTCGACTTCTATGCTCTAGGTCTTGGCTGTGAGGCTCCTATGTTTGCTGCAGATTTACCATTCCAAAGAGCTTTTCTAGTTAAGCTCACGGAATTCAGTCAGTACTGGTCATGAGCCTCAGGAGAAGATGTCCTCAGAAAAACTGGACAGCTACTGTAATTTTTTATAGGCAAAACTAAAAACTTCAATTCTAAGTTATTTTTATAATGCACAGTGGTCTCAGCCACAGAGAAGAGAGCAGGGATCGCAAGATGTTGTTTCTTAAAACTAGTAGGAGGATTTTCAGATGATGATAAGCAGTTGCCAGCAGTCCTCGATATCGGTGAAGCAGAGCAGTCAAGGCCATAAGACAGAGGGACAACAGAGACACTTCAGAAAAATTTAAGTACCGGTGACAAAGATACCAGGCATGCTGCTGATACCAGGCATGGGAGACAGTGTGGTGATAGAATGGAATTTCCATGGATAATTCCATGGCCATTTCCATGACCGAATCACAATATCAAGGAGACAAATGATGGTGCGGTTGCCTGGAGGACGTTTGGAAAAAATAACGTGACAGAAGGTTCATCGAGAGCCTTCAAGTATATCTATTTCTTTGGTGAAAAAGAAGAAAAGTCTGTCAAGGATGTATACGGGCTTCTGAAAGATTAACCTAAAATCATTAAATGATGCGTACCCAAACCCACAAATCAATTTTATTATACCCTTGCAGAGGGTATTATAATTTTGGTCAAAAGACCTATAAAGTATATATATTCTTGATCAGGATCACCTCCTGAGTCGATATGAGCATGTCCGTCTGTCTTTCTACACAAACTAGTTTCTACACAAACTAGTCTCTTAGTTTTAAAGCTATCGAGTTGAAACTTTGCACACATCCTTGTTTTGTTTGCAGGCAGTATATAAGTCGGAACGGAATCGGTCGACTATATCCTATAGCTGCCGTGTAACTGATTGATCGGAAATGCTAGAAGGATAGGACTTTCTATGCATTCTAAATTGGGCTTATACGATCTGCCAAATTTCATAATAATTGGCCGTTTATATCCTATAGCTGCCATGTAACTGATTGATCGGAAATGCCATAACTTGGTTGTTTTTTAAGTCAGGAGGAAAGGAGTTTCAATGGATTCCCCATTACGCAAAATAATTCGATATGTCAAATTTCATAAGGATCGGCCGACTTTATACTATCCGCTATATATCTGATAATACAATATGCGTGTCGCCACCTAGCGGACTGCGACTCAACTGCAAGGGTATATCAACTTCGGCTCCGCCCGAAGTTAGCTTTCCTTTATTGTTTTTGAAAATTTTTTTATCAGCCTCGACCTAAAAGACTGGCAGGTCCCAGAAGAGGACGAAAGCAGGAAGTACTCTGCCTTCATAGTACCAGGAACAGGCCTGCACCAGTGGAGGGTGATGCCGTTCGGAATGCACCCAGCTTTGGCAACGTTCCGAAAGGACCTGGACCACGTCAATGGCCCGAATATGGCTCCACACGAGTTCCCGTACCAAGATGACATAATCGTGATCGGAAGCACAAGGGAGTAGCATATGGAGAATTTAAAGGAAATATTCCGGAAACTGAAGGTGGTAAATAAATGCGGACAAATGAAATTGCTTACACTAGTCTGACTTTGATCGAGGCGGAGAAGAACTACTCGACAACCGAGAATGAGAGCCTAGCTATTGTTTATGCAATTAGACAAGTAAGATCCTACCTGAAAGGATACCACTGCGACGTGATTACAGACCACATATCGCTGAAATGGTTCATAGAGAGCCCGCTTGGAAAAATGCGAGATAGATTTTCGAACTTCAACAGTTCGACAACATAATCAGTTCCGGAAGGGTAAGGGTAATGTGGTCGCACATGCATTTGCTCGTTAGTCAGTAAGGAAGAAGTTAAGGAGTGCCTCAGAAAACCAAAACGTCGAGTAAATAAGCGCTCTTAGAGAGAAGATGAAGAAAACCCTTCAAAAGAACCCGGATTAAACTAAAGAAACAGGCCTGACTTACCGCCACGTACCGTGGGCGCCATGACGACGATATGTAGGTCCGTTGCCGAGATCAAAACATGGAAATACTATAGCATCGAGTTATTATTGTTGATGATTGATATTTTATTGATGTGACGAAAATGGTACTGTCGTAAAAGGCAATGACCGAAGGGCTACAAAAGACGGTCGTCAAGAAAATTGTTGCACGCTACAGCCACAGGCCGGGTCTTGGCACCACAACATTTGAAGGCGGCGATAGAGCCCAAAAGTTGGCCTTACGGTCTGGTCGAAGGAGCATAGTTTGTCCAAGGCTACTGAAGGATTCAAGTCGAAATTATCGGCACGATACGACAGACCGTACAGCTGCAGATCCGAAAGATAAGTTCTTTGGTGTCTTTATCCGGTATAGGTGACGCAGGGAGATGGGCTTGCCCTCAATCCAAAAAACTCGACTCGGTTGTATTGTTTGTGGAGGCGGAGGTCCTGACGATGGCAAAGTTCAGATGGTTGCTGAGAAGTCGGGACTGATCTGCCCAAAAGGCCCTTTAGATGAGCGGCTCGATCAATTTCTTCCACAGTTCTGGGAAGTGGAAACCTGCACCGATCCGATTGTGAAGACGTCAAAGAAAGAACTGGATTTCGAGAGCCACTTTGTTAAGAACTGCGTGCGGTTAGAAGGTGGTGACTATACAGACAGGTTGCCAATTAAACAAAACTCCGCTTTATTGGGTAATTCGTACTCACAGGCTCGCTTCCAGTCGTTGGAGAGAAAACTGTCTCGTCAGCCCGAACTGCGTGCTCAGTATTCGGGCTTTATAAAGTCATATGCTCCTGGTTCCGTCGGAGTTGCATCGAGATTGGAAATATTTTCTGCTACATCACTGTGTGCTAAAGATGGACAGCACCACAACAAAACTTAGTGTGGTGTTCGACGGTTCCGCTGTTACCACCTCCGGTTATTCTTTGAATGACATCCTAATGGCTGGGCCGGTCATCCATCTTAAGCTTTTTCACATCCTGCAAAGGTTTCGTTCGCATCCGGTAGCGCTGACTGGCGGCATTGTGCAAGATGTAACGTTTTGTGAGGATGGCATCATCCGACAGCTATTTGCAGTGCATTCTGTGGCGAGATTACCCTCTGGAGGAGCTACAAACATATAAATTGGACACTGTTACATATGGAACAAAGCCGGCATCCTACCTATCTGTGCAACCGATGCACCAAATCGCTAAGGACGAGTTGGAAGACTGGAAGTGGGAACCGAAATCCTGCTTCGAGATTTTTACGTCGATGATCTTGTTTTTAGTAGCAGCTCCAAGGAGGAGGTTGTTGGCATTTTAGGGCAGATTTCAGCGCTTTTGTCCAAGGGCGAATTTCAGCTGCGGAAAGGGTGCTCAAATATCCCTAGCGTGTTGGAGGGCGTGCCTAAAGAGGATCGGGAGTTGTTCGTCCGTAGAGCGTGATGCGGCAACTACGTCGAACTTGAACTCACGGGAGTAACGGTAGGTCCCGGAGTCGTAGTCAAAGATCGTAAATAGTCTCGACTAAATTTACCTGGATTCTGCAAGGGACTGCTCGGGTTGGCCAGACGCTTGCTGTGATCAGGCTGGAGTTGATGTGCTTGAAGTCCTGGGGTGGTTTTCCTCAAGTACCGGTGGCATGGGGGTTCGGCTGATTCCTTATCGGCCGGTCCTACTGGCGGTCCGTTTCACGGGAGCAACTCTCGAAGTAGGTTAGATAGCGCGGGGTCTGCTGGTGGTCCGTTTCACGGGAGCAACACTCGAGCTAGACTGGTATGCCGCGGGGTCTCCTCGTGGTCCGTTTCACGGGAGCAACACTTGGAGTAGTTAGGTAACGCGGGGTCTACTGGCGGTCCGTTTCACGGGAGCAACACTCGACGTAGACTTGTATGCCGCGGGATCAACTCGTGGTCCGTTTCACGGGAGCAACACGCGAAGCAATGAGGTGACGCGGGGTCTACTTGTGGTCCGTTTCACGGGAGCAACACTAGAAGTAGACTGGTATGCCGCGGATTCTTCTTGTGAACCATTTTACACAGGATCACTCGAAGTAGGTTGATTTTAAGTGCCGTGGTTCAGATACTGAGTAACGAGACGATTGACTCTGATTTCGGAACTGTCTTTATTTCAGAAGAATAACTCTTATATAAGATGCTAAATTATTAAATCTAAGAAAGGTCAAAGTTCTGGACGTGCTAAACTAAGGTTAATGCCAGGGTCACCCACCTCTGAGTCTGCTGACTCAGGGGTTGTTGGTTCATGTACTGCTTTCCACACGCATTTCGGCTTCGCTGGCTGGTTTCGGCTTGCCTCGATCAGTCGGTCATTCTTCCCGCTGATCACGCTGATTCTGCTTCCGGAGCCATCGGCTAGTGCCGAGTTAGTAGGTTGGGTATTGGCTTATGCTTAGAGTTACATTATTAATAGGCTAGTAGGTCTGATGCTTGTATATCGTGACCTGCTGATGCATCTTGATTGGGTAGTAGGTCTTGGCACTAGGTGCCAACATTCTCCCCCCCCCCATTGAGGTACTCAATAATAGGGGGGCGTTGTTGTTGGACCGTGCGTTGTTGTTGGACCGTCTTAGTGAACCGATGTGTACCCTTGCGCTAGAAAATATTGTGGATCTTAAAACTAATTACTAAAAATCTAATGTTAATACAAAAAAAAATTTTGAATCATGTGGGTGAGATCTCTACCAACGATAATTCTATCCGACCTGTTGTCTCTTTCGCCTTGTTGCGCGCCCTCGTAACCATTCTCCTTGGGCATCCCATGAAGTACTACACCTTTTTTCTGGTTGGTCAGTGCGCATACAGGACTCTTGGTCCTCTCTTGACCTTGCTTCTTGCTCCCTTTCGGAGATGCATGTTACCCATGCCAGATAGGAAGTGACTTCTACTCCTTGAATTCCAAGGAAGTGACTTCCTTGGTTACTGGCCCTTCCAGTCTGTGCTCTTCAGTTGTGAGTTGACAACCTTGGGTTTGTGGATTGGGGTCCGTCTGCGGCTCTCCTTGTTGATCTTGTCGTGGCTCGTTAGCTTCTTGTTGATCCGCAATGAGTGGAGAACTATGTACTCTTCCGGATTTTACTATTTGCTCCTTGCCGATGCATGCAATCAAACTTTGTCGTGGCTCGTTAGCTTCCGGTGTCCAAGCCGTCGTATTACCGACGACTTGTTCTGCCTTGCTATTAGGAGCTGATTCTGGTCGCACTGGCCCCATCAAAATCCATCCAAGGGCGGTATTTTTTAGTAGTGGTTGTCCTTCTCCCAAATATGTCTGTTGTGGCCTCATAAGCTGGGAGATGATTTCGGCGCCCAACAACACATCAATATTCTGGGGCTGCGTAAATTCAGGATCGGCTAAGCGCAACTGAGGTGAGATATTTCTTGGCGCTTGAATAGGGTGGGATGGTTGATTGGGCATTATTTCCGGTAGTACAACGACGTTGATTTGATCTTCGAAGTCAGTGGTTAATGATGATAGGGTCACCACAGCCTTTTTTCGTGATCTTGTAGTTGTTCCTCCCAGTGCAGCGATATTCAGGGCTGATGGCTCCAATTGTAGTCCAAGTGTGTCAGCCATCCTTCTGGTGATTATGTTAATCTGTGATCCAGAATCTAGGAGTGTGCGGCATTGCTGATGGGTTCCGGCTGGGCCATGTATTGCCACTTGGGCGGTTGGTAACAGAACGGTGGGCTTATCTGTAAGCAGGGCTGAACACACCAATCGTGATGAACTGGATCGAAGTGGAGCAGCCGACGTATTTTTCTGCATTGTTACTTGACTGGTTGCCTGACGCTCAAGGTTTTCTAACATCTGCTTCAGAGATTGTCGATTGGTTGGATCGGTGACGGCTAGTTCTAGAGCTGACAGCGTGTGTGGATCCAATCTTTCCTCAATGATGTGTATCAAGATTGGGTCCCAGTTGTCTGTTGACACTTTGAGTGCGTCAAGAGTGGCGACCGTTCGGAGCACGGTATCATGTCAGCTGCGCAGCTGGTCCGCTGATCCATTTGTTCTGGGGTGTCCGAAAAGCTCTTGAATCGCGGATTTAATCAACAGCCGTTCATTGTGGTATCGATTTTTTAGTCGTTGCCATGCATCCTGGTAACTGGTCTGTCCGCCAATCGACGTTGCGATTAGGTTTTGTGCTTCACCTGTTACATGATTCTCCAAATGACGGAATTTTACTAAAAATTTCGTAAAATCGTAGCCAATGCCGGTAGTCTCCGTCAAACTTTGGAATTTCTACTGGTGGTATTACAAACGGAGGTGCAATCGCGAGTTTTTGTGTTGATGCTCAAGTTGATTTCGATTCTTCGCTCAAAAACGAAAAGTATTCTGCTCGTACAACCTGAAATCTGTCATCGGTGTGTCCATCATTTTTTATGGCTGGTTCCAGGTCGATGAGATCATTGTATCCCGTGACGATTTCCTTCCATAGCTCCTCCATGTGTTGTCTGACGTGTGTGGACACTACCCGTCCTTCGGTGCGGTTGCACAGAAAGTCTTCCATATCGTCTAATCGTCCTTCATGTCTTCGGTTGTATGATGTTAATCGAAGCTCTTCTCCTTCGTTTCCTCGTGATTATTGTGCCTTTATCTCGAGATTTTCGCCTGTTTTCCGGGGTCTTTGTGACGGGCCTGACACCGATGGGATTCCATCCGAAAATATTGCTTCATATTTTTTCACAAGCTCTTCTAGCGCTTTGGCCTTTGTGAAATACTCATTCTCAGGACTTAGTGCTAGCTCCTGGAGCTTGGCATCATTTTTTTTAAACTGGGTCCATGAGTGAGTGAGCTGTCTGAGTTTCTCTTCGAAGTATCACTTGAGTTAACGTTCTGCGGAGTCCTTAGTGAAGTTTCTTATTAGCCTTTGGATGGCTATGTTGCTTTCAATTTGCTCATCAATGAGCATTTGGATTACGGGGTCTGATTCTGATCCCATTGTTGCGATGTTTCTCTCCTCTCCTTTTTTTTTTTTCGTTGAGTTAAATTGCGTTGAGGTTTGTGTTCAAGTTTTGATCCTAAAGGATCACGTCGGGGTCACCAAATGTTCGTCCGTAGAGCGTGATGCGGCAACTACGTCGAACTTGAACTCACGGGAGTAACGGTAGGTCCCGGAGTCGTAGTCAAAGATCGTAAATAGTCTCGACTAAATTTACCTGGATTCTGCAAGGGACTGCTCGGGTTGGCCAGACGCTTGCTGTGATCAGGCTGGAGTTGATGTGCTTGAAGTCCTGGGGTGGTTTTCCTCAAGTACCGGTGGCATGGGGGTTCGGCTGATTCCTTATCGGCCGGTCCTACTGGCGGTCCGTTTCACGGGAGCAACTCACGAAGTAGGTTAGATAGCGCGGGGTCTGCTGGTGGTCCGTTTCACGGGAGCAACACTCGAGCTAGACTGGCATGCCGCGGGGTCTCCTCGTGGTCCGTTTCACGGGAGCAACACTTGGAGTAGTTAGGTAACGCGGGGTCTACTGGCGGTCCGTTTCACGGGAGCAACACTCGACGTAGACTTGTATGCCGCGGGATCAACTCGTGGTCCGTTTCACGGGAGCAACACGCGAAGCAATGAGGTGACGCGGGGTCTACTTGTGGTCCGTTTCACGGGAGCAACACTAGAAGTAGACTGGTATGCCGCGGATTCTTCTTGTGAACCGTTTTACACAGGATCACTCGAAGTAGGTTGATTTTAAGTGCCGTGGTTCAGATACTGAGTAACGAGACGATTGACTCTGATTTCGGAACTGTCTTTATTTCAGAAGAATAACTCTTATATAAGATGCTAAATTATACATCATTAAATCTAAGAAAGGTCAAAGTTCTGGACGTGCTAAACTAAGGTTAATGCCAGGGTCACCCACCTCTGAGTCTGCTGACTCAGGGGTTGTTGGTTCATGTACTGCTTTCCACACGCATTTCGGCTTCGCTGGCTGGTTTCGGCTTGCCTCGATCAGTCGGTCATTCTTCCCGCTGATCACGCTGATTCTGCTTCCGGAGCCATCGGCTAGTGCCGAGTTAGTAGGTTGGGTATTGGCTTATGCTTAGAGTTACATTATTAATAGTCTAGTAGGTCTGATGCTTGTATATCGTGACCTGCTGATGCATCTTGATTGGGTAGTAGGTCTTGGCATTAGGACATTAGGATTGGCTTGGGATCCTTCCACTGATCAACTGGTGCTTTCGTTTTCTGCTCTTCAGTCCACTTCGAAGACGTCTTGACGTTCTGTGCTATAATCAATAGCGCGGTTATATGATCCTGTGGGCTCGTTGGTCCTTGAAGTTGTTACTAAGTCAAAAATATTCTTGCAGAGGCTGTGCAAAGAGCATAGTTTCCAGGTCGCCAGGGGCTGAAAGTCGCCTTCTATGTGCGAAGTCTCGTGTATCGCCTCTTAAGACGTTAACTGTGCCGAAGTTAGAGCTGGCTGGAGCTGAGTTATTGGCAAGATTGATGGCAGAGGTTCACAGTCTAGACGCTTACAAAGGAAACTATTTTTCGTGCGACTCTTCAGTTGTGTGGATTCGTGATGAGCATGCCAGGTTTAACGTTTTTGTCGCTAACCGCGTGTCAACAAAATCTGACGAGTTCCATCTAGTGGCGATATGTGCCTACGTCGAAAAATCCAGCTGATATCTTATCTTCTGGAGCCCTTCCTACTGAGTTGATCGGATCCAGTTTATGGTGACAAGGGCCGCCCTATCTTGTAATTGAGAAGACAGCTTTAGAGCTTCGCCCTTTGTAGTGACATGCAAATACGTTAGCTCCGTTCCATATCTTCAGCGAGTGTTTGCTTACGTCTATAAGTTTGGCAGACGGGTTCGGCATGAAGGAACTACCGTTCATGATCTTAAGGCGGGGACTCGCATGCTTTTATGCGCAGTTCAGCGTGCTCATTTGGGTGATTAAATAAGGACGTTGCAGACAAAGGGAATGGTTGCCTCCTCCAGTTGGCTGGCGTCGTTATCCTCCTTTTTTGATCAGTTTGGATTGCTTGGGGTAGACGGGCGTCTCAAGAATTCATCCTTGTATTACGATGGTCGTCACCCAGTAATTTTGCCCAGGAGCTATCCGGTAAAACGAAGCACAATCCTTAGCTTTTATGAGCACAACCTGTATGCTGGACCTCGATCGTTAAGTCGGAGGCTCGCAACAAGGCTCCCATAAAATGTTACATCAGCGATTTCATTTGTTTCACGACAAAGGCCGTCCATTTAGAGCTGGTGAGGGATCTGTCTACCGCCGCCTTTCTGCATGCACTGAGGAGGTTTATTTCTATCAGGAAGAAGCCTCGAAAGATCTGGTCCGACAACGCTACCAAAACAAACGCTACGCTTTCGTTGGAGCCAAAAATCAGTTGAGCGAATTAAAGAGACTATTTCTTAGTGACGAGCATCAGAGAGCAGTCTTGGATTTTTGCCTTCCAAAGTCCATTGAATGGAAGTTCATTCCTTTCGCGTTCTCTGCCAAGTATCATTTTTAAAACCGACAAGTATCATTTTTACAGGGTCGTGGGCTCGGCTGTACTAAAGGCCGACGATTTGCAGACGCTGGTGTACAATATTGCTGCAGTGATTAATTCGAGGCCATTAGTCCCTCTCTCTGAAAACCCTGCTGATCTGGTTTCCTGACTCCTAATCATTTTCTGCACGGAGGGCCTCCTTCTAGTTTCAGTGAGCCAGACCTGACAAAACTCAACATAATCCGGCTAGATGCTTGGCACCGCGTCGTCTTTCTTCAGAAGTGTTTCTGGTCCAGATGGAAGGAAGAGTACTTAACCCTGTTGCAGCAAGGCCAAATGGTGAATCTATGGTCAAGACATATCAGTAAATGACATCGTGCTTGTGAATGACGAAAACTAGCGTCCAATACAGTGGACCCTGGCGAGGGTGACGGAAATGGTTGTCGGAGATGACGGAGTGTGTCGAGTGGCGCTGCTTAGGACGGCGTCCGGAGTTACAAGGCGGGCAGTCAACAAATTGTGCCTGCTGCCCTTCATAATGCTGTTGAAAGCTCATCTTCCTCAAGCGTTAAGCCGCGCTACCGCGTCTTTTCTCTAATTCGGTTTTCAACCCTACGCAGTCACATATGTCACTCCAATTTAATTGACGAAAATCATATTTGAACACCTATAATAAATTCAATAAAATTATTTCGAGTTTTCCCTTAAATCCAAAATTAAAACATGGTATGATCTACTGATTTAAACAAGAAAATAAAAATCTTCCATAGGAAAATGTTTCGGGAAAAATCATACATACAAGACCAAAAATTAATGTAGAAAATCGGAGATTTGAACTTTGGATGAGTATTCCAAAGATATGGTAACTGCTAGATAACATTTTTATACCCTTGCAGAAGGTATTAACATTTTGGTCAAAAGTGTGCAACGCAGTGAAGGAGACATCTCCGACCCTATAAAGTCTGTCCGTTTGTCTGTTTGTCTGTCCGTCTTTCTGACGGTTTCTACGCAAACTAGTCTCTCAATTTAAGAGCTATCGAGTTGAAACTTTGCACACATCCTTCTTTTCCTTGCCGGTAGTATATAAGTCGGAACGGGATCGGTCGACTATATCCTATAGCTGCCATATAACTGATTGATCGGAAATGCCATCACTTGGTTGTTTTTCACGTTAGAAGGATGGGACTTTCCACACATGTTATATTAAACCAAAATATCTTATGTGCAAAATAATCTGTTCTGCCGAATTTCATAAGGATCGGCCGACTATATCATATAGCTGCCATATAACTGAACGATCGGAATTGGCATAACTTTGGTGTTTTTTAAGCTAGGATGATGGGACGGATTCCATTTTGGGCAATCGAATCAGATCTGTAAATTTCATAAGGATCGGCCAACTGTACCCTATAGCCTCCATATAAATGAACGATAAGAAATGGATCAACCTTAATTGCAAGGGTATATCAACTTCGGCTCCGCCTGAAGTTAGCTTTCCTTTCCTGTTTTAATTTTAGTTGGTACACATACATTTTAAAAATGATATGTACTAAAAACAATGAAGCCGTTACACATAATTCAATATATGGTAAAATTTTATCAAATTCTTCTCTTAGGTGTACCGCGGAAACTGTGGGTGATAGAACCTATGTTTGTTCTAGACTTTGGTTTAGGGGAGCCTAAGGTTATGGTACAGGTAAAATTATGCGTGGAGAAAAAAATAAAGTTGGAAATTGTCGGCCTGTGTTCTTTATGCATGTGAATTTGGTAATACCCACTTGCCATGTCTAAACATGTAAAATATTTCGCTCCATAAAGTCTGGCTATGTGGTCCGATATGAGGGGCAAGGGATATCTATCTGCAACTGTATTAAAATTTAATTCACGGTAATCAAAACATAAACTATGGGACTTGCGTATGGTGAGCCACTTGGCTGTATAATTTTACATTGTAATAATTCATTAATTTTGTCTCGTACAAATTCTCTTTCATTTGGGCTAAGCCGATATGGTATTCTTTAAACAATTTTTCTTGGGTCTAGTAATTTAATTTTCATTTCACCCGAACTAACTCTAGTCAAAGGAATTCCACTAATAGAAGATTTTGAATATTTTTCCAATACACCTTGCAATTTATCTTTATCGTCCCCTACAAGATCAGTATTTAATTCAAAAAATTTCTCATCACTGTTCAAGTGATAGTAGTTTACAGTTTTGGATCTAATAATTTCGAATTTTCCTGGGGATATTATAACTTTAAATCTAGGGGACAGTACTTCTCGACCAATAATAATGTCATTCTTCAAACACTCTTTATCCAAAACATGAAACAAAACTTCAATGAAATGCTGGTTAATTTATACGTTGCTAAGTATTTTCAATGTGCTACATATGCCGTCACCACCAATACCCTTTAACAGTACTCCATTTTTAATTCTTTTACCAGCTAATTTGTCATTTATCTTTTGTTTTATTAATGATCATTCCGCTCCAGAGTCGAACGTTGTTATAAACGTCTCACCTCGTGGAACCATCTCTCCTTTGGGCTCAACAACATCGCAGAGCTCCACTCTTTTCATCTGGTGTGTATCCTTGACCTTTTCCACTTTAGACTTACTGCAATGTGTTGAAATATGACCAAGTTCTCCACACTTAAAGCAGGTTACATTCGCTTTTTGATGGTGGCCATATGCATTCCTGCCACTACTGTTTGTAGCATGAAACGAAGGATGATTCTGCTGCTGTTAGCTCGACATTCCCTGACCTTGTGGCCTAATTTTCCACAGAAATGACACTTTATTGTTGAAAGTTTCGAACGCTTTATGTCAGGTGACGATATTTCCTCTTGTAGATTTTTCTTTCTCTTGTTGAACATAAATGTTTTAAGCTCGGTTTGCAAATTCACTTCTAGGCGCATATTTCAAGTAATGGTTAAAAGCTGCAATCTGTTATCAACATGAGCAATCTTCGCAAGCGTCACAGAAACTGCAATTTCCTCTACGTTCATGTCACGCCATTTCGTGATAAGTGACGTCACGACTTGGCATAATTGGAGAGGCATTCGCCATCGGTCGGACAATTAGCTAACATTGACAGAAACAATGCCGCTGGCGTTTTCACAATGCCAAAACGCTGCATAAAAAGTTCTTTAAATTCGTCCCAGGTTATCTTAGGATAACATATTTGCGGAAGCCACTGCGATGCACTACCTTCCAACGATGCACTCAAAGCCATTACCAATTCGCTGCCTTTTACAGTATTTTCTGCCAAAATTATAGTTACGGCTGAATACCAGGCCGATGCGTCATCGCCGTCATGATCTGCGTTGAATTTTGGAAGCGCAATTGTTTTTTTATTTTTTGTTTCAGGTGTCGCCGATTGTACAGCTTTAATAAGCTCGATCAAGTTTTTATTTTGCATTTCCATCAAAATTTGCCATTGTCCTTCTGAATTAATAGGTAGCGAGCCAGATCCCACTTCAGATGTTGCAGCACCGTTATTTTCCGACATCGATTAGCACAGCGAGTTTCGGTTTTGCAAGTGTCACTGCCTGCGTCGTCCCTTGTTCTTTCTATTCTTACCACCGAACCGAGCGATACTACACTGTCGCCCTGCTAAAACGACACTTCTTAAAGCGACAACACAAACACACACAACCAATCACAGTTCAATTAATGACTGTGTAATATTCCTATAATGATGACATTAGCATACACTCATACCAACTTCCATACATTCTTAGTATGCGCCGAAATTCATATATAATGTAATATGTATATATATTGTATATATATATATATATATATATGTATATATATATACATATAGGTTGTCGTCCTTGTTGTCAACTACTAAATGAGTCTCCAAAGCGTAAGAAATTCTCTTTTAGTGATGTGCTTGTGGCAAATAATCATCAACCACTCAGACGACAATTATGCAGCTGCTTATATCTCTGGTCACCCCCTGGTCCGGATCTGGAAAAATTTCGGCTTCCGAATATCTCAGTATAAATTAGTGCCCTCTGTGGTATCGCTTCAAGTGATACCCAATAATTAAAACCCCCTTCAAAATCATCGATCAGGGTAATCAACCATTCAGACCCCGGGTACGAACTAATGCCACAGTATTAGTTACGAAGGCACTAAAACACTTGTGGGTGATCCCACCATCGAAACACATTTTTGTTTCCCGGCTTGCCTGATACTTCTGAGATTGCTATCTCGGCTTACATCAAAGCCAAAACAAAAACCGTCTCTATTGCTTAACATGCACCATTGCTTCTTCGAGGGCATGTTTGACTGTCACTTGGTCAAACTAACCACAATAGAAATTCTTAGTTGGGCTTGTGTTTCGATTCAGATCCGGATGGAATTACTCTTTTCACAACTTTGCCCCTTTCTAATCCGGAGGATCCATATCATTTCTCTCTTGGGGTTTCAACTGAAACCAATAGATTAATTAACATTAAACACTTAAATCTCATAAAGTTCGTTTCTTGCGTAAGGCTGACTTTATAAAACTGAATAAATTAATTATTGATTTTGACTGGTCCGATCACTGGCATGTGAAGATATAAACATTGGCTTACATAAATTTTTTACACTTTGAATATATTTTTCGACGGGTGGAAATATCCGTCTGCTGCAAATAATCCACCTTGTAATACAAAGCACCTATTAAATTTAAAGAACGTCATGAGTAGACTTTTAAATAAACATAAATTACTGGCTGTACCGTTGGTTTTTTAAGATACTTAGAAGCTCGGTCCAATTTCACCTTGCATAACGCAGAATGTTATAGGAGTTATATTTGCCGCTGCCGGTTTCAGGGTCCCAAGCAGTTTTATAACTTTGTAAATACTAAGCGCAAACATGTATTTTTCCCCCGTTTGCTTCCGTTTGAAAACTCATATGCGAACACTGATCCAGCAATGGCCGATCTCTTTGCACAGTTTTTTCAAAAAAAGTATTCATTTAGCACCGTTCCAGCTCAGCTTTAGCCAACTTAATATTGCCCGTGTGATATCGGATCTTCTTAAGGATAAGCCCGTGTATTCGCCAGGCTCTGGGAGTACCTGTGTTCTGAAAAACTAGGATGAGGCACTGTGCAAAACGTTCCTCAAACTCTTTAATCTTTTGCTGGAGACTTCGATTTATCCGCTTATGTGAAAGGAATCTTACATTATTCCTCTGAATAAAAAAAATCAGACGCTGCAAATTATTGAGGCATCTGTCAATTGTCAACAATTCCAAAGATTTTTAATAAATTAATCATCCCATATTTGCAACACCTATGTAGTTCAATAATTTCTCCGTGCCAGCATGGCTTCATGAAGCGCCCCTCCACCACTACCAACTTCTGGGAGCTTACATCTTTTGTCACGGATGGGTTCCGGAATGGCTTATAAACAGATGTCATTTACACTGACTTTATTAAAGCATTTGACTCTGTTAACCATTAGCTTTAGCATAAGTAAATTGATTATTTTGGGATTCCCTACTGATCTCCTTATTTGGATTTCGAGCTACCTATCTGGAAGAACCCAACGTGTCTTCTTTACAGATGTTACCTAGCGTTTAGTCCGCGCCACATCTGGGGTGCCCGAAGGAACCCTTCTTGGACCCTTACTTTTTACTTTGTTTTTAACGGTTTATTAACTGGTTTACTTGTACTTATTTACGCTGATGATGTTAAGTTTTGTATTCAGTATAAATTCACTACCGTCCAATCTAGCCTTAAATCCGATTTGGATAAATCCCAAAATTGGTTTTTAGTAAATAACCTCAACCTTAATGGGGCAAAATGTAAGTTCATGTCATTTTTTCGATTTAGTCCTCACCAGGCTATGTACTTTCTCTAGGGGTACGCCTTAGAACGATTAACTCAGGTTAACGATCTGGGTGTCCTATAAGATGTGAGTTTTGGGTGTGCTTGGTTTTATAAAATGATGGTCAAAAGAATTTAATGAACCGTATATAACTAAAACGTTATATACATCATTGGTCCGTCTGATTCTTGAGTATGGATCGTGTGTCTGGAGTCCTCAATATGGAGTACACCAAGATCACATAGAATCTGTAGAAAAAACTTCCTATATTTCGCTCTTAGGAGACTTAGTAGGGTTGCAAATCTTCACCTTCCCTCTTATCATAGTAGAGTTTTATAAATCAACTTACCATCAAACCGTAGAACGATGCTGGGTGTCATGTTTCTATATAATCTTATTTATAGAAATGTAGACAGCCAGCATTTACTAACACGCGTAAATTTTAAAGATTCTAGTAGTACTAGAAACTTTAGTAGTAGTACTAAAACCATTGTTGTTCGACATTTGCCCAACACGATCCGTTCAGGGTATTATGTTTAGACTACAATGGTCCCTACCACACCTTGTCCCTTTGCTCTCTAACAATCTTCAATCCTTTATACTAAACGCCTTATCTGTGCAACACTCTTCCTCATGATACCTTATTCCTCTACTCTTCTCTGAAACCGAGATTTATCTCCGCGATTCGAGCGGCATGTTATGCGGCAGCGTCCCTCCGTCGGTTGGATGGGAGGTGGGCTGTAAGTATGCAAAGGCAACCGCGCGAAACAAAAAAAACATACTAAGCTAAAGTTTGAGTATTTTTATTATATTATACTGGGTTCGAATAATACATACCTCGGCATTAATTCAATACTTAGTAACTCAGAACTTTGTTTTAATATTTAATAAAAGTTAAATATATCTAACAGGCATGATGATGATCCCAGTGTTGGTCCAGTGGGACATGATACGCCTGTTGCTGATTCTCGTATACACGAAGAACTTTCACACAACTGCCTAAATTCCTCAGTAGAGTACGAGCTGGCACTGATTCTTAAGGAGTTGCGATGGATAACAGATCAGGTAAGAATATTTTTTTATAAATTATACGCTGCCTTGCGGGACTTTTGCACTTTTTGCAATTGGTCGTCGGCCATAGCTGAAAAAAATCTCAATGCGTATAGATAAAAATTTAGTAGCTTATGCATATTCTTTGAAAGCTGATACATGAAACCATCTAGGCTAACTCTATTTAGTTCTTGCGAATCATATATATATATTAAAAATCAACATTATTGATTTTCAAATGCCCTACGTATTTTTAATGTCTTCACCAATGAAGAGTTTTAATATGCACGATCTACATAATCCGTGAACTATGCGTTCTAATTCTAGGCTCTTTTCCGTTTAATTTTATCTTATCCTGGAGATTTCGTTGGGCTCATTTAGTATTTGATAATGTGAGTTGGAGATACAATGTCGTTTTGAAAAAAGGTGGTGTTTGTAGAGCCGATAGTATATACAAGTTTGTGGTTGGACTTAATCGCAAAACATTTTGAAACATCGGTATGTTTTCATTACCGACCCCGTAATCTATCGGGCCTCTAATAGACGTGGGTACACCATCTAAAATGAGTGCTTACTGATCGAGCTTGATAAAGGCCCTATATTTTCTAAAAAGCGTGACAAGAGGACAGATGCGAAACACATAAGGTGGTAACCATACGACATACGACGGCATCAGTGTAGATTCTCCACTGACTCAATAGGAAAAAAGCTCTTTCTTGTGATAATTTCTAACCAGTAAGAAGCTCGTATCCACGAATGGCATGCGTTGGTTGCGAGGAGATTTACTTGTTTGAGGATCCTGGTTTGAGCAGGATCAGGGAACACCAAGCTGAGTGCGAACTAAGAATAGCAAGATGTTTATGCCAAATATGGGTAATGCAAGGTAATTACATAAAAATATGGGACAGGAAACATGTTGATGACGGCGTGCTTTAATGGAGATGTACAACTTGCAGAGAAAAAGGCTGAACAATGATGAAGATTATTTCAATTCCAATGCAGATGGAGGATTATTGCGAATCAACTAAAAAAATCTACTATCGAGATTTGGCGGCACATCCAGTGCAACGCACAGAAAGACCTGCATAACAAAATCTAAAATAAAGAACTTTGCAGTATGGCAAGGATCCACAATTTGAAATTTTTACATTTGTCAAAAAAAACTTTTTACATTCCTGATTTACAAAAAATTTAAAAACCATAAATATAATTTAAACATTTTTTGTTGGCCTTATTATTACTCTTTTTTAAAAGCAGATCACAGCTTAAAACAAGAAAGGAAAGCTAACTTCGGGCGGAGCCGAAGTTGATATACCCTTGCAGTTGAGTCGCAGTCCGCTAGGTGGCGCCACGCATCTTATATTATTAGATATATAGCGGATCGTATATAGTTGGCCGATCCTTATGAAATTTGGCATATCGAAATATTTTGCCAAAAGAGGAATCCATTGAAACTCCCATGCTTCTAACTTGAAAAACAACGAAGTTATGGCATTTCCGATCAATCAATTATATGGCAGCTATAGAATATAGATGGCCGATCCTGATGACATTTAGCAGATCATATAGGTTGGCCCAAATTAGAATGCGCAGAAAGTCCCATCCTTCTAACTTGAAAAACAACGAAGTTATAGCATTTCCGATCCATCAGTTATATGGCAGCTATAGGATATAGTCGACTGATCCCGGCCGTTCCGACTTATATACTACCTGCAAGGAAAAGAAGGATGTGTGCAAAGTTTCAACTCGATAGCTTTAAAACTGAGAGACTAGTTTGCGTAGAAACGGACAGACGGACAGACGGACCGACGGACAGACGGACAAACGGACATGCTCATATCGACTCAGGAGGTGATCCTGATCAAGAATATATATACTTTATAGGGTCGGAGATGTCTCCTTCACTGCGTTGCACACTTTCGACCAAAATACCCTCTATAATACCCTCTGCAAGGGTATAAAAACATATGATCAGCAAATTCGGCTAAACTAAGATTAGATATTGAATTCTAGATGCAAAATTTTAAAGCTCTATCTTCTATAGTTCGTAAGACTCACACGTTATTCAGAGAGACAGTCAGACGGACATGAGCAAGAATATAGTTATTTTTTGGGCCCGAGAAGATTCTTTCTCCCAGTTACATACATTCACACGAGTAAACTATTTCCTAATATTTTCCTGCTACTCTACAAGTACCTATCAGTATTAAAAATTTGTTGTTTGAAATTTTCAATTGAAAATAACCCAGGCCGAAAATTTCCAATTTTTATACACTTGCAGAGGCTATTATAATTTTGGTCAAAAGTGTGCAACGCAGTGAAGGAGACATCTCCGACCCTATAAAGTATATATATTCTTGATCAGAATCACCTGTGAGCTAACTGAGTTTACCGAATCTAATTCCCGTCAAAACTGGCGGTTTTGTGTACAACCCATTTACGTAACCGTGAGTTAGCAGTGCTGAAATATTTCTGCTGTTGATTTCTCTTTTCCAACCTTATTCCCTCGTATATATATTTTATTTTATTGTGTTAGTTTTTTAATTTTTAACTCTTATTCTATCTTATCCTACTACATGAATTCATGTTGGAGCTTGTAACGAACTGTTTTTGTTAACTTTTGCTCGCAACAAATGCCTCGGCTAGCTCTGTAGTTTTGGGGATCGTTCCACCGAATTTATATATTCGACGTGATTGCCCGAGCCCAGAAATAACACAGGGTGCTTCGTTTAATAAATATCCCCTTTATTATCAACTCACCGGCCGCTTGGCTCAGCCGACCAACCGCTCGTCCTCCCGTCGATCCCCGCTCCCCGCTCCGGGTTGGTGCCAATACACACGCCCTCTCAAAGCTTGCGTCCAGAAGGCGCGTTGGTCTTGGTACCTGGCGCAAAAACGGCTCACGGATCCCTCCGTTTGGACTCACGTGCTCCAGCTGCGGGGCCTGTGCTGTCGCTGTTGTTGTCGTCACTGCTCTTCTGTCGTCGCCGCTCTTCTGTCGTCTGTGCTCCCTCGTCGCCGCTGTTCCCTCGTCGACGCCGCTGCTCCCTCGTTGTCGCCGCTCCTGTTGCTGCTTCCTTCGCTGATCCTGTCGCTGCTTCTTCGCTGCGGGTGCCGCGGACCTTCGGTATCCTTGGTCCACTGGGAATGCCCTTTCGCCGTGGCCGGCACCTAATCCGTGTTAGCAGACCGATAGGCTCACCTTCCAGGCATACGCAGGGCACGATGCGCTTCTCGGTGCCTGGGGGCCGGATCAGGGCACGAAGGGCCTACCTACCCCGCAGGACACGCCTCGGTTGCGTTCGCCACTCGCCTCCAAACACCTGCGTGCGTCGCGTATCCTTTAACTCCAGTTGATACGCTGTGATCAGGATTCTCTTAGCTTTCCCGGGGTGTCCCTGCTTGGTTTCACTGATGGGCTTGAGTACCCCTGCAGGCTAACCTTCGCTTTACAGGATCACACCTTCTCTTACAATCGACAAGGCGTACGCCAGGCCGATTCGTCGCTATCTCTATAACACCAGGATACCTGTCGTATCCGGGAATAACCCAACCCGACTCGTTTCACCCTTGGGCTTCAGTTCCGCCGCGGATCCTTGATCCTTTTTCCCACTTGCTTCTTGATTTCTACTCCTTGGCTGATTCGCGTACCGTCGCCGGACTTACCCACAGGGCGTCCTTAAGCTACTGATCGCAGATCCTTGCGCACTCGGTTTAAATCACGCACTTGAGACTGTCGGACTTACCCACGAGGGGTCCTTCAGCCTATACTCCTAATTCCTCCAAGGAAACTTTCCCGCTTGAATGTCAGACTTACCCACGGGGGGTCTTTCACTCAACTCTTCCAGCTTCCCTAGAATACTCGGTCTCGATTTGCTCCAGGGGCCCTCCTTATATAGTGCCTGAGGCGCCCGTTAATCCTTGCTTCCTGCCGTTAATCTCGCTTCCTGCCGTTAATCCTTCGCTCCTCTGCTCTCGCCGTTAACTTTCTCCAATTCCATCCGCTTTTCTTTCGGCGGGCTTTCTTTATTCTTGGTTCCTCTGCCCCCGTTCCTGCCCCGCCTGCCGTCTACACTCGACGCATTTCTTCTCTTCCGTACTTTCTAAACACCGACGCGCTGGCCCCTCCGTCGCCGCCGTGCTAGCTATCCTGTCCCTCGGTAATGGCTCGTATCAATTGTTCAGACACAGCGTTTGACAGTGGCACTGTCAGGTGATAGGCACTGAAACGCAAGAGACGTGGACCTTCTATTTGTGTAACGATCCTTCCACATGGCGACCGTGACAGGACATCGATCCTGCCAGGAGAAGTCAACACAAATATAAAAATGTATATATATATATATTTTTTTTTTTCAAGACTCAAGTGAATTAACAAAGCTGTCTACGTTGGCTTCATCGTGGAGATGAGGCCTTAGCTCAATGTGTGAGCTGATATATTTTCTGTACTTAACCCAATTGGTTTTCTGTGAGGTCAATTTTAATGGTTGTTCCAATGTTCCTGGATGTCGCAGTAGAATAAACAAGACAGGCGAGTGATCAGATGAGAGATCCGATAGGCAATTGGCACTTATCAGATTTTTAGGGATGTTTTTGGTAATCGCAAAGTCTATTAAATCTGGTAGTTTCCTTGGGTCTGCCGGCCAGTATGTTGGTGTGCCAGAAGAAACATAGTCGAGCTTGTTCTTGGCTTTGATAATTGCATTATAGAGCTGCTTCCCTTTTGGAGTCACGAGACGGGATCCCCAGTGTGTGTGCTTGGCATTGTAGTCTCCTGCTGCTATGAAGTGGTCTCCAAGTGTGTTGAAAAACTGCACAAACTCATCTTCAGCTATATTGAAGCGAGGGGGGCAGTATACGGCGGCTAGTGTAAGTTGGTTGCCAGTATTTAGTTGTATATTTATAGATGTGGCCTGTAGGTTGTTTTTAGCAAATTTGTTTTGATAATGGTGCCTTATGCGGCTTCTGATTAGAATTCCAGTCCCACCATGTGCTTTACCATCTGGATGATTTGTTCCGTAGAATGAATATCCTCGTAGTTGAAAATTGTATTTGTTTGTAAGGTGTGTTTCCGAAAGCAGCATTACGTCGATATGATTGTCGAGTAGGAATTGAGCTAACTCAAGTTTATGTTGCGAAACGCCGTTAGCGTTCCACGTAGATATCCGTAGGAAAGCCATTATTTGGATTGTTGTGAAACCAGCATTTGAATCAATAGATTTTGGTTTCGCATTAAATCTTGCATAGTTGTGCGCATAAACGACATAAATTCCGTCTGGCTTTGTTGTAGGCTGCATATCATAGCTTCAAAGTTGCTTTTTGGCTGCTCTGTTGGTTGATGTTGCTGAGCCGTGTTCGGTTCTTGATATGCTGATTGCAGAAATGAGCTTCTTGAGGCAGGTGTCGCCGGTCCTGATTTTAAGGCACTTGCGTATGTCACATTTTTGTCAGAGTTAATGGGTCCTAGTGAGGATCTGGCTGCAGTCGAGAAGAAGACTTCAGGGTTTGATCTGGACGCCGTGAACTGTCCATTTTGGGTGCGGGCAGCTATTCCTTTCTGGTGGATGCGACTTTTCAGCTCCTTATAGACTGGGCATCCTCTATAATTAGCAGTGTGGTTGCCACCGCAGTTGCCGCACTTTTTCGAGTTGCTGTCATCTTTGTTCGCTGGGCAGTGTGCGGAGTCATGAAGCTCTCCGCAAACTACACACACCGGACGCAGTTTACAGTATGACCTTGTGTGACCATATTCCTGGCAGTTCGCTTATTGTACCGGGCCATTGCGTTTGTGCGGTTCCTCAACTGTAATTCTGCGGTGCAGCAGGTACTGAAGATTGTATATTGGGTGCACTTCGTATTTCTTCAGGAGCTTGGTTTCTGGTTCGAGCTCAACCTTAAAGAGTGGCTGCGGCTTTCTATCCCTGTTAAGGATATTAAAGACTGTCTTGGCGCTAAAACCCTTCTCCTGTAGCGCCTTTTTTATCTCTGCAGGCGTTACTTCGGGATCTATGCCCTTAAGTACGACTTGCAGGCCCTTGCTGCTTTTTAGCTGATATGTGTAAAAGTTCTTTTTATTCTCGGTAAGATATTTTGATAATACTCTGTAGTTATTTTCAGACTTCATTTGAACTTTTGTTTCTTGAATGTTGCCCTTTACAAGGGGTATTATGTGGAAGTTATCCTTACCAATAAGCTCAATAATTTTGTTGACAAGAACATTGGAACTTTTTTCGCGTATATAGATAGGCGGAGGTTTTGGCTTCTTTTTCTCAACTTCAGTGGATTCGCCCGCCTCAACCTCATCGGCGTCTGCCAAGATTTTAAATCGGTTTGAGTTAATGGGCGTTTCTTTTGCTGCTAGGCTAACATTGCCACGGGTTATTTTGCGTTTGGAATTGAGGGGGCTCAGCTTCCTTTTGATTTGGATGTAGCGATCCATGCCAGTCTGCACAGCCGGCTTAATATAGTCATTGTTTTTGTTTTGGTTTTCGGGCAGCGCGGACGTATTACTATTTGCGCTGCTAGCTGATGACGTCGTTAAACGCGCTGTAGATACAGTTGCGGTTGTTGTTGTTGTTACTGTTGACGTAGTCATTGTTTTTGTTTTGGTTTTCGGGCAGCGCGGACGTATTACTATTTGCGCTGCTAGCTGATGACGTCGTTAAACGCGCTGTCGATACAGTTGCGGTTGTTGTTGTTGTTACTGTTGACGTTGTCAAAGAAATTGAGGTGCTAGTTACTGCACTCTTTGGCTGCAGAGACATCGATGGTATCGAGGGGGAGCAGGAACGCGCTCTCTCGCTCTCTACGTTTAAGAATTCGGTCAAGTTGGGGGTAATTGACCGCGCTTGATCAGCTTGCATGGTTTTCGGTTGCTTTAAAAGAGAAGTACGCGTTGTTTCTTTGTACTGAGAGCCGTCTCTCGTCTTGCTCACGTTGACGTTGTGTGCGAACGTCGTTTAAGCTCATTGCAGTCGAGGTTGATTTAGTTTGAGTTTTCAGAGTTGTGTTTTATATTAATTAATTAATTAATTAATCAATATAAACATTAGCGATTTCATCGCAAAAAGCGTCTTTTCGCGTTGTAGATTTCTTAGACCAGTCACTGCACTTTTATGATTTTATTGAATATTTTTTCCCGGAGCACAATAAAGAACACGTCTGCATGCGACGACAGTCGGCCGAATCATCATATACCTAATGTATATGTCGGATAAGTTAAGCCTTCTCCTCGCGGGGTCTCGGGATTTCTTTGTTCGTTCCCCTGGTGGTGTTCCATGTCATGTTCTGACTGATGCAGCGAGTCCTCGTTGCCTTTGTTGCTCATCTTTTGTCAAATAATGTTAGCAGTAAAGTCCACACGTCTAGCTCAATACGAAGCAGAGATGAAAAAGAAAGAAGGACCAGATCTAGCAACACAACGAAGCCACACACGGCCTTAGTTCGCAAACTAAGTCCTCATCATACCAGGACTGATATATTCCCACTCGACCAATGGTCACACCTTAAAGTCTAATGTCTAACGAGAGACTGCATTACCTCCTCTCCGACACGGCCATCCTGACATATACACGTCCTCGTGTCTATAATCAACATCTGAATTTCATTCCACTTTATAATTTTATTAAATGCTTTCAAAGAACTTAATCACATAATCTTAACTTCATATAATGTTCATTAACATAACTGAACTTCTATTTTTAACATATCTCTTATCTTCTCTAATAAACCATTTCCATACAAAGGATCAATAAATCATTTTCAAATTATACATTAATCAGTTAAAATCGTTATATTTGACCAAAATATCTTATGTACAACATTTAATAAGGATCGGCCGACTATATCCTATAGCTGCCATATAACTTATTGATTGGAAATGCCATAACTTGGTTGTTTTTCAAGTTAGAAGGATGGGAGTTTCAGTTTGCAAAATAATTCAATATGCCAAATTTCATAAGGATCGGCCAACTATATACGATCCGCTATATATCTATAAGATGCGTGGCGCCACCTAGCGGACTGCGACTCAACTGCAGTGGTATATCAACTTCGGCTCCGCCCGAAGTTAGCTTTCCTTTCTTGTTTTTAACTTATTCTTTATTTTTAATATTTTAATTACTTATTTCACATTTTCAGACTTTTGTTTTCACTTTTTTTATTCATTTTTTTGTTTCTAATATTTCTTTAGCACTATCTTCGCTTACATTATATTTTTAAGGTTTATTTATTGAAATGTTCACTTTAAAGATTGCAGTATATCCACAAAAAAATTTATTTTTTAATTTTTTTGTAAACACATTCTTCTTTAATATTCATGATCATGATCCACTAGCATTGATGCTTATTATAATTTATATTTTTCATCTTAGTTTCTGTCTTAGATTTTTTTTTCAGTGTACACATGGTTTATGAGAGCTTTAGGTTAAATTTTTTCCATTTTTCACTGGACCCATATGTTGGCCCGCGGAGTAGCCGATCCCTTCATGGGATTGATTGGGCGCTCCGCAGGACACTAGCGGGCTCTAGGAAGACTTTCATCCCACGGCAGCTTCACACGGCATAGCGTCTAGAGAAAGATCTATGGCTGCGTAATAACAGGATGACCAGTCCGGATCATACAGCCCGGATTAAAGAAGAACGATGCGCCTAGTGGTTTTTGAGGTTGACTAAAGCCATTCAAACGAATAGGAAGCGATCAGTCGTACGACCTCAAGCGAGACCATCATCAAACCTTACCCAGCAACTAACAGTCCTTAAGGACTGTTCACCTTTCAAAACACAGTGATGCGGTAGAAAATAATGGCTGGTGAAGCGTCCACTAGCCGTGATTGGAGACATACGCCCCAGCTCCAAATACTCCTTTATGAAGGCAGCATACAAACCCTTTAATTGACTAGCCAGTCAGGATGTAATCACGGGCACCTGCGAGCCCGAGTACAAAAGTTCAGAAAGAAACAAAGACCCCAGCGCGACTCCGAGCGAGAATGTTTTCTGTACCCAATTTGAAAGTTCCGACCGAGCGCTGCATCCGTCTGAATGCTGGAAACTTTGCTGGCAAGGGTGGAATGGACAGCAATTGAAGCAGAGCGCTCGATGGCCTTAAGGTCCTCGTACGTGGTGTATGCACACATGAGTTCTTATTACACAACATAAATATTGAGCGGCAACACTTTGTTAACTGAAGTCACAACACTTTGTTGTTATACCAATAATGTACACATTGCATTGCCTTTGTCACTCAGCGACAGCGTGTCAAGTGCCCAAATACATTTCAAGTGCATACTTAATATGATATGCAATTGCATTCACCATATAGAGCATGGTTCCCACGCTGACCACTTATATACATATGTGCATGCATAACTCTCTGCCCGTTTCTACATACACTAACTTTACTTATATATAAAATATATAAAACGGCTGCTCTGCCGCTGCGCCGACAGCTAGCAAGCCTTAGTGTAAGAAAACAAGAGGACATTCGAATAAAGACACTGAACTGGATAAGTCACATCTTTATAATTCTACATGGCGACCGTGACTTCGGTTCAAAAGAACTTGAACAAAAAGTGAACGCATAATCAAACGACTAAATCAATGAACAACAAAAAAAGAGGCAGCAAGCTCAATAGTAGTCCAACAAGACAACCCGCCCTGCGCAGGATGGCCGATAAGATGATGTTTCAGCAAAAGCAGCAACAAAAGTTGCAGGCCGAGCTTGATTTTTTAAAAACAAGCCTCACATAGAGACGCCCAATTGCTGCAACTCACTCACATAAAATAAAAAATATAAACAAGTTGATAACAAAGTTTCAATCACCGCCAGCGAAGAAGATACCGGCGCTGGTAAAGACGTGCCCAGCCGACTGCCCCGGACCACTCTACTCTGCGGCCTGCAATTGCGCATGCCTGAAGCCCAAGACCCGCCCCGCCTGAGCCAATAGGCTCCGGACATCTGCAGCAGATCAACAGCGAGAGGGGCAAATAGCCATTTTCGCCTACGAAGGAGCGTCAGTGAAGCCAACCGGTGACGACCAGCTGACGCAGAGGATACGGGTCATCAACGTTCAGATAACCGGAGCATGCATGTAGTAAAAACATAAAAAGCGTGCGAAACCGTTTCCGCTTAGAAGTAGAAGTTGTTAAGAAGTATAGCCCGTTAAGCTATGCGAAACAATAGGTACGATAAATGTAAAACAAAAAAAAATATAAAAGAAAGAATAGATGAGAAGTAATTCGATAAGTAAGTTCAGTGAGGAAATAGGTGATAATTATAACTATAATTATAATTAAAATAAAACAACAATGGCTATAGTAGACGTTAAGCCAGTGGATTCCACTGCTAATGTAATAAATAAAGTTGAGCCAAATAACATTAATTTGGAATTTGTAAATATTATGCCACTAATTATTGTTGTCAAAATGTGTGTCAATTGCTTTTATAAATTTTACAAACTTCACCATAACGACTTAATGATGCAAAATATATCAAAATATTGCTTTAAAAAAAGTAACAAAAATTAAATAAAATAAAGAAAATTTAAAAACAATATATATATATATGTATATATATATATTTGTGCATCCAAGTATGAATACAAAAAGAGTCATAAACAAATTATATTTTAATACTGTGAGGAGGGCGAAGTCCGATGACCGGCACAAAATAATGCGGATCGGAGGCCCGAACGGGGCAATCGGGGGGGGAACAATAAAGAAAGCCCGCCGATAGAAAGACGGCGGGCTTGGAGAAAGCTAACGGAGAAAGTGAAGGAGCGGAGGATTAACGGCAGGAAGTGGATTCGCAAGGATTAACGGGCGCCTCTGGCACTATATAAGGAGGGCCCCTGGAGCGAATCGAGGCCGAGTCTTCTAGGGAAGCTGGGAGAGTGAGTGAAAGACCCCCCGTGGGTAAGTCTGCCATTCAAGTTGGAAAGCTTCCTTGAAGAGTTAGGAGTACAGGCTGAAGGACCCCCCGTGGGTAAGTCCGACAGTCTTCAGTGCGGGCTATTAAAGCGAGTGAGCAAGGATATACGAAAATAGCTTAAGGACCCCCTGTGGGTAAGTCCGGCGGCGGTACGCGCATCAAATCGAGCAAGGAGTCAGGGGAAAAGGATCAAGGATCCGCGGCAAAGCTGAGGCCCAAGGGTAAAAGAGTCGGGTGGAGTTATTCCCGGACACGACAGGTATCCTGGTGTAGTGGCGGCAGCAACGGATCAGCCTGGCGTACGCCTTGTCTGCTCCTGACCGTTCGATCCAGGTGTGATCCTGTAACGCGAGGGCTAACCAACCCGGGAACTCAAGCCCATTTGTGAAACCAGGCAGGGACACCCCGGGAAGTCAAGAGAATCCTGATCCAGGCGCTGGAGCGTATCTCTGGGGTAGCCCAAACCTCTGGCCTACCATAGATCCTGCGGAGCGTAGGCACGCAGGTGTTTGGAGGCGAGTGGCGAACGCGACCGGGGGCGTGTCCTGTAGGGTAGGAAGGCCCTTCGTACCCTGATCCGGCCGCTAAGCAGCGAGGAGCATATCCTGCCCGGCGTATGCCTGGGAGGTGAGCCACTCGGTCTGTTAACACGGATTAGGTGCCGGCCACGGCGAAAGGGCAAATCCAGGCAAGCCAAAGGTTCCGAGGTCCACGGCGTTCCCAAACGGAGGAGCAGCAGCAGGAGAGCAGCGACGACGAGGGAGCAGCGACAACCGTAGAGCAGCGACGACGAGGGAGCAGCGGCAACCGTAGAGTAGCGACGACGAGGGAGCAGCGGCAACGGTAGAGCAGCGACGACGAGGGAGCAGCAGCGACGGACAGGCAGCGGCAGCAGAAGACATCAACAACACAGGCCCCGCAACCAGAGTCCGTGAGTCCGAACGAAGGGAACCGAGAGCCGTTTCGGCGCCAGGCACCAGGACCGCACGACCTGCCGGGCGCAAGCTTTGGGAGGGCGTGCGTATTGGCACCAACCCGGAGCGGGGATCGGGGATCGACGGGAGGACGAGCGGTCGGTCGGCTGAGCCAGACAGCCGGTGAGATTCCTTTTATTGCTTTGTAAACTATTTACAATAAAGGGGATTTATTTGAAAGGAAGCAATAACGTGTTATTTCTGGGCTCGGGCAATCACGTCGAACTATAAATTCGGTGGAACGTACCCTCAACCTCTGTGAGCTAGCCGCGGCGTTTGTTGCGAGCAAAACATAGCTAAAACAGTTCGTTACACCTGGCGCCCAAACTACGTGATTGCTTTAGAGTCTAGGAGTAACACTGCTTCAAGATGGGGAGGAAAAACTGGATCTACGCGCTTCGCAAAGAAGAGTTGTGCGAAGTGTGCAGAGAGCTCGGTCTCGCAGCGGATGGAACCGTGGAGAGCATGAGGGCACTGGTGGCAAGGTGGGCCTAAGAAAGAAAGGAGGATGAAGTGATGGTGGTCGCGCGGGGATTCGAGGAGAAGTTCGCGCAGAGGACCACGCCGAGGCAGAGAGCGGTGAGCGAATCGGAAAAGCTCATCCAAAGTCTGGCAGTGCCGGAAATGAAGAGCATGAGGAGCATGGAGCCACAAGCGCGGAAGCCAGTCCCGGTACAGGTGGACTATGCGAAGGTGGCGAGACAAGTCCGAGAGTGGTCGTTCCGATTCGACGGAACAGGGGATCCTCTCGAGTTCGTGGACCGAGTAGCATGGTCTGCCAAAACATACGGGATGGATATAAACACAATCCCGCGAGCGATGCCCGAACTACTCCAGGGCAGAGCGCAAAAATGGTTCCTAATGAACGACGAGGAGTGGCTCACATGGAAGGAGTTCAGAAGGAGCTTCGAGGCCTTTTTCCTGCCAAAAGGATACTTCGAGAAATTGGCAGACCAGGTAAAGCAGAGGAAGCAACAGCGAGGAGAGCCTTTCAAAGAGTACATGGTGGACCTTCAGGCGCTGATGAAGCCGTTAGGAAAGTCCACAAAGGAGGTCATCGATAGGCTCGTGGAGAACTGCATGCCACGCATGAAGATGTTCATGAGACCCTACGCATGTGCATCACTTGAGGAGGTCATGGGTCTAGCCGAGGAATTCGAAGAGCTGGCTTTGGAGGAGGAGGTCTTCAATAGACAGTCCCCAGCGGTAGACAGAAGATGGCCAAAGGCGGAGTTGCACCATAAACCACAGGAGCAACAGAGCCATCCAGGACAGGGATGGGGGCAGAGATGGCAGCCGGAGGAGCATCGCCAAATGCCACAGCAACAGCAGCCGAGCCAGCAATGGGCAGGCCCAAGGCAACAACAGCCGAACCAACAATGGGCAGCAAACCAAATCCAAAGGCAGCCGAATATGCAGCGGGCAGCGACGCCTGGACAGGGACACGTAGAAAACCCAGCACAGGCGTGCAACAGATGCGGAGGCATGGGCCATTGGGCCAGCGGGTGCAGGAACCCCAGAATTTTGTTCTGCAGGATGTGCGGCGCAGTGGGGGTGAGAAGCACGGAATGCTGCCAGAGAGCGGGAAACGTGCAGCGATCCCAGCCATAGAGAGGAAGGCGGAGATCGCGAGGTGCTGCCTCTCAGAGATAGTTGGAGGATTAACCGGAGACGATCAGCAATTGGCGGCGGTCATCAAGGTCGGAGGAGCAGAAGTGAGGGCCATGGTGGACACCGGGGCAACGGCTAGCTTCATTTCAGAAAAGCTAGCAGAAGACCCGCTAATCGCCGGAGAACGGAAAGCGACAAGGAGATTAGTAAAGTTAGCCAACGGGAGCCACATAGAAACTCAAATGGTACTCCTAACAACTGTAAGCTTTGGCAACAAGAAAAAGGATTTAAATATGATAGTGTTGCCAGGCATGGGAGACAGCGCGGTGCTTGGATGGGATTTCCTCGCAGAATTCGGCACAACAATCAACTGCGCAGGCCACCAAGTCACGATCCCGAAGAGAGAGAGGTGGAGCGGATGCCTGGAGGATAGGCTGTCCATAGCGATGGCGGGACCCTCGGAGGAATGGGATCGCGAGAGGGACAAAAGGTTCATCGAAGAAGAGCTGGCGGCGTTCAGGAATCAGAAGGGTTGTTCAAACATAACCCAGCATAAAATCACGATGAAGGACGACATCCCAATTAAACAAAGATACTACCCAAAGAACCTCAAAATACAGGGGGAAATCAATGAAAAGGTGGAAGAACTGCTGGAGAAGGGATGCATCGAACCGTCAAACAGCGCCTACAGCTCACCCATTGTCATGGTGAAGAAGAAGACGGGCCAGTGGAGGATGTGCGTAGACTTTCGGCAGATAAACGCAAAGTCAGTGAAGGATGCGTACCCCATGCCCAGAATAAACTTCATTTTGGAGCAATTGAGGGAGGCAAAATTTTTCAGCAGCCTCGACCTGAAGGACGGCTATTGGCAAATCCCACTGGAGGAAGAGAGCCGGAAATACACGGCCTTTACGGTACCAGGGAAAGGTCTGTACCAGTGGAAGGTGATGCCGTTCGGACTACACTCGGCTTCGGCAACTTTTCAAAGGGCTCTAGACCAGGTCATAGGCCCGGACATGGCTCCCCACGCATTCGCGTACCAGGACGATATAATAGTGATCGGGCGCACGAGGGAGGAGCACATGGCAAATTTAAGGGAAGTTTTCCGAAGACTGAAGGCGGCGAACCTAAGGATAAACACAGAGAAGTGCCATTTCTTCAGGGAAGAGCTTTTGTACCTAGGCCACCGGATAACGAGTCACGGAATTGGTATGGATCCGGGAAAAGTCGCAGCGATCACGGAATTGGAACCACCAACGAACGTGAAAGGGGTACGGCAGTTCATAGGAATGGCGTCGTGGTATCGACGGTTCGTTCCCGATTTCGCGGGGGTCGCAAAACCCTTGAACGATCTTCTGCGGAAGGGAACAAAGTGGGAGTGGACGTCGAGACAGCAAGAAGCGTTCGAAAAGTTAAAGTCGCGGTTAGCAGAGGACCCGGTGCTGGCATGCCCCGACTTCACGAAGAAGTTTGTACTGCAAACGGACGCCAGCGATTACGGCGTAGGCGCAGTGCTGACGCAGGACACGGATGAGGGCGAGCGAGTGGTCGCTTACGCCAGCCGAACGCTAATAGGCGCGGAGAAGAACTACTCGGCAACAGAGAAAGAGTGTCTTGCAATAATCTGGGCAATTCGGCAAATGAGGCCATACCTGGAGGGATACCAGTTCGACGTGATAACGGATCACATGGCGCTGAAGTGGTTAAACAACATAGAGAGCCCACTTGGAAGGATCGCGAGATGGGTTTTCGAGCTGCAGCAATACGATTACGTAATCAGCTATAGGAAAGGCAAGCTGAACGTAGTCGCGGATGCACTTTCCCGCCAGCCGATCGTGGAGAAGCTGAGGAGTGCCACAGCAACGGAAGACGCGGAATGCGTTTGGGTTGGCTCGCTGAAGAAGAAACTAAAAGAAAACCCACAGAAGTATCCGGAATACGTCGAGGAGGCAGGCCTGATTTACCGAAATGTTCCACACAGAGCCGGAAGCGAGGAAGTGGCATCGTGGAAATTATGTGTGCCAATGTACATGAGGCAACAGGTGCTGAAGGAGAACCACGACGCACCAACAGCAGGACATTTAGGCGGAAGAAAAAAAATTGCGAAGGTAGCAGCAAGGTACTTCTGGCCAGGGATGCAGAAGGACGTGAGGAAATACGTCAGGAAATGCGAGACATGCCTGCACTATAAACCGAGCCAGATGCAGGCCGCGGGGAAGATGTTAACACAGGTCCCAGAGGAGCCGTGGGCGACGGTATGTGCAGACTTCGTGGGACCGTTGCCGAGGTCCAAGCATGGGAACACCATGCTACTAGTGATGATCGATCGGTTCTCAAAATGGACAGAAATGGTCCCAATGCGGAAAGCCACAACAGAGACGCTGCAGAAGGCAGTTCGTGAAAGGATCATCGCCAGGTACGGGGTGCCAAACGTAATGGTGACGGACAATGGTGTTCAATTCACCAGCCGGAGCTTCAAAAAATTCCTCGAGGAGCTCGGAGTTCGCCACCAGTTCACTGCACCATACACGCCTCAGGAAAACCCGACGGAAAGGGCAAACCGGACGGTGAAGACGATGATCGCCCAGTTTGCAGGAAAAGACCAAAGGACGTGGGACGAGCACTTGCCAGAATTGATGCTGGCGGTGAACTCGAGCGTGTCGGACTCCACGGGATACTCTCCGTGTTTTATCACCCAAGGCAGAGAGCCAAGAATGCCGAAAGCAATTTTCGACCAGGGGGCATTGGGGACAGGAGAAGCCCAAGCCACTCCCTCAGAAAATGCGGAAAATTAAAAGAAGTGTTCGAGCTGGTGCGGAGAAACATGGAGCGCGCGGCGCAGGAGCAAGCTCGGCACTACAATCTGAGGAGGCGGGAGTGGAGCCCGAAGATCGGCGACATAGTGTGGGCGAAAGAACACCATCTATCTAAAGCGGCCGAAGGTTTTGCGGCGAAGCTAGCGCGACGTACACGGTGGTGAACTTCGTGTCACCAGTGATTGCTGTGCTACGGCACGCTGGCACAAGGAAGGAAAAGAGGGCCCACCTGAGTGAGCTGAAAGCCCAAGCGCAGGAGTCGGCGCAGGCATAAACCACCGAAAAACAAAAAAAAAAAACAAAAATTAAAAAACAAAAAATTAAAAATAAATAAAATAAAGGCAAAAATGTTATAAAAAAAAAAAATGGAAAAAAATATTAGAAGAAACATGAAAAGATGAAAAATGAAAAAAAAAGCAAAAAAAAAAGGAAAAAAAATATACATATTAAAAATATATAAAATAAGAAGAAAATATAAGAAAAAAAATAAAATAAGAAAAAAAAAAAAAAGAAAAAAAGAAAAAATATTAAAAAAAAAAAAAAAAAAAGAAGGGGTAAACAAAAAAGAATTTATATACAAAAAAATATATATATACAACAGCATAGAATAACTCTGACGTCATCCGAAGAAGGGGGATAAGGGTAAGGGTAAGGGTGGATAAGGGTATTCACACACAAAAATATCCACACGCAACAACAAAAAAAAAAAAAAATCAAAAACAAAAAAAATTATGTTGCAAAAACAAACATGAAGCTGGAACCACAAAGCTTCTGTCGTTCCCGAAGAAGGGGGGAAGTGTGAGGAGATTAGATCTCCCACACACCAAGACAGGTGGCAAGAGGGGCAACAGCGGGGGGGGGGAACATGCAAGTCAGCACTGCAGCGTCGGATGGGCCAGCGCTGCTGTGTTTAGAAATACGGAAGAAGAGAAAGGTATCAAGTGAGAAATGCATCGAGCACAGACTGCATGCGGGGGGCAGCAGCGGGGGCAAGAGGAACCAGCACGGCGTCGCGCACGGAAGAGGGCGAAAGAGGAGTCACCGTGGAACGTAACGGTCCCGGCCGGGCCTCCGCGGCCGCGCTCGAAGGTCATAGGAAACAGCGGGGACGGCGGGGAACGAAGCGGCCGGCGACCGCGCAGCTGTGTTTACAAAATGCACGAAAACACAGAAATGCATTTGAATGTCCAGGGGGGGATCACGGGGTATCGGGACGAAGTCCGATGACCGGCACAAAATAATGCGGATCGGAGGCCCGAACGGGGCAATCGGGGGGGGAACAATAAAGAAAGCCCGCCGATAGAAAGACGGCGGGCTTGGAGAAAGCTAACGGAGAAAGTGAAGGAGCGGAGGATTAACGGCAGGAAGTGGATTCGCAAGGATTAACGGGCGCCTCTGGCACTATATAAGGAGGGCCCCTGGAGCGAATCGAGGCCGAGTCTTCTAGGGAAGCTGGGAGAGTGAGTGAAAGACCCCCCGTGGGTAAGTCTGCCATTCAAGTTGGAAAGCTTCCTTGAAGAGTTAGGAGTACAGGCTGAAGGACCCCCCGTGGGTAAGTCCGACAGTCTTCAGTGCGGGCTATTAAAGCGAGTGAGCAAGGATATACGAAAATAGCTTAAGGACCCCCTGTGGGTAAGTCCGGCGGCGGTACGCGCATCAAATCGAGCAAGGAGTCAGGGGAAAAGGATCAAGGATCCGCGGCAAAGCTGAGGCCCAAGGGTAAAAGAGTCGGGTGGAGTTATTCCCGGACACGACAGGTATCCTGGTGTAGTGGCGGCAGCAACGGATCAGCCTGGCGTACGCCTTGTCTGCTCCTGACCGTTCGATCCAGGTGTGATCCTGTAACGCGAGGGCTAACCAACCCGGGAACTCAAGCTCATTTGTGAAACCAGGCAGGGACACCCCGGGAAGTCAAGAGAATCCTGATCCAGGCGCTGGAGCGTATCTCTGGGGTAGCCCAAACCTCTGGCCTACCATAGATCCTGCGGAGCGTAGGCACGCAGGTGTTTGGAGGCGAGTGGCGAACGCGACCGGGGGCGTGTCCTGTAGGGTAGGAAGGCCCTTCGTGCCCTGATCCGGCCGCTAAGCAGCGAGGAGCATATCCTGCCCGGCGTATGCCTGGGAGGTGAGCCACTCGGTCTGTTAACACGGATTAGGTGCCGGCCACGGCGAAAGGGCAAATCCAGGCAAGCCAAAGGTTCCGAGGTCCACGGCGTTCCCAAACGGAGGAGCAGCAGCAGGAGAGCAGCGACGACGAGGGAGCAGCGACAACCGTAGAGCAGCGACGACGAGGGAGCAGCGGCAACCGTAGAGTAGCGACGACGAGGGAGCAGCGGCAACGGTAGAGCAGCGACGACGAGGGAGCAGCAGCGACGGACAGGCAGCGGCAGCAGAAGACATCAACAATACAGGCCCCGCAACCAGAGTCCGTGAGTCCGAACGAAGGGAACCGAGAGCCGTTTCGGCGCCAGGCGCCAGGCACCAGGACGACCTGCCGGGCGCAAGCTTTGGGAGGGCGTGCGTATTGGCACCAACCCGGAGCGGGGATCGGGGATCGAAGGGAGGACGAGCGGTCGGTCGGCTGAGCCAGACAGCCGGTGAGATTCCTTTTATTGCTTTGTAAGCTATTTACAATAAAGGGGATTTATTTGAAAGGAAGCAATAACGTGTTATTTCTGGGCTCGGGCAATCACGTCGAACTATAAATTCGGTGGAACGTACCCTCAACCTCTGTGAGCTAGCCGCGGCGTTTGTTGCGAGCAAAACATAGCTAAAACAGTTCGTTACAATACCTAATATTCTTAATACTTCAATAATAATTGAAACCAGAATCAAACGAAAAAGGAAATAAATAATCTCACTATCCCAGTGAGATAGTATGAGATTATTTATCACTATACTAATGTCTCAATTGGACAATTTTGCAGATTCAGGCAATAGCTCGAGCATAGTTGAAGAAAAATTTATTACAATGGCACAACCAAGTACTGATTTTATCAACACGGCATCAAAGCTTATATCAGTATTTGATGGTGAAGTAGAACATTTTTTTTCGATGCACTGGAGATTATAAAATCAATAAAAGTTCGAACACGAACAATTAGCTATTTCAATAATAAAAACAAAGCTAATAGGTCTCGCCAGAAACTTAATCGGAAATGAAAGAACTATATCTTAAGTCATCTCATAGCTTAAGTCATCATAAGCTAACCTGATGAATCTACAGCAACGCAACAAAACTGCTAACCAATATACATCAGAGGTTGAGCAAATGACAAAAGCTTTAGAAAGTGCGTATTTATTCGCGTTATTCTATACAGTCTGCAGTTAAGGCAATGGCAAAGAATTGCCCAATTGATAAGGTAAAATCATAGTAGACTTTTACTAATCAACTTACCATCATTAACAAACCGTAGAACGATGCTGGGTGTCATGTTTCTTTACAATCTTATTTATGGAAATATTGACAGCCAGCAAATGCTAGTAAATACTAAATACTAGTTAGTAAATATTAACACGCTTAAATTTTAACATTTCTAGTAGAAAGACCAGAAACTTTCGTCGTCTACTCCTCAGCCATTGTAGTTCGACATATGCCCAACACGATCCGTTCAGGGTATTATGTTCGGACTACAATGGTCTCTACCACATCTTGCCACTTTGCTCTACTAACAATCTTAAATCGCTTATATTAACCGCCTTATCTGTGCAACACTCTTCCTCGTAATATCTTTCTCCTAATCCTCGCTTAACTATCTCGGATCTATTCCCGCGATTCGAGCCGTACGTCACGCGGCAGCGTTCCTCGGTCGGTTGGACGGGAGGTGGCCTGTTCGTATGCAGTGGGAACCGCGCAAAAAAAACAAAAAAAAAAACTTATTATGCAGGCTGGCACCTTCAACACCATGAATGATGTCAAATTCGTAAACAGTTGCACGGAAGCAACTGGACAACCTAATACCGTCCTTTATTTTAAAAATTATTCACAGCGTGGTGGAAACCGCGGACGAGGAAATTTCAGAGGAAACTCTCGTGGTCGTAATAATAATTACAACAACTACAACAATTCCAATTATAACAATAATGGTCAAGGCCAATATAGAGGAAACTCAAGAGACCACTATAACTCTCAACTCGAATCGAGGCCACAATAACAGTAACACAAATAATAATGTGAGAGTTTCCCAGAATAATTCGGAAAACTCTCACCCTTCAGATGTTCAACAGTAGGCAGTAATGCGGTTCTTACAATCAATCTTAGCTTAAATATATTTGCCGACTTTTACAATGTAAAGACGAATAAAAAGCTTGTATTTTTAATAGATACTGGTGAAGACATATCTCTGTTAAAGGAAAATTCTGATATCTTTCATGATATCCAAATCAATAAGAAAGTCAATATCCAAGGCATAGGCCGAGATATAATACAGTCGAACAGACTGATTTCAATAGAGATACAGACAGGTAACTACATAATTCCACATGATTTTTACTTTGTAAATTTGCACTTCGCAATACCTTGTGATGGAATAATTGGCATTGACTTCATTAAGAAATTCAGTTGCCAGTTAGATTTTAAACCAAATGAAGATTGGCTCATAATGAGACCAAATAATTTGAATTCCCCAAGTTATGTTCCAATAACATACAGTTCTTGTAATAATTCCATTGTTCTACCAGCAAGATCCCAAGTTGTCCGAAAGATTCATCTATCATCAGATGAAGAAAGTAACTTAATACCTAATCAGGAAATTCAACATGGCATTTATGTTGCGAACAGTAATGATCAAATAATAAATATTTACAGTTGAATATTAAACACTTTCGAACTATGACATATATATTCACAAAAATGCAGAAAATAGAGAAAAAACTGTTTTATCACAACTAGCTTAAAATTTCCCACCACAATTCAAAAACGAACTAATTTATGCACCCAGTTTAGTGACGTATTAGGACTCCAAACCGAATCAATCACTACCAACAATTTCTACAAGCAAAAGCTTAGATTGAAGGATGATGAACCAGTTTACATAAAGAATTATAGAAGTCCACATAGTCAGAAAGATGATATTAACATACAGGTACAAAAATTAATAGACAATGAAATAGTAGAGCCGTCTGTATCAGCCTATAATAGCCCACTTTTATTAGTTCCGAAGAAATCACTTCCCGGATCTGACAAGAAAAAATGGCGATTAGTAATTGACTTAATAAAATTGTAATTGAAATTAATAAAAAACTGTTGTCGGAAAAATTCCTGCTACCTAGAAACGATGATATTTTGGATCAACTATGAAGAGCGAAATATTTCTCATGTCTGGAATTAATGTCAGGGTTTCATCAAATTGAACTAGAAAAAGGTTCAAGGGATATAACGTCATTTTGCAACGAGTAATGGCTCGTATCGTTTCACACGATTACCTTTCGGTTTAAAAATAGCGCCTTATTCATTTCAGAGGATGATGATTGCATTCTCTGGATTAGAACCGTTACAAGCATTCCTTTATATGGATGTCTTAATAGTTATAGGTTGTTCCGAAAAACATATGCTCAAAAACTTAACTGATGTTTTTGAGAAATGTAGGGAATAAAACCTTAAGTTACATCCTGAAAAATGCTCATTTTTCATGCATGAAGTCACCTTTCTGGGACATAAATGCACTGATAAAGGAATCTTGCCAGACGACAAAAAATACGACGTCATTAAGAATTACCCAGTGCCTCATGATGCGGACAGCGCTAGAAGATTTGTTGCACTTTGTAATTACTATAGACGTTTTATCAAAAATTTTGCCGACTAAGTTCGACACATAACAAGATTATGTAAAAAAATTGTTAAATTCGAATGGACAACTGATTGCCAGAATGCCTTCGAACCGGCACTAGTAAATCCGAATTTATTACAATACCCAGATTTCAGCAAAGAATTGTGCATAATAACGGATGCAAGTAAGCAAGCGTGTGGTGCGGTTTTAACTCAAAACAAAAATGGACTCCAACTTCCAGTTTCTTATGCATTAAGATCGTTTACTAAGGGTGAAAGTAATAAAAGTACAACAGAACAAGAATTGACAGCAATTCATTGGGCAATAACTTATTTCAGACCATATGTTTATGGTACACACTTTACTGTCAAGACTGATCATAGACCTTTAATTTACCTGTTTCCAATGATTAATCCAAGCTCTAAGCTAACGCGCATGCGACTTGAGCTGGAAGAATACAATTTTACTGCGGAAAGACAGCTATGTAGCCGATGCGTTATCAAGAATAACCATTAAAGACCTACAAAATATAACTAGAAATACCAATAAAGTCACTACAAGATATCAGAATAGACAGAAAACCGCGCGGAAAACTTTAGATTCAGCTTCTGGGCCCAACGTATATGAAGTCATAAACAATGACGAAGTTCGTAAAGTAGTGACATTTCATGTAAAAGATATGTTATGTTTATTTAAACATGGCAGAAAAATTACTGGAAGATTCAATGTTAGCGATTTATATACCAATAGAATTCTAGACTAAGGTCAATTTTTCCAAAGGCTTGAATGAAACAGGTCATAAGTTAGATTATAAATAAACTGCTCCGTATAAAAGAACGGAAATAGGAGATAGACATAATATTATAATAATTAACGACAAAAAAAACAGATAGTTCATAAGGATAGACTAAAACATTTTATTTCATAACCACATTTACATAGATACTTATATAGATACATAGGCCATACATAGATAATAACATATATATATATATATGTCGGAGAGGAGGTAATGCAGTCTCTCGTTAGACATTAGACTTTAAGGTGTGACCATTGGTCGAGTGGGAATATATCAGTCCTGGTATGATGAGGACTTAGTTTGCAAACTAAGGCCGTGTGTGGCTTCGTAGTGTTGCTAGATCTGGTCCTTCTTTCTTTTTCATCTCTGCTTCGTATTGAGCTAGACGTGTGGACTTTACCGCTAACATTATTTGACAAAAGATGAGCAACAAAGGCAACGAGGACTCGCTGCATCAGTCAGAACATGACATGGAACACCACCAGGGGAACGAACAAAGAAATCCCGAGACCCCGCGAGGAGAAGGCTTAACTTATCCGACATCAGAAGTGGGATACGGCCCTAATCAAACTACTTCTAGAGACGTATTCGCGCTGTTATAACAACAAAATCGGAACTTTCTGGAACTGGTTAAGAGGCTACAGATGCCGGCGAGTGAGTTGCAACCGACTAGTGAGATTTGCCTGCCGAAATATAATCCGGATGTTGCTGGTGTGGATGCCACGCAGTGGTGCGCTACGGTCGACATCATCTTACGAGAAAAACCATTAAGTGACAGCGCTCTTATATTAGCGTTAAGTAAAGCTTTGGAAGGCACAGCGGCGCAATGGTTATCCCAAATATGTTACCCGGGAATAACTTGGCAACAGTTTCGGCAATTGTTTGAGCAGCGATACGAGACTTCAGAGACGCCGGCCGCCGACATTTTAAATCTTCTTAATAGCCGTCCAAGCAATGGCGAAAGCCTGCCTGTTTTTGCAAGTCGCTGTGTGACGTCACTGTGCACAAAACTTTGCAATTTGAGTTTAGAACAAATTTCCATCGCGTTGGTTCTTGGGCACATGGCTAATTGCGACCGGCATTTGCAGCGAATGATACACACAACGCATGTTAGCAATCGACGAGAACTGCAAGCGGAGTTGCAAGTATTCTCAGCGCTAAGAGAGCGCCCTAATGCAACGAACTGGGAACCAGAGACGAAGCGAGCTAAAACTGCGGAAATCAAATGTTACCAGTGTGGAAAACTAGGCCACAAAAAGCAAGACTGTAGATCCGGATCCCAGGTTTCGACAACTGGAAAGGAGTGGCGGTCTGCGCAGCCACGTCATGGAAGGACTAACGTAACGTGCTACAGATGTCAAGAGCCGGGACACACAGCCACTAATTCGATTGGCAATCTAATCTTTTCAGACGTGAGAAAATATAAAGGCTTCATCAGTTGAGAAAACCCTGGAATGAATTGACGAAAATAAGACGCTAGCCCAATGAACTGTCTTAAAGAAACAACAGACTTCGGTGGAGGCAACGCCACTAGTGATTCTATTTTGTTAGAATTTGGACGTATCTCCCCCGCTTGTATCTCATAGCCCAGGTAACGCACTGAAGTTCTCAAGAAAAAGCACTTTGAAATGTTAAAAGTGAACCCTGCCTTCACTAAAACGTCTATTACAAGTTTCAAACGTTCATACGCTTCTTCCTTCGTTTCTGAAACAATTAATATGTCATCCATATAAACAATTACAAACGAATGAGCAAGACTGCCGAGTGCCTTTAATACAGCTCTCTGAAAAACTGAAGGTGCCTTTTCAAGTCTCGATCATGCTTTCGTGGAGTGCAGACGCGTTTTTGCATCGCTGCGAATCTCACTGTGAAGAGTCTATGGACAAGTCCACCTCAGTGGCAAGAATTGTTACTTTTGTGAATCCCACCTCCGTTAGTTCTGCTTAACGCGATAACAAGTGATTCGAAAAGACAAAACAAGTGAAGGTTTTGTGAAGACTTGAATCAAATTCAAGGTTAAACTGAGTTTGAGAATAATTACATCCCAGTAAAAGAAAAAATAAATTTCAATTGCTCTGACACTTGGTGGGTTCGAGCCGGGTGCTGCCCGACTGCGGGGCTTGTGCCTTGCCCACTGAGCCACGGTCACCTCATCGGTAACCGTACAAGTGGCCCATACATACAAGAAGTCGGTAAAGCAGTGCACATCTGTGCCCTATACTTGAACCATGTCTTTCGGACTCCGATGATGAATTTGACATAAGTAAGATTGTGGCGCGACAAAAACAACAAATCCTGGCCTTAAAGCCAGCTAAGCCAAGCCGACCAATTGCCTCCCCCGTCAACATCTCACCTTCAAGCCATGATCCGGATCCGGAACTAGCAGTTATAAATGGAGACGAAGAGGTCTGGTGGTCCCCAAGACCGGCAAACAAACGCCGTCTTGACTCCAGATCCCCAAATTCAGTCACCAAAATCCTTAGAAACTCCAACAGCCCTAAAACCAATGTCTCTGCCAACCGATTCTCAGATCTGTCGGACATGGACACAGACACCGAACCCGTCGAAGTCCCTCAAACGGTGGGCCCCAATGTCTCTGAAGAAGCCAGTACTTCTTCCAGCTTAAGACAAGTTAGCAACAACAACAAAAGCACCCCAAATAACGCATCAACAATAAACAAGGACAACACAAAAGCCGTTAACAATACCGCAGGCAGCAACAAAAATGTCAGCCGACCGAGCAACTACCCTCCCACAAACCACCCCCAATTGTGGTTGATCACTGTGATAATCTAAACGGACTCATAAGGTCCACAGACAAGATTGTTGACCCGTCCAAATACTCCCTAAAATGCCATCCCAACAATTCTGTTTCCATTCTCGCAACAGATTCAGACACATACAGAGCCATAACCAAATCGCTGACCCTTAAAAAGGTACCATACCATTCCTGGCAGATAAAAGAAGACAGATCGTGTTGTTATCCGTGGTGTCCATCATTCCGTCCCGGACGTAGACATTAAGGAAAGCCTGACCTCGGCGGGTCACTTGGTTAGATTTGTCTATAGACCAAGAAGCCGCTTCGACAAAACTAAGCTGGTCAACTTAGTTTTTGTTGAACTTGAACCGGCTGCAAACAACAAAGAAATCCACGGGATCAAGACACTCTGTCGGCAACGGGTCCAAGTTGAACTCCCCTACAAAAAGAATGATGTTGTCCAGTGCCACCGTTGTCAAGCTTTCGGACACACCAAAAATCATTGCCAAAAGCTATCTAACTGCGTTAGATGTGGCCTACAACACGGCTTGGAGGCCTGCTTAAAGGATGTTAATCCAGTCAAATGTGCAAACTGTGGCGGTGGACATACAGCTAGCTATAAAGGCTGCGTCGTATACCAGCAAGTTGCTCAACGAAAAAGTGCCACATCCCAACGCAGAACCGTCCCCCTTGTAAACCTCAATCTGGTGTTAAACTCTCCCGAGGACATAAACGACGCTGTAGAGATATTTGTCCGGAGCTTTCATATCGCTGCCGAGTCCTCAACCTGTGGACAAGTCTCAAGCCACCCCAATCCACCTCTTTTAAAACCTGAAGTTATGGACTTGGTAAGGCTGAAAAGATCCTTACGTCGCAGATATATAGGAGATCCCAAGACTTAGTCGACAAAAGGGCTTCCCGTCGTGGCGAGGACGAGCTTAAAAAACTTCTGCATCAAACCAAGCGCGAATATTTTGATGAGATGCTCCTCGAGGCGGACCCCACCAAACCGTACGGCTTCAACCTCTGGAAATTGACACGAAACATCAAACGACAGCCTCTCCGAAAGATCCCCATAAAGAAAACTGACAATACATGGTGCAGGTCTGACTCAGAGATTTCTTTAGCTTTCGCGGACGAACTAGAGAAACGCTTTCAGCCATTCGACCTTGCGAGCCCAGAGGATCTTGAAGAAACAATGGCCTTCATAAATGCTCCTTCACCGAATGCTCTACCGATCCGACATGTCAGCCCAGAAGAAGTTTGTCTCCATATTCGAAAGCTACATGTCAATAAAGCGCCGGGATTCGATGGCATAGACAATAGAATTGCCAAGGCTCTGCCTAAGAAGGGTATCCTGTTCCTCGTTCTCCTCTTTAATGCAATGCTACGTATCCACCACTTTCCCTCCCAATGGAAGTGTGCTGTGATAACGATGATACCAAAGCCAGGAAAACCGGAGAACCTTGTAGAGTCATACCGACCTATAAGCTTGCTTCCTACATTCTCTAAAATATTCGAGAGAATATTTTTAAGTAGAATTATGGGAGTAAGAAGCGTGCAGGTCGCCATTCCCGACCATCAGTTTGGTTTTAGGCATCGTCATGGGACCCCAGAGCAAGCACATCGAGTAGTGAATCACATTTTAAAGGCCTTTGAAAACAAGCAATACTGCTCTGCAATTTTCCTCGACGTCAAGGAAGCTTTTGACCGCGTATGGCATCTCGGACTACTTCATAAGTTGAAGTCATTACTCCCGACTGGCCAATATCTGCTGCTAAAATCATACCTGCTTGATCGAAGTTTTATGGTCGAGGTGAGAGGGGAAAGGTCAACCATTAGATTTGCTCATGCTGGCGTTCCGCAGGGAAGCGTTCTGGGTCCCGTTCTCTACACTCTGTTCACATCGGACCTCCCAAGTTTAGTGGAACCGGGCACACTTTTGGCCACATACGCTGACGATACTGCCTTCCTTGAGAACTCATCCTGCCGAGTCGAGGCATCAAGGATCACCCAGGAATTTCTGGACTCATATGGCAAGTGGGCTAACAGGTGGAATATTGCCATAAATAGCAGGAAGTCGCAACATTGCAGTTTCACTTTGAGAGCAAAGACACTACCCAGAGTCGAACTCCACGACGTCACCATCCCACAGTCACCCCAGGCCCAGTCCCTGGGTCTGATCTTAGACAAGCGGCTCACCTGGAAGGAACAAACCAAGAAAATAACAGCTACATGTCGGAGTAAACTCAGGAAGCTAAACTGGTTACTTAAGCCAACAAGCAAGCTCAGCCTTGGCAACAAAGTGTTGCTGTACAAATCTATCGTGGTGCCCTCGATCACATATTGCATTCAGATATGGGGCATGGCTTCTGACACAAATGTCATGAAAGTGCAGAGAACCCAAAACCGAGCGCTTCGCATGATGGCAAACGCGCCTTGGTATGTTCGAAACGACGCCCTAGCAAATGATCTCCACATTCCCTCCATTAGAGAGCAGATCAACCGTTACTCGAGTCGCTACAGCGATCGCCTCTTAGCGCACCCCAACCACCTAGCAGCGTCTCTAGCTAATCAAAATAACCGAAGAAGACTGAAACGAAGACACCCCAGCGATCTCTGGACAAGAGGACGTAATGTTTCCCGAGTCCTGAAGCAGTAATTTTACGGTAATCTCCTATTATTGTATTCATGTTATCTGTTCATTGTTATACTCTACGTATTACAGCCATTAAGTTGGCTGATCGACGTAAATAAAACTTATATGTTAAATCAAAAAAAAAAAAAAAAAAAAAGCCTAAGAACCAACGCGATGGAAATTTGTTCTGAACTCAAATTGCAAAGCGACTTGCAAAAACAGGCAGGCTTTCGCCATTGCTTGGACGGCTATTAAGAAGATTTAAAATGTCGGCGGCCGGCGTCTCTGAAGTCTCGTATCGCTGCTCAAACAATTGCCGAAACTGTTGCCAAGTTATTCCCGGGTAACATATTTGGGATAACCATTGCGCCGCTGTGCCTTCCAAAGCTTTACTTAACGCTAATATAAGAGCGCTGTCACTTAATGGTTTTTCTCGTAAGATGATGTCGACCGTAGCGCACCACTGCGTGGCATCCACACCAGCAACATCCGGATTATATTTCGGCAGGCAAATCTCACTAGTCGGTTGCAACTCACTCGCCGGCATCTGTAGCCTCTTAACCAGTTCCAGAAAGTTCCGATTTTGTTGTTATAACAGCGCGAATACGTCTCTAGAAGTAGTTTGATTAGGGCCGTATCCCACTTCTGATGTCGGATAAGTTAAGCCTTCTCCTCGCGGGGTCTCGGGATTTCTTTGTTCGTTCCCCTGGTGGTGTTCCATGTCATGTTCTGACTGATGCAGCGAGTCCTCGTTGCCTTTGTTGCTCATCTTTTGTCAAATAATGTTAGCAGTAAAGTCCACACGTCTAGCTCAATACGAAGCAGAGATGAAAAAGAAAGAAGGACCAGATCTAGCAACACAACGAAGCCACACACGGCCTTAGTTCGCAAACTAAGTCCTCATCATACCAGGACTGATATATTCCCACTCGACCAATGGGCACACCTTAAAGTCTAATGTCTAACGAGAGACTGCATTACCTCCTCTCCGACATATATATATATATATGTTATTATCTATGTATGGCCTATGTATCTATATAAGTATCTATGTAAATGTGGTTATGAAATAAAATGTTTTAGTCTATCCTTATGAACTATCTGTTTTTTTGTCGTTAATTATTATAATATTATGTCTATCTCCTATTTCCGTTCTTTTATACGGAGCAGTTTATTTATAATCTAACTTATGACCTGTTTCATTCAAGCCTTTGGAAAAATTGACCTTAGTCTAGAATTCTATTGGTATATAAATCGCTAACATTGAATCTTCCAGTAATTTTTCTGCCATGTTTAAATAAACATAACATATCTTTTACATGAAATGTCACTACTTTACGAACTTCGTCATTGTTTATGACTTCATATACGTTGGGCCCAGAAGCTGAATCTAAAGTTTTCCGCGCGGTTTTCTGTCTATTCTGATATCTTGTAGTGACTTTATTGGTATTTCTAGTTATATTTTGTAGGTCTTTGATGGTTATTCTTGATAACGCATCGGCTACATAGCTGTCTTTCCGCAGTGAAATTGTATTCTTCCAGCTCAAGTCGCATGCGCGTTAGCTTAGAGCTTGGATTAATCTTTGGAAACAGGTAAATTAAAGGTCTATGATCAGTCTTGACAGTAAAGTGTGTACCATAAACATATGGTCTGAAATAAGTTATTGCCCAATGAATTGCTGTCAATTCTTGTTCTGTTGTACTTTTATTACTTTCACCCTTAGTAAACGATCTTAATGCATAAGAAACTGGAAGTTGGAGTCCATTTTTGTTTTGAGTTAAAACCGCACCACACGCTTGCTTACTTGCATCCGTTATTATGCACAATTCTTTGCTGAAATCTGGGTATTGTAATAAATTCGGATTTACTAGTGCCGGTTCGAAGGCATTCTGGCAATCAGTTGTCCATTCGAATTTAACAATTTTTTTACATAATCTTGTTATGTGTCGAACTTAGTCGGCAAAATTTTTGATAAAACGTCTATAGTAATTACAAAGTGCAACAAATCTTCTAGCGCTGTCCGCATCATGAGGCACTGGGTAATTCTTAATGACGTCGTATTTTTTGTCGTCTGGCAAGATTCCTTTATCAGTGCATTTATGTCCCAGAAAGGTGACTTCATGCATGAAAAATGAGCATTTTTCAGGATGTAACTTAAGGTTTTATTCCCTACATTTCTCAAAAACATCAGTTAAGTTTTTGAGCATATGTTTTTCGGAACAACCTATAACTATTAAGACATCCATATAAAGGAATGCTTGTAACGGTTCTAATCCAGAGAATGTAATCATCATCCTCTGAAATGAATAAGGCGCTATTTTTAAACCGAAAGGTAATCGTGTGAAACGATACGAGCCATTACTCGTTGAAAATGACGTTATATCCCTTGAACCTTTTTCTAGTTCAATTTGATGAAACCCTGACATTAATTCCAGACATGAGAAATATTTCGCTCTTCATAGTTGATCCAAAATATCATCGATTCTAGGTAGCAGGAATTTTTCCGACAACAGTTTTTTATTAATTTCAATAACAATTTTATTAAGTCAATTACTAATCGCCATTTTTTCTTGTCAGATCCGGGAAGTGATTTCTTCGGAACTAATAAAAGTGGGCTATTATAGGCTGATACAGACGGCTCTACTATTTCATTGTCTATTAATTTTTGTACCTGTATGTTAATATCATCTTTCTGACTATGTGGACTTCTATAATTCTTTATGTAAACTGGTTCATCATCCTTCAAGCTAAGCTTTTGCTTGTAGAAATTGTTGGTAGTGATTGATTCGGTTTGGAGTCCTAATACGTCACTAAACTGGGTGCATAAATTAGTTCGTTTTTGAATTGTGGTGGGAAATTTTAAGCTAGTTGTGATAAAACAGTTTTTTCTCTATTTTCTGCATTTTTGTGAATATATATGTCATAGTTCGAAAGTGTTTAATATTCAACTGTAAATATTTATTATTTGATCATTACTGTTCGCAACATAAATGCCATGTTGAATTTCCTGATTAGGTATTAAGTTACTTTCTTCATCTGATGATAGATGAATCTTTCGGACAACTTGGGATCTTGCTGGTAGAACAATGGAATTATTACAAGAACTGTATGTTATTGGAACATAACTTGGGGAATTCAAATTATTTGGTCTCATTATGAGCCAATCTTCATTTGGTTTAAAATCTAACTGGCAACTGAATTTCTTAATGAAGTCAATGCCAATTATTCCATCACAAGGTATTGCGAAGTGCAAATTTACAAAGTAAAAATCATGTGGAATTATGTAGTTACCTGTCTGTATCTCTATTGAAATCAGTCTGTTCGACTGTATTATATCTCGGCCTATGCCTTGGATATTGACTTTCTTATTGATTTGGATATCATGAAAGATATCAGAATTTTCCTTTAACAGAGATATGTCTTCACCAGTATCTATTAAAAATACAAGCTTTTTATTCGTCTTTACATTGTAAAAGTCGGCAAATATATTTAAGCTAAGATTGATTGTAAGAACCGCATTACTGCCTACTGTTGAACATCTGAAGGGTGAGAGTTTTCCGAATTATTCTGGGAAACTCTCACATTATTATTTGTGTTACTCTTATTGTGGCCTCGATTCGAGTTGAGAGTTATAGTGGTCTCTTGAGTTTCCTCTATATTGGCCTTGACCATTATTGTTATAATTGGAATTGTTGTAGTTGTTGTAATTATTATTACGACCACGAGAGTTTCCTCTGAAATTTCCTCGTCCGCGGTTTCCACCACGCTGTGAATAATTTTTAAAATAAAGGACGGTATTAGGTTGTCCAGTTGCTTCCGTGCAACTGTTTACGAATTTGACACCATTCATGGTGTTGAAGGTGCCAGCCTGCATGATAAGTTTTACCTTATCAATTGAGCAATTCTTTGCCATTGCCTTAACTGCAGACTGTGTAGAATAACGCGAATAAATACGCACTTTCTAAAGCTTTTGTCATTTGCTCAACCTCTGATGTATATTGGTTAGCAGTTTTGTTGCGTTGCTGTAGATTCATCAGGTTAGCTGATAATACTTCTACAGTTTCGCCTTTGACATTTATCTTTAGTCCCGAAATGACTTAAGATATAGTTCTTTCATTTCCGATTAAGTTTCTGGCGAGACCTATTAGCTTTGTTTTTATTATTGAAATAGCTAATTGTTCGTGTTCGAACTTTTATTGATTCTATAATCTCCAGTGCATCGAAAAAAAATTTTCTACTTCACCATCAAATACTGGTATAAGCTTTGATGCCGTGTTGATAAAATCAGTACTTGGTTGTGCCATTGTAATAAATTTTTCTTCAACTATGCTCGAGCTATTGCCTGAATCTGCAAAATTGTCCAATTGAGACATTAGTATAGTGATAAATAATCTCATACTATCTCACTGGGATAGTGAGATTATTTATTTCCTTTTTCGTTTGATTCTGGTTTCAATTATTATTGAAGTATTAAGAATATTAGGTATTAAAATATATTTTGTTTATGGCTCTTTGTGTATTCATACTTGGATGCACAAATATATATATATATATATATATATTGTTTTTAAATTTTCTTTATTTTATTTAATTTTTGTTACTTTTTTTAAAACAATATTTTATTATATTTTGCATCATTAAGTCGTTTGCTTGGCTTATATATATCTTTTTTTCAAACATTTATGGTGAAGTTTGTAAAATTTATAAAAGCAATTGGCACACATTTTGACAACAATTATTAGTGGCATAATATTTACAAATTCCAAATTAATGTTATTTGGCTCACATTTATTTATTACATTAGCAGTGGAATCCACTGGGTTAACGTATCCAATGCTATAGCCATTGTTTTTTTTTTTAATTATAATTATAGTTATAATTATCACCTATTTCCTCACTAAACTTACTTATCGAATTACTTCTCATCTATTCTTTCTTTTATATTTTTTTTGTTTTACATTTATCGTACCTATTGTTTCGCATAGCTTTATGGGCTATACTTCTTAACAACTTCTACTTCTAATCGGAAACGGTTTCGCACGCTTTTTATGTTTTTACTACATGCATGCTCCGGTTATCTGAACGTTGATGACCCGTATCCTCTGCGTCAGCTGGTCGTCACCGGTTGGCTTCACTGACGCTCCTTCGTAGGCGAAAATGGCTATTTGCCCCTCTCGCTGTTGATCTGCTGCAGATGTCCGGAGCCTATTGGCTCAGGCGGGGCGGGTCTTGGGCTTCAGGCATGCGCAATTGCAGGCCGCAGAGTAGAGTGGTCCGGGGCAGTCGGCTGGGCACGTCTTTACCAGCGCCGGTATCTTCTTCGCTGGCGGTGATTGAAACTTTGTTATCAACTTGTTTATATTTTTTATTTTATGTGAGTGAGTTGCAGCAATTGGGCGTCTCTATGTGAGGCTTGTTTTTAAAAAATCAAGCTCGGCCTGCAACTTTTGTTGCTGCTTTTGCTGAAACATCATCTTATCGGCCATCCTGCGCAGGGCGGGTTGTCTTGTTGGACTACTATTGAGCTTGCTGCCTCTTTTTTTGTTGTTCATTGATTTAGTCGTTTGATTATGCGTTCACTTTTTGTTCAAGTTCTTTTGAACCGAAGTCACGGTCGCCATGTAGAATTATAAAGATGTGACTTATCCAGTTCAGTGTCTTTATTCGAATGTCCTCATAGATCTTTCTCTAGACGCTATGCCGTGTGAAGCTGCCGTGGGATGAAAGTCTTCCTAGAGCCCGCTAGTGTCCTGCGGAGCGCCCAATCAATCCCATGAAGGGATCGGCTACTCCGCGGGCCAACATATGGGTCCAGTGAAAAATGGAAAAAATTTAACCTAAAGCTCTCATAAACCATGTGTACACTGAAAAAAAAAATCTAAGACAGAAACTAAGATGAAAAATATAAATTATAATAAGCATCAATGCTAGTGGATCATGATCATGAATATTAAAGAAGAATATATACTGCAATCTTTGAAGTGAACATTTCAATAAATAAACCTTAAAAATATAATGTAAGCGAAGATAGTGCTAAAGAAATATTAGAAACAAAAAAATGAATAAAAAAAGTGAAAACAAAAGTCTGAAAATGTGAAATAAATAATTAAAATATTAAAAATAAAGAATAAGTTAAAAACAAGAAAGGAAAGCTAACTTCGGGCGGAGCCGAAGTTTATATACCCTTGCAGTTGAGTCGCAGTCCGCTAGGTGGCGCCACGCATCTTATATTATTAGATATATAGCGGATCGTATATAGTTGGCCGATCCATATGAAACTTGGCAAATCGAATTATTTTGCCAAAAGAGGAATCCATTGAAACTCCCATCCTTCTAACTTGAAAAACAACGAAGTTATAGCATTTCCGATCAATCAGTTATATGACAGCTATAGGATATAGACGGCCGATCCTGATGACATTTAGCAGATCATATAAGTTGGCCCAAATTAGAATGCACCCAAACTCCCATCCTTCTAACTTGAAAAACAACGAAGTTATAGCATTTCCGATCCATCAGTTATATGGCAGCTATAGGATATAGTTGGCCGATCCTTATGAAATTCGACAAATCAGATTGTTTTTCCCAAAATAGAATCTCTACCGAATCCCATCTCTCGAAACTCTCACATTATTATTTGTGTTACTGTTATTGTGGCCTCGATTCGAGTTGAGAGTTATAGTGGTCTCTTGAGTTTCCTCTATATTGGCCTTGACCATTATTGTTATAATTGGAATTGTTGTAGTTGTTGTACCACGAGAGTTGTTATTACGACCACGAGAGTTTCCTCTGAAATTTCCTCGTCCGCGGTTTCCACCACGCTGTGAATAATTTTTAAAATAAAGGACGGTATTAGGTTGTCCAGTTGCTTCCGTGCAACTGTTTACGAATTTGACACCATTCATGGTGTTGAAGGTGCCAGCCTGCATAACTTATCATGCCTTATCAATTGAGCAATTCTTTGCCATTGCCTTAACTGCAGACTGTGTAGAATAACGCGAATAAATACGCACTTTCTAAAGCTTTTGTCATTTGCTCAACCTCTGATGTATATTGGTTAGCAGTTTTGTTGCGTTGCTGTAGATTCATCAGGTTAGCTGATAATACTTCTACAGTTTCGCCTTTGACATTTATCTTTAGTCCCGAAATGACTTAAGATATAGTTCTTTCATTTCCGATTAAGTTTCTGGCGAGACCTATTAGCTTTGTTTTTATTATTGAAATAGCTAATTGTTCGTGTTCGAACTTTTATTGATTCTATAATCTCCAGTGCATCGAAAAAAAATTTTCTACTTCACCATCAAATACTGGTATAAGCTTTGATGCCGTGTTGATAAAATCAGTACTTGGTTGTGCCATTGTAATAAATTTTTCTTCAACTATGCTCGAGCTATTGCCTGAATCTGCAAAATTGTCCAATTGAGACATTAGTATAGTGATAAATAATCTCATACTATCTCACTGGGATAGGGAGATTATTTATTTCCTTTTTCGTTTGATTCTGGTTTCAATTATTATTGAAGTTCTAAGAATATTAGGTATTAAAATATATTTTGTTTATGGCTCTTTGTGTATTCATACTTGGATGCACAAATATATATATATATATATATATATTGTTTTTAAATTTTCTTTATTTTATTTAATTTTTGTTACTTTTTTTAAAACAATATTTTATTATATTTTGCATCATTAAGTCGTTTGCTTGGCTTATATATATCTTTTTTTCAAACATTTATGGTGAAGTTTGTAAAATTTATAAAAGCAATTGGCACACATTTTGACAACAATTATTAGTGGCATAATATTTACAAATTCCAAATTAATGTTATTTGGCTCACATTTATTTATTACATTAGCAGTGGAATCCACTGGGTTAACGTATCCAATGCTATAGCCATTGTTTTTTTTTTTTAATTATAATTATAGTTATAATTATCACCTATTTCCTCACTAAACTTACTTATCGAATTACTTCTCATCTATTCTTTCTTTTATATTTTTTTTGTTTTACATTTATCGTACCTATTGTTTCGCATAGCTTTATGGGCTATACTTCTTAACAACTTCTACTTCTAAGCGGAAACGGTTTCGCACGCTTTTTATGTTTTTACTACATGCATGTTCCGGTTATCTGAACGTTGATGACCCGTATCCTCTGCGTCAGCTGGTCGTCACCGGTTGGCTTCACTGACGCTCCTTCGTAGGCGAAAATGGCTATTTGCCCCTCTCGTTGTTGATCTGCTGCAGATGTCCGGGGCCTGTTGGCTCAGGCGGGGCGGGTCTTGGGCTTCAGGCATGCGCAATTGCAGGCCGCAGAGTAGAGTGGTCCGGGGCAGTCGGCTGGTTACGTCTTTACCAGCGCCGGTATCTTCTTCGCTGGCGGTGATTGAAACTTTGTTATCAACTTGTTTATATTTTTTATTTTATGTGAGTGAGTTGCAGCAATTGGGCGTCTCTATGTGAGGCTTGTTTTTAAAAAATCATGCTCGGCCTGCAACTTTTGTTGCTGCTTTTGCTGAAACATCATCTTATCGGCCATCCTGCGCAGGGCGGGTTGTCTTGTTGGACTACTATTGAGCTTGCTGCCTCTTTTTTTGTTGTTCATTGATTTAGTCGTTTGATTATGCGTTCACTTTTTGTTCAAGTTCTTTTGAACCGAAGTCACGGTCGCCATGTAGAATTATAAAGATGTGACTTATCCAGTTCAGTGTCTTTATTCGAATGTCCTCTTGTTTTCTTACACTAAGGCTTGCTAGCTGTCGGCGCAGCTGCAGAGCAGCCGTTTTATATATTTTATATATAAGTAAAGTTAGTGTATGTAGAAACGGGCAGAGAGTTATGCATGCACATATGTATATAAGTGGTCAGCGTGGGAACCATGCTCTATATGGTGAATGCAATTGCATATCATATTAAGTATGCACTTGAAATGTATTTGGGCACTTGGCACGCTGTCGCTGAGTGACAAAGGCAATGCAATGTGTACATTATTGGTATAACAACAAAGTGTTGTGACTTCAGTTAACAAAGTGTTGCCGCTCAATATTTATGTTGTGTAATAAGAACTCATGTGTGCATGCACCACGTACGAGGACCTTAAGGCCATCGAGCGCTCTGCTTAAATTGCTGTCCATTCCACCCTTCCAGCATTCAGGCGGATGCAGCGCTCGGTCGGAACTTTCAAATTGGGTACAGAAAACATTCTCGCTCGGAGTCGCGCTGGGGTCTTTGTTTCTTTCTGAACTTTTGTACTCGGGCTCGCAGGTGCCCGTGATTACATCCTGACTGGCTAGTCAATTAAAGGGTTTGTATGCTGCCTTCATAAAGGAGTATGTGGAGCTGGGGCGTATGTCTCCAATCACGGCTAGTGGACGCTTCACCAGCCATTATTTTCTACCGCATCACTGTGTTTTGAAAGGTGAACAGTCCTTAAGGACTGTTAGTTGCTGGGTAAGGTTTGATGATGGTCTCGCTTGAGGTCGTACGACTGATCGCTTCCTATTCGTTTGAATGGCTTTAGTCAACCTCAAAAACCACTAGGCGCATCGTTCTTCTTTTATCCGGGCTGTATGATCCGGACTGGTCATCCTGTTATTACGCAGCCATAGATCTTTCTCTAGACGCTATGCCGTGTGAAGCTGCCGTGGGATGAAAGTCTTCCTAGAGCCCGCTAGTGTCCTGCGGAGCGCCCAATCAATCCCATGAAGGGATCGGCTACTCCGCGGGCCAACATATGGGTCCAGTGAAAAATGGAAAAAATTTAACCTAAAGCTCTCATAAACCATGTGTACACTGAAAAAAAAAATCTAAGACAGAAACTAAGATGAAAAATATAAATTATAATAAGCATCAATGCTAGTGGATCATGATCATGAATATTAAAGAAGAATATATACTGCAATCTTTGAAGTGAACATTTCAATAAATAAACCTTAAAAATATAATGTAAGCGAAGATAGTGCTAAAGAAATATTAGAAACAAAAAAATGAATAAAAAAAGTGAAAACAAAAGTCTGAAAATGTGAAATAAATAATTAAAATATTAAAAATAAAGAATAAGTTAAAAACAAGAAAGGAAAGCTAACTTCGGGCGGAGCCGAAGTTTATATACCCTTGCAGTTGAGTCGCAGTCCGCTAGGTGGCGCCACGCATCTTATATTATTAGATATATAGCGGATCGTATATAGTTGGCCGATCCATATGAAACTTGGCAAATCGAATTATTTTGCCAAAAGAGGAATCCATTGAAACTCCCATCCTTCTAACTTGAAAAACAACGAAGTTATAGCATTTCCGATCAATCAGTTATATGACAGCTATAGGATATAGACGGCCGATCCTGATGACATTTAGCAGATCATATAAGTTGGCCCAAATTAGAATGCACCCAAACTCCCATCCTTCTAACTTGAAAAACAACGAAGTTATAGCATTTCCGATCCATCAGTTATATGGCAGCTATAGGATATAGTTGGCCGATCCTTATGAAATTCGACAAATCAGATTGTTTTTCCCAAAATAGAATCTCTACCGAATCCCATCTCTCGAAACTCTCACATTATTATTTGTGTTACTGTTATTGTGGCCTCGATTCGAGTTGAGAGTTATAGTGGTCTCTTGAGTTTCCTCTATATTGGCCTTGACCATTATTGTTATAATTGGAATTGTTGTAGTTGTTGTACCACGAGAGTTGTTATTACGACCACGAGAGTTTCCTCTGAAATTTCCTCGTCCGCGGTTTCCACCACGCTGTGAATAATTTTTAAAATAAAGGACGGTATTAGGTTGTCCAGTTGCTTCCGTGCAACTGTTTACGAATTTGACATCATTCATGGTGTTGAAGGTGCCAGCCTGCATGATAAGTTTTACCTTATCAATTGAGCAATTCTTTGCCATTGCCTTAACTGCAGACTGTGTAGAATAACGCGAATAAATACGCACTTTCTAAAGCTTTTGTCATTTGCTCAACCTCTGATGTATATTGGTTAGCAGTTTTGTTGCGTTGCTGTAGATTCATCAGGTTAGCTGATAATACTTCTACAGTTTCGCCTTTGACATTTATCTTTAGTCCCGAAATGACTTAAGATATAGTTCTTTCATTTCCGATTAAGTTTCTGGCGAGACCTATTAGCTTTGTTTTTATTATTGAAATAGCTAATTGTTCGTGTTCGAACTTTTATTGATTCTATAATCTCCAGTGCATCGAAAAAAAATTTTCTACTTCACCATCAAATACTGGTATAAGCTTTGATGCCGTGTTGATAAAATCAGTACTTGGTTGTGCCATTGTAATAAATTTTTCTTCAACTATGCTCGAGCTATTGCCTGAATCTGCAAAATTGTCCAATTGAGACATTAGTATAGTGATAAATAATCTCATACTATCTCACTGGGATAGGGAGATTATTTATTTCCTTTTTCGTTTGATTCTGGTTTCAATTATTATTGAAGTATTAAGAATATTAGGTATTAAAATATATTTTGTTTATGGCTCTTTGTGTATTCATACTTGGATGCACAAATATATATATATAATATATATATATTGTTTTTAAATTTTCTTTATTTTATTTAATTTTTGTTACTTTTTTTAAAACAATATTTTATTATATTTTGCATCATTAAGTCGTTTGCTTGGCTTATATATATCTTTTTTTCAAACATTTATGGTGAAGTTTGTAAAATTTATAAAAGCAATTGGCACACATTTTGACAACAATTATTAGTGGCATAATATTTACAAATTCCAAATTAATGTTATTTGGCTCACATTTATTTATTACATTAGCAGTGGAATCCACTGGGTTAACGTATCCAATGCTATAGCCATTGTTTTTTTTTTTTAATTATAATTATAGTTATAATTATCACCTATTTCCTCACTAAACTTACTTATCGAATTACTTCTCATCTATTCTTTCTTTTATATTTTTTTTGTTTTACATTTATCGTACCTATTGTTTCGCATAGCTTTATGGGCTATACTTCTTAACAACTTCTACTTCTAAGCGGAAACGGTTTCGCACGCTTTTTATGTTTTTACTACATGCATGCTCCGGTTATCTGAACGTTGATGACCCGTATCCTCTGCATCAGCTGGTCGTCACCGGTTGGCTTCACTGACGCTCCTTCGTAGGCGAAAATGGCTATTTGCCCCTCTCGTTGTTGATCTGCTGCAGATGTCCGGGGCCTGTTGGCTCAGGCGGGGCGGGTCTTGGGCTTCAGGCATGCGCAATTGCAGGCCGCAGAGTAGAGTGGTCCGGGGCAGTCGGCTGGTTACGTCTTTACCAGCGCCGGTATCTTCTTCGCTGGCGGTGATTGAAACTTTGTTATCAACTTGTTTATATTTTTTATTTTATGTGAGTGAGTTGCAGCAATTGGGCGTCTCTATGTGAGGCTTGTTTTTAAAAAATCATGCTCGGCCTGCAACTTTTGTTGCTGCTTTTGCTGAAACATCATCTTATCGGCCATCCTGCGCAGGGCGGGTTGTCTTGTTGGACTACTATTGAGCTTGCTGCCTCTTTTTTTGTTGTTCATTGATTTAGTCGTTTGATTATGCGTTCACTTTTTGTTCAAGTTCTTTTGAACCGAAGTCACGGTCGCCATGTAGAATTATAAAGATGTGACTTATCCAGTTCAGTGTCTTTATTCGAATGTCCTCTTGTTTTCTTACACTAAGGCTTGCTAGCTGTCGGCGCAGCTGCAGAGCAGCCGTTTTATATATTTTATATATAAGTAAAGTTAGTGTATGTAGAAACGGGCAGAGAGTTATGCATGCACATATGTATATAAGTGGTCAGCGTGGGAACCATGCTCTATATGGTGAATGCAATTGCATATCATATTAAGTATGCACTTGAAATGTATTTGGGCACTTGGCACGCTGTCGCTGAGTGACAAAGGCAATGCAATGTGTACATTATTGGTATAACAACAAAGTGTTGTGACTTCAGTTAACAAAGTGTTGCCGCTCAATATTTATGTTGTGTAATAAGAACTCATGTGTGCATGCACCACGTACGAGGACCTTAAGGCCATCGAGCGCTCTGCTTAAATTGCTGTCCATTCCACCCTTCCAGCATTCAGGCGGATGCAGCGCTCGGTCGGAACTTTCAAATTGGGTACAGAAAACATTCTCGCTCGGAGTCGCGCTGGGGTCTTTGTTTCTTTCTGAACTTTTGTACTCGGGCTCGCAGGTGCCCGTGATTACATCCTGACTGGCTAGTCAATTAAAGGGTTTGTATGCTGCCTTCATAAAGGAGTATTTGGAGCTGGGGCGTATGTCTCCAATCACGGCTAGTGGACGCTTCACCAGCCATTATTTTCTACCGCATCACTGTGTTTTGAAAGGTGAACAGTCCTTAAGGACTGTTAGTTGCTGGGTAAGGTTTGATGATGGTCTCGCTTGAGGTCGTACGACTGATCGCTTCCTATTCGTTTGAATGGCTTTAGTCAACCTCAAAAACCACTAGGCGCATCGTTCTTCTTTAATCCGGGCTGTATGATCCGGACTGGTCATCCTGTTATTACGCAGCCATAGATCTTTCTCTAGACGCTATGCCGTGTGAAGCTGCCGTGGGATGAAAGTCTTCCTAGAGCCCGCTAGTGTCCTGCGGAGCGCCCAATCAATCCCATGAAGGGATCGGCTTCTCCGCGGGCCAACATATGGGTCCAGTGAAAAATGGAAAAAATTTAACCTAAAGCTCTCATAAACCATGTGTACACTGAAAAAAAAAATCTAAGACAGAAACTAAGATGAAAAATATAAATTATAATAAGCATCAATGCTAGTGGATCATGATCATGAATATTAAAGAAGAATATATACTGCAATCTTTGAAGTGAACATTTCAATAAATAAACCTTAAAAATATAATGTAAGCGAAGATAGTGCTAAAGAAATATTAGAAACAAAAAAATGAATAAAAAAAGTGAAAACAAAAGTCTGAAAATGTGAAATAAATAATTAAAATATTAAAAATAAAGAATAAGTTAAAAACAAGAAAGGAAAGCTAACTTCGGGCGGAGCCGAAGTTTATATACCCTTGCAGTTGAGTCGCAGTCCGCTAGGTGGCGCCACGCATCTTATATTATTAGATATATAGCGGATCGTATATAGTTGGCCGATCCATATGAAACTTGGCAAATCGAATTATTTTGCCAAAAGAGGAATCCATTGAAACTCCCATCCTTCTAACTTGAAAAACAACGAAGTTATAGCATTTCCGATCAATCAGTTATATGACAGCTATAGGATATAGACGGCCGATCCTGATGACATTTAGCAGATCATATAAGTTGGCCCAAATTAGAATGCACCCAAACTCCCATCCTTCTAACTTGAAAAACAACGAAGTTATAGCATTTCCGATCCATCAGTTATATGGCAGCTATAGGATATAGTTGGCCGATCCTTATGAAATTCGACAAATCAGATTGTTTTTCCCAAAATAGAATCTCTACCGAATCCCATCTTTCTAACTTAAAAAACATCAAAGTTATGCCAATTTCGATCGTTCTATGACAGCTATAGGATATAGTCGGCCGATCCTTACGAAATTTTGTACATAAGATATTTTGGTCAAATATAACATGTGTGGAAAGTCCCATGCGTGGAAAGACCCTCTAACTTAAAAGACACCAATGTTATGGCATTTCCGATCAATCAGTTATATGGCAGCTATAGGATATAGTCGACCGATCCCGGCCGTCCCGACTTATATATTGCCTGCAAAGGAAAGAAGGTTGTGTGCAAAGTTTCAACTCGATAGCTTTAAAACTAAGAGACTAGTTTGCGTAGAAACCGACAGACAGACGGACATGCTCATATCGACTCAGGAGGTGATCCTGATCAAGAATACATATACTTTATAGGGTCGGAGATGTCTCCCTCACTGCGTTGCATACTTTTGACCAAGTTTATAATACCCTCTGCAAGGGTATACAAAATAATGAGAGATGATCAGATATAAAAATTGAAGACATAAAAGATTATAGCTGAATGAAAATTTTGGATACACTAATAAAAAAAGTGGTTGAAAAATTTTAATTTAGGTTTTAAAAATTAAAAAAAAATTTTCTTTTTAATTTGAGTTGAGGACAACTCAAATAAATAACGACGATTAAAAATATATGACAAGTTAATAATTCCAAAAACTCTAGTGGATAAAAATGAAAAAAATTACTTAGGAAAATTTTTATTATTTTTTGTTATGTTTAGGAATGTTAGGAAGTTTAAATATATTTTCGGAAATTTGCCACTATTTCCCTACGTTTAGGATAGAAATCTGAAGTTTGTTTATTTTTTTTAAAATTAATTATGTCATTATTACATTATACATTTTAATGCCTTCTAATATAATTATATTCTTTCATAATTGGGGGGAGCGCTCGCAAGGTTGAATATACTTTTTTTGGGAAAAGCGTTATAACTTCAACAATTTGTATAATTTTTTAATGAAATTTGTCTTGTTTTATTCAGTATTAATGAGAAAATATTTTTTGTCCGAAGAAAGGAATATACTCTTATCCTTATAGACATTGTTGCTTCGGAGCGCTCGCTAGGTTGAATTCACTTTTTTTGGGAAAAACGTTATAACTTAACCCATTTTCATAATTTGTTGATGAAATTTGTCTCGTTTTATTCAGAATTAATAAGGCAACATTGAAATGTGGCATGAATGATAGAATTTTTGTATGATGTACCGAAAAACTGGCGTCAAAATTCGAAAAACACGAATAAAAGGCAAAAATTTCAGTTTCAGGTGTAAAAATGTTGTACTTTTTGTTTAACAAAATCTAAGATATATATTTTTTCAAAAGCTAAAACTATTGAAAAACACAATTTTGAAATTGATTTAAAAAAAGACGTTCAGGAATTTTTAAGCGCAAAAAAGTCCAGCAAAACGGATTTTTAACCATAAATCAAAATTTTGAGGGTGTTACAAATATTTCATACATGGTTTTGTGATATATTCGACCCAATAAACAATTTCTACTGTGTCAATTCAAAAGTTCAGAATCACTGTTGCACTGTGTAATCATTTATTATTAATTAAGAAAAAGTGGCGCCCAAACGTTGTGGCCTTAGCGAATAAATTCAAGTTCATTAAGACTCGCGAAGGACATAATTTCATAAACTTTTTCATTTCTTCGTTACCTTAAAATTTTACTTTTCTAAATTTTCGATTATGTTCGAATTCCTGGAATTCAAGCCGTAAGAAAAGACTGACCGGAATTAAACCGTAAAGCGAAAATTTGCTACCTAATACAGAAGTTACTGGGGTTTTCAGTCGCAGGAAAACACATTTCAAAATCAAAACTTCGGTTGATTTTCTGTCCACGATTACAATAACCAATCACAGAGCTACTCAAACTGTTCTATAAGGGAAGTTATCTATGAAAAAAGAAGACTTCTGAGTCTAATAAATTCTTGCTACAAGAGGAGTTGTCTTTTGAATAAATTTAAGTCAAATTAAACGAATTTTCTTCCAAACTCTATATACCTTTTGAGAAATTTAAGAAAAGAAAATGTACGTATCATTGGACAAGAGAACGACAAGCTAAGGATTCAGTTTATATAAATTTTATTGAGTTATATTGATCTTTATTATATTGATAATTTTAGTGTGTCACATTTTTTGAGAATTATTGAGTATGATGGGGTTAGATCGATCGCCGAATAGGAGAGTCGGAAGTGCCTCAAATTCTTTGTGTCCTATATGTCAAGTTGATATTAGTTCAGCACACGCTTATAGAACTACATGTCAGCACGAATTCTACAGAGAATGTATTGAAGCTCATTGGAAGAACAGTGAGAAGTGTCCAGTTTGCGAGTCGGCATGTAGAGCCACAGTTTCTAAAACTGCCGAAAAAGTAGCTCGAAAAACTCGCAGTAGATCTAAAGCTACTCAGCCGGTTAATAATCCATTAGATGAGGGACCTTCTACTTCATTACGTAGTTCTAGCAATAATAATACGAATTCAAGTATTATCACAGCCAACGAAGTCACTTTGTTAGCCATGGAGCGGAGGATGTTAGCCACTTTCTCTGAGAAGATGTCTGAATTAATACAGAATGCGTTCTCAGAAAGTGTGAATCGAGGGACGGTCACTCCAAGCCCAGCTTTAGGGATTACCAGAAACGTGGCATTATCTCAAGACCAGGTGCCAAGAGTATACGGTTTATTAGATTCGGGAGCTTCGATTAATTGCATAGGATTATGCTGATGCTAATGATTAGCTAATGGTTTGATAAAGAGTAAGGAATACCGAGCCGTAAAAGCCAGCGCTGCGACTGCAGACGGGAAATCCCAAAATTTAGTAGGAGTTCTAAACATTGACGTAGAATACAGCAATGATAAGAAGCCTTCAAAACTTTATGTCGTACCTTCACTGAAACAAGATTTATATCTTGGCATAGACTTTTGGAAGTTATACGATCTTCTTCCAGCACATTTAAAAATATCGGAGATAGAATCGGCTAAGGTAGTCCGCCCAGACGAGGTGGATCAACACGATTTGACGGAAGAAAAAAAAACTAAATTGGCAAATACCATAAATTGTTTTTATTCTTTTACTCAGGAAGGATTAGGCAGGACAAATTTGATAACCCACACAAAACAGTGGCATTTCCCTGTATCTCCCGCAGTCAAAAAGGCAATGTATTCTGAAATCGACAGAATGTTGCAATTAGGAATGATAGAGGAATCAGAGAGTGCATGGTCCTCTCCAATTGTAATGGTTACTAAGCCAGGGAAAGTTAGAATATTTTTAGATTGGCGATAATTCAGTAGTTTCACTGAGAAGGACGCGTATCCTCTTCCCCAAATTGATGGGATTTTGAGCCGATTACCAAAATCAGAATTTATAACTAGCCTAAAGGATGCCTATTGGCAAGTGCCTTTAGATGTTCAGCCGCGCAATAAGACTGCATTCACGGTACCAGGTAGACCGTTATACCAATTTAAAGTCATGCCGCTTGGCTTATGCAATGCTACGAGCACCATGACTCGTTTAATGGACAAGGTAGTGCCAGCTCACATGAGGAACGAAGTTTTTATATATTTCGATGATCTCCTAATAATATCTACAAGTTTTGAAGATCACCTCGAAGTTCTCAGGCAGCTAGCTTTGCAAATTAGGCGTGCAGGTTTGACAATCAACATTGGCAAAAGTCACTTCTGCATGCGGCGGGTGCGTTATCTAGGTCATCTTATAAGTGACGGTGGGATCCGTACGGACTCAGAAAAGGTGTCTGCTATTACCAACTTTCCGTTACCAAAAAGCTTAAAGAACTTGAGAAGCTTTATGGGGATGTGTGGATGGTGCGGGAAATTCGTGCCAAATTTTGCGTCTCTATCTGCTCCTTTGACGGACTTGATGACGACAAAACGAAAGTTCATCTTTACCGAAGAGGCAATAAGAGCGTTTTAGAGGTTTAAGCAGTGTCTTAGTGAAGCCCCTGTTTTATGTAGTCCAGACTTTGCGAAGCCGTTCGCTATACACTGTGATGCTAGCAAAACAGGCGTAGAAGCTGAATACTAATACAGGTTTCAAACGAAGGCGATGAGAGACCGATTGCATTTATTTCAAAGAAATTTAATAAAGCTCAGAAAAACTACACAGTCACTGAACAATAATTTTTAGCTGCTATCGTTGCTTTAAAAAATTTGAGAGCATATGAAATTCAAGATAATTACAGATCATGCTTCTTTAAAGTGGTTAATGTCGAACCACGTTTTAAGTTCCCGATTAGCTCGGTGGTCGTTAGAGCTACAAAGATACGTTTTCGAGATCGAGCATAGCAAGGGCTCTAAACGTTGTCCCCGACGTTTTGTCTCGCGTGAACAAAAAGGACTGCCATAGATGCCGCCATAGATTTGACGGAAGGACTTATTATTGATCTGAATTCCGAATCATTTAAATCGGAGGAGTTTAAGAATTTGATAAAGAATGTGGAAGAAGGTTATTTGTATCGTAAAGTGGAACACTTAACCGGGGAACAGATGCATGTCGAATACGCATGGAAACTTTGGTTACCAAGGGAATTAGTGCCCCAAGTCCTTTCTCTAGCTCATGACAGCTCCTTGCCCTCACATGGATTTCTGGCCTGGTCTCTTTTCAGACGTAAGAGCCTATATAAGCGCTGGTGAGGTTTGCAAATGCACGAAAGCACCGAATTCTGTTCTCAGACCTTCTTTGGGAAGAGCACCGGAGACTCAGCGGTTCTTTCAAAGACTTTTTGTTGATTTTCTCGGGCCTTATCCCAGATCGCGAAGTGGAAACGTGGCCATTTTTATCGTCTTCGATCATTTCTTAAAGTTTGTTTTCCTTAAACCTGTTAGGAAAATTGATTCTAGCGCAATTGTGTCTAAAGTATCTAGATAGTGATCTGTTTATGACTTTTGGAGTTCCTAAATCGATGGTGTCAGATAACGGGTCCCAATTTCGTTCGAAAGCACTTCAAGGGTTAATGCAGGAATATCGCATTAATCATACTCTGACTGCCATTTATTCACCGCAGGCTAACGCCCCGGAGCGTGTAAATAGATCGGTCATATCCGTCATTAGAGCGTATATACGCCCTAATCAGAAAGACTGGAATGAAATTATGAACAGGATATCCTGCGCGCTGAGGTCTTCCATACACTCCAGCCTTGGAACAAGTCCGTACTACATGACTTTTAAACAGCTTTTTTTTTATATGGTCACCTCTGGTTCGACCTATTCTCTGCTCCGACGTTTAAATCTTTTGAATGATCGTTCGCTACGATTCGACAGGCAGGATTCTTTCGAAATAGTTCGCAAACAAGCATGCGAGCAAATGTTCTGAAAGCACGAGGAAATCAAGAAACGCTATGATCTCCGTACTCGTAATGTCACGTATACTGAAGGTCAAGAGGTATATTCACGTAACTTTAAGCAAAGCTGCTTCCAAATTGGATATAACGCTAAATTCGGTCCAATGTTTCTAAAATCTCGGATTCGAAGAAAGATCGGTAACCTCTACTATGAACTGGAAGACCTTAAAAGAAAAGTTTTAGGTACTCTTACCACGCTAAAGACATTCGGCAATAGCTTAAGTCGGAATCAGTCTAGAGCATTCTCTCGATCATACCCTAGTCTGATTTTAGCGGGGGTGTTTTGTACTGGCGGCTGAAGCCTCCAATAATACAAATGGGAAAAAAAATAAAAACAAATGCCAAAGGTACTGAGCTTAAATTACCGATTAGATAAACTAAGAGTTACCATCTGATAAGCAGCCTCTTATCAGCTGTACCAGGTATGCACTGGAAAGCTGCATTTAATTATCATGACGTACTGTCCAACTGACTTTGATTTCCGCTCTGGATTATAAGGTTCTTTTCGATCGAACCTTCAGAGTAGGAAGACCTAACAAAGTGAGTTCCTTTCCCGTGCGTGTGGGTGACATCACTCACTTAGGTTAAATTTTTTTTTGGGTTGTTTCTTTCCGCCATATTCCGCCAACCTATTCCCGCGGAATTCTAAGAAGGTGGGAAGGAAATAGGAACCCATTGGAGTCACCGGCATTACCTTGGAAAGCCCACCTCCACGTGGATCATTCATCGGCCCGCGGAGCGCCCAATCAATCCCATCGAGGGATCGGCTACTCTGCGGGCCAACATATGGGTCCAGTGAAAAATGGGAAGAAAATTAATTTATAGCTCCCATAAGCCATGTGCACACTGAAAAAAATCTAAGACAGAAAATAAGATGGAAAATATAATATATAATAAACATCAATGCTAGTGGATCATGATCATGAATATTAAAGAAAAACAAGAAAGGAAAGCTAACTTCGGGCGGAGCCGAAGTTTATATACCCTTGCAGTTCAGTTGCAGTCCGCTAGGTGGCGCCACGCATTTTATATCATTAGATACATAGCGGATCGTATATAGTTGGCCGATCCTTATAAAATTTGGCAAATCAGATTATTTTGTCCAAAATAGAATCTGTACCAAGTCCCATCTTTCTAACTTAAAAAACACCAAAGTTATGCCAATTCCGATCGTTGTATGACAGCTATAGGATATAGTCGGCCGATCCTTATGAAATTTTGTACATAAGATATGTAGGTCAAACATAACATGTGTGGAAAGTCCCAACCCTCTATCTTAAAAAACAACAAAGTTTAGGCATTTCCGATCAATCAGTTATATGGCAGCTATAGGATATAGTCGACCGATCCCGGCCGTTCCGACTTATGTAATACCTGCAAGGAAAAGAAGGCTGTGTGCAAAGTTTCAACTCGATAGCTCTAAAACTGAGAGACTAGTTTGCGTAGAAACCGACAGACAGACGGACAGACGGACAGACGGACAGACGGACAGACAGACAGACGGACAGACGGACATGCTTATATCGACTCAGGAGGTGATCCTGATCAAGAATATATATACTTTATAGGGTCGGAGATGTCTCCTTCACTGCGTTGCACACTTTTGACCAAAATTATAATACCCTCTGCAAGGGTATAAAATGTGTATAAAATAAATGAAAAAAAAAATAAATTTTTTTGCGGATATACACTGCAAACTATGAAGTGAACATTTCAATAAATAAACCTTAAAAATATAATGTAAGCGAAGATAGTGCTAAAGAAATATTAGAAACAAAAAAATGAATAAGAAAAAAGAAAAGCTAACTTCGGGCGGAGTTATATGGCAGCTATAGGATATAGTCGGCCAATCCTTATGAAATTTGGCAGATAATAATAATAATATAACTGAACGATCGGAATTGGCGTAACTTTGGTGTTTGGTTGGGTGCACATGTTATATTTGGCCAAAATATTTTATGAACAAAATTTCATTGGCATAACTTTGGTGTTTTTTAAGTGATAAAGATATAAAGATACCAAGTCCCATGGTACAGATTTTATTTTGGGCAAAATAATCTGATTTGCCAAATTTCTTAGGGATTGGCCGACTATATCCAATAGCCGCCATATAACTGAACGATCGGAAATGGCACAACTGCAAGGGTATATCAACTCCGGCTCCGTCCGAAGTTAGCTTTTCTTTCTTGTTATATTTACAATTTTTCTACATACTTTTTTTGAATATTCGATATCAATCTTTTGTTGTTATCTTCTAACGCACAAAAAGAAAATGTATCTTTTAATTATACACTTTTATAACGTTTAAAGAAAAAATAATATAGTGAACAACTAAGTCCCCAATAGAACCAAGCTGTTGATTCTACGGTCCTAAGGTATGAAGGGATCCTCAGAGCCATGCTCGAGCGGAGAGGATCATAGGTTGGGTAGGGCATAAAACGAACACCACTCCATCTGTGCTTCGCAACCTTTTATTTCTTACCTCTTTCCCCTTTCTAATAGTTTCTCTGAAATCGTCCTTTTGTTCTTCCGATTATCGTATAGCTCTTTAGAAATTTTCACAGCTTTCCTGTTTTATTATTTTTTGTTTGTCGCATCACTCTAAATTCTAATTCTTATTAATAATAATGAGTAGTTAGTGTTAGAATCCATACGGAGCAAGAACGGGGGGGGGAGTACCCCCAAAGCCGACGAGCTGGAGCCGGAAATTAAAGCGTGCCCCGCAAGTATAGAGTCCAGGAGGATTGATCGCTACAACCATTACACTTTACACAACTGTCCACGACGCACGTGGAGCATGGCAATATCTACCTTAGATACTGAACGGCTCCTTAGGTCCTCTTTAAGTCGTGGAGGATATCCATTTTAAAATAGCACATCGAGCTTCAGTAGGTGCTCTTGTGACTGGGCCGCTAGAGTTCATCACCACTATATTTGAACTACGATCAATCACAATAAGAAAACGCACTAAATAATTCCTATTCGATTATATTTAATTTTAATTGCGCGCGGCGAACACGATTTATTCCACTCTGCGCTCAGAACCGTACACTTAGTTGTGCAATGTGGAATGTATATATGAATGCTTATGAGCGGCAAATGCACTTGCAAGTATGTATGTTATAAGTAGCGGACCTGATAACAATTGACAATCGCATTGTTTGTTTATTTTATGTGTTTTTTATGTATTATGTATTAGTGAAGAAACCCATTTAAAATTACAAATTGCTTGTTTTTCAGCCACGGATGCACTGTCAGCAGTTTATTGAAAAATGTACATACATACTTACATATGTTTAAACACTGGCCAAAACTGAATCAAATATATTCGCAATGGTTCCATTTTATGTTCGTGAAATTGTTAATTTTATTAATTTTATAACGCTGGGGTCACCAATGCAATAATAACACATCAGTTATATTTAAAAAAATAATAATATTCTTTATTTTGCAAGCATATGAAAATGGAGAAAGGCACACAAGATCCCATTTAGGATGCGTACGCAAAGAGATGAGAGGCGAGAGTAAAGCCCGCCTTAGATAGGCTGAACGAAAGATAAAACAGTCGTGGCCGAGCGGCCAAGAAGAGTCGGTTTGCAACAATAGCAATAAGCTAAATGAAGATAAAAATAGTTATTCTATTGTAATGATAATTTATTCAGTAGCTGCTGCCTTACCCGACAATGACATATATATTATTATTTTTATACCATTTCAGAGGGTATTATAATTTTGGTCAAAAGTGTGTAACGCAGTGAAGGAGACATTTCCGACCCTATAAAGAATATATATTCCTGATCAGGATCACCTCCTGAGTCGATACAAGTATGTCCGTCTGTCCATTTCTACGCAAACTTCTCTCAGTTTTAAAGCTATCGAGTTGAAACATTGCACACATCCTTTTTTTGTTTGTACTCCGAACGGCCGGGATAGGTCGACCATATCGTATAGCTGCCATATAACTGATTGATCGGAAATGCCATAACTTTTGTGTTTAGTTAGAGGGTTGGGCTTTCCACACATGTTATATTTGGCCAAAATATCTTATATACAAAATATCATAAGGATCGGCCAACTAGCTCTAGCTTTCATAGAACGATCGCAATTGGCATAACCTTGGTGTTTTTTAAGTATGAAAGATGGGACTTGGTACAGATTCCATTTTGGCCAATCTAATCCGATCTTCCCTTATAATCCCCTATCTATATCTTTATATTATTTCTATCTTCTATACTTACTTCTTTATATGGGCCTAGATATCTATTTATGTTATCTAGTTTATGTGCCGTTTAATTTTTCAGCATAACTAAGTCTCCTACATCTACTATTATATCATTCATATTTTTATCATATTCTAGCTTCTCTTGTTTTACCATAGTTTTAGCTCTTTAATTTGCGATTTGCTATTAGCCACATATCAATGTTGTCTCATTAATACTGAATAAAACGAGACAAATTTAATGAAAAAATGATACAAATTGTTTAAGCTATAACGCTTTTCCCAAAAAAAGTGAATTCAACCTTGTAAACGCTCCGGAGTATCAGTGTGTATAAGAAAGAAATATGCTCTTATTCTTATAGTGGTCGTAAGGTTTTACAATCGGTTTACGCGAAAAAACGCGTTCCTGAATTTTGAGGCGAAAAAAAATTCCGAAAACCGCTTTTTTAACAATAAATCAAGATTTTTAGGGTATTAAAAATATTTCATACACGGTTTTGTGTTATACTCGACCAGAATTCCTACTATGTCACTTTAAAAGTTAAGAATCACTGTTGCGCCGTGTTATACATTTATATATTTGTTTGATAGGTTTTGATTGAGCAAATTCGGTGAATTATTTTGGTTATATGCCTTAAACCGAAATGAATAATCGAATGTGCTTATTCAACCTTCGGTGACTTCCCTCAATCGTGCCTAGCGTTTGGTGGTGATTGTATATTACCTATTTTCATGTATTTACAAAGGTGATCTATTAGTGAATTTTTTTATTCCGTTATAAAGTCTTCATTGGACCGTACTTTAGGGGAGAGGGGGGAGAGAACAAGGAAGTCAGCACTGCAGAGTCGGATGGGCCAGCGCTGTGTTTAGAAATACGGAAGAAGAGAAAGGCATCAAGGACAGACGGCATGCGGGGGCAGCAGGGGGGGCGGGGGATCCGGCACGGCGGCGCGCACGGAAGAAGGTGAAAGAGGAATCACCGTGGAACGTAACGGTTCCGGCCGGGACTCCGCGGCCGCGCTCGAAGGTCATAGGAGACAGCGGGGACGGCGGGGAACGAAGCGGCCGGCGACTGCGCAGCTGTGTTTAGAAAATGCACAAAACACAGAAATGCATTTGGAATGTCCAGGGGGGGATCGCGGGGTATCTGGACAAAGTCCGTCGACAGGCACAAAAACAATGAGGATCGGAGGACCAAGCAGGGCAATCGGGGGAGGGGAAATAAAGAAAACCCGCCGATAGAAAGACGGAGGGATTGGAGAAAGCTAACGGAGAAAGTAAATGAGCGGAGGATTAACGGTAGGAAGTAGATTTGCAAGGATTAACCTTGCAAGGATTAGCGCCCCTGGCTCTATATAAGGAGGGCCCCTGGAGCATATCGGGACCGAGTCTTCTAGGGAAGCTGGAAAAGTCGAGTGAAAGACCCCCCGTGGGTAAGGCTGACATTCAAGTAGGAAAGTTTCCTTGGAGGAATTAGGAGTACAGGCTGAAGGACCCCCCGTGGGTAAGTCCGACAGTCTCAAGTGCGGGATTTAAAGCGAGTGCGCAAGGATTTGCGATCAGTAGCTTAAGGACGCCCTGTGGGTAAGTCCATCCGAATCAACCAAACAGTAGAAGTCAAGAGCAAGTGGGAAAGGGTTCAAGGATCCGCGGCGGAACTGAAGCCAAAGGGTAAAACGAGTCGGGTTGGGTTATTCCGACGTATCGGCCTGCCGTACGCCTTGTCGATTCCTGACCGTTAAGACCAGGTGTGATCCTGTAAAGCGAGGAGTAGCCAGCTCGGGAACTCAAGCCCAACAGTGAAACCAAGCAGAGACACCCCGGGAAAGTCAATAGAATCCTTATCCAGGCGCTGGGGCGTATGCACAGCGTATCACCTGAAATTAAAGGAAACGTGACCTCTAATCTAATCTAAAACATAACCTCTGATCTGCCATAGATCCTGCGGAGCGTATGCACGCAGGTGTTTGGAGGCGAGTGGCGAACGCAACCGGGGGCGTGTCCTGCGGGGTAGGTAGGCCCTTCGTGCCCTGATCCTGCCCGGCGTATGCCTGGAAAGTGAGCCTATCGGTCTGCTACCACGGATTAGGTGCCGGCCACGGTGAAAGGGCATTCCCAGTGAGCCAAGGATACCGAAGGTCCACGGCACCCGCAAAGGAGAAGTTTCAGGATCAGCGACAGGATCAGCGAAGGAAGCAGCAACAGGAGTGGTGATGACGAGGGAGCAGCGACGACAACAACAGCGACGGCACAGGCTCCGCAGCTGGAGCACGTGAGTCCAAACGAAGGGAACCGTGAGCCGTTTCGGCGCCAGGCACTAAGAACACACGTCCTGCTGGGCGCAAACTTTGGGAGGGCGTGTATATTGGCACCAACCCGGAGCGGGGATCGGATATCGACGGGATGACGAGCGATCGGGGATATTTATTGAACGAAGCACCCTGTGTTATTTCTGGGCTCGGGCAATCACGTCAAATATATAAATTCGGTGGAACGATCCCCCAAACTCTGTGAGCTAGTCGCGGTATTTGTTGCGAACAAATATTAGCAAAAACAGTATTATAACTTGTATTCGTTACAAGTTATAACGCTTTTCCCAAAATAATCAATTCAACCTAGTGAGCGCTCCGGAGTAACAGTGTGTATAAGAATAAGAGCATATTCCTTTCTTCAGACAAAAATTCTGTCATTCATGCCACGTATCAATGTTGTCTCATTAATACTGAATAAAACGAGACAAATTTCATGAAAAAATAATAAAAAATTGTTTAACTTATAACGCCCAAAAAAAGTCAATTTAACCTTGCGAACGCTTCGGAGTATCAGTGTGTATAAGAAAGGAATATGCTCTGTGTTGGCACCTATTGCCAAGACCTCCTACCCAATCAAGATGCATCAGCAGGTCACAATATACAAGCATCAGACCCACTAGCCTATTAATAATGTAACGATAAGCATAAGCCAATATCCAACCTACTAACCCGGCACTAGTCTGCACTAGAAGCAGAATCCGACTGACCGACCGACTGACCGAAGCAAGCAAAAAACAGCCAGCGAAGCCGAAATGCGTGTGGAAATCAATACATGTACAGCGAAGCCAAAATGCGTGTGGAAAGCAGTACATAAACAAACAATCTGAGTCAGCAGATTCAGAGGTGGGTGGCCCTGGCATTAACCTTAGTTTTAGCACGTCCATAACATTGACCTTTCTTAGATTTAATGATGTATAATTTAGCATCTTATATAAGAGTTGTTATTCTGAAATAAGACAGTTGCGAGATCAGAGTCAATAGTCTCGTTACTCAGTGTTGAAACTACGGCACTTAAAATTGACCTACTTCATGTGATCCTGTGTAAAACGATTCACAAAGTAGGACTCTTTAAAACCTATCTACTTCGCGTGGCTCCAGTGTAAACGGACCACAAGTATAATCCACTTCAAGTGTTGCTCCCGTGAAACGGACCACAAGTAGACTCCGCATTACCTAACCACTTCGAGTGTTGCTCCCGTGAAACGGACCACGAGGAGATCCAGCGGCATACCAATCTGTTTCGAGTGTTGCTCCCGTGAAACAGACCACCAGTAGACCCCGCGTTACCTAACCTACTTCGCGTGTTGCTCCCGGGAAACGGACCGCTAGTAGTACCGGCCGATAAGGAATCAGCCAAACCACCATACCACCGGTACTTGAGGAAAACCAGACCAGGACTTCAAGCAGTAAGGGAGATCCAGGAGACCAGGAGATCACAGTAAGCGCCTGGTCAACCCGAGCAGTCCCTTGCAGAATCCAGGTAAATTTAGTCAGACTATTTACGGTCTTTGACTACGACTCCGATACCGACCGCTACTCCCGCGAGTTCAAGTTTGACGTAGTTGCCGCATATCGCTCTACGGACGAACAATCTGATTCTTATAGTGCTTGCAGGGCCTTGCGGAATTTTTCAGCGAAAAATAATTCCGAAATCCGCTTTTTTAACAATAAATCAAGATTTTTAGGGTGTTAAAAATATTTCATACACGGTTTTGTGCTATACTCGAACAGATAAACAATTCCTACTATGTCACTTTAAAAGTTAAGAATCACTGTTGCACTGTGTTATACACATATATATTTGTTAGAGGGGTTTTGATTGAGCAAATTAGGTGAATTATTTTGGTAATCTGCCGTAAACCGAAATGAATAATCGAATGTGCTTATTCAACCTTCGGTGACTTCCCTCAATCTTGTGTAGCTTTTGGTGGTGATTGTATATTACCTATTTTCATATATTTACACAGGTCATCTATAAGTGAATTTTTTTCATTCCGTTATAAAGTCTTTATTGGACCATACTTTAGTACAAAAGATTCAAATATTGCCTTGGCTACTGTTTTTGAGCTTTTATCTGCTGGTATTGTAACGAGATATTTTGATAGATCGCATATAATAGTACCATTTTTCGTTCTCGATAATGGTCCAATGTTTTATATATTAGAACAGTATCGAAGGCTGCGTTAGGTGTTTCGGTTACTATCATAGGTTTTTTTGTATGTTTTCTAGATTTTGTCTTTTTGGCATTGTTTACAATTTTTAACATACTGTGTTATCATTTTAGCCATATGGAGCCAGTAGTACAATTTTTTGATTTTTAACAGAGTACGCGTAATCCCTGTATGGCCGGCTTCTATTCATTGTATTTTGACAGGACTGCAATTATAAGAAAATATATATATGCAATTATATTATGCTTTTTTTGTCTATTTGGGTCACCTTTTAATGTAGCGCTACTTTTAATGTTTTTAAATATTTATTGCCCATATTTTTAAATTTTGTTTTTGGTACAAATTCGACAATTGGTTCAACTGGTGACATTAGTAAATTAATGAGTTTAAATTATTTGTTTTCTGTATTAAGCCTTGACTTAAAGAATTGACTTAAATTAAATTTTTCATTAGAGTACAGATCATTAATTAAAAATTGTGAAATTATTTACATACCTTTTTTAAATAAAAAGTTAAATTGTGTGTGCTGTTTTTAATTTAACAAATTTTTCAACGTCGTTATTACTAACAACTTCATAGACATTCGTCTCTTTTATTTCATTTTTCAATTTAATTTTTTCATTTGCGCAGAAGTTTTCATGTGTTTTTGACGATCGCGTTTTGATAATCAATATTTTTATTTCGCTCGGTTCCCACTGCATACATACAGCCCACCTCCCGTCCAACCGACCGAGGGCTCGAATCGCTAGGATAGATCCGAGATATTTTAAGAGAATAGTAAGAGTAAGATATGCCAACGTACGGGTCGAATTGCTAGGATAGATCCGAGATAGTTTAATAGAAGAGTAGGAGTAAGATATCACGAGGAAGAGTGTTGCATAGAAACATGAACACCCTTTTTGAAATTTATCCAAATCGGATTGGAGTCTAGATACTGAAGACAAAACTTAACATCATCAGTGATATATCTATATCCCTTACTTTATGATCGTATAGTAGTTTATTTCTATTCTTATTTGCTTCTAACATAACTCTAGCTCTTTTATAGGCTACTTCTAATATATACTTACTCTCCTTAGCATAATTATCTATATTATATAGTGCTTCTTATCTATGCTATTAAAATGTTTCGGTAGATTACTTGTTTTACCATATACTAGCTCATATGGACAATAAGTACGTGCCATAGAGGGGGTCGTGTTGAAACAAAAGACAAAATATTGAAGCCATACGTCCCAATCAGTTTTATCAACCGATCGTATGTCATCGTATATACTCATTGAAAGTTCTATGACTTCTTTCTGTTGACTGTTCCAACTGTCTGGTGGTGGTGTGCTGTGGATGTTATATTTTCAATATTTAAATATTTGCACAAATCGTCAATAATTGAATTCTTATATTCTATTTCCATGTCCGTAATGAACGTCTTCATTGGACCGTACTTCAGGATAAAAGATTCAAATATTGCTTTAGCGACAGTATTAGCATTTTTATTCGGAATAGGTATGGCAACTAAATACTTGGTTAAATCACATATTAAAGTGACTGCATACTCATTGCCATTTTCTAATTTTGGCAGTGGACCAATAGTGTCCACTATCTGTCGAAAGCATTTATTGGTGTGTGTGTAATTGTTAAAGGGGTCTTTGTGTGTTTAGTTATTTTGGCTTTCTGGCATTTTTGACATTTTCTTACGTACTCAGTTATATCTTTAGACATGCTTTTCCAGTTATAGGGTATTTTTACTTTGGCCAAAGTTTTTGATATGCCAGTATGACCTCCTTGAATTGGATCATCATTAAATGTAGACAAAATGGCTTCTTTTTCTTTTAAATTTGTGTCACCGGGTTGAGTAGCGATACTCTTAATGTTGTCAATATTTTATTGCCCATAAATTTGAAATTATCTATTGAAGTATATTCAAAGATATTTTCCCACGGTGCCACTTTGAGTTGGCTGATTTTTTATATACCGGCTTGCATTTCAAGCCGTTGGAAAAATTGACCTAAGTCAATAACTTCATTAGTATATAAATCGCTAACATCATAGCTTGCAGTAATTTTCCTGCCTTGTTTAAATAAACATAACGTATTTTTTATCTGCAAGGTCTTCTTCTTCTTCTTTCTTTCTATCTTCTTTACGTACATCATCATTGTTTATGACTTCGTATACGTTGGGCTTAGAAGCTTTATTATACCCTTGCAGAGGGTATTAAAATTTTGGTCAAAAGTGTGCAACGCAGTGAAGGAGACATCTCCGACCCTATAAAGTATATATATTCTTGATCAGGATCACCTCCTGAGTCGATATGAGCATGTCCGTCTGTCCGTCTGTCTGTCTATCTGTCGGTTTCTACGCAAACTAGTCCAATAAAAACCAGCCAGCTAAGCCGAAATGCGCAAGCAGTACATGAACAAACAATCTGAGTCAGCAGACTCAGAGGTGGGTGACCCTGGCATTAACCTTAGTTTAGCACGTCCAGAACTTTGACCTTTCTTAGATTTAATGATGTATAATTTAGCATCTTATATAAGAGTTATTCTTCTGAAATAAAGACAGTTCCGAAATCAGAGTCAATCGTCTCGTTACTCAGTGTCTGAACCACGGCACTTAAAATCAACCTACTTCTAGTGATCCTGTGTAAAACGGTTCACAAGTAGAATCCGCGGCATACCAGTCTACTTCTAGTGTTGCTCCCGTGAAACGGACCACAAGTAGACCCCGCGTCACCTCCTTACTTCTCGTGTTGCTCCCGTGAAACGGACCACGAGTTGATCCCGCGGCATACCAGTCTACTTCGAGTGTTGCTCCCGTGAAACGGACCGCCAGTAGACCCCGCGGTACCTAACTACTCCAAGTGTTGCTCCCGTGAAACGGACCACGACGAGACCCCGCGGCATACCAGTCTAGCTCGAGTGTTGCTCCCGTGAAACGGACCACCAGCAGACCCCGCGCTATCTAACCTACTTAGAGTGTTGCTCCCGTGAAACGGACCGCCAGTAGGACCGGCCGATAAGGAATCAGCCGAACCACCATACCACCGGTACTTGAGGAAAACCACCCCAGGACTTCAAGCACATCAACTCATGCCTGATCACAGCAAGCGTCTGGCCAACCCGAGCAGTCCCTTGCAGAATCCAGGTAAATTTAGTCAGGACTATTTACGGTTTTGACTACGACTCCGGGACCTACCGTTACTCCCGTGAGTTCAAGTTTGACGTAGTTGCCGCATAACGCTCTACGGACGAACAGGGACTTTATGCACATGTTATATTTGACCAAAATATCTTATGTTTCACAATTCATTAGGATCGGCCGACTATATCCTATAGCTGTCATAGAACGATCGGAATTGGCATAACTTTGGTGTTTTTTAAGTTAGAAAGATGGGACTTGGTACAGATTACTTTTTGGGGAAAATAATTCAATATGCCAAATTTCATAAGGATCGGCCGACTACATACGATCCGCTATATATCTAATAATATAAGATGCGTGGCGCCACCTAGCGGACTGCGACTGAACTGCAAGGGTAATTTAGCTTTCCTGTATTGTTTAAAGATTGCATAGGCAATTCTTGTTCTTGATTTTCCGCGCGGAATTTTTGTCTACTTCTACTGATATCTAGTAGTGACTTTCAATATATTTATACCCTTGCAGAGGGTATTATAATTTTGGTCAAAAGTGTGCAACGCAGTGAAGGAGACATCTCCGACCCTATAAAGTATATATATTCTTGATCAGTATCACCTCCTGAGTCGATATGAGCATGTCCGTCTGTCTGTTTCTACGCAAACTAGTCTCTCAGTTTTAAAGCTATCGAGTTCAAACTTTGCACACATCCTTCTTTCCTTTGCAGGCAGTATATAAGTCGGAACGGCCGGGATCGGTCGGACTATATCTTATAGCTGCCATATAACTGATCTTTAGACATGCTTTTCCAGTTATAGGGTATTTTTACTTTGGCCAAAGTTTTTGATATGCCAGTATGTCCTCCTTGAATTGGATCATCATTAAATGTAGACAAAATGGCTTCTTTTTCTTTTAAATTTGTGTCACCGGGTTGAGAAGCGATACTCTTAATGTTGTCAATATTTTATTGCCCATAAATTTGAAATTATCTATTGAAGTATATTCAAAGATATTTTCCCACGGTGCCACTTTGAGTTGGCTGATTTTTTATATACCGGCTTGCATTTCAAGCCGTTGGAAAAATTGACCTAAGTCAATAACTTCATTAGTATATAAATCGCTAACATCATAGCTTGCAGTAATTTTCCTGCCTTGTTTAAATAAACATAACGTATTTTTTATCTGCAAGGTCTTCTTCTTCTTCTTTCTTTCTATCTTCTTTACGTACATCATCATTGTTTATGACTTCGTATACGTTGGGCTTAGAAGCTTTATTATACCCTTGCAGAGGGTGTTAAAATTTTGGTCAAAAGTGTGCAACGCAGTGAAGGAGACATCTCCGACCCTATAAAGTATATATATTCTTGATCAGGATCACCTCCTGAGTCGATATGAGCATGTCCGTCTGTCCGTCTGTCTGTCTATCTGTCGGTTTCTACGCAAACTAGTCCAGTAAAAACCAGCCAGCTAAGCCGAAATGCGCAAGCAGTACATGAACAAACAATCTGAGTCAGCAGACTCAGAGGTGGGTGACCCTGGCATTAACCTTAGTTTAGCACGTCCAGAACTTTGACCTTTCTTAGATTTAATGATGTATAATTTAGCATCTTATATAAGAGTTATTCTTCTGAAATAAAGACAGTTCCGAAATCAGAGTCAATCGTCTCGTTACTCAGTGTCTGAACCACGGCACTTAAAATCAACCTACTTCTAGTGATCCTGTGTAAAACGGTTCACAAGTAGAATCCGCGGCATACCAGTCTACTTCTAGTGTTGCTCCCGTGAAACGGACCACAAGTAGACCCCGCGTCACCTCCTTACTTCTCGTGTTGCTCCCGTGAAACGGACCACGAGTTGATCCCGCGGCATACCAGTCTACTTCGAGTGTGGCTCCCGTGAAACGGACCGCCAGTAGACCCCGCGGTACCTAACTACTCCAAGTGTTGCTCCCGTGAAACGGACCACGACGAGACCCCGCGGCATACCAGTCTAGCTCGAGTGTTGCTCCCGTGAAACGGACCACCAGCAGACCCCGCGCTATCTAACCTACTTAGAGTGTTGCTCCCGTGAAACGGACCGCCAGTAGGACCGGCCGATAAGGAATCAGCCGAACCACCATACCACCGGTACTTGAGGAAAACCACCCCAGGACTTCAAGCACATCAACTCATGCCTGAACTTCACTAAGGACTCCGCAGAGCATAAACTCAAGGGAGGATACTTCGAAGTGAAACTCAGACAGCTCACTCACTCATGGACCCAGTTTAAAAAAAATGATGCCAAGCTCAAGGAGCTAGCACTAAGTCCTGAGAATGAGTATTTCACAAAGGCCAAAGCGCTAGAAGAGCTTGTGAAAAAATATGAAGCAATATTTTCGGATGGAATCCCATCAGTGTCAGGCCTGTCACAAAGGCCCCGGAAAACAGGCGAAAATCTCGAGCCAAAGGCACAATCATCACGAGGAAACGAAGGAGAAGACCTTCGATTAACATCATTAAAACGAAGACATGAAGGACGATTAGACGATATGGAAGACTTGCTGTGCAACCGCACCGAAGGACGGGAAGTGTCCACACACGTCAGACAACTCATGAAGGAGCTATGGAAGGAAATCGTCACGGGATACCATGATCTCATCGACCTGGAACCAGCCATAAAAAATGATGGACACACCGATGACAGATTTCAGGTTGTACGAGCAGAATATTTTTCGTTTTTGAGCGAAGAATCGAAATCAACTTCAGCATCAACACAAAAACTCGCGATTGCACCTCCGTTTGTAATACCACCAGTAGAAATTCCAAAGTTTGACGGAGACTACCGGCATTGGCTACGATTCTACGAAATTTTTACGGAATGCATCCACGATCAAGACTACAGTGATGCAGTAAAATTCCGTCATTTGGAGAATCATGTAACAGGTGAAGCACAAAACCTAATCGCAACGTCGATTGGCGGACAGACCAGTTACCAGGATGCATGGCAACGACTAAAGAATCGATACCACAATGAACGGCTGTTGATTAAATCCGCGATTCAAGAGCTTTTCGGACACCCCAGAACAAATGGATCAGCGGACCAGCTGCGCAGCTTACATGATACCGTGCTCCGAACGGTCGCCACTCTCGACGCACTCAAAGTGTCAACAGACAACTGGGACCCAATCTTGATACACATCATTGAGGAAAGATTGGATCCACACACGCTGTCAGCACTAGAACTAGCCGTCACCGATCCAACCAATCGACAATCTCTGAAGCAGATGTTAGAAAACCTTGAGCGTCAGGCAACCAGTCAAGTAACAATGCAGAAAAATACGTCGGCGGCTCCACTTCGATCCAGTTCATCACGATGGGTGTGTTCAGCCACAGCCCTGCTTACAGATAAGCCCACCGTTCTTTTACCAACCGCCCAAGTGGCAATACATGGCCCAGCCGGAACCCATCAGCAATGCCGCACACTCCTAGATTCTGGATCACAGATTAACATAATCACCAGAAGGATGGCTGACACACTTGGACTACAATTGGAGCCATCAGCCCTGAATATCGCTGCACTGGGAGGAACAACTACAAGATCACGAAAAAAGGCTGTGGTGACCCTATCATCATTAACCACTGACTTCGAAGATCAAATCAACGTCGTTGTACTACCGGAAATAATGCCCAATCAACCATCCCACCCTATTCAAGCGCCAAGAAATATCTCACCTCAGTTGCGCTTAGCCGATCCTGAATTTACGCAGCCCCAGAATATTGATGTGTTGTTGGGCGCCGAAATCATCTCCCAGCTTATGAGGCCACAACAGACATATTTGGGAGAAGGACAACCACTACTAAAAAATACCGCGCTTGGATGGATTGTGATGGGGCCAGTGCGACCGGAATCAGCTCCTAATAGCAAGGCAGAACAAGTCGTCGGTAATACGACGGCTTGGACACCGGAAGCTAACGAGCCACGACAAAGTTTGATTGCATGCATCGGCAAGGAGCAAATAGTAAAATCCGGAAGAGTACATAGTTCCCCACTCATTGCGGATCAACAAGAAGCTAACGAGCCACGACAAGATCAACAAGGAGAGCCGCAGACGGACCCCAATCCACCCCAATCCAAGGTTGTCAACTCACAACTGAAGAGCACAGAGTGAAAGGGCCAGTAACCAAGGAAATTCAAGGAGTAGAAGTCACCTCCTATCTGGCATGGGTAACATGCATCTCCGAAAGGGAGCAAGAAGCAAGGTCAAGAGAGGACCAAGAGTCCTGTATGCGCACTGACCAACCAGAAAAAAGGTGTAGTACTTCATGGGATGCCCAAGGAGAATGGTTACGAGGGCGCGCAACAAGGCGAAGGAGACAACAGGTCGGATAGAATTATCGTTGGTAGAGATCTCACCCACATGATTCAAAATTTTTTTTTGTAGTAACTTTAGATTTTTAGTAATTAGTTTTAAGATACACAATATTTTCTATCGCAAGGGTACACATCGGTTCACTAAGACGGTCCAACAACAACGCACAGCCCCTATTATTGAGTACCTCAATGGGGGGGAGTATGTTGGCACCTAGTGCCAAGACCTACTACCCTATATGCACACTTAGTAATTTGATCCAATCAATATGCATCAGCATGTCGCAATATAAAAACCCACTAACCGATTTTCTCACCTATAAACAATTAGTAATAAGCATAATACTATATCCAACCTATTAACCCAGCACTAGTAGACGGCGCCAAAAGCAGAAGCAGCATATCAGCGGGAAGAATGACCGACTGACCGATGCAAGTAAAAACCAGCCAGCTAAGCCGAAATGCGCAAGCAGTACATGAACAAACAATCTGAGTCAGCAGACTCAGAGGTGGGTGACCCTGGCATTAACCTTAGTTTAGCACGTCCAGAACTTTGACCTTTCTTAGATTTAATGATGTATAATTTAGCATCTTATATAAGAGTTATTCTTCTGAAATAAAGACAGTTCCGAAATCAGAGTCAATCGTCTCGTTACTCAGTGTCTGAACCACGGCACTTAAAATCAACCTACTTCTAGTGATCCTGTGTAAAACGGTTCACAAGTAGAATCCGCGGCATACCAGTCTACTTCTAGTGTTGCTCCCGTGAAACGGACCACAAGTAGACCCCTCGTCACCTCCTTACTTCTCGTGTTGCTCCCGTGAAACGGACCACGAGTTGATCCCACGGCATACCAGTCTACTTCGAGTGTTGCTCCCGTGAAACGGACCGCCGGTAGACCCCGCGGTACCTAACTACTCCAAGTGTTGCTCCCGTGAAACGGACCACGAGGAGACCCCGCAGCATACCAGTCTAGCTCGAGTGTTGCTCCCGTGAAACGGACCACCAGCAGATGAACGGCTGTTGATTAAATCCGCGATTCAAGAGCTTTTCGGACACCCCAGAACAAATGGATCAGCGGACCAGCTGCGCAGCTTACATGATACCGTGCTCCGAACGGTCGCCACTCTCGACGCACTCAAAGTGTCAACAGACAACTGGGACCCAATCTTGATACACATCATTGAGGAAAGATTGGATCCACACACGCTGTCAGCTCTAGAACTAGCCGTCACCGATCCAACCAATCGACAATCTCTGAAGCAGATGTTAGAAAACCTTGAGCGTCAGGCAACCAGTCAAGTAACAATGCAGAAAAATACGTCGGCGGCTCCACTTCGATCCAGTTCATCACGATGGGTGTGTTCAGCCACAGCCCTGCTTACAGATAAGCCCACCGTTCTTTTACCAACCGCCCAAGTGGCAATACATGGCCCAGCCGGAACCCATCAGCAATGCCGCACACTCCTAGATTCTGGATCACAGATTAACATAATCACCAGAAGGATGGCTGACACACTTGGACTACAATTGGAGCCATCAGCCCTGAATATCGCTGCACTGGGAGGAACAACTACAAGATCACGAAAAAAGGCTGTGGTGACCCTATCATCATTAACCACTGACTTCGAAGATCAAATCAACGTCGTTGTACTACCGGAAATAATGCCCAATCAACCATCCCACCCTATTCAAGTGCCAAGAAATATCTCACCTCAGTTGCGCTTAGCCGATCCTGAATTTACGCAGCCCCAGAATATTGATGTGTTGTTGGGCGCCGAAATCATCTCCCAGCTTATGAGGCCACAACAGACATATTTGGGAGAAGGACAACCACTACTAAAAAATACCGCGCTTGGATGGATTGTGATGGGGCCAGTGCGACCGGAATCAGCTCCTAATAGCAAGGCAGAACAAGTCGTCGGTAATACGACGGCTTGGACACCGGAAGCTAACGAGCCACGACAAAGTTTGATTGCATGCATCGGCAAGGAGCAAATAGTAAAATCCGGAAGAGTACATAGTTCCCCACTCATTGCGGATCAACAAGAAGCTAACGAGCCACGACAAGATCAACAAGGAGAGCCGCAGACGGACCCCAATCCACCCCAATCCAAGGTTGTCAACTCACAACTGAAGAGCACAGAGTGAAAGGGCCAGTAACCAAGGAAATTCAAGGAGTAGAAGTCACCTCCTATCTGGCATGGGTAACATGCATCTCCGAAAGGGAGCAAGAAGCAAGGTCAAGAGAGGACCAAGAGTCCTGTATGCGCACTGACCAACCAGAAAAAAGGTGTAGTACTTCATGGGATGCCCAAGGAGAATGGTTACGAGGGCGCGCAACAAGGCGAAGGAGACAACAGGTCGGATAGAATTATCGTTGGTAGAGATCTCACCCACATGATTCAAAATTTTTTTTTGTAGTAACTTTAGATTTTTAGTAATTAGTTTTAAGATACACAATATTTTCTATCGCAAGGGTACACATCGGTTCACTAAGACGGTCCAACAACAACGCACAGCCCCTATTATTGAGTACCTCAATGGGGGGGAGTATGTTGGCACCTAGTGCCAAGACCTACTACCCTATATGCACACTTAGTAATTTGATCCAATCAATATGCATCAGCATGTCGCAATATAAAAACCCACTAACCGATTTTCTCACCTATAAACAATTAGTAATAAGCATAATACTATATCCAACCTATTAACCCAGCACTAGTAGACGGCGCCAAAAGCAGAAGCAGCATATCAGCGGGAAGAATGACCGACTGACCGATGCAAGTAAAAACCAGCCAGCTAAGCCGAAATGCGCAAGCAGTACATGAACAAACAATCTGAGTCAGCAGACTCAGAGGTGGGTGACCCTGGCATTAACCTTAGTTTAGCACGTCCAGAACTTTGACCTTTCTTAGATTTAATGATGTATAATTTAGCATCTTATATAAGAGTTATTCTTCTGAAATAAAGACAGTTCCGAAATCAGAGTCAATCGTCTCGTTACTCAGTGTCTGAACCACGGCACTTAAAATCAACCTACTTCTAGTGATCCTGTGTAAAACGGTTCACAAGTAGAATCCGCGGCATACCAGTCTACTTCTAGTGTTGCTCCCGTGAAACGGACCACAAGTAGACCCCTCGTCACCTCCTTACTTCTCGTGTTGCTCCCGTGAAACGGACCACGAGTTGATCCCACGGCATACCAGTCTACTTCGACTGTTGCTCCCGTGAAACGGACCGCCAGTAGACCCCGCGGTACCTAACTACTCCAAGTGTTGCTCCCGTGAAACGGACCACGAGGAGACCCCGCAGCATACCAGTCTAGCTCGAGTGTTGCTCCCGTGAAACGGACCACCAGCAGACCCCGCGCTATCTAACCTACTTAGAGTGTTGCTCCCGTGAAACGGACCGCCAGTAGGACCGGCCGATAAGGAATCAGCCGAACCACCATACCACCGGTACTTGAGGAAAACCACCCCAGGACTTCAAGCACATCAACTCATGCCTGATCACAGCAAGCGTCTGGCCAACCCGAGCAGTCCCTTGCAGAATCCAGGTAAATTTAGTCAGGACTATTTACGGTTTTGACTACGACTCCGGGACCTACCGTTACTCCCGTGAGTTCAAGTTTGACGTAGTTGCCGCATAACGCTCTACGGACGAACAGGGACTTTATGCACATGTTATATTTGACCAAAATATCTTATGTTTCACAATTCATTAGGATCGGCCGACTATATCCTATAGCTGTCATAGAACGATCGGAATTGGCATAACTTTGGTGTTTTTTAAGTTAGAAAGATGGGACTTGGTACAGATTACTCTTTGGGGAAAATAATTCAATATGCCTAATTTCATAAGGATCGGCCGACCACATACGATCCGCTATATATCTAATAATATAAGATGCGTGGCGCCACCTAGCGGACTGCGACTGAACTGCAAGGGTAATTTAGCTTTCCTGTATTGTTTAAAGATTGCATAGGCAATTCTTGTTCTTGATTTTCCGCGCGGAATTTTTGTCTACTTCTACTGATATCTAGTAGTGACTTTCAATATATTTATACCCTTGCAGAGGGTATTATAATTTTGGTCAAAAGTGTGCAACGCAGTGAAGGAGACATCTCCGACCCTATAAAGTATATATATTCTTGATCAGTATCACCTCCTGAGTCGATATGAGCATGTCCGTCTGTCTGTTTCTACGCAAACTAGTCTCTCAGTTTTAAAGCTATCGAGTTCAAACTTTGCACACATCCTTCTTTCCTTTGCAGGCAGTATATAAGTCGGAACGGCCGGGATCGGTCGGACTATATCCTATAGCTGCCATATAACTGATTGATCGAAAATGCCATAACTTTGGTGTTTTTTAAGTTAGAGTATTGGGACTTTCCACACACCAAAATATCTTATGTACAAAATTTCATAAGGATCGGCCGACTATATCCTATAGCTGTCATAGAACGATCGAAATTGGCATAACTTTTTTTAAGTTAGAAAGATGGGATTTGGTACAGATTCTATTTTGGGAAAAACAATCTGATCTGCCAATTTTCATAAGGATCGGCCGAATACATACGATCTTCTATATATCTAATAATATAAGAAGCGTGGCGCCACCCAGCGGACTGCGACTGAACTGCAAGGGTATATCAACTTCGGCTCCGCCGAAGTTAGCTTTCCTTTCTAGTTTTTTTTTATTTTCATTTATTGTGCTGCTTATATTTTATCCAGGTTATTTCCCCGGCTCATATATCTTTTTTTCAAACAATTAGTATGCAGCTTGTAAATTTTGTAAAACAATGATTATTAAGAGTATATGTACCCAATATAGATTTATGTTGCTAGATTCTACCTTGTTGATGACATTGGCAGTGGAATCCACTGTTTTTATGCCCAAAGTCATTTTGATGGGTTTTGTATATACTTGTATTTTATGTGTACAAAGTGTTTTATTAAAATTATCGCATTACTGCGCATTTAAATTAATTTCTTTTTGCATGGCTTTGCGGACCACACGTCTAATCGGGCAGAAAAAGTTCCGCTCAATTTTACAAAATATTATATTATATGTATAAAAAAAATATGCATAGCAGTGCAATCAAAAAAATTATGCAACGCAGTGCATGGGTAAAAAAAAAATGTTCTTTCCAGATTGGTTGGTTCGTTTTTCCGGTTTGGCTATGCTGACGCTCCCTCTAAGGCGCAGGTGGCGGTCGTGCCTCCCACGTTTGATATCTGCTGCTATTTTCTTGGGCTGGTCTTCGACTTCATGCATGCGCAATTGCATGCCGCAGAGTTGAGAGGTACGGTGCAGTCGGTCGGGCAGACTTGTGGTGGTTTCCGCAGTGGCTTGGGAATATTTGGTTTCGTTATTAGTTTTTGATTTATAACTTGTATTTGGTTTGCTGAGTGAGTTTTGCCTTGTGGTACTCTGTTTTGGAGGGTTTCCCTCAAAAATTCAAGCTCATTTTAAAGTTTTTGCGCCGTCGTCTATGGGGGCGCAAAAACCAATTTTATTTTTTTTTACCTCCACGTACCATCACACTCTATTCACTCAGAGCTTTTTTTTTGTGTATATCCTTCTTGTCCTATTGCCACATTCCTACCGATCCGCTGCTTCTTGTGACTCTAGTCACGGTTGCCATGAAATATGTTTGGTTTTATTTTGAATATTATTTTTAGTTTGTAGTTTATTTGATTGGAGCAGCAATGGTGCCGCTCCAACGATCAAAGTGTCTCTGTTCTTTTACAATATTCTTCTATTCTCGCAGGCATTCCGGAACCCATTCGTGACAAAGATTTTTTTTTTTTATTAGTAGGGTACATTTTTATTTAAAACTGTCCTTTGCGGACAACTATTAAATTTTGTTACATCGGCTTCACTAATAATTAGAAATACATGTATAAGTAAGTAATATTAAAGTACATTAGAGAATGTTAACGATATTTAGTAAATTTAGGGTTACATTCTAGTTTAGTATATATATATATTTATTGAAAATTTATCTTTATTGAGAAGTAGATGCGAGGTCTAATGGGTGCGTCCTTTGCAATCTTCTGGGCTGCTCTCTGTTGTCAAGCAAGGCGATGGCCGTCCGATTTGGATGGCCGTGGAGTCTCTGTATGTACCGCACGCTGCTCTTCTTGATTTCATCTCTCACCCATGGGAACTTTAGGACTTCATGGATGGTGTTGATGTCATGGAAAGGGTGGGCCCCAGTGGCGATTCTCAGGGCTCTGTTTTCAAGTGTTTGAATGATTCGCACATTCGATGACTTCGCAGTGCCCCAGAGTTGGATGCCATATGTCCCGGTTCTGTAGAACAGGGAGGTCAGCCGTGTAAAGGTTGTAGAGCAGTGGACCAAGAACGCTGCCTTGGGGAACTCCGGCTTGAACCTCTCTGAACTCTGAGATGGCCTAGCCGCATCTTACCGCAAATTTACGGTCTTCCAAAAATGACTTCAGGAATAGGAAGTATGGTCGAAGCAGGGCTGTCTTGAGCTTGTAGAGGAGTCCGGGATGCCAGACCCGGTCGAAGGCTTGCTTGACGTCCAGTATGACGGCCATGCAGTACTTTGTGGCTTCAAAAGCGTCCAGAATGTACTGCACAATCCTATGGCACTGCTCAGGAGTTCCATGTCGCCTCCTGAACCCAAACTGGTGATCAGGGATCAGTCCAGCCTCGTCCAGTACAGGCAATGCTCTGCTCAAAAATACTCTTTCGAGTATTTTGGAGAGCATTGGAAGAAGGATTATTGGACGGTATGAGGCAAGATTGGCTTCAGGTTTACCAGGCTTAGGTATCATGGCTTTATTAACCATGGCAGATATATGGTCGGTAAATTTGAGTTTCAAATCTAATAGGACACCTAGATCGTTAACCTGAGTTAATCGTTCTAAGGCGTTCCCATAGAGAAAGTACATAGCTTGGTGAGGACTAGATCGGTAAAAAGACATGAGTTTACATTTCGATCCATTAAGCTTTAAGTTATTTGCTAAACACCAATTTTGAAGTTTACCCAAATCGGATTGAAGTCTAGACTGGGCGCTAGTGAATTTATACTGAAGGCATAGCTTAACGTCATCAGCGTACAAAAGTACAAGTAGTCTCGATCATGCTTTCGTGGAGTGCAGACGCGTTTTTGCATCGCTGCGAATCTCACTGTGAAGAGTCTATGGACAAGTCCACCTCAGTGGCAAGAATTGTTACTTTTGTGAATCCCACCTCCGTTAGCTCTGCTTAACGCGATAACAAGTGATTCGAAAAGACAAAACAAGTGAAGGTTTTGTGAAGACTTGAATCAAATTCAAGGTCAAACTGAAGGTCAAACTGAAGGTCAAACTGAGTTTGAGAATAATTACATCCCAATAAAAGAAAAAAAAAAAAATAAAAAATAAATAAATTTCAATTGCTCTGACACTTGGTGGGTTCGAGCCGGGTGCTGCCCGACTGCGGGGCTTGTGCCTTGCCCACTGAGCCACGGTCACCTCATCGGTAACCGTACAAGTGGCCCATACATACAAGAAGTCGGTAAAGCAGTGCACATCTGTGCCCTATACTTAAACCATGTCTAGCCTTTCGGACTCCGATGATGAATTTGTAAGTAAGATTGTGGCGCGACAACAACAAAAAATCCAGGCCTTAAGGCCAGCTAAGCCAAGCCGACCAATTGCCTCCCCCGTCAACATCTCACCTTCAAGCCATGATCCGGAACCGGAACTAGCAGTCATAAATGGAGACGAAGAGGTCTGGTGGTCCCCAAGACCGGCAAACAAACGCCGTCTTGACTCCAGATCCCCAAATTCAGTCACCAAAATCCTTAGAAACTCCAACAGCCCTAAAACCAATGTCTCTGCCAACCGATTCTCAGATCTGTCGGACATGGACACAGACACCGAACCCGTCGAAGTCCCTCAAACGGTGGGCCCCAATGTCTCTGAAGAAGCCAGTACTTCTTCCAGCTTAAGACAAGTTAGCAACAACAACAAAAGCACCCCAAATAACGCATCAACAATAAACAAGGACAACACAAAAGCCGTTAACAATACCGCAGGCAGCAACAAAAATGTCAGCCGACCGTCTGGTAGCCAGGAGCAACTACCCTCCCACAAACCACCCCCAATTGTGGTTGATCACTGTGAGAATCTAAACGGACTCATAAGGTCCACAGACAAGATTGTTGACCCGTCCAAATACTCCCTAAAATGCCATCCCAACAATTCTGTTTCCATTCTCGCAACAGATTCAGACACATACAGAGCCATAACCAAATCGCTGACCCTTAAAAAGGTACCATACCATTCCTGGCAGTTAAAAGAAGACAGATCCTATCGTGTTGTTATCCGTGGTGTCCATCATTCCGTCCCGGACGTAGACATTAAGGAAAGCCTGACCTCGGCGGGTCACTTGGTTCGATTTGTCAATAGACCAAGAAGCCGCTTCGACAAAACTAAGCTGGTCAACTTAGTTTTTGTTGAACTTGAACCGGCTGCAAACAACAAAGAAATCCACGGGATCAAGACACTCTGTCGGCAACGGGTCCAAGTTGAACTCCCCTACAAAAAGAATGATGTTGTCCAGTGCCACCGTTGTCAAGCTTTCGGACACACCAAAAATCATTGCCAAAAGCTATCTAACTGCGATAGATGTGGCCTACAACACGGCTTGGAGGCCTGCTTAAAGGATGTCAATCCAGTCAAATGTGCAAACTGTGGCGATGGACATACAGCTAGCTATAAAGGCTGCGTCATATACCAGCAAGTTGCTCAACGAAAAAGTGCCACATCCCAACGCAGAACCGTCCCCCAGCAGTTTACTGATCCTTATGTTTGGTCAAACTCAGCGGTGCCCAACTCCTACGCTAATGCAGTCCGTGGTATTGCTAGTCATCCCCAGCAGCAACAAGTCCCTGTGACCTTCTCGCAGAGCGAAAAATTTCCTCCACCAGGCAGTGACAACAGGAAACAAAGTCAGCCACGTCACCAAAAAATACCGCATCGACAGCAGCAGCAGCCATCACAGCAACAACAAAGGCCTCAACAACATCAACAACAGCAACAGCAACAGCCAGATCTTCAGAGGACTCTCCCACAACAACAGCGACGCAACTCACAGCAATTGATCAACGACCAGCAATGGCAGCGCCAAGAGCAAATGTTCTTACAATCAAACGAAAGCCTGTCGGTCCTTGTTGCCCAGATTGACAAGTTATTCCAAATGATGGTGTCGATGATGGGTCTCGTCTCTAGATTATTACCCCAAAATACTCCAGGAACAGCTCAAGCGTTCCCTGGATCTTTCCCACTTAATGCGACACAACCATGAGCCAAATCGGCCTGAGCATTGGTGTGTGGAACGCCGACGGACTGGCCAACAAAGCCATTGAGCTGGAGCTCTTTGTGCAAAGTCATAATATTGACATTATGCTGGTTAGTGAAACACACTTTTGCTCGAGGTCGTACTACAACTTGCATGGGTACGATATCCATCAAGCAACTCATCCTGCCGATCGTATGCGCGGTGGGTCTGCAATAATAATAAAACGTGGTATTAAATGCTACCAGTCCTACAGTCTACAAAGCACGAATGTACAATGTGTCTCTGTCAAAGTTAAAACCGACCTTGGGGAAATAGGTATTGCATCTATATATTGTCCACCAAACTTTCAGTGTTCTGCTGACGACTTTGAAAAGCTCTTTGACGATCTTGGAACAAATTTCATAATCGCAGGCGATTGGAATGCTCACCAAGAGCACTCGCAGATGTTGTTCAAAGATCAAACGTCCAGGTCCTTGCAACTGGAGGACCTACGCATTATCCATACAGCCAAAGAACGCCAACAGCTATTGACTTTGCCGTTTATAGAGGGATACGGTCCGAGTGTCTCTCCATCACAGAAAGCCTTGAGCTTAGCTCCGATCACATCCCGCTGATTATAAAGTTAAGAGTAGCTGCGCAAATAATTCGGAATAGGCCTCGTATCCTCCCTCGAAACGCGAGTATCCCGCGCTTCCAAGCAGCAGTCAACCGGCTTGTAAACCTCAATCTGGTGTTAAACTCTCCCGAGGACATAAACGACGCTGTAGAGATATTTGCCCGGAGCATTCATATCGCTGCCGAGTCCTCAACCTGTGGACAAGTCTCAAGCCACCCCAATCCACCTCAGGCTCTTTTAAAACCTGAAGTTATGGACTTGGTAAGGCTGAAAAGATCCTTACGTCGCAGATATATAGGAGATCCCAAGACTTAGTCGACAAAAGGGCTTCCCGTCGTGGCGAGGACGAGCTTAAAAAACTTCTGCATCAAACCAAGCGCGAATATTTTGATGAGATGCTCCTCGAGGCGGACCCCACCAAACCGTACGGCTTCAACCTCTGGAAATTGACACGAAACATCAAACGACAGCCTCTCCGAAAGATCCCCATAAAGAAAACTGACAATACATGGTGCAGGTCTGACTCAGAGATTTCTTTAGCTTTCGCGGACGAACTAGAGAAACGCTTTCAGCCATTCGACCTTGCGAGCCCAGAGGATCTTGAAGAAACAATGGCCTTCATAAATGCTCCTTCACCGAATGCTCTACCGATCCGACATGTCAGCCCAGAAGAAGTTTGTCTCCATATTCGAAAGTTACATGTCAATAAAGCGCCGGGATTCGATGGCATAGACAATAGAATTGCCAAGGCTCTGCCTAAGAAGGGTATCCTGTTCCTCGTTCTCCTCTTTAATGCAATGCTACGTATCCACCACTTTCCCTCCCAATGGAAGTGTGCTGTGATAACGATGATACCAAAGCCAGGAAAACCGGAGAACCTTGTAGAGTCATACCGACCTATAAGCTTGCTTCCTACATTCTCTAAAATATTCGAGAGAATATTTTTAAGTAGAATTATGGGAGTAAGAAGCGTGCAGGTCGCCATTCCCGACCATCAGTTTGGTTTTAGGCATCGTCATGGGACCCCAGAGCAAGCACATCGAGTAGTGAATCACATTTTAAAGGCCTTTGAAAACAAGCAATACTGCTCTGCAATTTTCCTCGACGTCAAGGAAGCTTTTGACCGCGTATGGCATCTCGGACTACTTCATAAGTTGAAGTCATTACTCCCGACTGACCAATATCTGCTGCTAAAATCATACCTGCTTGATCGAAGTTTTATGGTCGAGGTGAGAGGGGAAAGGTCAAGCATTAGACTTGCTCGTGCTGGCGTTCCGCAGGGAAGCGTTCTGGGTCCCGTTCTCTACACGCTGTTCACATCGGACCTCCCAAGTTTAGTGGAACCGGGCACACTTTTGGCCACATACGCTGACGATACTGCCGTCCTTGTGAACTCTTCCTGCCGAGTCGAGGCATCAAGGATCACCCAGGAATTTCTGGACTCATATGGCAAGTGGGCTAACAGGTGGAATATTGCCATTAATAGCAGGAAGTCGCAACATTGCAGTTTCACTTTGAGAGCAAAGACATTACCCAGAGTCAAACTCCACGACGTCACCATCCCACAGTCACCCCAGGCCCAGTACCTGGGTCTGATCTTAGACAAGCGGCTCACCTGGAAGGAACAAACCAAGAAAATAACAGCTACATGTCGGAGTAAACTCAGGAAGCTAAACTGGTTACTTAAGCCAACAAGCAAGCTCAGCCTTGGCAACAAAGTGTTGCTGTACAAATCTATCGTGCTGCCCTCGATCATATACTGCATTCAGATATGGGGCATGGCTTCTGACACAAATGTCATGAAAGTGCAGAGAACTCAAAACCGAGCGCTTCGCATGATGGCAAACGCGCCTTGGTATGTTCGACACGACGCCCTAGCAAATGATCTCCACATTCCCTCCATTAGAGAGCAGATCAACCGTTACTCGAGTCGCTACAGTGATCGCCTCTTAGCGCACCCCAACCACCTAGCAGCGTCTCTAGCTAATCAAAATAACCGAAGAAGACTGAAACGAAGACACCCCAGCGATCTCTGGACAAGAGGACGTAATGTTTCCCGAGTCCTGAAGCAGTAATTTTACTGTAATCTCCTGTTATTGTATTCATGTTATCTGTTCATTGTTATACTCTACGTATTATAGCCATTAAGTTGGCTGATCGACGTAAATAAAACTTATATGTTAAATCAAAAAAAAAAAAAAAAATAAATAAATAAGTACAAGTGAATTAGTTAAGGAAAGGGGCAAGTCGTTAATAAACAGTGTAAAAAGTAGGGGTCCAAGATGGCTTCTTTGGGGCACCCCTGATGTGGCGCTGACTAAACGCGAGGTAACATCTTTAAAGAAAACACGTTGGGTTCTCCCAGATAAGTAGCTCGAAATCCAGATAAAAAGATCAGTTGGGAATCCCAAAAGACTGAGCTTACTTATAAGAAGCGAATGGTTAACAGAGTCAAATGCTTTACTGAAGTCAGTGTAAATGACGTCTGTTTGTAAGCCATTCCGGAAGCCATCCGTGATAAAAGATGTTACCTCCAATAAGTTGGTAGTGATGGGCGGCGCTTTATGAAGCCATGCTGGCACGGAGGTATTATTTAACTATATAGGTGTTCCAAATGTGAAGTGATAAGTTTTTCAAAAAGCTTTGGAATTGCTGACAATTTAGAATTCCTCTATAATTTGCAGGGTCTGATGTTTTCCCTTTTTTATGCAGCGAAATAATGTAAGTTTCTTTCCACATAAGAAGAAAGGTCGAAGTCTCCAATGATAGATTAATGAGTTTAAGCAGCGGTTTGCACAGAGCCTCGGCGCAGTTCTTCAGAACACAGCCTGGTACTCATCAGGGCAAATATACGGGCCTGATCTTAAGAAGATCCGAGAACACACCACTTTGATCCTTAAGTCCTTAAGGACTGTTAGTTGCTGGATTAGGTTTGATGATGGCCTCGCTTGAGGTCGTACAACTGATCGCTTCCTATTTTCGTTTGAATGGCTTTAGTCAACCACTAGGCGCATAGTTCTTTCCTTATCCGGGCTGTATGATACGGACTGGTTAGTCCTGTTATTACGCAAGCATAGATCTTTCTCCAGAAGCTATGCCCTGTGAAGCTGCCGTGGGAGATTATTAGTTATAGTTTTTCCATGACGCTGCGTACTGAATTTCCTAGATGGTCATCATCACACTCCGAGATGGAGATTCATGGATTTTGTAACTCCAGCATCGACTTGTGTGGTGTTTGGGTTTATGTCGGTCCTCTCCCAAGTCACACTTCTAATAACTGTTACGGTCCCGAAACGGGAGTTATCTGGATTTGCTGGCTCGGCTTATATCGGCAGTAGCTCAGTTGAAGGCGATTTTGTTGTGGCAATGTCCTGGATTCGAGAGAAGCCCGCATAATTTAATATTTTAAAGCTGTAGACAAGGTTTTTGATCATCCAATCTCCGTACGTTGACGTGACCGCTGATTCCAGGTACGCAACTTTCCAGCACTTCAGCGGGTGTTGGCTTATGTCCCCAAGTTCTCACAGCGAGTTCGCCACAAGGGTGTCGTTGCCCAGCTTTCAGGCTCTTCAGAATGTAAAGGAGATGCTCGTCATCCAGCATACTTGCATCTTTTTTACTCATCCTCTCCTTTTTTGGACAAGTTTGGTCTGTTACGTATGGTCGTTTTAAGAACTCTTCTTTATTATTCGTCATCCAATGCTGCTCCTCCTTCAACAACGCTCCAATGGCGTACATCCGTCCCTGCCTTTGTAATTAAAGATGTGATGCAAGTCTGGAGAGGCGCCAATTAGAACGGCATCTGGAACCACCAAGAGCCCAGTGTCAAAGCTTTTCTCTCATATCATTACATACGCATCATAAATTGGATTAGCTCTGTACGATAAAAAAACAGCGTGTGTCTAGGGACATGCGTAAGGAACGAAGTTCCTTTGGCATGTTTACGTTTAGCGGACATACCTACATACCTAAGCCTACATACTGGCCATCTGATAGTCAGAAAATCCCAGACTTGATTGATTTCGTTGTATTCTCTGGAATTCCACAATCACATATGCGAGTAATGGAAAGCTTTGACCTTGACTCAGATCATTCTCCAATAATAGCTACTTACAGCACAATAGCCCATATGTTGGAAAAGCCCTTCACAGTCATTTCAGCTTCTACAGACATTAACGCATTCAAGAGCTATTTAGACTCCGCTATAAGCCTGGATATTTCGTTAAAAACAGGAGAGGAGATAGACTATGCTGTGGAGCTTTTCACAAACACAATTCATAAAGCGAGCTACAGAAACACGGATTATGCTCTTAATCATCAACAGTCAAACCAATTGTACCTGTCTATCGAGATTCGACAGAAAGTAGAAAATAAAAGAAAACTGCGTAAACGGTGGCAAGAAACTCACTACCCTCCTGACAAAAGATTATACAACAAGGCTGCATCTGAGCTTAGTCAACTTTTGTCGAACTTACGCAATGAATCTCTAGCTGCGTATCTGAGAAATTTAGATCCTAATTCCTGCAACAACGAACACAACCTATGGAGGGCGACTAAATACCTAAAGAGACCAGCTAAACGAAACACGAATATTCGTAATAGCAATGGAAATTGGTGTAGGTCTAATACCGAACAAGCGGAAGCATTTGCACAACATCTGCAATCTGTCTTCCAGCCCAACGATATTAATAATTCTATAACAGAGACCGAAGTAGAAAAATTTCTTGAGTCACCCTGCCAAATGAGCTTACCTATAAAAAGCATCAAATATGAAGAAGTCGTTACAGAAATCAAAGAATTGAACAATAAAAAAGCACCAGGTCCTGATAAAATAAACGGCATCACCCTAAAAAGCTTACCAACAAAATGCATACAGTTTATCACCCTTATATTCAACGCGATTCTCAGATTAGACCACTTTCCAAGTCAATGGAAATGTGCAGAGATCATAATGATCCTAAAGCCAAACAAAGTGGAAACAGAATTAACATCATATCGTCCCATTAGTCTGCTGACAATATTCTCGACAGTGTTTGAAAAAATACTCCTGAAGAGAATGTTGCCAATTTTGGACGAACTTTCCATAATTCCTGAATACCAATTCGGATTCAGGAGAGGCCACGGGACCCCCGAGCAGTGCCACAGGGTCATTAATGATATAATTACTGCATTTGCAAACACAATTCATAAAGCGAGCTACAGAAACACGGATTATGCTCTTAATCATCAACAGTCAAACCAATTGTACCTGTCTATCGAGATTCGACAGAAAGTAGAAAATAAAAGAAAACTGCGTAAACGGTGGCAAGAAACTCACTACCCTCCTGACAAAAGATTATACAACAAGGCTGCATCTGAGCTTAGTCAACTTTTGTCGAACTTACGCAATGAATCTCTAGCTGCGTATCTGAGAAATTTAGATCCTAATTCCTGCAACAACGAACACAACCTATGGAGGGCGACTAAATACCTAAAGAGACCAGCTAAACGAAACACGAATATTCGTAATAGCAATGGAAATTGGTGTAGGTCTAATACCGAACAAGCGGAAGCATTTGCACAACATCTGCAATCTGTCTTCCAGCCCAACGATATTAATAATTCTATAACAGAGACCGAAGTAGAAAAATTTCTTGAGTCACCCTGCCAAATGAGCTTACCTATAAAAAGCATCAAATATGAAGAAGTCGTTACAGAAATCAAAGAATTGAACAATAAAAAAGCACCAGGTCCTGATAAAATAAACGGCATCACCCTAAAAAGCTTACCAACAAAATGCATACAGTTTATCACCCTTATATTCAACGCGATTCTCAGATTAGACCACTTTCCAAGTCAATGGAAATGTGCAGAGATCATAATGATCCTAAAGCCAAACAAAGTGGAAACAGAATTAACATCATATCGTCCCATTAGTCTGCTGACAATATTCTCGACAGTGTTTGAAAAAATACTCCTGAAGAGAATGTTGCCAATTTTGGACGAACTTTCCATAATTCCTGAATACCAATTCGGATTCAGGAGAGGCCACGGGACCCCCGAGCAGTGCCACAGGGTCATTAATGATATAATTACTGCATTTGAGAACAAAAAATACTGCACAGCTGCATTTCTTGACGTTCAAGATAAAAAAATTTCTACCTGCTCCGTATTACTTAATAATTAAATCATATCTTAATAAAAGATGTTTTTACGTGCAACAGAAAAACGATTCATCTAAGTTACTTCTTATTAATGCAGGCGTCCCACAAGGAAGTGTATTGGGACCAATTCTCTACACTCTATATACGGCGGATATGCCAGTCACAAACAACTGCACTGTTGCAACATACGCTGATGATACATAGAGCTGGGAAAACATCGATAGTTGGCATATTCGAGGTTTTCGAGGTTTTTCATACAAATATTCGATAGTATCGATAGTATCGAACTAAAAAAATTATAAATCAAGTTTAAGTTGCATTTAGAGTAAATAATAAAAAAACTTCTTAAAGGCCATTCTTTATTCGAATAACAAAACATAACAAAATCTCATAATCATATGAAGTCGCTTATAACAAAGGAAGAAATGAAATAATTCACAAAAGATTCTTATGAATAGGTTAATATATTCTAAATTTGGGTACAATCGTATTCGCGCGCTTTTGTTGCTCTTCCATTGAAATTCCCGGGTGGAGTCGTTTCATATGGTCAAACAAGTTTGACGTGTTTCCGCTCGTTTTGTAAACTTTATTACAGTGCATGCAACTTGCCGTCTTGCCATCTTGGGACTTTTTAAAGTGGTTCCACACTTTGGACTTCCCTATTCGTTTCACCTGGTTTTCGTCCTCCTCCGACTTGCTCTTTGCACTTATGCCTGTAAAAAGTTATATATCAGAAATTAGTTATTGAGAAAGAGTCCAAAACATGCTCAGATATGCACTAGTTTAGATACCTACCTTTATCGTATTCGCCTTGCAAAAATTTGTCCATTTTCTCCGCCAACACCAATATTAACTTTCACGTGTAGATCTCCGCAGTTGTTCGCCAAAAGTAAAGATGTGCAAGCTTGCCACTATCGTTTACTATCGGCACTCAAACATCGATAGTGGTTCGCAAACCCAAATATTCGATATATCGATACTATCGTGAGTGGCCGACCCAGCTCTAATGATACAGCCGTTTTGGCCACAAGCTCATCTAGAAATGAAGCTTCTGAACTTCTGCAGCGTGAGCTAAGCCTAATTGAAGACTGGTTCCTTCGATGGAAAATTAGAATTAACTCCCTAAAATCTGTCCAAATAACCTTTTCATTGAGACCAGGTAATTGCCCAAATGTGTCACTTAACGGCTCGCCAATTCCACAAAGTACCTGTGTCAAGTATCTGGGCTTGCATCTCGACCGCAGATTAACGTGGAAAAATCACATAAAAGCCAAATGTCAGAAGCTCAGACTTAAAACACTAAAAATGTCCTGGTTGATAAGTCGAAAATCGGGAACCTCATTGGAAAACAAAATTCGCCTCTACAAAGCTATATTAAAGCCTGTTTGGACTTACGCTATACAGCTTTGGGGAACTGCTAGCAACTCAAATATTGAGATACTACAGCGCTACCAGTCAAAAACTTTGCGACAAATTGTCAATGCTCCTTTTTATGTAACTAATGCAAACATCCACAAGGATCTCAATATCCCAACCATAAGAGAAGAAATAAATAAAATTAGTAAAAAATATATCGACAGACTCCATAATCATGAAAATAATTTAGCCTTTAGCCTAGTAGATAACAGCTTATCATTAAGAAGACTAAAAAGATACCACATACTAGATCTTCCAGATAGATAAATTCATTTAACAGAAACGATGTTGTATATAATAGCAGGGTTCACTGGAAAACTGCTATTCCTGTTATTTAATATTAATTATAAAATTTACTTATTGTTTATAAAAACAGATTGTAAATAAATGAAGAGTTTAAAAACAAAAAAAAAAAAAAAATTTCCTTTCACTCTATGAAAGGGAAGAAGACCCGAAGAGCCGGTTAACGTTACGTTACGGTTTTTCTCGGCTAGCCCTCCTCCGCCAAACTCATACCGCGCCATAAGAAACTTCGTTCCAATAATCATTTCTGTAACATTTTTAAATACATAATTTTGCGATGTTGTTTGGAACTAAATCCAAAAAAAACCTTTCAGCGAAACAAACAATGGGATAAGAATCAAACCTCGAAATACAGATGCTCATTGATGAGCAAATTAAAAGAAATACACATAAGTATTCAAAAGTTGATCATAAATTTCACTAAAGATTTATCGGAACGACGACTAAAAAGGTTACTTCGATGCGGCTAATGACAGCTCACCAAAGTGTAGTCCCAAAGCACTAAGTCTAGACGATGAATATTTTAGGAATGCCAAGGCTCCTTAAAGTCAAACTCTTGTGAATAAATATGAAATACTATTGTAGGATGAAATGCCATCAGAGTTAAGCCCGTCTTAGCGGTCCCGAAAAACTAGGGAAAATCTCGAGCCCAAGGCACAGCAATGGGTTAGTGGATCTTTAATTACTGTAAAATTAAAATAGATGGAAATACTAGCAAACGAATCCAGGTCGTGCGAGCGGATTTTGAGGTTTTGAGCGGTGCGAGTTTTTGAACATTAAATAAAGATACCAAAAAAGCTTGGTAACTTAACACAGGCAGTGGCTCCGCTTCTACGAAATTTTTACGGAATTCGTCTACAGTCAAGACAATAGCAACGCAGCCAAATTCTGGCATCTGGAAAATCATATAATAGGTGAAGTCAAAAATATCATCATCAACTGGCGGACAGGATAATTACCAAGAGGCCTGGCAACGGTTAATGAATAGATAGCAAAATGAAATTCACCCCTGAACTAATGGATCATCGGACCAGCTCCGCAGCTTGCATGATACCGTGCTCCCAACGATCGCCGCTCTCAACGAACTCAAAGTGTCAACAATCAACTGGGATTTAATATTGATACACATCACTGAGAAAAGATTGCAACCACACACGGTGTAATCTCTAGAACCAGCCAACACACCACTTTGAGTGACAGGCAACCAGCCAAGTACGGTGCGGAAAAATACGCCTAGCGCTCCACTTCAATCTACTTCACCACAAGCGTTGTGTTCAACAGCGGCCCTTCTTACAAATAAACCCGCCGTTCTACTATAACCACCCAAGTGACAATATATATATACTATATTCTGGATTTAAGTTTAAAATAATCTCAAAAAATTGGCTGATACACTGCGACTCCAATTGGTGCCATCAACCCTGATCATCAACTAAAAGGGACAACCAAAAGATCTCGAACAAAGGCTGTTTAGACCCTAACAGCATTAACCACCATTTCCAAAAACCAATTAAAGCAGTCGTACTGCCGAAAATAATGTCCATCCCACTCTATTCAGGTACCAAGTACAATCGCACCTCAGTTGCGCTTAACCGATCCTATTCTTTCGCAGCCCCAGAAGATTGACCTGTTTTTGGGCACCGAATATTTCTACCAGTTTATGAAGCCACAACAGGTAAATTTGGGAGAAGGACACCTACTACTCAAAAGTACCACGCTGGGATGGATTGTGATCGGGCCAGTGCGACTGAAGTCAGCTCGGCTAGGACAAAGGCGCAAGGGGAGGCATATAACCTAATAATACCTAAAAACCCAGCTCCAATAGCCGGCGCCATAAGCCAAAATCAGAAGTATTACCGAAAATAATGACCGACGGACCGGCGCGAGCAATAAAACCAGTAAAATCAGAAAAAAACCCAAAACCCAGCGATCTGAGTCAGTAGACCCAAAACTAGCTTACCCGCCTACTTTCTTTAACATCGACTTTGCTGTGCGACCTTACTTTGCATTAACATTGACCTGCTAAACATACTTAAGCCATAACATATGTATGTAATTAGGCATCTTATAAAAAACACGTAAAAAATTCGATCAATTTTGGCAATTTGCGATCAATAATTTGGTAGCACGGAAACGCATGCTGCCGAGATGCTGATTTTCTTCAAGACGTTCAAAATCTTACAACTGCAGAACTGAAAATATGTTCCCTAAAACATATTAGTGTTAAGTTAGAGAGTTGTGACACTCCACACATGTTAAATTTTACCAAAATATCCTATCTTCAAAATTTCATGGTCGGCGAATTTATCCTACAGCTGTAATATAATGATCGGAATATGCATATCATTGTTCTTTTTTAATCTAGATAGAAGAAACTTTCTACCGTCTCTAATGGGCAACTAAATCTGTTGTGCCAAATTCCATAAGGATCGGCCGACTATATCCTATAGCTTTCATGTAACTGAACGATCGGAAATGGCAGAATCTTTGCTATTTTTAAAGATGCCAGGATTTGTTTCAAACATTTTTATTAAAAAATTGATTCGATGGGGAAATTTTCATAAGGGTACGAACCATATACGAATAGTCATAATTATTTTCACATTATTTTTTTTTGGATTATAGTTGGCCGATCCTTATGAAATTTGGCAAACTGGATTATTTTGTCTATAATAGAATCTGTACCAAGTCCCATCTTTCTAACTTAAAAAACACCAAAGTTATGCCAATTCCGATCGTTCTATGACAGCTATAGGATATAGTCAGCCGATCCCGGCCGTTCCCGGCCAGACGGACAGACGGATATGCTTATATCGACTCAGAAGTATTTGCACACGTTTTCGGTGCGTAAAAATTATATTCACAAAAGTTAGTTTGATTTATTTCAGCTTAATATAATATCTAATTTTAACAAAAGATTTTCTTAATTTTATCAAAACACATTAAATATATTTAGTTACACCACCTTTGGCATCAATGACAGCTTTTAGTCTTTTAGGTATTGACCTTACCAAAGTTTGGGCAAATTCAAGGGTCAATTTGGACCAAATTTCGTCAATTTCAGTGATGACTCCAAAGGTATAGGTTTGTGCTGCGTACCCGATAATTGCCTTTACCGCCAGGCTACAATCTGTCCTGTTTAGGGCGATAAGTCTCGTCGATCTTGTTTCACAGGGAGTGGCAGATCGTTAAGAGATCTGCGATAATCATGTCCTAGACTGTCCTAGAGCTGGATGAAAAACCATCAAGTGCCTTAAGTGCTGCTTGACTGTCAGAAAAAACACATACGGTGTCCTGATTAGTGCCCAAGTGCTGGGGACTTAAGCGCTTCTTTAATGGCTATTATTTCAGCCTGGAAGACACTGCAGTGTTCGGGGAGTCTGAATGACTCATTTAGACACAGACGTTTACAAAAGACCTTTTACGTTGCCTGTTAAGCTATCAGCGTTTTGATAGAGCCTTAACGGGTGGAGCAGCAGCCACCTTGGCAGCTTCAGACCGCGGCAGCAACGAAACGGACGACCTTCCCCCATTGGAAGGGTGCAGGTTAGAGTCCAGAATGGAGTCAGACCTGGGCGCTGACTTAATCGGCAGGAACAGAGGCACCAGCTATGTCTCCAGACTCCATTATGTAAATTATGGTGCAAAGTAATGGAAACAAAAGTAACAAGTTTTCCTTTAAGAACTTTAATGATCACGAATAAAACTGAGCGTGATTACGTCGGGGTCACCAAATGTTGAGCTATCAGCGTTTTGATAGCGGCCGAATTAATAAAACGTGGTTCAACTTATATTTTAATTTATTATGGGTTAATTTAACCCCAAAAACAAATGCAGCGGCCGATCCAAACAAAGCCGAACATATAAGTGCAAAAAACTAAGAACTTGCGCAGAAGCTCCACCAAAGCTCCCAAAGTGCATGCGTTACAAAAGAACAACAAAACGCATGCGAATCTGGGAGAATCGAAGAATATGGAGGGCATTGAGGGTTGATAACGGGCATTTAGTGAATCGCTGCGGCTAGTTACACTGACAGAACTAATTAGTAATAATAACGATATTTGATGCTGGCACAAGTCCCAACATGGAGTTGAGCTTTGATTCATCTGTGTAGATTGTAACATGTAACCATGTAAGCGGGCAGATGGTTGTGTAGCTGCAAGAAGGCTGCACGCGCTGGTTCCGGCTTTTTGGGCGGTAGAAGGGAGTGGATCCCTAGGGTCCTTGTGCTACTCGCTCGCAGTTATCAATCGATTATTTAAAAGATATTCGCGTGCGGGGGGTTAGTATGTACTGAAGGAAATAGCGGGAAGGGGCGAAAAGGATTCTTGCATTGCTTTCGACATTCAAAGTAGTTAAAGCCGCTGCGACTGCGCTGATGGAGTTGCAGCAGACGACGTAAAGCTGAGCGGATGTTTTGCCACAGCCGTTGCCCACCCTTCCATGTTCACCAAGTCCGCGAAATAATTATTGATGATCCCAAAAAAAACCGGCTATTTAATTTCACTTGCCATCTTCATCCTGTATGACTCCTCCAGATAATAGATTAGCAATTCATTTTTAAACGTTATAAAATTTATTCATGGTTATTAAGTTGCATAAGGCCAAAAAAGGGAATTTAAATTAAGTATATAATTAAATGTATTTGTTATAATCGAAAAAAAAATTATCTTAGAATTTATATCTTTATTAGTTGGTATAAGAAATAATAATTCGAATTAATATGCAATAATATTATATATGTCTATATAAAATACTATTAAGAATCATGTTTATGAAGAGAATCTTGTCTTCCATAGCGGGTATTCTCTAATATTATTTCCTAAATTTATATTTAAAATGTCTCCAAAGTAACTTATTTATTTTCAATTCAAATTTGATAGCAAGGGATTATGATTAACTTTAGCAAGGTTTTTAATGTTGGAACACTGTAAGAGCATTCAAAATAATGTTCCAAGACTCTATTAATTCTTATTAATTATTAATTAATTAATTTAAGATCAAAAAAAATTAATTCATTTTTTTTTTTGTTTTATGTCATTGCGGAAGGCCATAATTAAATATTGGAAATAAAAAAAGGAAAATATATATATACATATAATCATCAACTGTTAGCATTCATGTGCCAGAAAAATTTTTCTTTTTTTTTTTTCTTCAGTTTACCATTGTTGTATATTTTAATTGCAAACCGCATGGTTCGATTTTACCGTTTGGCAAACAAAAATCTTTCAGGTAAAGCTTTTAGTACACTGAGAAAAATCGGCCTAACCACAAACAATTTTTAATTTGGGGTAATGTGTTTTTTTTTTCACTTAAATCGAGTTTATTTTCCACGTCCAAAAGATCTTTTGTCGGGTTCATCGCTCAAGAATCTATAATTTTAGGGCATAAAGGTTATTTTTATGTATGTATATATATATATATTCACAAAACTATTTAATATTTCCGAACCATTCATGTTTAGTATTTAAGTAATTAAATAAAAAATACAAAATTAAGGGAACTGTAAAGTTATTTTCTTACATTATTAAACGCCAAGCTCCAAAAAAATAAATACTACCAAAATAAAAATAACTAAATCAAATTAATAATTCCAGAAACCACATGGGACAGGCGTAACTGTCTTGGGGCGATGCGTGACGTCATTGGACGATTCTGGTGCATATGCTGGCCATTGGCGGGTTTTAGTTAATGAGGGAAAATTATTGGCACATGCACCTTACTTCCAAGAAAAAATTGTATCTCTCACTCTAATTATAGTTAATCCTTCTGATCCCGCGGTGTGGCGCTGCGAGCCCTTCTTAGGGTAAAACTGGCTAGTTGGGGACTTATAAACTTATTCCCAATGTAAGAACAATAAAAAAAATAGGTTCTTACTGGGTGCCAATTCGACCTAAAAAAAATAAGTCGAATTAAAAAAACACGTGACGCCGAAAACAAAGGTTTTATTTACCTTAATTGGCACCACAAAAATGTTATTCACTTCTAATGCACTGAGCGCTGCTTACTTCCCTCGGCGTTTAAGCTTTGGGAAACTTAGGTGGAAATTTCCCACCACGTGTTCTTTTTTCCGGGGGTTAAATATATACTTGAGTTTAACCGCGAGCAATACGCTTATCTTAGCAGCCACAAGAGAAAAGAACTTGGCCGCTGCTTATTCTATGCTTAGACCGATACTTAAATGCTCAATTCTAGGTAGATAATTGATTATCAATAGATAAGGAACTTTAAGCTTAACCAAGCTTTTTGTTTTTGTTTTGTTTGTTTTGTTTATTTATTTATTTACAATCTGTATGCTTAAATTACAAACTAAAGCTACAGGGGGGGTGTTGCAGCCATAGCTACTAAGGCTTTCGGCTGGCTCTAAATTTATATTTATTATTACTATTATTGTTTAATTAATATTCAATTTAAATAATATTCAAGTTTTTAGCACAATTACTAAATAATTACAATAATACCTAATATAAATGTATTCAAGTATGGGGCTAAATAGTCTGTATATGTTTGCTTGATCTTAATCTTAAGAAAGTTTAGGATGTTGAGGATGTTGGTGTTTGTGGGGTTTGAAAGGGAAGAGTGGAGATTACCATTAGGGAAGGGGATACGAGCTGGGTTAAAAGCTATACATTCATTGAATATGTGGTTTAAAGTCATTGGGGCTTGGTTGCAAAACTGGCAGGTATTGGATGTTGAATGCACCAATCTATACTGATGGGTGAGTCTTGTGTGTCCTAGACGTAGTCTAATGAATTTCGTTTGTTCTCGTCTTGAAAGGCTGGAAATTTCCTTGTTTTTGGAGTAATCGTAGATGTTAGTTTTATTTGTGTTTAAAGATTGGTACCAGCTTGACGTGTATTGAATTTGGTTTTGCGAGTTGTTGGATAGTTTATATTTTATGTATCTTTTTATATCGGTCTGATTGAGATTTTTTGTTGTGATCAAGGGTGCCATAGTTGCGTGTTTAGCGGCTTCGTCAGCAAATTCATTCCCTATGATTCCTACAACTTCTGTAAAGCTTTACTAAACAAGTTGAACCTGCAATAGATAAGTTTTGAACAAAGAAACAGTTTTAGATAGCCATGACTTTTTGAAAATATGAGATTAAAAACTCCAATTTAATTGAAGAAAATATTGTTTAACCACCTATAATAAATTCAATAAAATTATTTCGAGTTTTTCCTTAAATCCAAATTTAAAACATGGTATGATCTTCTGATTTCAATAAGAAAATAAAAATCTTCCATAGAAAAATGTTTGGGGAAAAATCCTAGAAGACCAAAAATTAATGTAGAAAATCTGAGATTTCAACTTTGGATGAGTATTTCAAAGATATGGTAACTGCTAGATACCATTTTTTAATTTCAGTTGGTTCACATACATTTCGAAAATGATATGTACTAGAAACAATGATGGCCATCGCCATTGCACGGCCTACATAATTCAATATATGGTAAAATTTGATCAATTTCTTCTCTTAGGTGTACCGCGGAAACTGTGGGTGGTAGAACCTACCACTGGACAGGACTTTGCTTCAGGGGAGCCTAAAGGTTATGGAGTAGGTAAAATTATGCGTGGAGGAAAAAAAAATTGGAAATTGTCGGCCTGTGTTATTGCCGGGTAATATGAGGCATTGTCGATATTTGTTATTTGTTTTTATAGGCAGAGAGTGAGTCGGAGCAAATGCAGATTTTTCCTTTCATTGTTCGACTTATTTCAATGGCTTCTAGTATAGCAATTATCTCAGCTGAATAGACCGAGGAGTAGGGCGGAAGTATGGCCATTTTAAGGATGTAATTTTCTGTGGTAATAGCGTACGCAGGTATATTGTTGTATAGTGATCCGTCAGTATAAATAAATGTAAAGTTGTTCATTTTTGATTTTATGTCTAAAAATTCTTTTCTGAATATTGATATATTTGTTTTTATCTTTGCTGTATTTGCTTAGGTTTGTGTCTATTGTTTCTGATTTTAAATGCCAGGGCAGTTTTGTTTTTGGTATGAGTTTTGGTGTGGTATGAGTTCTGATCCCGCGGTGTGGCGCTGCGAGCTCTTCTTAGGGTAAAACTGGCTAGTTGGGGACTTATAAACTTATTCCCAATGTAAGAACAATAAAAAAATAGGTTCTTACTGAGTGCCAATTCGACCTAAAAAAATAAGTCGAATTAAAAAAACACGTGACGCCGAAAACAAAGGTTATATTTACCTTAATTGGTACCACAAAAATGTTATTCACTTCTAATGCACTGAGCGCTGCTCACTTCCCTCGGCGTTTAAGCTTTGGGAAACTTAGGTGGAAATTTCCCACCACGTGTTCTTTTTTCCGGGGGTTAAATATATACTTGAGTTTAACCGCGAGCGATGCGCTTATCTTAGCAGCCACAAGAGAAAAGAACTTGACCGCTGCTTATTCTATGCTTAGACCGATACTTAAATGCTCAATTCTAGGTAGATAATTGATTATCAATAGATAAGGAACTTTAAGCTTAACCAAGCTTTTTGTTTTTGTTTTGTTTGTTTTGTATTTTTGGTTATTCCAAGCTTAACTAAATGGGGTTTACTTTTAGGCATTTGGTTCGTTTGTTAAGTTACAACAAGCGCATTACATTTTCCCCCCCACTAAAATCTAACTTGGGGTGGAATAACACAAGGAAGATTCCCGCTTGTTGTCTACGCTTATGGCTTAAGATCTTTGGCATGAAAATTTCCGATCAGGCGCCCTTGTAGATCTTCTATCTCGTAATATACCTCCCCTAATTTCCTTCGCAATCGCGCTTTAAGGTAATTGGGAGCCAGCTTGGAGCTAAACCCTTTTGCGAAATTGCTTTGTTGGAAATTGCGTCGGAAAATTTCTTGACCTACTTTAAAAGTAACGTTCCTGGTTCGTGTGTTGTAGAGCCTTTCATTCCGATTACGTTGGGCTATCATGGTATTCTGGGCTTTGCTGCGTAAAATGTCTAGGGAGTCTTCCTTATTAAATTGGTCACTTCGATCTTCTAGCATACCTAAATCTCGTAGTAGTTGAAAAGTTTCGCCGTTCGTGACCATATGTTGACCAAACGTTAGCTTATACGTGCTCGTGTTTATGGCCAGATGAACTCCAGATCGTAGAGCGCAGTTAATGCTACTAAGGTTTTCGTCCCAGTTACTCTGATTTGGGTTTATGTAAGCCTTTATGTCTGAAAGAATTGATCTATTCACTCTTTCCGACGCGTTTGCCTGTGGGAAATAAAATGCCGTATATGTATGTCTGATATTATATTTGTTTAACAAGCAATTAACAATTTGCGATTTAAAGTGAACTCCATAATCGGAAACCACATATTCTGGAACCCCAAAACAATGGAAAAGATCTTCTTCCAAATATCGCATACTCGAGTCGGCGGTAAACTTGCGGACTGGTTTCAAAAAAGGAAACTTATTGAGATAGTCGAGCACCACAAATATACCTACATTTCGATTTACTGCGATTTACTTCTGAAAGAAAAGGCTTGATATTCCAGTGTTTCCCATAGGGGGTTAAAACGATCGATTAGTGTGTTTCGTGGCCTTACAAATATCACAACTATTGACAAAAGTGTTTACGTCGTTAACCATGTTAGGCCAGAAATAATATCGTCGGAGCCTTTCTATGGTTTTGTTTATACCCCCGTGGGCATGTAATGGATCTCCATGAGCAGTCTTAATGGCAATCGGTACGAGTGGGCGTGGAACCCAAAGTTTTCAGCATTGGTCATCGGAAATTTTGGTATCCTCTGCATGTTCGGAGCGTCGGTATAAATGTTTACCTTGGATTTTGAGATCCGGTAAGGAAGAGTTATTAAGTCGGATCCCACTCCAAAGCGAATCGTATTCGGTTGAATCGAATTCGGAGGAATTGACGTCAACTATTAGGCTATCGCAAGCAAGGGTTGACAAGTCTTCGGTAAAGGTTCGCGAAAGAGAGTCTGGGACTACATTGTGAGTACCTTTTCGATGCTGTATCTTGAATTGGAATCCTTGAAGCTTAAGAGACCAACGAGCGAGACGCGAGCTTAGATCTGCCTGGGTCATAAGCCATTTAAGGAGGCATGATCTGTGACTACTACAAAATCCTGTCCTTCGACATAAGCTCTAAATTTTTTTACGGCCAACACAGCGGCATAACACTCCTTCTCGGTAACGGTGCATTAACGTTGACAACGATTTAGCTGACATGAAAGCGATCGGCACCTCTGCACCATCTTTATTCACTTGCATTAAGACTGCACCTACTTCTGTGTGGCTAGCGTCGCAATGAAGTGAGAACGGGAAAAATTGAGGCTGTGCAGTACTGGGGCTGCACACATGCTTGCCTTTATGGACTCAAAAGCCCCCTGGGCTTCACTTGTCCACTCAAACTTCCGATTGGTTTTCAAGGTGTCTGTCAACGGGGAAGTAATAATAGCGGAATAATCCTTAATGAACTTATGATACCATCCGGTCATCCCAAGGAATCTTCGAATCCGCTTAACCGAACGTGGTGTTGGGTAATCTCTGACTGCAGCTATCTTATCAGGATCGGTGCTAATAATACCATTACCTATCACGTGTCCTAAGTATTTCACCTCTTTCCGACAGAATTCATTTTTGTCAACATTAATTGTAAGATTCGCACGAGCCAGGTTGGAAGCGACTACCGATAAGACTTCATGATGTCGTTCGAAGGTATCGGAAACAATGAGTAAGTCGTCTAAATATATAAAAACCTCATTACGTAAGTAGGCTGGAACTATTTTATCCATAAGTCGCGACATGGACTGCGGGGCATTAGTGAGGCCAAATGGCATGACCACAAATTCATACAACAGATGTCCGGGTACTGAGAAGGCCGTTTTATCGCGAGATTTCGGGTCTAAAGGTATTTGCAAAAAGCATCTTTTAAATTGAGGCTAGTAATAAATTCGTCTTTTGGTAATCTACTTAGGATACCATCGATTATTGGCATTGGATATGCATCCTTTACGGTGACGAAATTCACCTTCCTACTATCTACGCAGAGTCTTACTTTTCCTGGTTTCTTCACTAACACTACTGGAGATGACCAAGAGCTGTTAGATTCTTGAATAACTCCTAATTCGAGCATTCGATCGAGCTCGTCATACATAAGTTTTTCAATTGCCGGCGACACGGCATAATGCCGCTGCTTAATCGGTTTGGCTTCTCCCACATCGATCGAGTGTGAAATTAACGATGTACGTCCTAGTCCCTGCTTAGAAAATGACGGGAATAAATTGATAACGTTCTGCAATAAATTCTGTTGATCCTTAGAAAGTTCTCTCATACTTGGATCGCTGATGGAGGCTAGATTAAGATTTTTGGTTAACAGATGCATTGGGAGTAAGTCAAAGGCGGTCCAAAAGTCAATTCCCAGATATAAGTCTTCGACTAAAGTAGGAACTAAATAAAAATACAGGGTTTTTGTTTTTCCTCTGTAAGTAATGTCAGTTGAAAATTTTCCGACTATAGTTTGACTTTTCCCGTAAGCAGTTTTGATCTTGGAGGTCATTAACTTGTATTTAAGGTTTTTCTGAAGTAGATCGTTGCAAGCCTACCACCTATGCAACTTTCAGAAGCACCAGTGTTCATTAACCTAGCTACAGACTTTCCACAAAGCATCACTTGAGCGTGAGGACGTAAGTCAAGAGTATTATCTAATATGAATGAAAGGATTAATTTCTTTTCTATTTTACATTGTTTTTTAAAAGCTTCTCGACGACCAGAAGACCGGTTTCTCTTAAGGGGGGGTTAGGGTTTTAAAATTTTTTTTTTTCGATTTTTTTTTTTATTTTCTTATTAAAGAACCTTTCAAGAATACTGTGTCCAAATTTTAGATGGATAGGTGCATTATTAACAAAGATACAGCGATTTTAGCAACCCCACCTCCGAGCCAGGCCAACGGTCAGAAAAACTTCAAAGCGTTTTTCCCAAAACTCACTTTTTCAAAGTCGGTGCCCATCATAACTTCAAAACTACTGAATCGATCGTTTTGAAATTTTTACCACTTCTTGCCAACATAATTGACCAGGTATCCCTGGAGAGGGATTTTTTCCAAATTTGTTTAAATTTCTATTTTTTAAATAACAAATTAGCCGATTTTTTTCCTCAAAAATCACGTTTTTCACTTCAAAGTGTTCCCAAAAATTTAAAATCGGAACTTCTAAAAACCCTCCCAGGGATACCTGGGAAAAATGTCTATCTAACGAAAGAACTTTGATTTTTTGATTTCGGATAATCTACAACCGATATATGAGGGGCACCGCAAAGCAACTTTTTTTCGAGGAGCCTGCTAATAATGGTCGCCATTGCCGTAGTTCTTATTATTTTTTTCTGAAAATTTTACAAAACATTCTTCACATGTTGTACTTCAATTTAAAAATAGTTTAAATAAATAGATGTTTACCAGATCCTCAAAAAAAAAACATGAAAATGTGTCTTTTTTTGCTCGCTCAGACCCTAACCCCCCCTTAACATCTAACTTAGTTATAGGGAATGGTATACATTTAGGTTGCGGTAGGGAGCCTACAGAACCATTCGCTAGCGCTGCCCTCGAACAAATTACTGGCATATTTGGCAGTTAAATTAAAATCCCCCTCTAAAGTTTGGATCGTCAGAGCCTCTACACGATAGATAAAGTCTTCAATTGACATAGAAACCTTCCAGTGAATCTGAGTTTCCAATTTGCCATTATTTGGCTTATCCGATCGGATCGGATCGTCATAATGATTTGGATGAGGCAACTGAGTTGGTAATCCCATGAAAGGTTCTGATCTTGTTTCCGGTGGATTCTGTAATGGCAAACCCGATTGTGCCCCCGTTGGCATACTAGATGGAGATCCATTGGCTGAACCAGCTAAACTACTATCAAGAAGGCCTCCTTAGAGTGCTTGGATAATTTTGTTAGTCTGATCGGCTAAGCTAGAAGCTATCATCTGAGTTTGTTCTATCATGGCTGCTTTTATTGCTTCGGAAAGAGTTGAAGGTACCGTTTCAGCCGTATTGGTGGGTTCTTGCGGTTGGTTGGTGATAGTCTGAACCATATTATTCGAGTCTAAATTAGGAATCTCTGACTGTTGTACGGCAGCCATACGTTTTGTTTGAAGTCGAGTCTGTAGGGATTGAGATGTTGAAGCCATGAGGGTGCTTGTAGTGGATAATCGACCTGAACTAAGGTTTTCCACAGACGCTGGTAATTGCGCTTGGTAAACTATTATTTCGGAGCAAATAAAACAATGTTCTGCGGTATCACTCGTATGAGACAAATTCTCTGTGCTATGGGAATACACCATTTCGGGGTTTCCTAAGTATAATTTGTTTACCTAATAATTTTTTAGAATTTAAGTTTACTTCTAACCTACTATGTGGAATATACTGTCATCAACCTCACAGAATGAATTTATAAAAATAAAAATATAAGAATATATGAATTTAAGAGTTAAAAATTTAAGAAAAAATCTAGGAGTCATACATTCTGCTTCTGGCTGGTAGGAAATAATTTGTATTTTTGTCTTTATATGAACGAAATTATTGCAAGATCCTAATTCCTTTTATAATCGTTAACCTCGTGAAACTTCGGCGGCCCATCATCCGAATCATTGGACATCTTCCAGAAGAATTTTCAAGGCTTTGATTATAAGGATTGAGCCATGGCCATTAAGTATTCGGTTGGAAAAGTGTCTGCATCAGAAAAAAGGTATATTCCTAGTCCGTATACTCTTCGAGCCACAACAGGGGATTAGGTTAGAGAGGATATTCTGTTGGAAAGGCGCCTGCAGCAGACAAAGATATTTTCCAAATCAGATTTATCTCTCAACCACTACGGAGAACAGCACAGGATGGAAATTTTAAGGGATGACTGCGGCTTGAAATCCGCCAATTCAATTACGCTTAAACTTTACCAGCCCTGCCTAAACACCGGACTAGGTTAAGCCGCGATGACTCCGAAGTTATATCCAATTAAAGATGTAACGCATCCAGGTAGTCGAAGCTTAACCACAGTATCTAGTTATCGGAGTTAAACACTTGGCCTTGAAGTCTATGAGAATTTCTTGGATGCGAAGTGGCATCCGAAACTAACTAATACGTACGAGGGTATATGTCGGATGGAATGACAAAGGTATTTTAATTTTTATACCTTTTATTTTCTTGGGTAGCCTTAAACGGCTGCCCCACGTTGGGCGCCATTTTAAATAATATTGTAACATGTAACCATGTAAGCGGGCAGATGGTTGTGTAGCTGCAAGAAGGTTGCACGCGCTGGTTCCGGCTTTTTGGGCGGTAGAAGGGAGTGGATCCCTAGGGTCCTTGTGCTACTCGCTCGCAGTTATCAATCGATTATTTAAAAGATATTCGCGTGCGGGGGGTTAGTATATAGCGGGGGGCTGAAGGAAATAGCGGGAAGGGGCGAAAAGGATTCTTGCATTGCTTTCGACATTCAAAGTAGTTAAAGCCGTTGCGACTGCGCTGATGGAGTTGCAGCAGACGACGTAAAGCTGAGCGGATGTTTTGCCACAGCCGTTGCCCACCCTTCCATGTTCACCAAGTCCGCGAAATAATTATTGATGATCCCAAAAAAAACCGGCTATTTAATTTCACTTGCCATCTTCATCCTGTATGACTCCTCCAGATAATAGATTAGCAATTCATTTTTAAATTTTATAAAATTTATTCATGGTTATTAAGTTGCATAAGGCCAAAAAAGGGAATTTAAATTAAGTATATAATTAAATGTATTTGTTATCTTTATTAGTTGGTATAAGAAATAATAATTCGAATTAATATGCAATAATATTATATATGTCTATAAAAAATACTATTAAGAATCATGTTTATGAAGAGAATCTTGTCTTCCATAGCGGGTATTCTCTAATATTATTTCCTAAATTTATATTTAAAATGTCTCCAAAGTAAAAGGAAAATATATATATACATATAATCATCAACTGTTAGCATTCATGTGCCAGAAAAATTTTTCTTTTTTTTTTTTCTTCAGTTTACCATTGTTGTATATTTTAATTGCAAACCGCATGGTTCGATTTTACCGTTTGGCAAACAAAAATCTTTCAGGTAAAGCTTTTAGTACACTGAGAAAAATCGGCCTAACCACAAACAATTTTTAATTTGGGGTAATGTGTTTTTTTTTTCACTTAAATCGAGTTTATTTTCCACGTCCAAAAGATCTTTTGTCGGGTTCATCGCTCAAGAATCTATAATTTTAGGGCATAAAGGTTATTTTTATGTATGTATATATATATATATTCACCAAACTATTTAATATTTCCGAACCATTCATGTTTAGTATTTAAGTAATTAAATAAAAAATACAAAATTAAGGGAACTGGAAAAGTTATTTTCTTACATTATTAAACGCCAAGCTCCAAAAAAATAAATACTACCAAAATAAAAATAACTAAATCAAATTAATAATTCCAGAAACCACATGGGACAGGCGTAACTGTCTTGGGGCGATGCGTGACGTCATTGGACGATTCTGGTGCATATGCTGGCCATTGGCGGGTTTTAGTTAATGAGGGAAAATTATTGGCACATGCACCTTACTTCCAAGAAAAAATTGTATCTCTCACTCTAATTATAGTTAATCCTTCTGATCCCGCGGTGTGGCGCTGCGAGCCCTTCTTAGGGTAAAACTGGCTAGTTGGGGACTTATAAACTTATTCCCAATGTAAGAACAATAAAAAAAATAGGTTCTTACTGGGTGCCAATTCGACCTAAAAAAAATAAGTCGAATTAAAAAAACACGTGACGCCGAAAACAAAGGTTTTATTTACCTTAATTGGCACCACAAAAATGTTATTCACTTCTAATGCACTGAGCGCTGCTTACTTCCCTCGGCGTTTAAGCTTTGGGAAACTTAGGTGGAAATTTCCCACCACGTGTTCTTTTTTCCGGGGGTTAAATATATACTTGAGTTTAACCGCGAGCAATACGCTTATCTTAGCAGCCACAAGAGAAAAGAACTTGGCCGCTGCTTATTCTATGCTTAGACCGATACTTAAATGCTCAATTCTAGGTAGATAATTGATTATCAATAGATAAGGAACTTTAAGCTTAACCAAGCTTTTTGTTTTTGTTTTGTTTGTTTTGTTTATTTATTTATTTACAATCTGTATGCTTAAATTACAAACTAAAGCTACAGGGGGGGTGTTGCAGCCATAGCTACTAAGGCTTTCGGCTGGCTCTAAATTTATATTTATTATTACTATTATTGTTTAATTAATATTCAATTTAAATAATATTCAAGTTTTTAGCACAATTACTAAATAATTACAATAATACCTAATATAAATGTATTCAAGTATGGGGCTAAATAGTCTGTATATGTTTGCTTGATCTTAATCTTAAGAAAGTTTAGGATGTTGAGGATGTTGGTGTTTGTGGGGTTTGAAAGGGAAGAGTGGAGATTACCATTAGGGAAGGGGATACGAGCTGGGTTAAAAGCTATACATTCATTGAATATGTGGTTTAAAGTCATTGGGGCTTGGTTGCAAAACTGGCAGGTATTGGATGTTGAATGCACCAATCTATACTGATGGGTGAGTCTTGTGTGTCCTAGACGTAGTCTAATGAATTTCGTTTGTTCTCGTCTTGAAAGGCTGGAAATTTCCTTGTTTTTGGAGTAATCGTAGATGTTAGTTTTATTTGTGTTTAAAGATTGGTACCAGCTTGACGTGTATTGAATTTGGTTTTGCGAGTTGTTGGATAGTTTATATTTTATGTATCTGTTTATATCGGTCTGATTGAGATTTTTTGTTGTGATCAAGGGTGCCATAGTTGCGTGTTTAGCGGCTTCGTCAGCAAATTCATTCCCTATGATTCCTACGTGGCTTGGGGTCCATAGGATTTTTATTTTTGGATGCAGGTTTGTTAGTAAACTTCTTATTATTGCCGGGTAATATGAGGCATTGTCGATATTTGTTATACACTTTAAGGCAGAGAGTGAGTCGGAGCAAATGTAGATTTTTCCTTTCATTGTTCGACTTATTTCAATGGCTTCTAGTATAGCAATTATCTCAGCTGAATAGACTGAGGAGTAGGGCGGAAGTATGGCCATTTTAAGGATGTAATTTTCTGTGGTAATAGCGTACGCAGGTATATTGTTGTATAGTGATCCGTCAGTATAATTAAATGTAAAGTTGTTCATTTTTGATTTTATGTCTGAAAATTCTTTTCTGAATATTGATATATTTGTTTGATCTTTGCTGTATTTGCTTAGGTTTGTGTCTATTGTTTCTGATTTTAAATGCCAGGGCAGTTTTGTTTTTGGTATGAGTTTTACTGTATTGAGAGAAAGGCCTAGGTTGGTACAAGAAATTATACTTTTATATATGGCCGAGTTTCTGTATTTTGTGATTTTGTTTTTTAAAATTTTGTCAATTATTGGTTTCAGTGGAGTATCTGTTGATTGGATTATGGTTTTTGATAATTTAGCTTGAAGGTGTTGTAATCTTGTTTCATGAGGGGTGACATTGGATTCCACATAGATATTATAAGTAGGAGTTGAACAGAAGGCTCCTAACGCGGTTCGAAGTGCATTGTTCAGTATAGTTTTGATGGGTTTTAATACTGATTTTGGTGCTAGCCCATATAGTGGCAGGCCAAAATCTATTTTTGAAACTGATACGCTTTTTACGATTTGGACTAGTGTTGTTGGCTGACAATTGTATTTGTCATTTGCTAGGAGTTTTATTATATTTGAGGAATTTGTCAGAGATTTTTTTAAATTCTTAATATGCGGTTTCCAGCTGTATTTTGAGTCGAATGATAATCCTAGTATTTTTAATTCCTGCATTGAGTCAATGATTTGTGTTTGTGTGGATACTCGGCAGGTGCAGGAATGTTTTCTGCAAATATGTATATGTTTCGAAAGAGATAATGCTGCTCCTGATGTATCACACCAGTTGTTAATGTCCTGAAAGAGGCGGTTTAAATCAATAAGCGGGTTCTTTTCTTTTTTCAGGTCAACGATAATGTTGTAGTCGTCAGAAAATGCAATGAAGTTGAAATTTTTATGTATGCTAATGGTGTTAGATAAGCTATTGAATGCTATAAGGAACAAAATTACCGACAATGGGGAACCCTGGGGTATCCCGTTGTGGAGTGGGTGGATTAGTGATTGCCTGTGGTTTACTCTGACTCTGATTTTGCGGTTCGTCATAAATTGGGTTACGTATTTTGTTAATCTAGGTCCACATCCCCAATCTGTCAGTTGGCTTTTAATGGTGTGAAGTCCTACTTTCTTGAATGCTTTTTCGAAATCAAGGAATATGATTGATACATGCTTTTTTTCTGAGAGGGACCTGCTTATGATTGCATCTACGTATAGTAGACAGTCTATCACAGACTTCCCTTTTTTGAATCCTATTTGACGGCTGTTGAGAAGTTTGTTAGAGGTAACAAACCATCAAAGTCGCTTGGAGATTGTTAAGAGGAGCCCCGTAAATATTCGTGATACTCCAATGAGTTCCGTTTTAAAACTGTTTTTATTTCTTACAATTCTCTTACAAGAAACATACATGAAAATCTTAAATCTATTTAAAACTACTTATCAACGGACTGCTCGCTGACATGCTATGTGACCCTTTCTTAAGTGCTTCAAGTGCACCACATAAATATTTGGTTAGACTGCAGGAGATCGTCTTTCAAACCATGCTGTTAATCACTTATTCACATGGGTCCGATCTCCTACATTCTATGTTTGCAATTTTTATCGTGTTCAATGCTTGAACATTCTGCAAAGGGCCACAAAAAAGGTGTACATTTTATATATTTTAAATTCATTATATTGTCCTTTGATAACACTTGATATCGGACTGTACATGTATACTTTTGTTTTTATAAATTTCTTTTCTTCAATATTAGAAAATTATTATTATTATAATTGTTCGATAACAATATTTCGTTAATTATATCATTCTATTACATATTTTTAAATAGTTTAACATTGTTTAAGTTATTTTATTAGCTCCCATGTTCAATTTAATGTTTGAACATCCTGCAAGGGGCCACAAAAGTGCTTGACTTGTGTTTACATTTTTCTTAATTAATTATTTTTGTTCGACTTTTTCGTGGACTGTAATATATATTTTTTTAATTTTTGTTATTAGTGGACATCTTGAAAACTTTATTTATTCGATTTTCTAGTGGACTGTAATTTTTACTTATTTTGTTTCTTATTATTTTTAGATATATGTAGCTTTTCGTTTTTTTTTTAATTGATTACTTAATTAAATGTATGAAACCATTACATTATACAATAAACATATAAAAAAACATTTTTTTTTTTAAACATTCGGCATTGGGGTTGGCAATGCTATCAATTGTCTTCTCGACTTTAATTTTCTTACATAGGATACAATCAGTACAGTTATGATTATCATTATTAAAATTAACGAGCTATGACCTGACACATGATGAAAGTCGATATTTTTCAATTCTAAATTTTTTGCTTTCAAATCTTCTATTTGTTTGGCCAGATGAACTATTTCTGCTGTATGGTTCATAACAGGAGGCTTTAGAGGGTCCCAAGCTATTTTCGGAATCTCTTTTATTTCTCCTATATAAGCCGAAGCTAATGCTTCTTGACTTCCTTAGAGGCCACCTCGCTGGATGGCAACTATCATCTTTTTTAGTAAATTTTTTAAAATTAGTTGTACCTATTTCTGTTTTTATGTCATTGCTATCCTCTTTTTCTACCTTCCAATATCGGTCCATTTTTTTTAAGCACGATACTGGTTGCTACGATTGAATTACTACCCCTGGATTTCGTGCATCCTGACACTGTCCATCCAAAGATAGTTTTTTGCCCAAGAAGCATACCCTTTTTGGTTATCTCCGGCAGTAAAATTTGTGGATATAAATCCGCACCAATTACCAGGTCAATTCGACCAGGTTTGTCGAAATTGGGATCCGCTAAATAGAATCCTTTCCAATCCGACTTATTTATGAAAATTGTATTTGTGGGAAGACATTTCATTAGTTTTGGCAAAACAATTGCGTTTGTGCTCATTTCTTTTGAATATTTAATATTATTTTTAATTGTCAATTTTAATTTGTGATTTGAAACACAGGCACCTGTTGCTGACACTCCACTTATTTCAGTGTGTGCTTTTATTTTTGGCAACTTAAGTTTTTGTGCCGCTTCTTCAGAAATTAGAGTGCTTTGTGACCCATTGTCAATCAATGCTTTAAATTTCCCGAATTTACCATCTTGACCTTTAATCTGAACATACGCCGTGGCCAACAACGATGGTTCAGAGGTCATGCATGTATTTACATTCTCTTTTTTAAAATGTAACATGCTATGGTGTAGTTTTTGACAATACGAGCATACTAGCTCGCTTGGACATTTCGAGTTTGAATTGTGCTTTAAACATCTGTAGCACCAATTCAATTTTTTAACCATATTCGTTCTTTCCTGAGGACTTAATACTTTAAATTTATAGCAAAAACTTAATTCATGCCCGGGCATTTTGCACATCGGGCATGCTTGGTTATTTGTGTGATTATTTTTGTGATTATTTTTTATTATTTTTCTAGTTGGCAACTCATTTCCAACTGATGTCAACGAACTAAGCCGTTGATCTAAAAATTCTATGACATCTGTCAAGTTTTGAATGTCATTTGACTTTTTTACTTGGCCCTCATATTGTTGCAGAGCCTCAATATTAAATTTCTTTTTTTTGGTAGGGTAGGTAGTTCGTCCATTTTAGGATTACTACCTTCTACCTTTTCTAATCGACCCACTTCGATTATATTATTCATGAGCTCAATGTGTATTTCCACATCTTCTCTGAGCTCTTTTATTTTGGGCATATCTTTATTATTAAGCCCTTCAATATTTATTAGATCGGACACCGTTTCTACTCTGCTGAGAAATATTTTTAATTATACCCTTGCAGAGGGTATTATAATTTTGGTCAAAAGTGTGCAACGCAGTGAAGGAGACATCTCCGACCCTATAAAGTATATATATTCTTGATCAGGATCACCTCCTGAGTCGATATGAGCATGTCCGTCTGTCCGTCTGTCCGTCTGTCCATTTCTACGCAAACTAGTCTCTCAGTTTTAAAGCTATCGAGTTGAAACTTTGCACACACCCTTCTTTCCTTTGCAGGCAGTATATAAGTCGGAACGGCCGGGATCGGTCGACTATATCCTATAGCTGCCATATAACTGATTGATCGGAAATGCCATAACTTTGGTGTTTTTTAAGTTAGAGGGTTGGGACTTTCCACACATGTTATATTTGACCAATATATCTTGTGTACAAAATTTCATAAGGATCGGCCGACTATATCCTATAGCTGTCATACAACGATCGGAATTGGCATAACTTTGGTGTTTTTTAAGTTAGAAAGATGGGACTTGGTACAGATTCTATTTTGGACAAAATAATCTGATTTGCCAAATTTCATAAGGATCGGCCGACTATATACGATCTTCTATATATCTAATAATATAAGATGCGTGGCGCCACCTAGCGGACTGCGACTGAACTGCAAGGGTATATCAACTTCGGCTCCGCCCGAAGTTAGCTTTCCTTTCTTGTTTTTTAGCTACCCTGGGCTGAGAATTTTAATTTTTTCAACAGCCACTTATAGGGGCCAGTTTTTTAAACCTGAGTCTCTTACCACAGGGGGGAAAACGTCAGGGGATCTCGATGGACCAAATGTTAAGAGGAGCCCCGTAAATATTCGTGATACTCCAATGAGTTCCGTTTTAAAACTTTTTATTTCTTACAATTCTCTTACAAGAAACATACATGAAAATCTTAAATCTATTTAAAACTACTTATCAACGGACTGCTCGCTGACATGCTATGTGATCCTTTCTTAAGTGCTTCAAGTGCACCACATAAATATTTGGTTAGACTGCAGGAGATCGTCTTTCAAACCATGCTGTTAATCACTTATTCACATGGGTCCGATCTCCTACATTCTATGTTTGGAATTTTTATCGTGTTCAATGCTTGAACAGAGATTATTTTATCATGTGTTTTTGCTATGCATGGGTTTAAGGAGATCGGTCTGAATGATTCTATGGACGTTTTTTCTTTGCCTGATTTATGAATTGGGACTACTGTACTAATTTTAAAAGCTTGAGGAATGAAAGAATCTAGGATTGAGTTGAAAAAATTTATCATTCTGGTTTTTACTGGTATTGCAATGTGCTTTATCATTGAGTAGTTAATTTTATCGTTACCTGGGGTGTTCCCCTTTAAACTGTTCAAAGCAGCATTGAATTCTGTATACGTAATGTCTTGTTCCATAAAGTCGGCTATGTTTTTGGGAAGATAGTTGGTGTCTTGTCTGTTTGTGTTTTTTTTTGCGTCTATAAATGCCTGTGAGAAGTTTTGGTCCTCTGATTTAGATGACCAGTGTTGGGAAAAGGCTGTAGCTATGTCTTTTGCATTTGTGACCGTTGAGTTTTTATTCGTATCTTGAATGCAATGGATGTGTGTTGATTTGTGAATTCCGCAAAATTGTCTAATGTTATTCCAGATCAAATCCGCCTTGAATTGGTTTGAAATTGCGGAGGTCAGTACGTGTAAGCTTTCCTTCTTACTTTGTCGAATTTCTCTTCTGAACTGGGCGTTAGCTTTTTTATATTGTATTAGGTTATCTTGAGTCACATCCCTATTGAATAATCTCCATGCTCTGTTTTTTTTAGATTTCAGGATTTTTAGTTCTTTATTCCACCATGGAACATTGTGTTGAGTTTTTGGAGGTTGGTATAGTATTATTTTATTTATGTTCCTGTGTTCTATGTTTGTGTTCGTTGAAACCGGGATTTGGGTATGGAAACAGTTTGTAAGACGGCTATGTTTTTGGGTAGATAGTTGGTGTCTTGTCTGTTTGTGTTTTTTTTTGCTTCTATAAATGCCTGTGAGAAGTTTTGGTCCTCTGATTTAGATGACCAGTGTTTGGAAAAGGCTGCAGCTATGTCTTTTGCATTTGTGACCGTTGAGTTTTTATTCGTATCTTGAATGCAATGAATGTGTGTTGATTTGTGAATTCCGCAAAATTGTCTAATGTTATTCCAGATCAAATCCGCCTTGGATTGGTTTGAAATTGCTGAGGTCAGTACGTGTAAGCTTTCCTTCTTACTTAGTCGAATTTCTCTTCTGAACTGGGCGTTAGCTTTTTTATATTGTATTAGGTTATCTTGAGTCACATCCTTATTGAATAATCTCCATGCTCTGTTTTTTTTAGATTTCAGGATTTTTAGTTCTTTATTCCACCATGGAACATTGTGTTGAGTTTTTAGAGGTTGCTATAGTATTATTTTATTTATGTTCCTGTGTTCTATGTTTGTGTTCGTTGAAACCGGGATTTGGGTATGGAAACAGTTTGTAAGACTTTCAAATTTTTCCCAATTAGCTTTTTTAGTTAAAAATTTACTTGTGTAATTGAATATATTTTTTTCTTCATTAAAGAGTTGAATTGTAATTAGGAAGTGGTCACTACCCTGGGGTGAATCCGCTATTTTAAACTCACAGTGAATTGAGGGTTGGTGAGCATAAAACAAGATCGATGTGGGTGTAGGAGCTGTGTGTGGAGAAATGGGTTGGTTGGCCGTTGTTTAAAATTATGTAGTTGTTTTTAAGAATATATTCTCCGAGAATGCTACCCCTGCGATTGCTCTTGGGGGAGCCCCAGAGGGTGTTCCAAGCGTTAAAGTCACCAGAGATGACTGAGGGTGTTGATGACTGTGGTATTGTGTTTTCTATATCTGACGAGGAAAATTTTAAGCTTTGATCTTGTTAGAGTTGTGCTGTTTGATTTATCTTTGTTGATAAGGTTTCTTTTAGTCCTATTACTTATATTTCTAGGGAGAATATTTACTTGACTGTTTGCCCTATCCTTACTGTTATTTTCAATACTGGAGTCGGTTAGCAAAGATTCGTCTTCCTTGTCATCGTATCCTATGATGGGTCTGCCAGTGTCTTCTGTTGATGGTGGGTTTTGAGAGGTTGAAGCTATTGTCGAGGGTAGTCTGTGTCAATCTATGTGGTTGAGGTGTTTTGTGTTGCATTGAGCTGGCAACCGATGCGTATAGAGACCCGTTATGGTGGTGTCTTTTCCTGTAGATCGACCAGGCTGTTCGGTTGTCTACTTTTTGGAGGGTTTTTATAGCTTGTACTTCCTTATGGGAAATAAAGACAGGACAGTTTCTGTCTCTAGGGTGGTGCTTATTATCTGGTATCTTTTTTTCGGTGCAGTTGATGCAGCAGGTTCCACGCTCGCATTTTTCTCCTGATGCTATGTCAATATGGGTAGGTTGGCTGCACATAAAGCAGGCCTCTGTGTTTTTACATAATTTTTGGAGATGACCTAGTCGTAGGCAGTTGTTGCATCGGATTGGAGCTGGTATATAAGGACAAACTTGGACCCTTTCATATCCTATATATACGTGGTCGGGGAGGTCGAGTTTTTAAAATGTTAGGGTGATAAGTCCAGATTCTGTCGGCTCACTTGTAAAGTTCTTCATAATTTTCCTTACGGCTGACACTTTTTGGCTTTTTATATTTTCAAGAATCTCTTCCTCATCAATTCCTCGCAGATCATTTGAGTATATTACACCCTTTGAGTAGTTTAGGGTTCTGTGTTCAGAGACTGCTACGGGTATGTGCAATATGTTTGTAAGTTTTAGGAGTTTTTCGGCTTGTCTAATGTTTTTCGTTTGTAGGAGTAGGTTACCGTCGCGTAATTTCTTACAACTGACGACTTCGCCTCCGCACGTTATATCAATTACTTTTTTTATATTAAATGGTGATACGCCTTTAAAGGTTGAATCGTCGGTTCGGGATATGATTAGGTATTTACTGGTTGGAGAAAGTTCCTCCTTCCATATGTCTGGTGGATCGCGCATAGTTAGTTTTGAGCTTCTTGTGCTGCTAGAGGATTGTCACTGCAGGTGTACTTGCTGATAACCAATCTATTTTTAGAACTGCGTATGCGGCTTGCGTATCCCACTCCTCCCTAGATTTGCATGGTGGGTTGATCGACGGGCATAGAGCAGACTGTACCCCTCTCCAGCATGAAGTCCAGTTCTGGTGTGACCAAAACTAGTCCTACTCCAAAGGTTCACCTCACGTAGTCCTATTGCCAATAGTGTGGCAGGTTTAATGCCAATAAGTTCCATTGGTAGTAGGTCTAGAATGCGAGTGAGAGTACTCCCAGCCTTTCTGTCATAAGGTTTGCGAGAATTTCTCCTTTCCTCCTTGCGGTGTGCCCGTCATGTCGCATCTTTGAATAGACGATCCTCCAAGATTCGTCTCGACACTCCTATTGACTAGGATCTGCCGCATTAGGTGAACAGATTGATCGTCTATTCCAAGTCCCGTCAGTGCGTCGATGATGGATCATTGCGGAATGTTGTTAAAGGCACCTACTATGTCAAAAAAAAACAATTGTAAAAATTCTTTGTCATGATCGGCATATCCTATAGCATGATATGTCGTTTGGGTTTATGGTAAGGTGGAGATGGAGACTTATGAGCCTTTCCATTGTCTTAAGAAAGAGGGACGAGAGACTTAAAGGTCTATAGTCCTTGGCGGTGTGGCGATGTCTCCCATGCCTCGTCCGTATTGGTGCTATAGTCGTGGTTGAAGGCCATACGTGCATTTTTCTTGAAGGATGCTAGCGCCGAGGTCCACCAAAGTGGCTTTTTCGATCAGCAGCTGTCCATTCTCTTATGGGTCACGTAGATTACGCTACGCCTCCTTTAAGTGTCTCTACCAAAGCGTTAAGTCCCTCATAAGTAACAACAATCCCTGAAGGTGGTTCCCCTAAAGATCTATCTTGAATTATTTTTTACAGCTCCCAGTTAGCCTTCCTTTGATTGCGTAATGCTAGCTTAGTGAAGTTTCCAAAGCTTGCCGCTATCTCGACGTAGCGATGGTCCTAAAAGGAGTGCTTATCGAGAGCCTTCTAGCTGGTGACTGCTTCAGCTAGGTAGTACGAGTATAGGGTTATGTCAAGGACTTCTCTCCTATTCTTGACGATAAGGTGGGCTCTGAGCCTCTGTTACCCACTATGAGTTTAAAGCTTAATGTGAAATCGAAGATTGACTCCCCCCTCTCGTTTGTGTCAGTGCTTTCTCATTGAAGGTGATGGGAGTTGGATCCTATTAGTCGGCCGATCTTTCTCCCTTTGCTGTCGTGTACAAGCGTGGTCGTGGCCCATATACGCTGAGCACATTTTAAGAGAGCAGCCTGGGCCCTTTATAGTTGCGGCAACGTGGTCTTCATTACTGAAATATGGTAGTAAGAAGATATAAGTATTCTTTTTTGAGAGAATAAAAGCTCGTTTTTTACCTGTGGGCTGTGCAAAGCCTGAACTTTGACGTCGTCAAACCAAGAATCCTATCTTCGTGGATCCAGGGTACTTGGATGAGGGCCACATCAGCTCCACTCGCTGTGAGGTGGAGCAGGGGGGCAGCGGATGCCCCAGGTGCTGGAGATTGATCTGTAGGAGTGTCAGGGACATCCTTTAGATTATACACCTCAGTAACTTCCGCCTCAGTGTCGGAGCCCAGCAGCGAGTCCTCCTCCATTCCGACGCCTCCAAGAGCCCTTGCCAAGTCACTTTCCACCCCTCCAGAATGTCCTCCTCTACATCTGACATTCTTTCGATGCCTCCTGATTTACACCTCCCATTCGACTTGTTCGACTTCAGATCCTCACTGCTATGTGCTCGAAACCGCATTTCATCCGGTTGCCGGAACCTTTAAGGATCCTCGGGGCTTCCTTGTTCAGTGTGAGGACAACCAGCCGCCGTAACCCCACTGCTTTCTCCGCTTCAGCGAAGGACCTGTTCGCCTGTTGTGTCTGCACCTTCTTTTTCTTAGCTAGGGGCGGTCCACCTTCAGTCGACCTCTCCTTTTCGCCTCTTGGCAGAGGCGCCTACTTCTGTCGGCTTCTTGGGATCCAGCCTAATACGCGCCTTTGCTGGCTGAAAATCGGGCAGGATCTCTATTTCCCATTTTGTAATCTCGGCCTGATCCGAGTTAGATTCCGTCGACGGGTCCGCCATCAGAATGAAGGGATGAACATTAAAATGAAGGCCACTTTCTTCCTATCTTTGTAGGAGCCCTTCCGCTGTAAAGAGTGGTTTACAGCCGGAATGAAGCTTTTCTTGGGGACTTCGCCGTCCCGTGAAGGGCCCGGGGTCATTCTTGGGATCTTTTCCCCCACACCGTTCGGTGGTCCCATAGTGGGCCCCGTTTTGGAGGTCGATGACTTGGCATCCCCCCCTACACCGGCGCATCCCGCTTTCGGATGTTGGCCCTCTGTGGGGAACTTCGCCATCCCAAAATCTCCTTGGCCTCTCTCTGCCTTGAGACAGACGGATCAATAATCCCATTTTCGGACTTTATTAGAGAATTCCGTTATCCACTATATAAATCTATTCGAATTCACAAGTAGGCGGGGAGGGGTGTGACCCTCATGACATATCATGATAAGCCTAGTTGAAACAGAGGGGTCGGCCGGTATCCCAGAGTCCGCATATTAACGTCCGTGAACGCCCCGGACATGCATCCCTCGGCATACGCTGTTCCACCTTGGAGTGGGGTGATTTGAGGAAGTGAGTATTATTCTCCCCGCCCGACTACAGTTAGCCAACATCCTCGTCAGAGACATGACCTTACAGGGACCTGTAACCATCCGCCCTCACGAGGAGAGTATAGTCGCACTACCTGCGGTGTACACAGTTACGGCACGTGACGACTCACGGGTTATGCCCCCTGTAGTACCCGTTGGCTGACGGCAAGGGTATATGAACTTCGGCTCCGCCTGAAGATTCCATTCTAGTTTTTTCTAGTTTTCCATTCCCATTCTAGTTTTTTTAGTTGGGCCTGGGGCTTGATTCCCCATTTCTCTATATTTATTTCCTTACAGAGGGTATTATACTTTAGGTCAAAAGTATGCAGTGCAGAGAAGGAGACATCAACTATCAACTGAGAGCTATCAACTTGAACTTTGCACACATCTTTCTTTTGTTTGCAGGCAGTATATAAGTCGGAACGGCCGGGATCGGTCGACTATATCCTATAGCTTCCATATAACTGTTTGATCGGAAATGCCATAACATTAGTGTTAAGTTAGAGGGTTGGGACACTCCACACATGTTAAATTTTGCCAAAATATACCATCTTCAAACTTTTATAAGGATCAGCCAACTATATCCTACAGCTGAACGATCGAAAATGGCGTAACCTTGGTATTTTTAAAGATGCTTTGGGCTGTTCCCTAAATTTTTATGTGGGAAGTGATAGAAAATTGATTGGATGGTAAAATTCTTACAGGGATCGGCCAACTATATATCCGATATATATATAATAATATAAGCTGCTACCTAACTGCAAGGGTATCGGCTAAGAGGGGGCAAGAGGACTTCGGCTCCGCCCGAAGTTAGAATTTCTTTCTAGTTTTTAGCCTGCAAATTCGTTGCCTGCAAATCAGAGGTAAAGGCGTCAGCCCTAGAAGGAAATGTAGGTAAAATGTAGGTAGCATGCGAGACAGCATCAGAAATATGGCGTTAGTGTGACGTTTGCGGAAGGTGGTTCCATTTTGAGTGTGCCGGCGTAGACAACGACATCGAGAGCAACGGCTGGAATTGCGATTTCTGCCTTGTGGGTTGTAGCCACATATCACCGCACGGCAGTATAGCACTGGTACAGCCTCTAACACGTGAAGACACAACGGCTACCCCCAAACCGCACGACAAAGCGCTAGCTGTCGATACGCTATACCGATCGGTATTGTTGGCAGCGGAGAGAACATGCACGCGCAGGAAGGCAATTCGGAGTGGACCAAGAGCCAATTACTTTTACAGATGCTAGAGAAGAAGAGTCAATCGGAGGCAATGTTCATAGAAAAAAGTATCAACTTCTAATGCAGATGAGACTCCCTGTCGTTCCGGAAGTCGTGATGGTTCGAGCTACAGATTCACCAACGAGCAGTCAAATAGCGACCCGGCAAGTTAGGCAAGCTAGGATCGTCCAACATTTAGTGATGATCCCGAAGAGTGACCGCTATTTATCAGCACGTTCGAACACAGCACCACAGCAGCCGCATATACTAACGTGTAACAAATTATACGTCTCAACTGGTCGCGAACTGGTTAAAGATAAACTTCTAACTTAGTTCCAAATGTCATCATCACTTTGAAGATGTTTTTCGGCAGACCAGAACATATCCTAAAGAGAACGGTGGAAAAGGTGCAAAGACTGGCACAAAAAGTCATTGCGTTAATACGGAGCACAGATAATCAGAGCGTGTAAAGCCTGTTTCTGCTGCCTCAAAGTATATCGCAAAAGATGCCAAAGCGGGAACTCTGGATTTAACGGCTGTACAAGGAAGCACCATGAGTTACTTCACACGGAACATGACAGTCCACAAATCACGTGAGTACGTATCGAGGCGATAACCACGGAAGTCAATTCTTTCGCATCTATGCATTCCTAGGCGAAGGATCATCCGTGACCTCAGTAGACGCATCTGTATTCCAAAGATTGGGAAGACGAGGCCAAGCTGCGTCAATTTATGAAAGCATTTGAGAGGGAATCCATGAAAGCATCAGTCCAAATCTCGGAAATTAATTCTGATAAAGTTTATTGGCTGAACAAGGTCCACACCGTTCAGAACCTAGCATTACCAATACAGACTGTCGAGATGAAATAACTATGTAACAGATTCCAGCATTTGAGAGACTTACCGTACAGTCCTATTCTGCCCAGGCGACATTGCTAATCGGGTCGAATAATTGGAAGCTATCAGTCCCTCGCAGGATCCGAGAAGGGAAATGGAACGAACCGATAGCTTCGAATTGAATGCTAGGGTGGAGCATCCAAGGTTCGCCAAACCCACAACGATCCATTGTCATGCATCACTGCGACTGTGATTGGCAGGAGCTTCACGATGACATCAAGGACCATTCAGCCAAAGATAAGACAGCAGTCAAAATATTAGAGACCACCTGCCAAGAGAAGTCGGGGTAATACGAAGTCGATTTTCCGTAGCGTGGTGGCATCGACAAACTGCCAGCGCCTTACCTGTATAAAGAAAAAGGTCTCTCAGGAACCTGATATTACAAGAAGATTGACTTGGAGTCAGGAACCTTCTAGACATTGGATACGCGGTTAAGCTATCCAAGGAGGAAAGCTACTGTGAGAACAGCCGTACATGGTATCTGCAGATTTTCATAGCGCGAAATTCTAATAAGCCAAGTAAGATAAGGCTAGTATGGGATGCAGCCGTAAAAGCACACGGATGTGCGTTGAATGACTACCTACTTAGGGGATCAGATTGCCCGAAACCATTCATAGAGGTCTTACTAGCATCTTGTGTCAAAAAGATTGTGATTTGCGGTGAAATTGCGGAAATGTTTCACAGGATCAACATCCGCGAGGAGAATATGCACAACGATTTTTGTGGTATGACAGAAGCAGCGATAAAATAGACACTTATGTCATGCGGGCTATGAATTTTGGGATCAGTAGCGCACCATTCTTAACTCACTTTGTTCGAGATAAAAATGCGTAAGCCCACTATTAAGATTTCCTATTGGCCTTAAACGCCATCTGAAAGGCGCACTACGTCGACGGCTACATCGATAGCATGAAAAACGAACAGGAGGCCATCCAGACCACCAACAAGACCCTCAAACAGGTCCATCGAAGAGGTCGATATACGCAATTGGTCGTCAAAACCGAAAGAAGTCCTAAAGAGCATGCAAAGTAATGGCAATGTTGGTAGCCAAAAGCTTGTGGATTTTTGTTCGACTGAAAAGGTACTTGGTATGACCTGGGACCGACATAAGGATGTGCTTAATGGGTTAGGTGGGTTTGCGCGGCCAAAAAATTGACTATTTGAATGAAAAATTTTATTGCAACTTTTAAGTTTTTTAAATATACATACTTAAAAAAGAATTTGGGAAATTTTCAGAAAAAAATATTAAACAGTCAGCCATTGAAACGTCATTTCCCATGACCCCTGGGAAATATGGTGCTTCCGCGTTGACAGCACAATTCCTGACAGAATCATCTGAAATGAAAAAACTAAATATTTTCCTTTAGTACAGACCTAATTGAAAGGGAAAAAGGAAAAAAAAACAAGTGAAAATTAGATTTTTGGGAGACCTTTTTGCAAAAAATTAAAATTTTGGTGAAAATTTTTGAAAAGTTTTTTTTTTAAATAGTTGTTATCAACGAAAAAAAATCCTTCGTTCAAGTTCTAGATAATTGTATCCCAAAGGCCTGTGCCAAATTTTATCAAGATCGGTTAAGTAGTTTCCGAGAAATCTTGACAATTGACTTTGAAAACACAGTTTTGAGAAAAACGCGCCGAAACCGTTTCAGAAAAAATCTCCGAAACTTTTATTGGAATCGACTTGAAAATTTGGTAGAATATTCTCAAGATTCTGAAGAATTTTGTAAAAAATAAAAAAAAATGATTTTTTTGAAGCCGCAAACCCACCTAACCTCTTAAGTTTCTGTGCAGATTTGCAAGACTGAAATGCGACGTTCTGGCAGAAAGAAGTTTTGCAAGTCCCTATGTTGATCTTCGATCCATTAGGATTCTTTTCGTGCCAGACGATAGGGCTAAAAATACTTCTCCAGCGTATATGGCGGCTTAATATGGACTGGGATCAGGAGCTGCCAGAGAAGATACTAGAAGACTGGCGCCATTGGAAAACTGTTTCAGAGCAGATAAGGATTTTCGAGGTGGGTTGATACTTTTCTTTAGACACATCAAAACCACGTCAAATTGAGCTCCACACATTCATCAATGCCAGCGAGTATGCATATTCTGCTGTCTGCTAGAGCAGTGACGCTAATACTCCTGTTCGTCGATCAGTTACGAGCGAAATGTGCCGGGCAAGACATGCCAGCAGCCATGACGATGGCCCATGTAAGCAAAGCGAAGATACTATTATATAAGCAAAACTAAGCCATCGCCTTCGCTAAAGAGATGAAAACGCTATCCGTTTTACGCGGCTCTCCACAAAGGAAACCGATTGGTGAGGAGCTTTTACGAGAAGTACCATCATATCGCTCACGAGATTGCAATAAATGGCTTCGTTTTACATCAGCCGGCTCCGAGTGCTATACAAATCTGTGCGGAGTACATGCCAATGATGCAAGGTTGACAGTGCAGTTCCCAGGCCACCGTAGATGGCACCGATTTCGAGAGCGAGAACGGAAAGCTTCCAAAGATTGTTGCGCGGTGCATTTTGAGATCACCTATAGTCTGGATACTAGTTCATGTATCATGTGCGTATCCAATTTTATGGCCTTTTGAGGGACATCAAAGGAAATATTTTCAGCCAATGGGACAAACTTCAGAGCCACGGAAAAAGCCGTGCGCAAAGAGATGGAAAATATCGAGTACGATAAGATCACCATTAAGTTTGACGGCATAAAGTGGCGATTCAACCCACCAGGAGCACCACATATGGGTGGAGCATGGGAGAGACTCGTCCGGACAACAAAAGAAATTATGATGAACATTTGCCCAAATTACTCTTTCAACGACGAGGGCCAGAGAAACTCGTGACCGCTCACGTTTGTAAGTCTGGACACTACGGATAACGCCGCCCTAACCCCGGACCACCTGCTGTTGGGATCAGCGAATGGATACAAGCCACTGCCAAAACGACTGGTTGGCAACGATGAATTAAAGAGTATGGGCCCGTATTAATCTGGCGCACCAAATGGTTTGAGAGGGACTTCCAATAACCATTGGAAGCATCGTAGTTATCGTGGATGATCTCGAGGAAGAGCGACCAACACGATGATGGGCAGGGACGGACAAATTCGACGCGTGACTATTAAGACTCAGCAGGCTGTTTTGGAAAGACCAGCAACAAAGGTAGCGGTTTTGGACGCCGGGCCACTGACCACGAACCGGGATCAATTACGGGAGAGCAAATGTTGCCGCCGTAATAAATTTTTGGGTAAATTTAAATTATTAGAATAAGTGTGGCTAAATGTTTGAACAGTGGCTAAATGTTAAGCATATGTAAACTTATCGATAGTTTTGTAACGGCCGAGAAGAAGGCAAGGCGTCGGCCATCGCTAGAAAAAAAAACGAAAAGACGGATTGATTGATTGACGACGAAAAGAAAATGGATTTGATGAAGAAATTCTCATATGGATCGGTCAACTTTATACGATCTGATAAATATATAATAATATCAGTTGCTATCTAACTTCAAGGGTTTATCAACTTCGGATCCGCCCGAAGTTAGCTTTCATTTCTTTTTGAATTATAGAGTGGAAGATGTGATCTTCATTGTGTTTCAAAATTTCGACGAGAACCATAACTTCTTCAAGGGTATAAAAATCATTAACTCGCTTCATGGCTATATCTCACTATGTGTTTCCAGGGGACCGCTTTTTTTTATTTTTTGACTAATTTTATTAAAAATGCACAAAAAGGTAAAATAAAGCAACAATAGTTTTCAAACTATATCCCTTTTATATAGTTTGAGGTCGCAGAAAAGAGAAAACGAGTTTTATCATAAATATTTTTATACAAGAGTGAAAATATTAAGTTTTTTTGACTAAATATCGTTAAACTTAAGAAATTGTCACGTCAAATGAAGCCATAAATTAACGAAAAAACTCAACTCAACGAAATGCTCAACATAACGATAGAAACGGTGTTAAAATATAACACTTTTTTCATATGTGACTGTGGCTTATATAATAATGCAATGGGTGCATCGCAGGCACTGACGTTTCTCCACCCGACTTATATATGGATATAGTTTAAAAGGCAATGGTGTCTGCACCACTTCTGGAAACTTCTGTCAAAAGTTTGGAAACGTGTGTATAATTCCGTACATATAACTGGTTGTTAAGAGGTTGTTAAGGTTACTCCAATGAGTTCCGTTTCAAAACTGTTTTTTTTCATACAGTTCTCTTACAAGAAAGATATATGAAAATCTTAAACCTATTTAAATCTACTTATCAACGTCAGGACGCTGACATGCTATGTGACGCTTCTTAAGTGCTTCAAGTGCACCTAACTTAGTCACTCTAGAGTCATACTTAGATACAGCAGTATTCCTGGAACTGCGGGTTAAACGATTTCTAAGAATATATTAATATCGAAGTTTAACAGAGACAACAGCTAAAGTATCACGCAAGCTTTTCTATGGGGTAGATTCATGATTCGAATAACGGATATAAAAAAATGCTATAATATCCTTGTATCATGTAATGGAAAATAAAAAGGAAAATATAAAGGATTTCTTTGCTAATAAAAAATTTTCATTTGCAAAAAAAATTTTTATTTATAAAAATGATTATTATTTATAACAATTTAAAAGATGGCTTACTCACAAAATGAATAAAGAACCGTGAACTTACTGCACATAGTACCGATGCAAATACATGTCACTAGTGAGATCGAGTTAATGCTGGCTATTAACAAATATAAATGAAGCCATACAGCAAACTTGTGTGAACACATATTGCATATAAGAAATATTCTTATTCGGCACGTGCCAGATTTTTTGTTGTTTTTCTTGCACGTGCCGAACAAGAATATTTTTTTATATAAGCAATTTTGTACGCTTATGTAGCATATTTTTGTCACTAAAATTGATATCAGATATTTTGGGTTTCGCATGCAGATTCGTCACCGGTGTTTTAACTCGTCAAGAGGTTTCTTAAATTAAATCCGTTGTTTTATATAGATCTTCAATTAACACATAACACATAATATATAGAACATTAAAGTAACCTCTTGACAGGCGATTCACACAGTTAGCAATACTTTAAATGTGAGGATAAACACCAAAAACTCTCTTTTTTTACTCCCTAGATTTTGACATTAAAGAAAGTGGAATAATGAAAAACCTTTCCTGAATAGGTTCTGAAGTTATACGTATTATTAATTTACAAAGGTTTTGATATTTGGATTGTTTAAAAATTTTAATTAAAAATCCAAAATTGTTTCGTATTTGTGGGAAACCAAATATAACATGTGTGGAAAGTCTCAACCCTCTAACTTAAAAAACACCAAAAATATGGCATTTCCGATCAATCAGTTATTTGGCAGCTACAGGATATAGTCGACCGATAGACAACTAAAATAAAAGTTGAAAGAATTCACTTCATATTTTCAAAAATATTTTTCAAAAAATATTCCCCATCAATATTCCCCACATTCACAGGTGGCTGCACAAAATTGGTAGCTGTACTTATAGGACTATATCTTGAGTTAACGAATTTTGCCAGATATATGCGATATATCAAAAGTGGCGTCATCTCAAGAGCTATCTCCACGTGCAATACAAACAAGATCAAATGGCCAATTTTGAAAAATAATTTTTTTTCTTAAAATAAATTTTTTAATTAAAAAAGTTTTTTAAATTTTTTAACGTAAGCATTAAGTATTTTAAAAAGTTGTAGAACAGATGCTGCTCATGTGATAGTAACATCTCCAATTTTTTTCAGGATTGTCAAGAAAAAAATAGTGTAAACAGACAACCAGACAAACAGACACACGGCTTTATTTTGAAAAAGCTGTAAAAATATAATTTTTTAAATAATTGAGGTACCAATCGACGCGTATTAAGAATGCGAATATATAAAAATATTCTATCTTGGGACTAAAATGTGTCCACCATCCCCACTTTAGTGATTCCAAATTTTTTTACTTTCACCCTAATTTCTCCCAAATCAAATAACTTTTGGAAAATGCTTGTACAAAAATAATCTAATTTAAACAATTGATTGGTATATAATTCATTCAGATCGGATGCTTACAGAAAATGTTTAATTCTTCGGCTATATATAGAGTCTTCTCACGAACGCCAATGCATGCGTGCGTGAGAAATGAAATGAGACTGAACCTCTCCAAAACATTAATTTATCGCATTTGGGCCTACGAAAAGTGTGTGCACGGTTTGTTCCAATTCAAAGGGCTTGAAAATTTTAACAATTAACCACTCCCCATATTCACGTGATAATGCACGATGCGACTTCTGCCTTTTCGGGAAAATGGACTTTCACATTAAAGAGGGAATTCAAAGGGCTTGCACCGGCACACTGGCGGCCAACGAGCTAAAACACTCGTTCAACATGCTTTGGAATCGTGCAAAAAGCTGTATTGAAGCAGAAAAAAACAATCTTGAATATCAGCCTTCTTTGATATGCAATCTACGTTTAGATCACAGCCTAGTTTTCTGTTTAGTTATTGGCGCTATCGATAAAAAAGACCCTTTGGTTATTGAGTTTTGGTAAGGAAAGGGGAAGGGTTTTATATAATATATCCTACTGAAGAGAACTAGTTCTGTTTTTAGCGTATTGGGCCGAGGCCAATATTGTTTGTCCAGTTGCCAGGGTATGTAAATTTGCGCTCATGAGGTCACAAAAAGATTGCAGATATTTTTATTAAAAATGATTCGAGTTGACAGCTATGTTCCATAAGAGATGGAGAGGACTCCCACTTGCGAGGCTCCTCTTCAAACGGACCTTGTGAAGGTAGATGTGCCTAATGAAGACTGTTCTGCATGTAAGCAATTGATCACTGAGTCCCACCAAGTGTCTGTCTACCCCAAAAAGCCAGCGACGCATCGATTCAGCTCATCGGGATGCGAGGGTCGATAAGTGTGGCCATGTTGAACACCTTCATGCCCACTTCCAGTTTGAGCATGGCGGTGGGGGCAGGTTCACTGCGTGAGGCTGTAACAAGGAGGAGACCGTTGCACTCGGCTCTGCTGCATTGAAATGAATGAACAAAATATTTCGAGGTAAACAAGGAAACGATCAATAAGAGCTCGGGCTGCGAAGTTTGCTCCATGATGGGAGATGTTAATAACACAGGCCCACAATTTCCAACTTTTTTTTTCCTCCACGCATAATTTTAGCTGCTCCATAACCTTTAGGCTTCCCTGAACCAAAGTCCAGAACAAACATAGGTTCTATCACCCACAGTTTCCGCGGTACACCTAAGAGAAGAAATTGATAAATTTTACCATATATTGAATTATGTAGGCCGTGTAATGGCGATGGCTATCATTGTTTCTAGTACATATCATTTTCGAAATGTATGTGTACCAACTAAATATAAAAAATGGTATCTAGCAGTTACCATATCTTTGGAATACTCTATACTATATACTATATAGTATATTTTGGTCAAATATAACATGTGTGGATCCCAACCCTCTAACTTAAAAAACACCAAAGTTATGGCATTTCCGATCAATCAGTTATATGGCAGCTATAGGATATAGTCGACCGATCCCGGCCGTTCCGACTTGCCGTTCTGACCTGCAAGGAAAAAACGGATGTGTGCAAAGTTTCAACTCGATAGCTCCAAAACTGAGAGACTACTTTGCGTAGAAACCGACAGACAGACAGACAGACGGACAGACGGACATGCTCATATCGACTCAGGAGGTGATCCTGATCAAGAATATATATACTTTATAGGGTCGGAGATGTCTCCTGTACTGCGTTGCAGTGAAGTCTACTGAAAGGGTATAAAAATACTATTAGATGCGGAAACTGGGCTGGTCCTGATTAATACCGTAAAAAGCTGTCCAGTCAATATATTGGCCCATATGAAATCACTGAAGTTAAACGCAATGGTCGCTACGATGTCAGGAAATCAAACTTATTTAACGGAAAACGAAGGGTTTATTTGGGACAGATCTTTCCGAATGTAAGATTGTATAGAGGAGGAACAGCAGAAGCAAAGCAATGAATAAGCAGATCGGCACCAAAATAGTGAAAAGAAAGGAAAGCTAACTTCGGGCGGAGCCGAAGTTTATATACCCTTGCAGTTAAGATTGTTCCATTTCCAATCGATTAGATATATGGCGTCCATAGGATATAGTCCGCCGATCCTTTATCTGATCGCCGATCTGAAATTTAGCAGATCGGTTTATATTGCCCAAAATGGGATCCGTAGAAAGTGCCATCATTCTAGCTTAAAAAACACCAAAGTTATGGCATTTCCGATCAATCAGTTATATGGCAGTTATGGTCAGGAGGTGATTATAATCCAACCAAAATTATAATACCCTCTGCAAGGGTAAAAAAGGCATCTAAAAAATCTTTCAGTTAGAAAATTTTTTCAGTTAGAGGGTTGGGACTTGGTACAGATTTTATTTTGGACAAAATAATCTGATTTGCCAAATTTCATAGAGATCGGCCAACTATATGCAATAGCCGCCATATAACTGAACGATCGAAAATGGCACAACTGCGAGGGCTTCGGCTCCGCCCGAATTTAGCTTTCCTTTCTTGTTCAAGCTAGAATGATGGGACTTTCTACTGATTCCATTTTGGGCAATCTTATTTGTTCTGCCAAATTTCATCAGGATCGACTATATCCAATAGCCGTCATATGACTGAACGATCGGAAATGGCACAACCTTAACTGCAAGGGTATATCAGCTTTCTTTTCTTTTTATTTTTTAAATTCTTTACTCACTACATTTTGTTTACTTTTATTTAAGATAAGAATGATATATAAGTTCAATATTTTGTTGGGTTATATTTAAGTTTAACTGCATATTCATTACCAATCTTTGATTTGAGTAGTGGGCCGATAGAATCCAATTTCGGTTATTGGCTTTTCAAAGCCAATATATTTTTTTCACTTTTGTTTTTGGTATGTTTGACAATTTTGTATGTACTCTGTAATAAATCGGGTCATTCCTTTCCAAAGATAACATTTTTTTACACTAGCCAAGGTAGACATTTTTTAGAAATGCCAGTGTGACCTCTTTGTATGGGATCGTTATGGAATTAAGACAGGACAGCTTTATTTTTGTTATCGTATTTGTTTAGGAACTATCGATACCTAGTTTATAAGTTAGCCCATATTGTCATCCTTATATTTTCTACACCAACTAGCTTTACAATCCACAACATGTATACTCACACACACATATCTTTAAGTTCCACAAATGTAAATTTTCTTTAGTACCAATTAGAAAGCGAAACTGACAAGAACATATAACTCTACAGTCCACTGCTCATTCGTCTCATCGGTTGGGGATCATTGTTTGGTCCTTCGCAACCGGATTTGTTTTGTAGTTTTCTGTGCATTGGTTCTCATTTGTAATTGTTTCTCGGCATGGAGCAATTAAAAGCATTGATAAAAGGGCGCGCCAGACTCAAGGCCAATATCACACGGAGCTTGGCTTGGGCTGAGGACGCGCAACATTCGAACGCCACACGGGCAGTGGTGTCTTCGCGGCTGGAGCATCTCAACACAACATGGAAAGACTTCAATAGATTTGGTGATGAAATAGCTATGCTCGACGAAGTAGATGGCTATGTGGATCCAGAGCATGACAACATATCCTACGAGGAAAAATGGGATGGTAGGTACAAGACCTACCCCATCCATTGTGAATAGTGAAAACGGCAGCGGCGTGCTGCAAAACAACGACGCAATAATAGGTTTGCTACAACAACAACAACAACAACTCTTTGAGCAGTTGGCGGCAAATCGAGCCACTGCAAAAATGTCGAGAAGGAGGAGATGTCAACGCGGCGAATTCAGGTAGTGCTCAAATGGTAGCGGCATCAGCTCAAAGCGAATTGCCTAAAATTCAAATTAAACGGTTCGCTGGCAATTATTCAGAGTGGCCAGCTTTCGAAGACATATATGAGAGCACAATTCACAATAAGGCGAATTTGACAAATACGCACAAAATTTCATCATCTGAAATCTCTTCTGATCGACGAGGCTGCGAATCTGGTACGACATTTGGCTATTACGGATTCAGCTTACAACACTGCGTGGGAGCGACTTAATGAAAGATATAATCGTCCACGGCGCATCGTGAATTCACTATTGGAGCAGTTTATGAAGCTGCCAACAACAACAAGGTCGGATACAGCAACATTATGGAAGGTGTCAGACGGCGTAAATGAAATAGTGCGTGGTCTGGATGCCATAGAGGAAACAGGACGAGACTGTTGGATCATCTACTTGACGCTGGAGAAGCTGGATGCAAATACTCGACGCAGGTAGATCGAGCGCAGTGTGGAGACAGACTCACCCACACTGGAGGAATTCTTTAAATTTTTGGATGCACGTTGCGAGGAACTGGAGCTCAGCAAACGTGAAACAATCGGAGGCAAGACTACAGCCTCAATCGGTGACAAGAAAAGGAAGGTCACACATTCGCTGGTTGTACTTGAAGGAAACAAGTGCAGCAAATGTCATTCAACAGAGCATCGTCTGTATGGATGCCAACAATTCTTGGATATGTCAGCAGGACAGAGGTTTTCGTTTGCCAAGGAAAACGCTCTATGTTATAATTGTCTGAATCCTGGCCATGGGGTCAGAAAATGCAAATCCACGTTCAAGTGCAGACAATGTAAAGGTCAGCATCACTCACTGTTGCACCTGCAACGCCCGCAACAGGCTATTGGAACAATCGCTCAAACTGGTGAGGATCAGGAGGATCCTAGCTCACACTCAACGGTGACGGCGAGTCACATCGCCCAAGCAGAAGGTTCTGCAGAAATTGTATGTGCACAAGGCACTGTAAATACACAACAATCAACTGGATGGAACAGGAGCACCTTGCCCACGGCCATGGTCAACGTTCGCAATGCAAAGGGAGATTTGGTAGCATGCCGACTCTTATTGGACACGGGTTCAGAACTGTCGTACATATCTGAACGCTGTATACAAACACTTGGCTTGGCGCGTACGCCATCACGCGTACTGGTTACGGGAATTTTATCAACCAAAGCAGATACTACAAGGGGATGCACCACTATACGCATCCAATCCCGTATTTCTCAAGATCAGCTGATGGTCCAGGCTCACGTGTCTGGAAAGATTACATCATCATTGGAAAGTCAGACCATCGACGCGTCTGCACTTCGAGTTTTCAACGATCTGCAATTGGCAGATTCGCAATTTAGCACGAATGCCCCAATTGACATTCTTTTGGGCAGCGAACACGTTTGGAGTGTTATAACTGGGAGAAAGATCTACGACGACAAAGGAAAGCTCATTGCTATATCATAAATTTTCGGATGGGTAATTACATCACTGCTTTCATCACGCGCATACAGCGCTACGGCACTTACAACAACAATAGACATCGATGCTCATCTCAAAGGGTTCTGGGAACTGGAGAGCATACAACGCAAAGCAGAAGTTCAACCTGAAGACGAGGAGGTGCAGAAACACTTTCTTGCAACACACACTCGAGATGAACAAGGCAAGTACATCGTGGAACTTCCGTTTAAAGTATCCGAAACACAATTCGCAGATACACTTCAAGGAGCGCTGCAGAGGTTCAAATCAGTGGAACGACGTTTGGCGCATAATCAACAGTTACGGAACGATTACGTAAAGTTCATGAGGGAACACCAGGAGCTAGGCCATATGCGAGAAATCTCACCGAGCGAAATTCCCAAGGGTAGGAATTTCTACCTGCCACATCATCCCGTATTGGGTCGGAAACTTCGAGTGGTTTTCGACGGCTCATATCAAGACGCCAAAGGCATGGTGTTAAACGACACGCTCTCGATCGGACCGAGTATTCAGCGAGACCTATTTGCTGTGTGCTTGCGATTCCGTATGTACAAATACGTCTTTTCAGCGGACATAGTTAAGATGATCCGTCAAATCTGGGTGAGTGAAAAACATAGAGACTATCAGAGAATCGTATGGAGAGAGGATCCGTCAGATCCTATCAAGCACTTCCAACTATGCACAGTGACGTATGGAACATCATGCACCATTTCTAGCAGTCCGAGTGCTAGAGCAACTAGCTGCTGACCATAAGCATGAGTTTCCGAATGCAGCAAAAATCGTGTTGGAAGATTTCTATGTCGACGACGTTCTCACTGGAGCAGATAGTGAGGATGAGCTGCTACGCAACAGGGACGAACTGGTCCAACTGATGTCCTGTGCTAACCTAGAGCTCGGGAAATGGGTATCGAATACCAAACTCATCAAATTGGAGGATAATACGGATTCCTCAAAATCATCAGTCAAAGTGCTAGGGCTGCATTGGCACCCTGGAGAGGACACATTGTCGTACAATGTAAATCTGTCGAAAGACCCTAGCTGCACCAAAAGGCAAGTGTTGTCGGATGTCGCACGTATATTCGACCCTCTCGGTCTATTAGCACCAATCGTAGTTCAATTCAAAATACTATTTCAAAAACTCTGGCTGTTGAATTTGAATTGGGACGATGAACTACCGAGCAAACTAGCAAACAACTGGCTCAAATGGCGAGCTGATCTGGACAACCTTCACAAGCTCCAGATACCCCGCTTAGTTAAAAGCGACAAACAGAAAATCGAATTGCACGGATTTTCAGATGCATCCACCAAGGCGTACTCAGCGGTGGTATACAGCCGAGTGGTTAACGACGATGGAACCATTTCGGTCGCCATACTTGGAAAAAATAAAAGAGTGGCACCTTTGAAGCAGCAGTCTTTGCCGCGCCTGGAACTATGTGGCGCACTTCTACTGAGTCAACTTCTGCAATCCATAAAAGCTGGACTAATAAACAACAACGTAACGATCTACGCATGGAGTGATTCGACGATAGTCCTGTCATGGTTATCGTATTCACCAGCCCAACTCAAGACGTTTGTTGGGAACCGCACTTCAGAAATCCTCGAAACCATTCCGAAGCATGCATGGCGGCATGTAGACTCCAAATCGAACCCAGCGGATTGCGCATCCCGTGGCTTGGGAGTATCCGAGCTCATTGACTTCCAATTATGGTGGAAGGGCCCTTCATGGCTGAGGGACAAGGATCAAATCTTGACAAGGTTGAACAATTTTCACAACTGTATTTCTCTTTCAGACAAACGCATACAAGACGAAGTCAAAACTACCTGCCTAGCTGCGCAGATGACTGTCACGACGGACAACCCTTTGGATAAGCTTCTCAATCGAAAATAATCTTGGCTGAAGCTTATACACACACTTGCTTACGTTTTGCGCTTCATTCATCGCATGAAGCACCCATTTTCGAAACAAACATCGAATTCTGTAACATTCGACGAGATCAAGGCAGCAAGGATTCGATGGCTGCAACACGCTCAAGCTGGTTTTCAACAGGAGTTCCAGTTATTACGCGCTAACAAGGCTCTAGGGAACCAATCTCAATTGGTCAAGCTCTCACCAATCATCGACAAGGACAACCTGCTAAGAGTGGGTGGACGAATCCAACATTCACAGTTGTCATCAGAGGCGAAGCATCCTATTTTGCTTCCAAAGAATCATCGGATCAAATATTTGATCATTGAACATGAGCATCGTTTCAATTTGCATCCTGGAGTCTCATCTCTATTCGTCATGGTTTGACAAAGGTATTGGATTTTCGGCGCACGAAATTTATTACGCAAAATCACGCACAACTGCCTGGCTTGCTTTCGGCAAAGGTACACCACAATGCATCAACGTATGGCAGATCTACCGAGCGTACGTATCACGCAAGCACTTCCTTTCGTAAACACCAGGTGCGACTACGCAGGACCCGTTCTTCTGAAGGACGGGAAGGTGCGTAAGCCACGCATCAGCAAGGGCTACATATGCCTATTCGTTTGTATGGTCACTTCGGCGATCCATCTAGAATTCGCCACGGATCTATCTACAGAGGTAAATGCAACTGCATGTACAGCGGCAACTCTTAAGTTCATCTCAACACAAAGATCAAATCGTGAACTCCCTTGCAGACGAAGGGATTCAATGGACACTTATCCCACCACGTGCTCCGCATTGGGGAGGAAAATGGGAATCTGCAGTTCGATGCGTAAAACTGCATCTTCGACAAGTCATTGGAAACACCACCCTGACATATGAACAAATGCGCACCTTGCTTGCGCAAATTAGTGCTGTCGTCAACTCACGACCCCTATGCTACACATCAGATACAGATGACAGCTATCTATCACCAGCCCATTTTCTTATCGGAAGACCATTCACAACAATACCGGAGGCGGATCTTGGCCACATTCCTGTGGGCCGACTGGGATACTGGCAGAGTATCCAATCCATGTACCAAGGCTTCTGGAAACAATGGCACCAGGAGTATCTGACAAGTCTACAGCAACGTCCTAAGTGGACCACGACAACCCCTAACATTTCGATCGGCAGCGTTGTGCTCGTCAAGGAGTCCAACACACCACCAGCATCATGGCATTTAGCGAAGGTGATCGACACTTTCCAAGGAAAGGACAATATGGTTCGAGCAGTCAGGATCAAGACGGCGGCAGGAGAAGTGACCCGGCCAATAACTAAAATTGCGAAACTACCCAGTTCAGAAACCGTGTTTCAGGGTGGCCCGGGATGTTTAGGAACTATCGATACGTAGTTTATAAGTTAGCCCATATTGTCATCCTTATATTTTCTACACCAACTAGCTTTACAATCCACAACATGTATACTCACACACACCACCAATATGTATACTCACTCGCACAGTACCAATTAGACAGCAAAACTGACAAGAACATATAACTCTACAGTCCACTGCTCATTCGTCTCATCGGTTGGGGATCAGTATTCGTATACCGGCTTGCATTTCAAGCCTTTGGAAGAACTGACTTAAATCAAGAATCACCGACCGTCAGAACGACCACCAGCAGGATCCCAACTAACCTAAGAATGCTGCTCCCGCCAGAAGGATCACCAGCAGGATCATTACTCGCAAACACAATCAACTCTAATCCCGCACATCTTCCTTTATCCTGGCCTCAGCGAGCTACGCCTAACTCAGAGCGGCCCATACGACAGTCCAGGATAACATTAGTCAGTACTTTAATTGGTTCTGATAGGTTACTCCCGCGATAGTGGCCGCATAACGTTCTACGAACAAACAGCGTAGACAATTCTATTTCATTGTCTCCTGCGCAGTATTTCTGTCCACTCTAATATCTCGTAGCATTTTCAGGATGTAACTTTGGATTTTACTATCTACCCTTCTCTAAAACATCAGCGAAGTTTTTAAACGTATTTGTTTTTGGAACAATCAACGACTATTAAATCACTCATATAAAGAAATGCTTGCAAAGGTTCCATAGTCCAAAGAATGCTATAGTCTTAATTTTCTGGAAGGTATTTAATCCTTTTTTTAAGCCAAATGGTAGTCGCGTGAAGCGGTGTAAAGCATTGCATGTTGAAAACGATGTTATATCTCTTGTTGAGCTATTAATAGTTTTTAATAGCAGCCGAATAACTATACGCGTTTCAAATTATAGTTTCAATATATTTATTTTGGGCTCAATTTAACCCTAACCCAATCAACTCCAAATCACAACAACCCAAAACCAAGAGCTTGCGCAGAAGCTCAACCAAAGCTCCCCAAAGCGCATACGCTACAAATAACAATAAAGCGCATGCGAAACTGGGAGACAAAACAGAGACGAAAACATGCTGATAACAACAGCTGCAGCTTAGCATTTTATGATTATTTTAAATGCACTTTTTGGTGGCTGCTTGGCCCAACATCCCTCTTGAAATGCTGTTCGAGTTAAATTTTGCGAAACCCTAAAATTTAGCCAAGGCATTGAAATATTTTTCTTTACATAGATTATCTAAAGTATCATTTTGAATATACTTTTTATAAAATAATTCAAATAAATCTATCAGGTAATGCATAATTCTGTAAGTTGTGGTTAAAAATCTTTTGAAAACAAGACAGGAAAGGTAACTTCGGGCGGAGCCGAAGTTGATATACCTTTGCAGTTAAGGTTGTGCCATTTCCGATCGTTCAGTTATATGGCGGCTATAGGATATAGTTGGCCGATCCCTATAAAATTTGGCAAATAAGATTATTTTGTCCAAAATCTGTACCAAGTCCCATCTTTCTAACTAAAAAAACACCAAAGTTATGCCAATTCCGATTGTTCTATAACAGCTATAGGATATAGTCTGCCGATCCCTATGAAGTCCCAACCCTCTAACTTAAAAAACACCAAAGTTATGGCATTTCCGATCAATCAGTTATATGGCAGCTATAAGATATAGTGGACCGATCCCGGCCGTTCCGACTTATGTACTACCAGCAAGAAAAAGAAGGATGTGTGCAAAGTTTCAACTCGATAGCTCTAAAACTGAGAGACTAGTTTGCGTAGAAACCGACAGACAGACGGACATGCTCATATCGACTCAGGAAGTGATCCTGATCAGGAATATATATACTTTATAGGGTCGGAGATGGCTCCTTCACTGCGTTGCACACTTTTGACCAAAATTATAATACCCTCTGCATGGGTATAAAAATAATCTCTGAAAATATACGAAAAGACGTCTCATAGCGATTACACAGTGTTACAAAAATGACAAAAGTGAATGAACTTTTGAAGTGACATAGTAGGAATTGTTCATTGGGTCGAGTATATCACAAAACCATTTTTGAAATATTTCTAACACCCTCAAAATCTTGATTTATGGTTAAAAAACCGTTTTTCGGGACTTGTTTGCGCTTAAAAATTCCAGAACGCGTTTTTTCAACCGATTTCAAAATTTTTGGTGTTTTTCAATAGTGAAATGTTGTAGCTTTTTAAAAAAAAATATATCTTTGATTTTGTTAAACAAAAAGAACAAAATTTTTACATCTGAAACTGAAGTTTTCGACTTTTGTTCGTGTTTTTCGGATTTTGATGCCAGTTTTTCGGTACAACTTACAAAAATTCTGTCATTTTTGCCACATATCAATGTTGTCTAATTAATTCTGAATAAAATGAGACAAATTTCATCAAAAAACAAGAAAGGAAAGCTAACTTCGGGCGGAGCCGAAGTTGATATACCCTTGCAGTTCAGTCGCAGTCCGCTAGGTGGCGCCACGCATCTTATATTATTACATTTATAGAAGATCGTATATAGTCGGCCGATCCTTATGAAATTTGGCAAATCAGATTATTTTGTCCAAAATAGAATCTGTACCAAGTCCCATCTTTCTAACTTAAAAAACACCAAAGTTATGCCAATTCCGATCGTTGTATGACAGCTATAGGATATAGTTGGCCGATCCTTATGAAATTTTGTACATAAGATGTGTTGGTCAAATATAACATGTGTGGAAAGTCCCAAGTCTCTATCTTAAAAAACAACGAAGTTATGGCATTTCCGATCAATCAGTTATATGGCAGCTATAGGATATAGTCGACCGATCCCGGCCGTTCCGACTTATGTACTACCTGCAAGAAAAAGAAGGATGTGTGCAAAGTTTCAACTCGATAGCTCTAAAACTGAGAGACTAGTTTGCGTAGAAACCGACAGACAGACGGACAGATGGACATGCTTATATCGACTCAGGAGGTGATCCTGATCATGAATATATATACTTTATAGGGTCGGAGATGACTCCTTCACTGCGTTGCACACTTTTGACCAAAATTATAATACCCTCTGCAAGGGTATAATAATGAAAATTGGTAAAGTTATAACGCCTTTCCCAAAAAAAGTCAATTCAACCTTGCTCCGGAGTACCTGTGTGTATAAGACAGGAATATGCTCTTCTTCTTATAGTGCTCCCATGGTTTTATTGACTTTTTTTGGGAAAAGCGTTATAACTTCAACAATTTTTATTATTTTTTAATGAAATTTGTCTCGTTTTATTCAGTATTAATAAGACAATATTAATATGTGGCATAAATGACAGAATTTTTGTCAGAAGAAAGCAATATACTCTTATTCTTATACACATTGTGCGCTCGCTAGGTTGAATTGACTTTTTTTGGGAAAAGCGTTATAACTTCACCAATTTTCATTATTTTTTGATGAAATTTGTCTCATTTTATTCAGAATTAATGAGACAACATTGATATGTGGCAAAAATGACAGAATTTTTGTAAGTTGTACCGAAAAACTGGCATCAAAATCCGAAAAACACGAACAAAAGTCGAAAACTTCAGTTTCAGATGTAAAAATTTTGTTCTTTTTGTTTAACAAAATCAAAGATATATTTTTTTTTAAAAAGCTACAACATTTCACTATTAAAAAACACCAAAAATTTTGAAATCGGTTGAAAAAACGCGTTCTGGAATTTTTAAGCGCAAACAAGTCCCGAAAAACGGTTTTTTAACCATAAATCAAGATTTTGAGGGTGTTAGAAATATTTCAAAAATGGTTTTGTGATATACTCGACCCAATGAACAATTCCTACTATGTCACTTCAAAAGTTCATTCACTTTTGTCATTTTTGTAACACTGTGTAATCGCTATGAGACGTCTTTTCGTATATTTTCAGAGATTATTTTTATACCCATGCAGAGGGTATTATAATTTTGGTCAAAAGTGTGCAACGCAGTGAAGGAGCCATCTCCGACCCTATAAAGTATATATATTCCTGATCAGGATCACTTCCTGAGTCGATATGAGCATGTCCGTCTGTCTGTCGGTTTCTACGCAAACTAGTCTCTCAGTTTTAGAGCTATCGAGTTGAAACTTTGCACACATCCTTCTTTTTCTTGCTGGTAGTACATAAGTCGGAACGGCCGGGATCGGTCCACTATATCTTATAGCTGCCATATAACTGATTGATCGGAAATGCCATAACTTTGGTGTTTTTTAAGTTAGAGGGTTGGGACTTCATAGGGATCGGCAGACTATATCCTATAGCTGTTATAGAACAATCGGAATTGGCATAACTTTGGTGTTTTTTTAGTTAGAAAGATGGGACTTGGTACAGATTTTGGACAAAATAATCTTATTTGCCAAATTTCATAAGGATCGGCCGACTATATACGATCCGCTATATATCTAATACTATAGGATGCGTGGCGCCACCTAGCGGACTGCGACTGAACTGCAAGGGTATATCAACTTTGGCTCCGCCCGAAGTTAGCTTTCCTTTCTTGTTAAACCACTTTTTAATACGAAAGTTATTCACATTTTAGATTTTTTACGTTAATCAAATGATCGGTTCTGATTGTATTCAATAACCGGAAGAATGCATTTTGGGTAGTTGCAAAGCTGTGTGCAACATATATAACAGTTTGAATTTCCTGGTTTGGTATTATCATTTAGGTCAAAAGAGCGCAACGCAGTGAAGGAGACATCTCCGACCCTATAAAGTATATATATTCTTGATCAGGATCATCTCTTGAGTCGATATATGTTAAGCATGTCCGTCTGTCGGTTTCTACGCAAACTTGTCTCTCAGTTTTAGAGCTATCGAGTTGAAACTTTGCACACATCCTTCTTTTTTTTGCAGGTAGTACATAAGTCTAAATATTTATATATACTTTAATATATTCCTAATCAAGATCACCTCCTGAGTCGATATATGCATGTCCGTCTGTCCATCTGACCGACTGTCTGTTTCTAGTCAAACTAGTCTCTCAGTTTTAAAGCTATCGAGTTGAAACTTTGCAAACATCCTTATTTTGTTTGCAGGCAGTATATAAGTCGGAACGGGATCGGTTGACTATATCCTATAGCTGCAATATAACTGATTGATTGAAAATGTCATAACTATGGTGTTTTTTAAGTTCACACATGTTATATTTGGTCAAAATATCTTATTTAAAAATTTTCATAAGAATCGGCCGACTATATCCTATAGCTGGCTTAAATTAATCGGAATTGGCATAAATTAGGCGTTTTTTAAGTTAGAAAGAGACATTTTCGGTACTGATTCTATTTTGGACAATCTTATGCTAAATTTCTGACTATAACTGAACGATCAGAAATGACACAACTTTGCTATGCTAAAGGCTGTTTCCAACATTTTTATCAGAAAATTAATTTTATAGTGAAGTTTTCAAAGGGATCGAACAACTTTATGTGATCCGATATACGGGTGTGTTCAAAAAGTTAGGTGACTTCTAATTTCGCGGTCAACATATTTTCGATTATCGATTTTTTTGTTTCGTTATGTTGGTACACTCTTCCCTAACATCTGTACCAAGTTTCAAGCGAATCCCCTTTTGGTTTGGTTGTAAGAGGCGAAAAAGTTACATGTTGTTTTGCGTGCTCGGCGATTTTTTGCTATTTTTGACCAAAAGAACCGTGGCATGAGCATAGCTCAAGAGCTGTTGAATGACGTCAACGACGACCCAGATTTACTCAAAGGGTCATAACTGGTGACGTATCATGGGTTATGATATCGAAACCAAAGCCCAATCGTCCCAACGAAAGAGTCCAGGTGAGCTAAGACCGAAAAAATCACGCCAAGTTCGATCAAATGTCTAAGTTTTTATCACTGTTTTCTTCGAATAGCGTGGTGCATCAGGAGTTTTTACCATATAGTCGTATGGTCAATAAACAGTATTATCTATAAGTTATGCGCCGTTTGCGAGAAGAAATACGAAGGAAACGTGCAGAACTGTGGAAAAACAATTCATGGCTTTTGCATCATGATAAAGCCCCTACTCACTCATATTTGCTTGTGACGGATTATTTCGCCAAAAACAACACCACAATAATGCCTCAGCCACCATATTCGTCGGATTTGGCCCCATGTGACTTTTTCTTGTTCCCAAAACTAAAGAGACCTATGAAAGGACGGAGAGAAGAGACCGAAAAGTGCTTATGGTAAGTGCTTTGAGGATTGGAAAAACCAATAACCATTGAGAGCATCGTAGTTATCGTAAATGAGCTCCTCCCCAGAAACCTGTGGTTCAAAGGACGACTGACCGACACGGTGATAACCAAGGACGGAAAAGCTCGACGAGCGACTATTAAGACCCAGCACGGCGTTGTGGAAAGACCAAAAGCGAAGGTATTGGTTTCGGACGTCGACTTGGAGGATGGTAACTGACCACGAACCGGGATCAATTACGGAAGAGGGACTGTTGCCGCCGTAATAGGTTTAAATTATATCGTAATAGATTCAGGTGTTGCAAAATATTAGAGTAAGATTTAAGTTAGACTTAGAGTAAGTTTTTTAGCATACATTTATGTATATTCATTAGGGCGGTTCGATTTGTAGGGGTCAAAAAAATCGCCTAGGCACATATGATTTTCGGATTCAGGTAGGGATCAAAATAAGAAAATTTGCTGAAGAAACTATACCTCTAAAATGAATTCTGATGTCCCTCGTTTTAATGCGTACGTACCCAAATGGTCAAATTCAAAAAAATCCTGATTTGACCCAATTAGAGTGCCCCAATCGGGTCCAAATATATGAACGAACCTCACTATCTTGGAGGGTCGACCCACTCATGCTAGTGGGACTCCCCGAAGGATTCTTCAATAAAAAACTTCAAAAAATCACCATCTTTAGAGATTTTGCCCCCTTGGATGAACTTTTTTACTTTTGCAACTAGTTTCATCACGTGTATATTAGACAAGCCGTCCTTTTGTGCTTTGTAGTGAAAAGGTTTTTTTTTATTCAACGCGATCTGAGTGAATCATGCGCGATCAAATAACCATCTCTATTAAAAAGGTTTCGACAACCTGGAGCAAGCAAATTGAAAATTTTGAAGCTCTTCCGGAAAGTCATTGCTATCACTCATTTATTGTAATTTTCAAACATTTTGAATGGTGAAAGCATATTAAATTTATTTAATTATTAAAAATTTTTAGGTGGTGAGCGACTTTGCGTTGGTAAATCTGCCTCCGGTTGCAGAACAGCACAAATATTCCACCGATTCGCAATACTTAAACGACATGGCACATGCAAAATGAAATATATATATATTATTGCAATCACTGTCGCCCCCTACCCCTCGATTATAAAAATCTTCCAAATTAATACTAAAGTGCAGCCAAAAATTATTTTATTTATTACAGATAAAATAAAGATGAAAATATATTTGGTATACATACAAATAGGTGCAGCGATAATATTTTCGTTTTCGTTTCCCACAGTTATACGCTGGTGTATGTACGTATATGCACTTTTTAGCGCATATAATTTAACGGAACGCCAAGTGACGCGCTACCCTACAACTTGGTTGGGTATATTGTTTTCGGTGTCATTGGCGACCAACTATTTTGTTTTTGGATTATCGACTATCAACTAATTTGTTTATCAATTCATTTAATCAATTTAGATTTTTCTTTTGGTTAAATTTAATAAATTATTTATTCTATTTAAAATAAGATTAATTAATTATTTTTGTTTTCGCATTTTCTTGAAATCAAAATTAAAATTTATTTAATTTAATTCAACAACAAGAAAAATATTTTAATAAAATTTATTTAACAAAAATTTAACTAAAATATTAAATCTTAAAAATTGAATTTTTTTCGTTTTTGTATTGAAAAAATAAATTTTTTTTAATGGAAAGTACTAAACAAAAACTTAATTCCACGACTCTTATTGACTTAAAAAAAAGATTAAATGTCAAAGTTAAAAGCATTCGCCGGTTGGAGGAACGTTTGGAAGATGGATCACTTCCTCTAAACAAAACCGAGCTAGAGTTCTGGTATTAGATGAGGCAATTTCTAAAGCAAATGAGTTGCAAGACCAGATCGAGAAAATATATGAATTGGATGATTTCGGAGCCGAGTTGGAAGAATTAGGAATAATTACCAAGGCAAGGATTATGTCCTTACGTAATGCCTTTAATTCAGCTGAAGACTCCCGTCCAGCTACTGCAATTTCTGCAGGCCCAACTCGAGCTCGACTTCCCAGTTTGGCATTGCCAAAATTCAGTGGAAATTATTCGGATTTCAAAAGTCTTTTCGAGACATTAGTTGACAAAGATGTGAACATTCCAGTTATCGAGAAATTTAATCATTTAATTTCTTGCCTCTCTGGTAGGAACTATCAAGGCATTCCAAGTCACCGAGAGTAATTACGACAAAGCCATCGCTAGTCGAAAAAGAGCTTATGATAACGAATGTCTCATCTTTGCGAACCAAATACGTCAACTGTTAGCCTTCCGAAAATTTCCCAGCCGTCTGCGTCGTCGTTGAGCGGTCTCATCCACACTGTGTCATCAATTTATGGATCACTATTATCCATAGAAGATTATACTTAAATTGCAAACTCACTGATTATCCATTTAGTTTTGAGTAGAGTGGATCCAGTGACCAAGCAAAAATGGGAAGAGTCTCTGGATTATGAGGAATTGCCGCTGTGGTCCGATTTCGAAAAAATACTAAATCGTAGATACCAGCATCTGTCCGCTGAAGAGACTGGCAAACCAAAACAAGATAAAACTGGGTTCAACAAGCAACATAATAGAACTTCGTTGGCTTGTTCTTCTACCAACGCCAAACCAGCTTGCAGTTATTGTAACGCTAACAACCATTTTTTGGCCCAGTGCAGTCCGTTCGCTCGCCTTGCTGTAATGCAAAGGTTTGAGTTTGTTAAGTCAGCCTCCCTATGTTTGAATTGTCTGCGAAAAGGTCACACGGTAGCGAAGTGCAAATCGACCAGGTGTCAAATCTGTGCAAGATCGCACCATAAACTTATGCACCGATTTACAGTGACGGAAAATAACTTAGCGTTACCACCACCTACACTAAATCCTCCTCCAGCGTTAACGAATGATTGCCCTTCTACTTCACATGCTTTGCATGCGTCGTCTGTAGAAAGGGTTTTGTTAGCAACGTCGATCGTAAACGTTCGAACAATAAATGGTGAGCACATATTGGCCCGAGCATTACTTGACTCAGGGTCATAAATTAATTTTATTACAGAAAATCTTGCTCAACGATTACAGATTCGTAGGGAGAAATTGTGCGCCAACTTGCTTGGAATTGGTCAAACTAATTCACAAGTAAAGAAAAAGATACACACCGTGGTAAAGTCGAGAGTCAATGGTAGCGAGTTTCCGTTCGACTCGGTTTTAAAAACAATTTTAGGCTATCACCCTGACCAGTCAGTGAACGTGAAAGATTGGACCCTACCAAAGATCTTGCCATTAGCATTAGCTTGCCAAACCTCAGCGGATAGATATGCTAATTGGAGCTGAGTCATTTTTCGAACTGTTGTCCGTTGGCCAACAATAAAGCAAGGTGCGAACCATCCCATCCTTCAAAAAACTCTCCTTGGGTGGATAGTATCGGGAAAATATCTGGCAAATTCCTCAACTCCTCAACAGCCGGTCTCTAGCCTGAATTGCCAAGAAGAAATATTAGAGTCAATAGACAAAAACTTAAAAAAATTCTGGTCGTTGGAAGAAGTTCCATCTTCTAACTCTTCTCTTCTAATGAGTTTTGGGCAACTCATTCGAGATAGCCAAACGCCGATTTCTGTCGCTCGAGAGAAGATTATCTCGAGATCCGAACCTAAAAAAAATGTATTAGGAATTTATGGAAGAATACCAATCCCTAGACCATATGTCCCCTGCAAGCAATGACGTTCTTGCTTCTCCATACTACTTTATACCCCACGTTACCCCTACGTTACGGCCTCAAAGTACAACGACCAAACTACGAGTCGTTTTTAATGCGTCCTGCAAGACATTCACACAGAAGTGTTTAAATGAGTTGTTGATGGTGGGTCCAACAATTCAGGAAGAGCTTTACTCAACTCTTCTTAGACTTCGGCTAAACAAATTCGCTCTGGTAGCCGACATAAAAAAGATGTATCGTCAAGTGATGGTAAATGAAGTAGATCGACGATACCAGTTGATAGTATGGAGAAAAGACCCGTCTGAGTCCTTGAAATTGTGCAAGCTCAACACCGTTACTTATGGCACTGCACCAGCCCTATTCCTGGCCATAAGGTGTTTGAAGATAAGGTGCGAAAAATACATTCCCTCGAGCTGCTAATGTTATTGGGTCTGACTTTTACGTCGACGACATGTTAACGGGTGCTGGTTGCGTGGAGGAGCTAAAGACAATTAAGTCTGAATTAACTCAGGTTCTTCAAAACGCTGGGTTTGAATTGAGTAAGTGGTTTTCAAACTCGTCTGAAGTTACTGCATCCGAGAGCACGGTTAAGCCAATAACACTTTCGGACTCAGAGCTGACAAAAACATTAGGAATCGTGTGGGTTTCTAAAGACGTGTTTAAATTCGAAATTAATATGTCAGTCATGGGTCAAAGGGCGACTAAGCGGAATATTCTTTCGATGACATCAAAGCTTTTTGACCCCCTTGGCTTATTAAGCCCGATCCTTATTAAAGGAGAGATACTGTTGCAGGAACTTTGCCTATGGAGCTTGCGTCTATATCCGTTGCAAATCTGCAGAATGTAGTAAAGTCTCATTGTTGACTGCAAAGTCGAAAGTAGCGCCGCTCAAGACAAAGACGCTCCCTCCTCTTGAGTTATGTGCCGCTCACCTTCTCGCAGATTTCTGTCGCAAAAGAAAACCTCTTATCAAAGCACCGATCGAACGAAGTGTATATTGGTCAGATTCGGAAGATTATCTTCATTGGATTCGTTCCCATCCATCGTCGTTGTCAACGTTCGTATCAAATAGAGTTGCTGAGATTCAAGAGTGGTCAGAGGATAGCACGTGGCGGCATGTACCAACTAAGAGAACCCGGCAGATATTGTGTCAAGAGGTGGAGACGTAAAGGAAACGATAGAATCAATCTGGTTCACACGTCCATCGTTTTTAACGGAGCCGGAAGATAAGTGGCCAACGAGCGACCGGTTTGATCCGTCACCAGAGATTTTGCAGATGGAAGGAAAGAAGAATGGGGTCGGACTGACTGCAATGGTCTCTACCTTATATTTGTTGGAAGTGATAGAAGGATTTTCCTCTCACTTAAAACTTCTGCGAGTGTTCGTTTACATGGTCCGCTTTATAAAGAAGTGTAAAAAATTAGTAGTTACTTCTGATAATGTGCCTTCGCCTGTCGAATATAAAGAAGCTTTTAATAAAATTGTCCAGATAGTCTAAGAGCACGAGTATGAAGAGGAAATGAAAAATATTCGAAAAAAATCTTGTTGTTTGCCCAAGCCTACAGAAGCTAAGTCCGTTTGTCCATGAAACCTCTCAGGCTGGGCTTACCTTTTCGTTGTTGTGGGTCGGGGGGCGACTAGCTAATACTCCTATTTCGTACGATGCCAAGTTTCCAGTATTGTTGACGAAGCGCTCTCAATTTGTTCAGAGCTACGTCCGATACTTGCACGAGTCGAATTTTCATGTGGGTCCACGAGCACTAGTGAGTCTCTTGCGACAGCGCGTTTGGATAGTAAACGCGCAGGAAGTCTGCAGTCAGATAGTGCGGTCATGCATACGCTGTTTCAAATGCAAGCCTCATCTGATGACTCAAATCATGGGAGATTTACCCTTAGATCGAGTTCGTGCTCTCCGCCCATTTTCCATATGTGGCGTGGATTTCTGTAGCCCTATTCAAACGACGTTGAAAATTCGTGGTAGACCACCCTACAAGTCTAACATTGTTTGTTTTTTGTTTGATTTGCGTCCAAGGCAGTTCATTAAGAAGTAGTATCTGACTTATCAACTAATTCCTTTTTATTGGGCTTCCAAAGGTTCGTTGGGCGCCGAGGATGTCCGCAGATCGAGCACTGCGACAACGCGACGAACGTCGTCGGAGCGAGTCGCCACTTCGCGGCACTGCGACACCAAATCGAAAGCGAAGCGGACGAGCTGCGGCAATACGCATCAGAAAAGGATGCGTATTTGCGTTCATACCGCCGCGGGCTCCGCACATGGGCGGACTATGGAAGGCAGGTGTGAAGTCTGCAAAGCAGGAGGTACTCCTACGAGCGGTGGGCAGCGCGAAGTTGACCGCAGAGGAGCTGCAGACCGTCCTCGTTGGAGTCGAGGCGGTCCTGAACTCGAGGCCCCTGGGCGCCCTCAGTCAGGACCCAAGCGACGGCGAGGCGTTGACTCCCGGGCACCTGTTGACAGGCGGGCCACTCATCGCCTCTGCAGCACCGCGGACCCCGGACCAGCAGGGTCTAACGTGCTTGCGGCGATGGCGACTTGTCTCGCCAATCAAGCAAACGTTTGGGCAGCGATGGTCCCGGGAGTACGTCTTGGGCCTACAGGCGCGGTCGAAGTGGCAGCGGGAGCAGGAGGACGCCAGGAAGGGCGATCTGGTCCTGGTCGCCGAGGACAACCAGCCGCCCCAACAGTGGATCACCGCCAGGGTCGTCGAGACTCACGCCGGCGCGGACAGAAGGGTCAGGGTCGCCGACGTCAGGACTAGTGCAAGAGCGGTCTTCAGGAGAGCAGTCAACAAGCTGGAGAGGTTGAAGCCTGATGAAAGCCTTCAACGGGGCCGGTTTAGAATTAATGTAGAAGATTAAGTTTTGAATTGTATTGAAGTCTAGTATAAGTTAGCATAGGGCGAAGCGGGAGCCGTGAATTCGCACCGCTTCGCGCCAATAGATAAACTAGGCTTAAGTTATTTGTTGAATATAATCGAATTTATAAAGTGTTATTTTCGTAGTTGCATTATTTAAATTTTTACAGCCACCTTTTCTTTCGGTATTTCGTCATACATTTTTAAGTTAAAAAAAAATATAAACAAGAAAGAAAAGCTAGCTTCGAGCGAAGCCGAAGTTGATATACCCTTGCAGTTAAACAGCAGCTTATATTATTAACGGATCATATAAAGTTCTTCGATCCTTATGAGAATTTCACCATCGAATCAATTTCCTTATAAAAATGTTGGAAACAGCCCCAAGCTGAAAAAAAAACAACAAAGTTAAGCCAATTCCGATCGTTCAGTTACATGACAGCTATAGGATATAATCGGCCGTTACGTCAGCAAATGCAGAAATGCAATTTCAGCTCCACTAAGGCCGAAATTGAAGAGATCTGTTTAAAAGATAAAATCATGGACTCCGCTGGAATTGAAGAAAAAGCTACAGGAGAAAGAGCATACCTTGACTGAAGTAATCGAAGCTTGTAGAGTTGAAGAAGAAATTATAAAGCAAACACAATCATTGATTTCTAAGTCGGAACAATAAATAGAATATCATTCCGGAAACCGAGCAAGGGTACAGAATGCGGTAGATGTGGTCGAATGGGTCACTCTGACGATAATTTGACCTGCCCTGCGCGACAAGTAAAATGCAACAAATGCTTGCGGTTCGGGCATTTCGCCCGCAAGTGCAAAACGAATCTCAAACGCCAGTCCACACAGCCAAACAACGGTGGCACAAAGCGATCACGGATAGATGTGCGGCAAGTGCAAGATGAATGCGCTCCTTCCGGAAGGAAACCGACCAAGGGAGAATATTTCCGGATTTTCAGCGATGATGATGAAAGTGATTAACTGATAGAGTGTTCTATATGAGGGCAGTTTTTGACTTAGGCTCGCGTTTTAATCTGATTAGCCAAGATGACTTGTTATCAATGAAGGTAAAAAAAACAGTAGTTTTTAACATCAGATCCAACTCGGAGAGACAATTTCGGAGTTATGCTTCAAACTAATTGCTTAACGTAATTTGTGTGTTCGAGACTCCCTTATAAACAGGCCCAGATAAAGAGTTCATTGCTTCATTTAATGCAATTGAAAATGGAAAAAACAGTAACGATTTTTAACGGCGAGAAACAGCGATTAAATTGAACGTCTTAGCATTGGGATTACAGGTTAGCCGAACTGAGTGCATTACTCCATTTCCCAAGAGCAAAGGAGTAACAGTCAAATTATTAATTGACACTAGCTTAGGCCCATACAACAGGCCCATGATACGTATACCGGTCTAAACTGTAGAAGGCTCTAAACAGTGACATAATAGAGCCAGTGGTCGGCCATAGTCCTTGGATCTCGTAAAAGCTTTTGAAGAAAACGGCGACATCCGGTTGTGTTTAGAAATGCGGATGGTCAATCGAGCGCTGATGAGGGAACACTACCCACTGCCTACTTTTGAATCGTTTATGACAAAGTTGAAAGATGCTACATGCTTTTCAAGGCTCGATTTGAAAGCCGACAGATCACAACATTTATAACCCCAAGGGGTTTGACAATGTTCGGAATAAATTCAGTCCCCGAGATATTCCAACGATGGCTTGAAGAGTTAATGTCACCATGTCCAAAGTTCTTAATTATATAGATGATGTCATCATTTTTGGATCAAATGCAGATGAGCATGACGAGACCGTCAGGAAAACCCGGGCAATATTCCAGAATAATAATGTGGTATTGAATAACTCAAAATGTGTTTGGAAAACACACCGTTAAAGATTTCTAGGCCATATTCTATGAGACATATCAGTATGAGGATATCAGTGTCGATCCCGTGAAGGTAGATGTTATCCCTTCATCCCGAGACCCGAGAAATAAGGAGGAGACGTGAAGCTTCCTAGGTCTGGTCACTTACGTCGGGAAGTTTATTCCGGTTTTAGCCGATCGCACAGAACCGTTGAGGAAATTGTTGGGAAAGGACACTAAATTGGTCTGGGGCCCCAAAGAGAAAAAAGTGTTCAACGATTTCAAAACTCGCCTGGCTGAAATACCCAGACTTTCATACTTCAATATAAAACATCGAACACGTCTGATTGCAGATGCAAGCCCGGTTTCGCTGAGAGCAGTACTGCTACAATTCACAGAAGGAAGCGAACCCCATTTGATCATTTCTTTTGCCAGGCGAAGTTTGTCTGATGTGGAGAAGCGGTACTCACAAACCGAAAAAGAAAGCTTGGCACTGGTATGGGCGGTAGAAAAATTGTATTACTATTTAGCCAGTTTAGAGTATGAATTGGTTACCGACCACAAGCCGCTCGAGACAATATTTAAGCCATCATCAAACCACCAGCTCGCATTGAAAGGTGCCTTCTACGACTACAGACTTATAAATTCAAAGTTATTTATAACGTTGGGAAGGAAAACATCTCAGACAAGCTGTATAGCATTAGCTATACAATATAGCATTTTTCGTATACTGGAGAGCTCAATCCCTATGTCAATGAGAATATCGGAGACAGCAGAGAAAAACATCCTTGATGAAGAAATTGTGGATGCCATTACTTGCTTACAAGATGATTCGAACTTTCCACAATCGGGAACATCCTACTGAGAGGAAACTGTTTAATCATTCCGACTTCTCTGCGGGAAAATGTGCTAAAGCTAGCCCATGAAGGCCATCCAGGCGAATCCGCAATGAAGCGTCGGCTACCCTCCAAGGTTGGTGGCCTGGCATAGATCGTGCGGCTGAAAAGTTTGTAAAGTCCTGCGGAGATTGCATTTTAGTCTCACAAGCAAACAATCCAGCACCGATGAGTATAACACCGTTTCCAACGGGTCCTTGGATATGCGTGGCTTCCGATTTGTTAGGTCCCTTGCCAAATGGTGAATTCTTACTCGCTTTCATTGATTATTACTCGCGATACATGGAGTTTAAATTCCAGCGTTCTATAACATCAACAACCATTATCGATGTAATGAAAAAAATTTTCTGCAGACTTGGTTTTCCCAAATTCTTACGGTCGGACAATGGATGGCAGTACATCAGTAGTGAGTTTAAAGAATATTGCAAGGTTTGTGGAATAGAGCAGATTAGAACTCCGCCTTATTGGCCTAAGGCAAATGGTGAGGTGGAAAACATAAACAGATCGCTAGTGAAGCGATTAAATATCGCATGCCAACACAAAAAAAACTATAAAGAGGAGATACAGAAATTTGTGTTGATTTACAATGTAACCCCACATAGTCTGATACGTAATAAGATGCCAGAGGTTCAGGATTTTGGCGCGGAAGCTTTAGACTCAGCAGAATGAGACTGCATTGCCAAACAGAAAGGGAAAGATCAGCTGATAAAAAGAGAGATGCGAGGGAAATCGCTATAGGAGTAGGTGACAAGGTCCTAATAAAAAATGTTGTCTTCCCAAATAAGCTAACGCCAAGCTTTGACCCTACCGAATACGATGTTATAGAGAGAAAAGGAAACATAGCTATAGTATCGAAAGATCAGCGTTGGATTTACACTATGTGCGGTCGGTGCTCGCGCACAGGGCGGCAAATTTCGGGGGGCGGCAAAATTTGAGGCATAAATAGAAAATTTATACTTGGATAATTTTTGGACAATTTTTGCGTATAGCCGTCGGTAATTCAGAGCGGCTACTGACCGATTTTAAGAGGTTGGGTTGTCTTTCGAGCAGAAATGTTTTCAAAACAATTTGATTCGATGTTTATCTATTCATTTGAGTTGATTATGTAAATTCTGTGAGTCATGAGTGACAGGCGAAAAAAATTAAGCGGCGCTGCTTTTAGAAAGCGCGCTTTAGATAAAGCCAACAAGGAGGAGGAAATTTTGTGCAAAACTCCAAAATTGCACAATTTTTTCATCAAAAAGAAAGACGAAAAACATATTGATGAGAGTTGCCTCGTCTCAGAGCAAAGTGGTATGTCATAACAATTATTGAAAAATCGGAGCATTGTTAAAATAAAGTATCAACAATAAATGAATTCAACCAACGATATACATTTATTTAATCTGTTAATAATTATGTATATAGTTCACGGTTTCCCCGACATTTGATTTAGGAAGTTTTCAATTTCAATTAATAATAAGGGCGGCATTTTCTATAATGCACAGGGCGGCACTTTACATAAATCCGGCCCTGCGAAAGATAGTAGACGTTTAACCAGGAATATTAGCCACTTAAAGAAAATACCAAAAAGGAGCCAGTCGGACAGTAGCTCCGATCCTGATTATTTTCCACAGGTACCTGTGACTCCACAAGAAGAGTTGATTAACACAGAACACCAGCCAGCACAGACAACCGAGATGAAACCACCAAGCTTGAACCAAGGATTCAAATTAAAGCTGGTAAAACAAGAAAGAAAAGCTAACTGTTGGCGGAGCCGAAGTTTATATACCCTTGCAGTTGAGTCGCAGTCCGGTAGGTAGCGATACGCATCTTATATTATTAGATATATAGAGGATCGTATATAGTCGGGCTATCCTTATGAAATTTGGCATATCGAATTATTTTGCCATCCTCCCCTCCTTCTAACTTGAAAAACAACGAAGTTATGGCATTTCCGATCAATCAGTTATATGGCAGCTGTAAAATATAGTCGGCCGAACCTGGTCGAACCGTTCCGACTTATATACTGCCTGCAAAGGAAAGAAGGGTGTGTGCAAAGTTTCAACTCGATAGCTTTAAAACTGAGAGACTAGTTTGCGTAGAAACGGACAGACGGGCATGCTCATATCGACTCAGAAGGTGGTCCTGATCAAAAATATATTTACTTTATAGGGCCGGAGATGTTTCCTTCACTGCGTTGCACACTTTTGACCAAAATCAATATACCCTCTGCAAGGGTATAAAAAGGAGGGATGTGGGAACCGGCCGACGTCAGTGCCGACGTCAACGATTGATTCCTGTCCGCGTGCTTTTCTTGTAATCCTTATAGTCTCACACGTGCGGTTGATGGACCAGCATCGCCGGTCCGCAAATAAAGAGTTAAGTGTCAAATTAAATAAACCAAAATAACATATCTATTCATTGCGAACGGGGGGGATATTTGGGTTAATACAAATACCCTCTGCAAGGGTATAAAAACTAACATGGTGTCCGCTCGATGGGAGCGGGGAGGGAGCGTGGGAGCCACATCGTCTCGATCGCAACAAGCATATATACCTTATAAAGTCGAGATGTCATATTTACTGCGTTGTACACTTTTACCTAAAGTTATAAATCCCTTTTCCGTGGTATAAGCATTTATCCAAAATAGCTTAGTTTTCCTTAAGTAAGTTTCTATATGTAAGCGAAACAGCCTAAGGCTATGCAGGTAAACCTCTACACTCTAAGTTAGATTACTTTTGTAAACTTTGGACTAGTTTAAAAACCTTCAATTACATGACATAATTTAAAAACAAAACATCTTTTTTTTTTATTAAACAGCTTAAAAAGGAAGACGAAACAGGCGACATTACACGGGATTGGAAATTTGCAGCTATGGTCGTCGATCGATTATGTCTTATAATATTTACATTGTTTACTATTATAGCGACCTTAGCAGTACTATTTTCAGCTCCACATTTCATTGTAAGTTCCTAATAATTATTAAGAATATTTATAAATCTTTCTCTTTGCAGTTTCCATAAAGAGACGAATTTATTATAAGGACTTATTATTAGGTTTTTGAGATGTAATTTCTTAATTAATTATGCATTAAAATTAAATTTAAATAAAAATTACGTTGCAAATAAATAGTTTATCAATAATCAGATAGTTATATTTTTATTACTCAGTTTAACGCTATCAAGTGTTTGTGAAAGCAGCCTTATTTTATGTTGAAGAATTTAAAAAAGTACAGATGGAATTTCCATACCTTATTGTCTAACCGTAGGAAAATTCAAAAAGTTAATTAAATTTTCATTCCCCAAAGGAAGTCGTAAATACCTTAGTAGAATGTAGGGTATGGAGTACAGCAACGGTGAGCGCAATATAGTCGTTATGCTCTGACACATGGAATCAGGATTTTTACTTTCTCTTTCCGGCATATTCAGTGCGAGAGAATAGTGAGTCAGATATAGAGAAGAGCAGGAGCTATCTAGTAATTGGAAGTTTGGAGATTTTCACGGTTGTGTAACAATGAGCGTTAGCATAGAACTTGTCGTTCATTTTAATTTTCGATCCAAAGAGAATATATGCATTAAAAGAAGTGACCTGTGGAAATTATATAGCAACAGCAGCCACCTGCCGAAGAAGTTCAGTTAATTCTCCGAGCAGATTTTTGAACCTCTATTGAACGCAAGACAGAATAAGGGAAACATTAAGCTTGTTCAAAAGTAAATACAGTGGATATAAAGCGAACAGTTCAGAAAGACATTTTTGTGTTTCAGTGAGGAAGTCACCTGCAGTGTGTTCACTACCTGCCGATCAGCTTAGTGGATGTCACAAAGCGCGTTCGTGCTTTCCCTACTTATGCATCAATGTAGCAAGCTGTCACTGGCATAATGCAAAGGCTACCGGTCTGGAGGAATGAAGCGGCAAAAGGAAAAATAAAATGGGAAGAGAGAAAAGAAAACGAAGTGGAGAACCCCAGAACGCATGAGAGAGCCTTAATGTCTTTGAATAAGCAAAATTTCAATTAAGAAATAAGGATAAAAAATGATAATTTATCTAGGGTTTTGAATATTTTATTTAGTTTTTAAATGTCCCTTTCAATGCTAGAAGCGACATTTTTATATGAAGAGTCATGAGCCCAACGAACCTCCATAGCCGGAAACGAGCGTAAGTCCGTACAAATGTAAATATCTACCAATTCACAGTAGCAAGTAAGCCTAAGTACATATATGCCTACATCCACGCCACACACATTTACCATGCATAATATGCACATTTATTAGCAGCTAGTCTCCCATAACAATTCAAGGATCATTCGCACTTACTCACTTACTCATACTCGAGACACCTTTTGCAAAAAGCAGGCTTAGTAATTAGAAATGCAAGATACAGGATAGAGGAAATTGTAAGATAAAACATGAAATTCCTGACTCATAGACTAAAGTGAATATCAACTCCCAAATTTAGGCATGTTCTTACGTTTAGAACCAATAATAAATTTTGGATGCCAATACAAAAAATCAAATTTCAAACGACATACAATACATGTACACACAAGAGAACGCAGACACTTCTAGTTAAGAGATATTAGAAAAACACAAATGTTATGAAATTTATTAGAATTTATGGTTATAATCGACCTTTCCCGGCCGTTTCGATTTGTTTACTAGCGTAAAGGAAAGAAGGATGTTCATAAAGCTTGAAGTCAATAGCCTTTAAACTAAAAGGCTAAAACTATTGGCGTAGAACAAGGGTGCCCAGTACTAATGCTCTCGTTCCCCTTTTGTTGTTGGCTTCCTCTTTTTAATGGAAAGAGCAAAGTCATATACGTTTGCAGCTCCCAGCATAGGCAAATGCAAATTATAAGAACGATTTTGCGTATTTCCTTATTCCCCCATTCGTTGCCTCTTTCGCCGAGCTGAGCAACAATACTTGCATAGTCTCAACGTTTTTCGGCTTAATTCAAAGCCATTTTATTGTTTGATTGCAAAAAACTTTTTACTGCTATTAATTTCGTCTAGTTGTGGTATCTGTTGTGGTAAAAATGGCCGACTGTTCAACAAAGAATTTTTTCTTCGAAGAAAATTTTCTTTGCGAACAGCAATGTATCATGTGTAATATGATAATAAGCGAAAATAAAACAAGAAAGCAAAGCTAACTTCGGGCGGAGCCGAAGTTGATATACTTTTGCAGTTAAGGTTATGCCATTTCCGATCGTTCAGTTATATGGCAGCTATAGGATATAGTCGGTCGATCCTTATGAAATTCGGAAATTCTGATTATTTGAAAAATGGAATCTGTACCAAGTCTCATCCTTCTAACTTAAAAAACAACAAAGTTGTGCTAATTTCGATCGTTCTATGACAGATATAGGATATAGGCCCCTAGGTGAAATAGGTGAATAGGAAAATAGGTGAAATAGATACTTAAACACGACTACTGCTTCCAATTTCTTAACGGCTTTGACAAATACAAACTTTGAAAAGTGGTCTAAGACTATAAAGATAGCTATATTCCCACTCCTTAAACGAGGATATGGGCCTAGGAAATCAATATAAATCCGTTGAAAGAATCTTTCAGACTCTGGAGCCTTACCCATTGGAGGTCTTAACGGACTGTTGGGTGTCTTAGAGGTCTTACAAGATTCACACCCGCCAATATACGCCTTAACGTCTCCCACAAAGCCGGGCCAGTAATAATAGCGTCTTAGTCGCTTCAGCGTCTTGTGAACTCCGCCGTGAGATGCAAGCGGATGATCATGAGCGTTCTTCAAAACATCACGTACCAGTTGTACGGGTACCCACAGCTTCCAAATATATACGTCGTGGAGCGGCTCACCTGTTGCATGTTCTGAGCGCCTATATACTAATCCGTCCACAACCTTTATGTCAGGGGATTTCGCGCTATTGGCTTCAAAACTATCTATCAAACTCCTATACTCGGGGCTTCTAAAATGTTCCGAGGCGGTATCTACTAACAACCCATGAGAGGCATCTATTCTTGCCAACTCGTCCTCATTTACTCTCGAAAGGGCATCTGGAACGACATTCAGCGACCCTTTACGATGCTCAATTGTGAACCTAAACGCCTGTAACTTGAGGGCCCATCTCGCTAAACGGGAATGCAGAACCGTTTGACTCATCAACCACTTGTGCGAAGCGTGATCGGTTACGATCGTAAAGTCATGGCCTTCTACGTACGGACGAAAGCGTTTAACACTTATTATTGCCGCAAGACACTCCTGTTCTGTTACAGAGTAATTTCGCTGGGCTTTGTTAAGCTTTTTAGACACATAAGCGATTGGGTACTCATCTCCATCGTCTGTCTTCTGGACAAAAACGCCTCCTACTCCGCTTTTGCTTGCGTCGCAGTGAATATAAAAAGGCTTGCAAAAATCCGGACTTCTAAGAACCGGTGCTGAACACAACCTAGACTTTAATTCTTTAGACTCTAATTCGTTAAGAAATTGGAACAGTAGTCGTGATTAAGTATCTATTTCACCTCTGCGGGTTCCAGAAACAGTTGTATCTGATAATGGTTCACAGTTCAGATCAGAACAATTTCAAAAGCTTTTGAGGGAACATAGGATTACCCACAAGCTGACAGCTATCTATTCGCCGCAAGCAAATGCGTCAGAACGCGTTAACCGATCAATAATTATGGCAATTCGATCTCATGTTGATATCAGCCAAAAAGACTGGGATGCAAATTTAAGCAGCATTTTCTGTGCTTTAAGGTCATCCACCCATTCAGCAATTAGTACTTCACCCTATTATATCATGTTTGGCCAGCATATGGTAACATCGGCGGGTACATATGCTTTGTTGAGGTCGCTTGAGATTTTGCAGGATAGAGGAGTAGCATTCAGTAGGGAAGACTCACTTGAATTGGCTCGAGTTAAAGCAAAGAAACTTTCTCAACAGCAGGACAGCAAGAACAGGGCCGTAATTTTAAACAAAGTTGCTTTCAATCCGGCTACAACGCAAAATTAGGGCCAGCATTTCTGAAGGCACGCGTGCGGCATAAATTGGGAAATTCCTATTATGAGATTGAAGATCTGCAAGGAAAATTAGTCGGACGCTATCATGCAAAAGATTTGCGCCAGTAATTATGGCGGGATCTGCTTTGGTGAGTTTTCCCCCAAGGCAGATTTTGGTGGGGGGGTGTTGTAACAGCTAGGTTTGAAAAAGAAGGGATTAAGGAATACGCCATCTAGCGGGGGATAGACGAAACACTCCAGTATCGTGGAAATCCTCGTGGATTTCTTTTCGATCTGACCCTCCATAGGAACGGTACAGCCAGTGAAGTGTTGTTGTTTTAAGACTAAAGTGTGTCTACAGTCCAAAGTCTAAAGATTACCCAGGAGGAAAATTCCCTGGCATCTTTTAAACCATCCTGTGGATCATCTGGGTGAGTGTTTGAGAAAGTGTTTTTTTTTAGAAGGGTATTGACTCAGGTTTTCACCTTTAGGCGGCCTACAAAAAGTTAGAGCCTGCCCCTCCAAATTGTCGGTGTTCCCAAGTCCAGCTAGGCGTTCGAACGCCGCTTCAAGCGCCGTTTCCCTATCTCAATACACTGGGAAAAGGGAAACATTGGAAAAGTGGATTCAGGAGTCTCTGTGCAACCCATCAGGAGCCGTCAGCAGCATCAAGAATAAATAGATTAAATTAAAGGTTAAAAACAACAAAAACAAGAAGAGGACGAATAAAAATTAATATGTTAAAGTAAAGTTTTAAAAGATTAAAAATATTAAATTAAAAAATTTTCTCACAGTGTGTTATGTGACGAAATTATGACTAGTTTTATGCTTAAAGGTTATTAAATAGTTTTATAAATAATGTTATGTAAAATTGAATTGCTAAAAAATTTCTCTCAGTACGGCATAAAACGATGAAATATAAACATGCATTAAAACACATGCTTTAGAATAAATAGAAAAGAATCAAAAAAATTGAAGAAATACTGGAATTTTGAATACCAAGAAGTGAAATAATATTGTAATTAAATGCTAGCTAAATTCGACTATAAGGAAAAAACTCAACTTAGTATCTGTCAAGAAGTATGTATAAGATAAAATTCTTGCAAGGACAAGTAAAAGTAAAAGCTCACATGTAGAATATTAATAGAAGAAATTATATTATAAGACCGCATAAATACCAACGAATAATGCAGAGAGAATTATATAAAAATTTGTAAACAGAGAATTAGCCTACATCTATCATCGTAGAAGAGAATTAGTAGATGAAGAGCTGCTAGAAATAATGTAAACGGCGAGTGCATATTGTATAAGCGAGATAACCTTAAGACTTGTTTTTGTGCTATTCTCTTAAGCCTAATTTTCAGCTGTAACACTCAAGCGCTTTCATCGGTGGATCAGCAGGTGAGCGATTACGCTAAATAATGTTTTGGTGAGTGTTGGCACAACAACAAAACTATGTTAATATGCATCAGATGCTCTGCAGACTCTCTTGTCTTAATACCATTTCATATCTTAGTAAAAACACAGAATGATATTCATTTAACGTAAAGTAAAGTAAAGTCTAAAATTTAAAAGTAAACTCAATCAAAGTTAAAATTCTATTCACATATAAATTTTCCTTGTTGTCTTCTGAAATTCAGTTTGAAGAATTTCTCGATCTTCCACTGATTTATAGAATGTACACTTATGAATAACAGAATACGCACACATACACACATGTATCTTAAGATAGTTCGTATTTTTAATTATTAATAAACCATATTTTATAATGTATGAATAATTAACCCTGTTCTCCATGCTGATCGAGAAGCCGCCGTAGAAGCCTGCAAGAAAAAGGGGCCTAGCAGAAATGATAGATGGAAGTATAGGCCATGGTAGGGTGGGCCAAAAACGCCCCAATACAACCTGGGGGTGTGAGATTGTTTGATATTTTTGGTCCTTTATCTGTCTCTTAACCTTCGCTATTTTGCTGTGTTGAGCTTATCTCTCTTTTTCCGGCCAGAATGGCAAACTATTTCGCACGCATATTCCGAATATTTCGGATTCTAAGAGCTCCCCAAGACTGCAGCTCATCGAACACCACTACACTTGCCGACGAGACAGAGCCGGATTACAAATGCGTGCAAAGCTCAGTCGGGACTAGCATCTGCTCTAGGTTATCCGTTACATGTATGAATCAATGAACTGTGTAAGTCAAATATGCTCCGACGATGATACCCGGAAAGAGGAAACTCGTATCAAAGATATAGGTAATCAGATGAGAGCAAATGAGAGCCATCGCAAAAACACGTCGGGATACGGAAAAGTCAGACTAAAGACTGCAGACTTTTGGGCATTCCTTTTTGTGATCTATCGTTGCTGTTCGCTCATATGCTCCAAGGGCATTGCGCCGTCCACTTGTCTACTCCAAATTTTTGGGTGGGGATTGGAGTTGGAGTCAGTGACAAAATACAAAAACAAAAAACACGGAAAACGATTTGTGCGTTTGGGTGTGTTATTCTTTTCCTGCTGTTTGTGAGTGCGACAAGCACTCAAAATTTATAAGTGTGATTCGGGTGCCAAAAAGTTACACCCCTAACGTTCTCTGATATATATATAATATAACCTATCCCCTAACTGCAAGGGTATATCAACTTCGGGTAAGCTAGCTTTCCTTTCTTTTTTTTTTTTCTTAGGGTTTTTTTTCTTTAGATTGCTTTTTACAGTATATGCCATGCACCCTACTTCTGTTATTTAAAATCATCAAAATTAATGTTGATTTAGCAGCTTAAGCATGGCTCTTTTGCTCCGATACCATTCAATCGAAGGGTCTCCGAAAGATGTCGCTCCACCATTAAATACTCCATACTTTTACTGCTAGACTGCAAGAAATTATCCGGTATAAAGTGTCGGCTCGCCGACCATTCCGATTATCTCGAAATAAAGCCGCTACATACAGATTCCTAAATCACTTATCAATTTCACAATAAATTCTTCAGCTAAATCTCATTTATATATTAAGAAGGCTGGTTCAGTAAATGAGTTCGCGTGGTCGTCTCGATTCGTAAGTACTCGAGTCGCAGCCGCTATTCCTATGCGGAAACATTCAGATACCTCCTATCAGGCTCTAAACTTGTTCCTGAATTCTAAACTGAAACTAACTACTTAAAAACCTCTAAAAAAATAGAGCAACATAGTGGGTCTCACAACTCACATTCGGCCTAAGTGTCCTACATACAATCCTTCCTTCAACGTCCGCGGGCGGCAAATCAAGTAATCGTAATCACACATTTCATTAAAAAAAAATCCTCGGGCCATCGAGTTGGGCGCCAAATTTTTATATATAGTGTACAGTTAAGGAAGAAAATAGTCGATTGCTGCCGTTCCCTTTCGCTTTACCACATCGTTAAGGAAAGCCTGGTTGCGAATGGGCTTACTGTCGGTATTCACCCTGGGATCGACGGATCGCGGATTGCACTCCTTGCGTTGCTCGGTTCCAAGCATGTCGGAGCAGTGAGGGTTCTTCCTAGTCTCCAAAATTACACCACTCTACTCTAATAATTATTTAAATGCACTTCACTGTTCGTTAATTATTGGACAGATATTTGAACTGAGACCTGTTGGAAACGGACGGACAAAGAATTGTTTTGAGGGAAAGAAAAAGCATCGTTTGATCAGGCTGGCTAAGATGTAGTTCGCTCCCCTCGTCTTTACCTTCTCTGTCTGGATACCTGCCTAATACAACGTAATACAACAACAGATTCAAAAGATTTGGGATTTACCTAAAAACTGCATCACGGTAAGCCACGAACCCAAAAAATAATCGTTTATTAATAACGATTAATAATATTAATTTTCTTTAATCAATTTAAAATACACCTCATACGCCTTTGCGCGAAATCATATTGAACTTTAAAGAATTACTAAAAAATACTATACAACTTTCATTACTTGTACCTTAGTCTATCTTATATTTACAGATATGTATATATCAATTTTTTTTCTTGGAGTTACGCTCGTTTCCGGCTATGCAGCTTCGTGGGGCCCATGGGCCGACCATATTTTATAGCTGCCATAGAACAATCAGAATTTTCATAACTTTGGTGTTTTTTAAGTTAGAAAGATGGGACTTGGTATAGATTTCATTTTGGTCATAGTTATCCGATTTGCAATATAGGATCAGCTATAGCTAGAATGATGGGTTGTCATATAACTGAACGATCGGAAATGTCACAACCTTGCTAGTTTTAATTTTGTAGAAAATTGATTTGATGGTGAAACTTTCATAAGGATCAACTATATACGATCCGATATATATTATATATAATAATATGAGCTGCTAACTAACTGCAAGGGTGTATCAACTTCGGCTCCGAAGTTAGCTTTCCTTTCTTGTTTTCCATTAAAAATGTTACGCATTTTTTTTTGTGGTTCGAAACGAAACGAAAAAAAATTCTTGCACAGATTGGTTTGTGATTTTGTGCTTCGGTATTGGAGTTTTCTCTGCCACAAGTAGTACTTGAGCACCCCTGGCGTAAAAACAGACAGTCATACTTTTATAGATTTGGAAAGGAAGCCTAATCAAGAGCATATATACCTTATAAAGTCGGAGATGTCGTACTATTTTGGACCGAAAATATATTATTATTATTCTTATATAAAAATTTTACCAGATTAGTTTTCTTTAAGTAAGTTACACTATATGTATGCCATATGTAAACGAAACAGTATATGGCCTTGCAGGCAGTACTGTACCCATTAGATTACTTTTGTAAATTTTGGACAAGTTTTTAACAATATTAGTTTCAAAGCTATTCAAAAACCTTTTATAAAAGCCACCATATTTTTTAATTAAACAGCTTAAAAAAACGACGAAACAGGCGACGTTACACGGGATTGGAAATTTATAGCAATGATCGTCGATCGATTATGTCTTATAATATTTACATTGTTTACTATTATAGCGACCTTAGCAGTACTATTTTCAGCTTCACATTTCATTGTAAGTTCTTAATAATTCTTAAGGGGGCAGGATGGTTTGAGACTTCAAAAAAAAATTTTTCTCAGGAATATCCTGTCAAAGTTTTATGTCGATCGGCTAATACTTGCTGAGATACCGATTTTCTAGTTTCTTTCTATCCACATACTTTCAATTGCTTTTAAAACTTTAGACGCGTTTTTGTCAAAACATTTTTTTTAAGTCGGTGCGTAACGTAACTCAAAAAGTAATGCTCGGATCTAAACAAAATTTTTCCCACATCTTTAATACAATAAATACTTCCGGATGAACGAACGCTTTTTTTTAAATATTTTTTTTTTACCATTTTTACGGGCAATAATGGGCTGATTTTTATGAAAAAATGGTACCTCCGACTTTACAACCGCGCCAAAAATTCAAAATCGCATATTTTTCAAAATGGTTTCGTTCATCCGCACAAGAAACTACAATTTTTAGTAAATCAATTCAATTTGTATACCCTTGCAGAGGGTATTATAATTTTGGTCAAAAGTGTGCAACGCAGTGAAGGAAGCATCTCCGACCCTAAAAGGAAAAGAAATATTTAATAAAATATATCCTATAGCTGCCATATTACTGATTGATCGGAAATGCTAAAACTTTGGTGTTTTTTAAGTTAGAGGGTTGGGACTTTCTGCGCATTCTAATTTGGGCCAACTTATATGATCTTCCATATGTAATAAGGATCGGCCGTCTATATCCTATAGCTGTCATATAACTGACTGATCGGAAATGCTATAACTTCGTTGTTTTTCAAGTTAGAAGGATGGGAGTTTCAATGGATTCCTCTTTTGGCAAAATAATTCGATTTGCCAAATTTCATAAGGATCGGCCAACTATACTCCGCTATATATCTAATAATATAAGATGTGTGGCGCCACCTAGCGGACTGCGACTTAACTGCAAGGGTATATAAACTTTGGCTCCGCCCGAAGTTAGTTTTCCTTTCTTGTTTTATTTCAAATAGACTAATGCGAGTTCACTGGAATTAAGTTTTTTTTATGTAATGTTTGTTGCACTTCACACTTGAAATCCTCATTCAAGATTTCATTTATGTTTAAAAATGTTTATAGATTCGTTTTGCGGATATAATAAATTCGGGGTGTGTTTAGTTCGATACTTTTAACATGCGAGCATAATTGTATCTTACCGGCTGTGCCAACTATATGTTTTTATTCCTGATTTAAAATAAAAAAAATTAAAAATTAAGATTTTTATTTTTATACATTTTTTTTTATATATCAAGAATGAGTATGAGAATACTGGATTGATCGTTGATTATACTGATTTTACAAATTCAATTTTCTTATAATTATGGCTTTTATCGGTGACAGCGAAACTGGCAGCATAGGTGGACTTTGGTTGAATAATTTTGATTGGTCAGAGTTTTATGCTGACATGTAGGTTCCCAGGATGGGCACTTGTTTATAAATTTTGGAGCAAAAGTGGTTTGATGTTTATGTCTACTGTCGTCGATAAAAATGTGTAAATGGTTTATGTCTAAGTTTATGTCTGGATGCCAATGATTATGGCATGGGAAAGGTTTTGTGTCTAGCCTATTTCAATTATTTCCTCAGTAGGCTCTGGAATGTTGTTTATATGTGTTCTATACTGGCTTTATTGAGATTTCGTTAACTAGGGTATTTGCAGATACGTTTAGTGTATTTGCAAATATGTCACTAGCATTAGTAAAAAGTTAAAATTTCTTTTTGAAATGCAATCAAGAAGTTTGGTTCATTAACATCGATCTTAGCATCCGTTTTAAGGTATTTGTTCAGCTACCGAGCATTTTCGGGAGCTATATTTAATGTTCGAAATATTGGTTTTAGTAAAAACAAGCACAGTTCAATTTCATACAATTTATTTAGAATGTTTTGTCTTTATACAAAGTTGTTTATGGATAAATGCGACTGCGAGGGGGTGAATACCGAATTAAAATTCAAACGCGGGAGCGCGGCTCCGCTTGATGCTGCGGAGCGATCGAGAGAGCCCGGGAGAGAGCGAGAAAAACGCTAGTGCATGAAGGTAGATGCAGGTGGCCGATCGAATGCACGAGAGCGGGCGATGCGAACATTAGTATAAAGAAAGTGACGTCACGAACTCAATAAATTATTGCCGGCCAAACTTCTTTCCGGCGGCTGCTTGACCCGACATACTCCCCCCGTTGGAAGATGAACTTTCAACAACTTCATGAAGGGGCAGCAGGTACCATTTGTTGATTGCTCGCCTTTTAGCTCCGGATGCCGTCAGCAGCGCACCCGGAACACTCCGTCGTCTTCATCCTCGATGCTACTGAAGCTGGGCGATGGCAGCTCGGTAGCCATTTCGCTGCCAAAATCCAAGAGCTGCCTCACATCCACACTGGGTAACATATGACCTATCACACTAGTCACACTGTGCAGATCCCGGCAAGACGCTTCTCCATGCGCTGAGTTCCATGACTTCCATGTCGCCTCCTGAACCCAAACTGGTGATCAGGGATCAGTCCAGCCTCGTCCAGTACAGGCAATGCTCTGCTCAAAAATACTCTTTCGAGTATTTTGGAGAGCATTGGAAGTAGGCTTATTGGACGGTATGAGGCAAGATTGGCTTCAGGTTTAGGTATCATGGCTTTATTAACCATGGTAGATATATGGTCGGTAAGTTTAAGTTTCAAATCTAATTGGACACCTAGATCCTTAACCTGAGTTAATCGTCCTAAGGCGTTCCCATAGAGAAAGTGCATAGCCTGGTGAGGACTAGATCGGTAAAAAGACATGAGTTTACATTTCGATCCATTAAGCTTTAAGTTATTTGCTAAACACCAATTTTGAAGTTTATCCAAATCGGATTGAAGTCTAGACTGGGCGCTAGTGAATTTATACTGAAGGCATAGCTTAACGTCATCAGCGTACATAAGTACAAGTGAATTAGTTAAGGAAAGGGGCAAGTCGTTAATAAACAGTGTAAAAAGTAGGGGTCCAGGATGGCTTCCTTGGGGCACCCCTGATGTGGCGCTGACTAAACGCGAGGTAACATCTTTAAAGAAAACACGTTGGGTTCTCCCAGATAAGTAGCTCGAAATCCAGATAAGAAGATCAGTTGGGAATCCCAAAAGACTGAGCTTACTTACAAAGGTATTATTTAACTATATAGGTGTTGCAAATGTGAAGTGATAAGTTTTTCAAAAAGCTTTGGAATTGCTGACAATTTAGAATTCCTCTATAATTTGCAGGGTCTGATGTTTTCCCTTTTTTATGCAGCTAAATAATGTAAGTTTCTTTCCACATAAGAAGAAAGGTCGAAGTCTCCAATGATAGATTAATGAGTTTAAGCAGCGGTTTGCACAGAGCCTCGGCGCAGTTCTTCAGAACACAGCCTGGTACTCATCAGGGCAAATATACGGGCCTGATCTTAAGAAGATCCGATAACACACCACTTTGATCCTTAAGTCCTTAAGGACTGTTAGTTGCTGGATTAGGTTTGATGATGGCCTCGCTTGAGGTCGTACAACTGATCGCTTCCTATTTTCGTTTGAATGGCTTTAGTCAACCACTAGGCGCATAGTTCTTTCCTTATCCGGGCTGTATGATACGGACTGGTTAGTCCTTTTATTACGCAAGCATAGATCTTTCTCCAGAAGCTATGCCCTGTGAAGCTGCCGTGGGAGATTATTAGTTATAGTTTTTCCATGACGCAGCGTACTGAATTTCCTAGATGGTCATCATCACACTCCGAGATGGAGATTCATGGATTTTGTAACTCCAGCATCGACTTGTGTGGTGTTTGGGTTTATGTCGGTTCTATCCCAAGTCACACTTCTAATAACTGTTACGGTCCCGAAACGGGAGTTATCTGGATTTGCTGGCTCGGCTTATATCGGCAGTAGCTCAGTTGAAGGCGATTTTGTTGTGGCAATGTCCTGGATTCGAGAGAAGCCCGCATAATTTAATATTTTAAAGCTGTAGACAAGGTTTTTGATCATCCAATCTCCGTACGTTGACGTGACCGCTGATTCCAGGTACGCAACTTTCCAGCACTTCAGCGGGTGTTGGCTTATGTCTCCAAGTTCTCACAGCGAGTTCGCCACAAGGGTGTCGTTGCCCAACTTTCAGGCTCTTCAGAATGTAAGGGAGATGCTCGTCATCCAGCATACTTGCATCTTTTTTACTCATCCTCTCCTTTTTTGGACAAGTTTGGTCTGTTACGTATGGTCGTTTTAAGAACTCTTCTTTATTATTCGTCATCCAATGCTGCTCCTCCTTCAACAACGCTCCAATGGCGTACATCCGTCCCTGCCTTTGTAATTAAAGATGTGATGCAAGTCTGGAGAGGCGCCAATTAGAACGGCATCTGGAACCACCAAGAGCCCAGTGTCAAAGCTTTGCTCTCATATCATTACATACGCATCATAAATTGGATTAGCTCTGTACGATAAAAAAACAGCGTGTGTCTAGGGACATGCGTAAGGAACGAAGTTCCTTTGGCATGTTTACGTTTAGCGGACATGATGAGATGGAGGTCAATGAAGGAGAAACAGGAGTGACTGACGGCGAAAAATGATTTACAACAATAATTTACAACATTTATACAAAAATGATTTTTCTTTTCTTATTTATTCTATATATATCAATTTAATCAGTACTTTAAAATATCACACGTCAAAATATCGCAGGACAAAAATATCACAAAATAAAAAAAAAAACTGAGAAATAATGCGAAAACAGATGAAATGCAATTTAAAATTAAAATTGTAAGTTAAAATTGAAAATTGAATTTGAAAATTGAAATCGAAAACTGAAATTAAAACTTAAAATTGAATTACAATTTCAAAATCATCTGTCGCATTTCTTCAAATAAGAGATAATAAGAGACAGAGAGAGAGAGTGAGAAAAATGGTTATATCCTTTCACTCTATGAAAGGGACGATGACCCGAAGAGCCGATTAACGTTGCGATACGGTTTTTCTCGGCAAGCCCTCCTACGCCAAACTCATACCGCGCCATAAGAAACTTCGTTCCAATAATCATTTCTGTAACATTTTTAAATACATAATTTTGCGATGTTGTTTGAACCTAAATCAAAAAAAAACCTTTTAGCGAAACAAACAATGGGATAAGAATCAAACCTCGAAATACAGATGCTCATTGATGAGCAAATTAAAAGAAATACACATAAGTATTCAAAAGTTTATCATAAATTTCACTAAAGATTTATCGGGACGACGACTAAAAAGGTTACTTCGATGCGGCTAATGACAGCTCACCAAAGTGTAGTCCCAAAGCACTAAGTCTAGACGATGAATATTTTAAGAATGCCAAGGCTCCTTAATGTCAAACTCTTGTGAATAAATATGAAATACTATTTTAGGATGAAATGCCATCAGAGTTAAGCCCGTCTTAGCGGTCCCGAAAAACTAGGAAAAATCTCGAGCCTAAGGCATTGGGCTAATTACTGTAAAATTAAAATAGATGGAAATACTAGCAAACGAATCCAGGTCGTGCGAGCGGATTTTGAGGTTTTGAGCGGTACGAGTTTTTGAACATTAAATAAAGATACCAAAAAAGCTTGGTAACTTAACACAGGCAGTGGCTCCGCTTCTACGAAAGTTTTACGGAATTCGTCTACAGTCAAGACAATAGCGACGCAGCCAAATTCTGGCATCTGGAAAATCATATAATAGGTGAAGTCAAAAATATCATCATCAACTGGCGGACAGGACAATTACCAAGAGGCCTGGCAACTTAATTAACCTGGTTAATGAATAGATAGCAAAATGAAGTTCACCCCTGAACTAATGGATCATCGGACCAGCTCCGCAGCTTGCATAATACCGTGCTCCCAACCATCGCCGCTCTCAACGAACTCAAAGTGTCAACAATCAACTGGGATTTAATATTGATACACATCACTGAGAAAAGATTGCAACCACACACGGTGTAATCTCTAGAACCAGCCAACACACCACTTTGAGTGACAGGCAACCAGCCAAGTACGGTGCGGAAAAATACGCCTAGCGCTCCACTTCAATCTACTTCACCACAAGCGTTGTGTTCAACCGCGGCCCTTCTTACAAATAAACCCGCCGTTCTACTATAACCACCCAAGTGACAATATACATATACTATATTCTGGATTTAAGTTTAAAATAATCTCAAAAAATTGGCTGATACACTGCGACTCCAATTGGTGCCATCAACCCTGATCATCAACTAAAAGGGACAACCAAAAGATCTCGAACAAAGGCTGTTTAGACCCTAACAGCATTAACCACCATTTCCAAAAACCAATTAAAGCAGTCGTACTGCCGAAAATAATGTCCATCCCACTCTATTCAGGTACCAAGTACAATCGCACCTCAGTTGCGCTTAACCGATCCTATTCTTTCACAGCCCCAGAAGATTGACCTGTTTTTGGGCACCGAATATTTCTACCAGTTTATGAGGCCACAACAGGTAAATTTGGGAGAAGGACACCTACTACTCAAAAGTACCACGCTGGGATGGATTGTGATCGGGCCAGTGCGACTGAAGTCAGCTCGGCTAGGACAAAGGCGCAAGGGGAGGCATATAACCTAATAATACCTAAAAACCCAGCTCCAATAGCCGGCGCCATAAGCCAAAATCAGAAGTATTACCGAAAATAATGACCGACGGACCGGCGCGAGCAATAAAACCAGTAAAATCAGAAAAAAACCCAAAACCCAGCGATCTGAGTCAGTAGACCCAAAACTAGCTTACCCGCCTACTTTCTTTAAAATTGACTTTTCTGTGCGACCTTACTTTGCATTAACATTGACCTGCTAAACATACTTAAGCCATAACATATGTATGTAATTAGGCATCTTATAAAAAACACGTAAAAAATTCGATCAATTTTGGCAATTTGCGATCAATAATTTGGTAGCACGGAAACGCATGCTGCCGAGGCTGATTTTCTTCAAGACGTTCAAAATCTTACAACTGCAGAACTGAAAATATGTTCCCTAAAACATATTAGTGTTAAGTTAGAGAGTTGTGACACTCCACACATGTTAAATTTTACCAAAATATCCTATCTTCAAAATTTCATGGTCGGCGACTTTATCCTACAGCTGTAATATAATGATCGGAATATGCATATCATTGTTCTTTTTTAATCTAGATAGAAGAAACTTTCTACCGTCTCTAATGGGCAACTAAATCTGTTGTGCCAAATTTCATAAGGATCGGCCGACTATATCCTATAGCTTTCATGTAACTGAACGATCGGAAATGGCAGAATCTTTGCTATTTTTAAAGATGCCAGGATTTGTTTCAAACATTTTTATTAGAAAATTGATTCGATGGGGAAATTTTCATAATTTTCACATTATTTTTTTTTGGATTATAGTTGGCCGATCCCTATGAAATTTGGCAAACTAGATTATTTTGTCTATAATAGAATCTGTACCAAGTCCCATCTTTCTAACTTAAAAAAACACCAAAGTTATGCCAATTCCGATCGTTCTATGACAGCTATAGGATATAGTCAGCCGATCCCGGCCGTTCCCGGCCAGACGGACAGACGGATATGCTTATATCGACTCAGAAGTATTTGCACACGTTTTCGGTGCGTAAAAATTATATACACAAAAGTTAGTTTGATTTATTTCAGCTTAATATAATATCTAATTTTAACAAAAGATTTTCTTAATTTTATCAAAACACATTAATTATATTTAGTTACACCACCTTTGGCATCAATGACAGCTTTTAGTCTTTAGGTATTGACCTTACCAAAGTTTGGGCAAATTCAAGGGTCAATTTGGACCAAATTTCGTCAATTTCAGTGATGACTCCAAAGGTATAGGTTTGTGCTGCGTACCCGATAATTGCCTTTACCGCCAGGCTACAATCTGTCCTGTTTAGGGCGATAAGTCTCGTCGATCTTGTTTCACAGGGAGTGGCAGATCGTTAAGAGATCTGCGATAATCATGTCCTAGACTGTCCTAGAGCTGGATGAAAAACCATCAAGTGCCTTAAGTGCTGCTTGACTGTCAGAAAAAACACATACGGTGTCCTGATTAGTGCCCAAGTGCTGGGGACTTAAGCGCTTCTTTAATGGCTATTATTTCAGCCTGGAAGACACTGCAGTGTTCGGGGAGTCTGAATGACTCATTTAGACACAGACGTTTACAAAAGACCTTTTACGTTGCCTGTTAAGCTATCAGCGTTTTGATAGAGCCTTAACGGGTGGAGCAGCAGCCACCTTGGCAGCTTCAGACCGCGGCAGCAACGAAACGGACGACCTTCCCCCATTGGAAGGGTGCAGGTTAGAGTCCAGAATGGAGTCAGACCTGGGCGCTGACTTAATCGGCAGGAACAGAGGCACCAGCTATGTCTCCAGACTCCATTATGTAAATTATGGTGCAAAGTAATGGAAACAAAAGTAACAAGTTTTCCTTTAAGAACTTTAATGATCACGAATAAAACTGAGCGTGATTACGCCGGGGTCACCAAATGTTGAGCTATCAGCGTTTTGATAGCGGCCGAATTAATAAAACGTGGTTCAACTTATATTTTAATTTATTATGGGTTAATTTAACCCCAAAAACAAATGCAGCGGCCGATCCAAACAAAGCCGAAAATATAAGTGCAAAAAACTAAGAACTTGCGCAGAAGCTCCACCAAAGCTCCCAAAGTGCATGCGTTACAAAAGAACAACAAAACGCATGCGAATCTGGAAGAATCGAAGAATATGGAGGGCATTGAGGGTTGATAACGGGCATTTAGTGAATCGTTGCGGCTAGTTACACTGACAGAACTAATTAGTAATAATAACGATATTTGATGCTGGCACAAGTCCCAACATGGCCGTTGAGCTTTGATTCATCTGTGCAGATTGTAACATGTAACCATGTAAGCGGGCAGATGGTTGTGTAGCTGCAAGAAGGCTGCACGCGCTGGTTCCGGCTTTTTGGGCGGTAGAAGGGAGTGGATCCCTAGGGTCCTTGTGCTACTCGCAGTTATCAATCGATTATTTAAAAGATATTCGCGTGCGGGGGGTTAGTATGTACTGAAGGAAATAGCGGGAAGGGGCGAAAAGGATTCTTGCATTGCTTTCGACATTCAAAGTAGTTAAAGCCGTTGCGACTGCGCTGATGGAGTTGCAGCAGACGACTTAAAGCTGAGCCGATGTTTTGCCACAGCCGTTGCCCACCCTTCCATGTTCACCAAGTCCGCGAAATAATTATTGATGATCCCAAAAAAAACCGGCTATTTAATTTCACTTGCCATCGTCATCCTGTATGACTCCTCCAGATAATAGATTAGCAATTCATTTTTAAACGTTATAAAATTTATTCATGGTTATTAAGTGGCATAAGGCCAAAAAAGGGAATTTAAATTAAGTATATAATTAAATGTATTTGTTATAATCGAAAAAAAAATTATCTTAGAATTTATATCTTTATTAGTTGGTATAAGAAATAATAAGTCGAATTAATATGCAATAATATTATATATGTCTATATAAAACACTATTAAGAATCATGTTTATGAAGAGAATCTTGTCTTCCATAGCGGGTATTCTCTAATATTATTTCTCGATATTCTCGGGTATTCTCGAATATATATTAAAGTTATATATATATTCACCAAACTATTTAATATTTCCGAACCATTCATGTTTAGTATTTAAGTAATTAAATAAAAAATACAAAATCAAGGGAACTGGAAAAGTTATTTTCTTACATTATTAAACGCCAAGCTCCAAAAAAAAATAAATACTACCTAAATAAAAATAACTAAATCAAATTAATAATTCCAGAAACCACATGGGACAGGCGTAACTGTCTTGGGGCGATGAGTGACGTCATTGGACGATTCGGGTGCATATGCTGGCCATTGGCGGGTTTTAGTTAATGAGGGAAAATTATTGGCACATGCACCTTACTTCCAAGAAAAAATTGTATCTCTCACTCTAATTATAATTAATCCTTCTGATCCCGCGGTGTGTCGCTGCGAGCCCTTCTTAGGGTAAAACTGGCTAATTGGGGACTTATAAACTTGTTCCCAATGTAAGAACAATAAAAAATAGGTTCTTACTGGATGCCAATTCGACCTAAAAAAATAAGTCGAATTAAAAAAACACGTGACGCCGAAAACAAAGGTTTTATTTACCATAATTGGCACCACAAAAATGTAATTCACTTCTAGTGCACTGAGCGCTGCTCACTTCCCTCGGCGTTTAAGCTTTGGGAAACTTAGGTGGAAATTTCCCACCACGTGTTTTTTTTCCGGGGTTTAAATATATACTTGAGTTTAACCGCGAGCGATGCGCTTATCTTCGCAGCCACAAGAGAAAAGAACTTGGCCGCTGCTTATTCTATGCTTAGACCGATACTTAAATGCTCAATTCTAGGTAGATAATTGATTATCAATAGATAAGGAACTTTAAGCTTAACCAAGCTTTTTGTTTTTGTTTTGTTTGTTTTGTATTTTTGGTTATTCCAAGCTTAACTAAATGGGGTTTACTTTTAGGCATTTGGTTCGTTTGTTAAGTTACAACAAGCGCATTACATTTTCCCCCCCACTAAAATCTAACTTAGGGTGGAACAACACAAGGAAGATTCCCGCTTGTAGTCTACGCTTATGGCGTAAGATCTTTGGCATGAAAATTTCCGATCAGGCGGCCTTGTAGATCTTCTAGCTCGTAATATACCTTCCCTAATTTCCCCCGCACCCGCGCTTTAAGGTAATTGGGAGCCAGCTTGGAGCTAAACCCTTTTGCGAAATTGCTTTGTTGGAAATTGCGTCGGAAAATTTATTGACCTACTTTAAAAGAAACTTCCCTGGTTCGTGTGTTGTAAAGCCTTTCATTCCGATTACGATGGGCTATCATGGTATTCTGGGCTTTGCTGCGTAAAATGTCTAGGGAGTCTTCCTTATTAAATTGGTCACTTCGATCTTCTAGCATACCTAAATCTCGTAGTAGTTGAAAAGTTTCGCCGTTCGTGACCATATGTTGACCAAACGTTAGCTTTTACGTGCTCGTGTTTATGGCCAGATGAACTCCAGATCGTAGAGCGCAGTTAATGCTACTAAGGTTTTCGTCCCAGTTACTCTGATTTGGGTTTATGTAAGCCTTTATGTCTGAAAGAACTGATCTATTCACTCTTTCCGACGCGTTTGCCTGTGGGAAATAAAATGCCGTATATGTATGTCTGATACTATATTTGTTTAACGAGCAATTAAAAATTTGCGATTTAAACTGAACTCCATTATCGGAAACCACATATTCTGGAACCCCAAAACAATGGAAAAAATCTTCTTCCAAATATCGCATACTCGAGTCGGCGGTAAACTTGCGGACTGGTTTCAAAAAAGGAAACTTAGTGAGATGGTCGAGCACCACAAATATACCTACATTTCCCGATTTACTGCGATTTACTTCTGAAAGAAAAGGCTTGATATTCCAGTGTTTCCCATAGGGGGTTAAAACGATCGATTAGTGTGTTTCGTGGCCTTACAAATATCACAACAATTGACAAAAGTGTTTACGTCGTTAACCATGTTAGGCCAGAAATAATATCGTCGGAGCCTTTCTATGGGTTTGTTTATACCCCCGTGGGCATGTAATGGATCTCCATGAGCAGTCTTAATGGCAATCGGTACGAGTGGGCGTGGAACCCAAAGTTTTCAGCATTGGTCATCGGAAATTTTGGTATCCTCTGCATGTTCGGAGCGTCGGTATAAATGTTTACCTTGGATTTTGAGATCCGGTAAGGAAGAGTTATTAAGTCGGATTTTACTCCTAAGCGAATCGTATTCGGTTGAATCGAATTCGGAGGAATTGACGTCAACTATTAGGCTATCACAAGCAAGGGTTGACAAGTCTTCGGTAAAGGTTCGCGAAAGAGCGTCTGGGACTACATTGTGAGTACCTTTTCGATGATGTATCTTGAATTGGAATCCTTGAAGCTTAAGAGACCAACGAGCGAGACGCGAGCTTAGATCTGCCTGGGTCATAAGCCATTTTAAGGAGGCATGATCTGTGACTTTTACAAAATCCTGTCCTTCGACATAAGCTCTAAATTTTTTTACGGCCAACCAGGCCCGGCGGATCATGCTCAGCCCGAGTGGGTAGTTGTAAAAAAAAAAAAAAAAAAAAAAAAAAGAAAAGGTTCACAGGAAAATATTCAAGTGGTTCTCTTCATTGTTTATTTCAGCTTATAAAAGATAATAAGTATATAAATATTATAAAAGATATAAGTATCATTTGCGCAACGTAAATACAGAGCTCCGTTTAGCATTTTTCGAAATGAATTCATTTAACAATTCATCCAAATCAAGTTTGTCGGTAGTTTCGCGATAAACATGTAAGATTGCTACGTTATTCAGTCGATATTGCGATATTGTTGATCTTAAATAAGTTTTCACCCTGCGAAGAACCGAAAAACTTCTTTCATTTGAACAGGATGACCCTGGTATTGTAATTAGCAGACGAACGAATCGCACAAACTCTGGAACAAGCCCTCTCATCCATTCGTATTTCTTCAAGAAATCTACAACTTCCCTCAGATTATTTGTGTGTTCATTCTGCCTTTTCACAAGTTGCAAAAACATATTTCTATCACTGAGTAACCTGTCCTTGTCAAAATCATTCTTATAATGCTTCACGATTTCATTGATATCTACTGGCTGACCTACTGCAAATCTTTCCAACATTTTAAAAAATCGCGCAGAATCATTTTCGAATCGATTATTTAGAGACGAAATCAATTGATCGAAAACTTCAAAGTAAGATTTTCTGAAAAACTCGATTGGTTTTTTAAATTCAAAGTTCTCCGCTTTGCCTTGCTCAAGAGTCTCGAGATGTTTTGGGATTTTTCGACGACGTGGAATTTGTGGCTCGCTTAGTTCAAGGCCAGCAGCAGCTTCAATGCTCTTGCTCCAAATTTCATTGAACTTAGCATCACGTGAAGCGTTCAGAACGTCGGAAACTGCTTGTATTTTATCATATGATTCGATGACGCAAAGATTCGAATTTTGCAAATCTTTGTTTAATATCTCCACGCGATCGAAAATTTCTATCATCATATTCAAGTGAAACACGCACTCAAATGTCTCCATGTAGTCATAAAACCCTGACGCTGTTGACTTCTTTATCCACAGAACGGTCATGGAAAAATTGCATCAATTGAGCGTAGTTTGCTTTGACAGTTTTCAAAGATTTTATTCTAACCACCCATCTATAAAATGAAAACAAACATGTATATAAACCTGAAAACATAATTGAATTAAGTTTTTTAAAGTATACCTGGTCGGGCAATAAGCTGCAAGAGAAGGTAAGTCGCTGCCTTGCTCTTTTCCCGCATCAATCTGCAAGTCCCTAAACTGTGCAACGCTACGTTTCGCTTTCTTACTAGCGCCATCTAGGGATCCTACATGTAATAGGTTTTTTTTATTTGTATAAATTTACATGCCAGCTGATTTGCAAAACTTAAGCCACCGCGGCAGAAAAAAAAAATTTGGCGAGTGAGAAGGATTCCGAGTGGGTATTTTCCCCACTCGGAAATTTCCGAGTGGGTACAACTACCCACCATACCCATATTATCCGCCGGGCCTGCGGCCAACACAGCGGCATAACACTCCTTCTCGGTAACGGTGCATTGACGTTGTCAACGATTTGGCTGACATGAAAGCGATCGGCACCTCTGCGCCATCTTTATTCACTTGCATTAAGACTGCACCTACTTCTGTGTGGCTTGCGTCGCAATGAAGTGAGAACGGGAGAGAAAAATTGGTGCTGTGCAGTACTGGGGCTGCACACATGCTTGCCTTAATGGACTCAAAAGCCCGCTGGGCTTAACTTGTCCACTTAAACTTCCGATTGGTTTTCAAGGTGTCTGTCAACGGGGAAGTAATATCGGAATAATCCTTAATGAACTTATGATACCATCCGGTCATCCCAAGGAATTCGAATCTGCTTAACCGAACGGTGTTGGGTAATCTCTGACTGCAGCTATCTTATAAGGATCGGTGCTAATAATACCATTACCTATCACAAGTCCTAAGTATTTCACCTCTTTCCAACAGAATTCATTTTTGTCAACATTAATTGTAAGATTCGCACGAGCCAGGTTGGAAGCGACTACCGATAAGACTTCAAGATGTCGTTCGAAGGTATCGGAAACAATGAGTAAGTAGTCTAAATATATTAAAACCTCATTACGTAAGTAGGCTGGAACTATTTTATCCATAAGTCGCGACATGGACTGCGGGGCATTAGTGAGGCCAAATGGCATGACCACAAATTCATAAGGCCGTTTTATCGCGAGATTTCGGGTCTAAAGGTATTTGCAAAAAGCTAAAAGATGCTTTCGAGGCTAGTAATAAATTCGGCTTTTGGTAATCTACTTAGGATACCATCGATTATTGGCATTGGATAAGCATCCCTTACGGTGATGAAATTCACCTTCCTACTATCTACGCAGAGTCTTACTTTTCCTGGTTTCTTCACTAACACTACTGGAGATGACCAACAGCTGTTAGATTCTTGAATAACTCCTAATTCGAGCATTCGATCGAGCTCGTCATACATAAGTTTTTCAATTGCCGGCGACACGGCATAGGGTCGCTGCTTAATCGGTTTGGCTTCTCCCACATCGATCGAGTGTGAAATTAACGATGTACGTCCTAGTCTCTGCTTAGAAAATGACGGGAATAAATTGATAACGTTCTGCAATGAATTCTGTTGATCCTTAGAAAGTTCTCTCATACTTGGATCGCTGATGGAGGCTAGATTAAGATTTTTGGTTAACAGATACATTGGGAGTAAGTCAAAGGCGGTCCAAAAGTCAATTCCCAGATATAAGTCTTCGACTAAAGTAGGAACTAAATAAAAATACAGGGTTTTTGTTTTTCCTCTGTAAGTAATGTCAGTTGAAAATTTTCCGACTATAGTTTGACTTTTCCCGTAAGCAGTTTTGATCTTGGAGGTCATTAACTTGTATTTAAAGTTTTTCTGAAGTAGATCGTTTGCAAGCCTACCACCTATGCAACTTACAGAAGCACCAGTGTCCATTAACCCAACTACAGACTTTCCACAAAGCATCACTTGAGCGTGAGGACGTAAGTCAAGAGGATTATCTAATATGGATAAAAGGATTACTTTCTTTTCTATTTTACATTGTTTTTTAAAAGCTTCTCGACGACCAGAAGACCGTTTTCTCTTAACATCTAACTTAGTTATAGGGAATGGTATACATTTAGGTTGCGGTAGGGAGCCTACAAAACCATTCGCTAGCGCTGCCCTCGAACAAATTACTGGCATATTTGGCAGTTAAATTAAAATCACCCTCTAAAGTTTGGATCGTCAGAGCCTCTACACGATAGATAAAGTCTTCAATTGACATAGAAACCTTCCAGTGAATCTGAGTTTCCAATTTGCCATTATTTGGCTTATCCGATCGGTCGTACTTCATAATGATTTGGATGAGGCAACTGAGTTGGTAATCCCATGAAAGGTTCTGATCTTGTTTCCGGTGGATTCTGTAATGGCAAACCCGATTGTGCCCCCGTTGGCATACTAGATGGAGATTCATTGGCTGAACCAGCTAAACTACTATCACGAAGTAGGGGGCCAAGAGTGCTTGGATAATTTTGTTAGTCTGATCGGCTAAGCTAGAAGCTATCATCTGAGTTTGTTCTATCATGGCTGCTTTTATTGCTTCGGCAAGAGTTGAAGATACCGTTTCAACCGTATTGGTGGGTTCTTGCGGTTGGTTGGTGATAGTCTGAACCATATTATTCGAGTCTAAATTAGGAACCTCTGACTGTTGTACGGCAGCCATACGTTTTATTTGAAGTCGAGTCTGTAGGGATTGAGATGTTGAAGCCCTGAGGGTGCTTGTAGTGGATAATCGATCTGAACTAAGGTTTTCCACAGACGCTGAATTAGATTGCGTTAGTTCCTGCCTACAGACGGGACACCTTTTTTACTTCCCTGCTTTGGAATTATAACACGCACGATGAAAGATATGCCCACAAGATGTAGATAATAATTGCGATTGGTAAACTATTATTTCGGAGCAAATAAAACAATGTTCTCCGGTATCACTCGTATGAGACAAATTCTCCGTGCTATGGGATAACACCATTTCGGGGTTTCCTAAGTATAATTTGTTTACCTAATAATTTTTTAGAATTTAAGTTTACTTCTAACCTACTATGTGGAATATACTGTCATCAACCTCACAGAATGAATTTATAAAAATAAAAATATAAGAATATATGAATTTAAGAGTTAAAAATTTAAGAAAAAATCTAGGAGTCATACATTCTGCTTCTGGCTGGTAGGAAATAATTTGTATTTTTGTCTTTATATGAACGAAATTGTTGCAAGATCCTAATTCCTTTTATAATCGTTAACCACGTGAAACTTCGGCGGCCCATCATCCGAATCATTGGACATCTTCCAGAAGAATTTTCAAGGCTTTGATTATAAGGATTGAGCCATGGCCATTAAGTATTCGGTTGGAAAAGTGTCTGCATCAGAAAAAAGGTATATTCCTAGTCCGTATACTCTTCGAGCCACAACAGGGGATTAGGTTAGAGAGGATATTCTGTTGGAAAGGCGCCTGCAGCAGACAAAGATATTTTCCAAATCAGATTTATCTCTCAACCACTACGGAGAACAGCACAGGATGGAAATTTTAAGGGATGACTGCGGCTTGAAATCCGCCAATTCAATTACGCTTAAACTTTACCAGCCCTGCCTAAACACCGGACTAGGTTAAGCCGCGATGACTCCGAAGTTATATCCAATTAAAGATGTAACGCATCCAGGTAGTCGAAGCTTAACCACAGTATCTAGTTATCGGAGTTAAACACTTGGCCTTGAAGTCTATGAGAATTTCTTGGATCCGAAGTGGCATCCGAAACTAACTAATACGTAAGAGGGTATATGTCGGATGGAATGACAAAGGTATTTTAATTTTTATACCTTTTATTTTCCTTATTATTTTTATACCCTTGCAGAGGGTATTATAATTTTGGTCAAAAGTGTGCAACGCAGTGAAGGAGACATCTCCGACCCTATAAAGTATACATATTCTTGAGGAGGTTATGAGTCGATATGAGCATGTCCGTCTGTCCGTCTGTCCGTCTGTCTGTTTCTACGCAAACTAGTCTCTCAGTTTTAAAGCTATCGAGTTGAAACTTTGCACACACCCTTCTTTCCTTTGCAGGCAGTATATAAGTCTGAACGGCCGGGATCGGTCGACTATATCCTATAGCTGCCATATAACTGATTGATCGGAAATGCCATAACTTTGGTGTTTTTTAAGTTGGAGGGTTGAGACTTCCCACACATGTTATATTTGACCAAAATCTTGTGTACAAAATTTCATAAGGATCGGCCGACTATATCCTATAGCTGTCATAGAACGATCGAAATTGGCATAACTTTGTTGTTTTTTAAGTTCGAAAGATGGGATTTGGTACAGATTCAATTTTGGGACGAAAAATCTGATTTGTCGAATTTCATAAGGATCGGCCAACTATATCCTATAGCTGTCATATAACTGATTGATCGGAAATGCTATAACTTCGTTGTTTTTCAAGTTAAAAGCATGGGAGTTTCAATGGATTCCTCTTTTGGCAAAATGATTCGATATGCCAAATTTCATAAGGATCGGCCGACTATATACGATCCGCTATATATCTAATAATATAAGGGAGTGTATTTCTAGGGTCCTTGTGCTAGTCGCTCGCAGTTATCAATCGATTATTTAAAAGATATTCGCGTGCGGGGGGTTAGTTTGTACTGAAGGAAATAGCGGGAAGGGGCGAAAAGGATTCTTGCATTGCTTTCGACATTCAAAGTAGTTAAAGCCGTTGCGACTGCGCTGATGGAGTTGCAGCAGACGACGTAAAGCTGAGCGGATGTTTTGCCACAGCCGTTGCCCACCCTTCCATGTTCACCAAGTCCGCGAAATAATTATTGATGATCCCAAAAAAAACAGGCTATTTAATTTCACTTGCCATCTTCATCCTGTATGACTCCTCCAGATAATAGATTAGCAATTCATTTTTAAACGTTATAAAATTTATTCATGGTTATTAAGTGGCATAAGGCCAAAAAAGGGAATTTAAATTAAGTATATAATTTAAATTCGTTAATTTAAATACATTTAAGTATAAATGTATTTGTTATAACCGAAAAAAAAATTATCTTTGAATTTATATCTTTATTAGTTGGTATAAGAAATAATAAGTCGAATTAATATGCAATAATATTATATATGTCTATAAAAAATACTATTAAGAATCATGTTTATGAAGAGAATCTTGTCTTCCATAGCGGGTATTCTCTAATAATATTTCCTAAATTTATATTTAAAATGTCTCCAAAGTAACTTATTTATTTTCAATTCAAATTTGATAGCAAGGGATTATGATTAACTTTAGCAAGGTTTTTAATGTTGGAACACTGCAAGAGCATTCAAAATAATGTTCCAAGACTCTATTAATTCTTATTAATTATTAATTAATTAATTTAAGATAAAAAAAAATTAATTCATTTTTTTTTGTTTTATGTCATTGCGGAAGGCCATAATTAAATAATGGAAATAAAAAAAGGAAAATATCATAATCATCGACTGTTAGCATTCATGTGCCAGAAAAAAATTTTTTTTTTTTTTTCTTCAGTGTACCATTGTTCTATATTTTAATTGCAAGCCGCATGGTTCGATTTTACCGTTTGGCAAACAAAAATCTTTCAGGTAAAGCTTTTAGTACACTGAGAAAAATCGGCCTAACCACAAACAATTTTTAATTTGGGGTAATGTGTTTTTTTTTTCACCTACATCGAGTTTATTTTCCACGTCCAAAAGATCTTTTGTCGGGCTGAGCGATCTATAATTTTAGGGCATATAGGTTATTTTTATGTATATATGTATATAAATAATATGTTTTAATTCCCGATTTAAAATAAAAAAATAAAAATTAAGATTTTTATTTTATAAATTTTATTATTAAATTCAAGAATGAGTTATAAAAATATCCTATTGGATTGATCGTTGATTATAAACTGATTTTACAAATTCAATTTTCTTATAACTATAGCTTTTATCGGTGACAGCGACGCTGGCAGCATAGATGGACTTTGGTTGAATAGTTTTGATTGGTCAGAGTTTTATGCTGACATGTAGGTTCCCAGGATGGGCACTTGTTTATGAATTTGGAGCAAAAGGGGTTCGATGTTTACGTCTACTGTCGTCGATAAAGGCGTGTGAATGGTTTATGTCTATGTTTATGTCTGGATGCCAATGATAATGCTATGGGAAAGGGTTTGTGTCTAGCCTATTTGAATTATTCCCACAGTAGGCTCTGGAATGTTGTTTATATACGATTTGATATGTATGGCAGGGTATACTGGTTTTATGGGGGATTCGTTAGCTAGGGTATTTGCAGATACATTAAGTGTATCTGTGGATACACTACTCGTCCCTCCTTTAGAAATTTCAACATCCTTGTTGAATTCGACAACAATTTCCTTGTGGTTGGCTAAACGCTTATAAGTGAATATTACATAAATTGTTATGCTTACAACTATAAGTATTAGGCTTATAAATACAATCCATTTGTAGACAATATCTTGTTTTTGTTGATTGATTAATGATTCTTTAAGTTTTAAAATTGGTGTTGGTTCATGTAGAGTTACATTGGTACTTGACAATATTATTTTATATTCATTTATATTCTTTGAAGTAGTGAATTTGATATTTCTTATTTCAAGTGTACATTGGCTTAATTGTATAATATTATTTCCTTCAATTGTTTTATTAAATAATTCACAATTTTGGTTAATTTGCGTTTTACTTAAATTATATGTTATTATAATATTTGGTTCAATGTATTTTATAAATTCTTTTTCTGAAATAAAAGTGTGTTGACAAATTGCTAATTGATTTGTAAGGATCTTTGAAATACATTGGTCAGTTACTAAATATTTTTGATCCATTACATCCACTAAAGGATTTGCAGAATTTTCCAAATAATAAACACTTTTATTATTATTCATAAAATATTCAAATTTATCATTTATGTCAATTTGGCGGCCTAAATTATCTGGATATTTAATTATTCTGTATTTTTGAGTTTCATTAAAAGATGTTGGTATATGGGCTAAAATAAAATTATTTTTGGTTTGACTGCATATCCAAGCTGAAGTCTTTATTGATAATAATTTTCCTTCATTAATGTCATCTAACTGTTCATGTTTTAATATTTTAGGATTAAATATTCCAATTCTTGTTAACTGAATCCCCATTTGTAAATCTTCAATGTATTCTAGAAAAATGTGTAAAGAGTATCTAAAAAGGTGCAAGGTCTCATTTTCCTCTTCTTCCCGTATAAATTTATTTATGTCTTCTGTATGTTTATTTATTATACCAATGATTTCATTAAATTCTGAATTTTCTATCATATTTTCTTTTATATTATTTAATTTAATTATTTCTAACTCTTTTTTATCATCTTCTGTTAGTGTACCAAACAAATATTTGTGAGCTGATCCTACAATATTTACTAATCCCCGTTTTTGTCTATTTGATGGGATAATCCCTTTTATTTCATGTTTTAATTGTTTAAGTGCTAATGCTATATCTGGAATTGTTTTATATAAATTTTCATATTTTATAAATTCTTGGTATGTATTTAATATTTTTGTTTGATTTATTTCTATCATGTGGTGTTCGTAATTAAGAGGTATTTTTATAGTTCCTGTATTCAATAGTAAATAGCCATTTTTTGAAGTAATTGGGACAATACTAATTTGTTGAGCCGTTATTAATGGTAACGGTGTCCATGGTACTATTATTATCACTTTCAATATCAGAGTCAGAATTTTCAACATTTCTGGAATAACGAGAAAAATTGCGTTTTTTAAGTTTTTATACCCTTGCAGAGGGTATTATAATTTTGGTCAAAAGTGTGCAACGCAGTGAAGGAGACATCTCCGACCCTATAAAGTATATATATTCTTGATCAGGATCACCTCCTGAGTCGATATAAGCATGTCCGTCTGTCCGTCTGTCTGTCTGTCCGTCTGTCCGTCTGTCTGTCGGTTTCTACGCAAACTAGTCTCTCAGTTTTGGAGCTATCGAGTTGAAACTTTGCACACATCCGTTTTTTCCTTGCAGGTAGTATATAAGTCGGAACGGCCGGGATCGGCCGACTATATCCTATAGCTGCCATATAACTGATTGATCGGAAATGCTATAACTTTGGTGTTTTTTAAGTTAGAGGGTTGAGACTTTCCACACATGTTATATTTGACCAACATATCTTGTGTACAAAATTTTATAAGGATCGGCCGACTATATCCTATAGCTGTCATAGAACGATCGGAATTGGCATAACTTTGGTGTTTTTTAAGTTAGAAAGATGGGATTTGGTACAGATTCTATTTTGGACAAAAGAATTTGATTTGCCAAATTTCATGAGGATCGGCCGACTATATGCGATCCGCTATATATCTAATAATATAAGATGGGTGGCGCCACCTAGCGGACTGCGACTTAACTGCAAGGGTATTTAAACTTCGGCTCCGCCCGAAGTTAGCTTTCCTTTCTTGTTTAAATTTACTTTTGTGTTTTATTACTTTGTGACCCCTATTTATTTCCTGCCAGTGTTTTTCATCTTTATACCCTTGCAGAGGGTATTATAATTTTGGTCAAAAGTGTGCAACGCAGTGAAGGAGACATCTCCGACCCTATAAAGTATATATATTCTTGATCAGGATCACCTCCTGAGTCGATATAAGCATGTCCGTCTGTCTGTCTGTCCGTCTGTCCGTCGTCTGTCTGTCTGTCGGTTTCTACGCAAACTAGTCTCTCAGTTTTAAAGCTATCGAGTTGAAACTTTGCACACATCCGTTTTTTCCTTGCAGGTAGTATATAAGTCGGAACGGCCGGAATCGGCCGACTATATCCTATAGCTGCCATATAACTGATTGATCGGAAATGCTATAACTTTGGTGTTTTTTAAGTTAGAGGGTTGAGACTTTCCACACATGTTAAATTTGACCAAAATATCTAGTGTACAATTCATAAGGATCGGCCGACTATATCCTATAGCAGTCATAGAACGATCGGAATTGGCATAACTTTGTAGTTTTTTAAGTTAGAAAGATGGGACTTGGTACAGATTCTATTTTGGGAAAAAAAAATTTGATCTGCCAATTTTCATAAGGATCGGCCGACTATATGCGATCCGCTATATATCTAATAATATAAGATGCGTGACGCCACTTAGATAAACCACTTATAAACTTCGGCTCCGCCCGAAGTAAGCTTTCCTTTCTTGTTTTGTATAATTTTTCCTGTTTTCTTAAATGGATTAACAAGTTTCGGCTTACGTTTCATATTTTTTCAACTTTTGCATAATTTAAATCTACTTCATATTCTTCCCGTTTTTCATTAATTTTATCAATTTTTGATTCTTTTATTTTTTGGACGTTTTTATTATTAGGTTCCATACCGAAAATAAATATTTCAGCAGGGGTTCTACCTGTAGTGCCATGTGTTATTTCATGATTATAAACATGTAGCTTTTTCGATATTCATGAGTTTGTCTTCAGCATCATTAAGTGTATTTATGATTCGTAATTTTTCATTAATTGTTTTGTGAACTCTTTCTATATCAGCTATAACATTCTTGCTACTAGTAATTTCGATCTCAATATTTTCTTTTTCTAACCAATTTTGTAATGATTTGCATACTAATCCGGGATCTTGATCCATTTTTATTATTTTTGGTTTACCTAACATATTAAATATTTTAAGTAATGCTTTTTTACTTTCGATCCAATCTGTGGTATGAGTTTCTATAATTGAAACAAATTTTGAGTAGATATCAATACAACTTAAAAATTTTCTTTGATCAATAAAATAATAGTCAATTACATATTTTTCACGGATATTTTTACATTCAGGTGTTTTTTCAAATGTTAATGCTACTTTTCTATGTTCTGCCTTGCATAAATTACAAATATCGCATTTATTAATTATATTTATACCCTTGCAGAGGGTATTATAATTTTGGTCAAAAGTGTGCAACGCAGTGAAGGAGACATCTCCGACCCTATAAAGTATATATATTCTTGATCAGGATCACCTCCTGAGTCGATATGAGCATGTCCGTCTGTCCGTCTGTCTGTTTCTACGCAAACTAGTCTCTCAGTTTTAAAGCTATCGAGTTGAAACTTTGCACACACCCTTCTTTCCTTCGCAGGCAGTATATAAGTAAGGTACATAAGGATCGGCCAACTATATCCTATAGCTGTCATATAACTGATTGATCGGAAATGCTATAACTTCGTTGTTTTTCAAGTTAGAAGCATGGGAGTTTCAATGGATTCCTCTTTTGGCAAAATAATTCGATATGCCAAATTTCATAAGGATCGGCCGACTATATACGATCCGCTATATATCTAATAATATAAGATGCGTGGCGCCACCTAGCGGACTGCGACTCAACTGCAAGGGTATATCAACTTCGGCTCCGCCCGAAGTTAGGTTTCCTTTCTTGTTTGGATTAATTTTTGTACATCTGGAAAATAGTATTTAGCTTTAAAATCGTCATATGTTTTTTTAATACCTTGATGAATAGTTTTCTCATGAATATTAATTACTTTCTCGTGAAAATCTGCGTAGGTAGATATATTAGGAAGTATTACTGATGTTTTCATTAATTTTGTTCCCAAATTTGGTTTAATTAATTCCATGAAAGCCCTTTGAAATATTGCGAAATCCTCGTCATTATTTATGTACATTACAAAATTGTGTCCACATACAAATTTAAGAATAATGTCTTTTGCTGTACGTTCCGTCATGTTACTATATTTTATTGTATTAATTGTTTTATTAAAATACCGGACTAATTCATTACTATCTTCATTTCCCTTTTCAAATATTAATTGGTGACTGAAAACATTAATTGGACGCTCTGTAATCTGAATACAATTGCCATTATCTTCTTGGGCGCTATGTATAGTAGCTCCTGTGCTTTGTAAATCATCTTCGTTTTGTAATGTTTCTTCTAGTTGTTCATTATTTGATTCTTTTTTAGGTAGCGTAGATAAGGCGTCTGCTACATAATTTTCCTTTCCTTTAATGTAATTCATACCACAATCATATTGACTAAGATATATTTTCCATTTTTGCAATTTCATATTAGGTTCTTTAATATTGTGTAACCAAACTAGTGGTTTATGATCGGATGTAATTTTAAATTTTCTTCCAAATAGATAGGGTCGGAAGTACTTAGTTGCCCAGACTACGGCTAATAACTCTTTTTCGATAGTTGAATAATTTATTTCATGATCATTTAATGTTCTACTTGCATAGCAAACTGGTCTACCTTCTTGAGCTAGGACAGCTCCTAAAGCATAATTACTAGCATCAGCAGTTAATTCAAATGTTTTTTCAAAATCTGGATATCTAAGGATTGGATCATTTGTAATTAGTGTTTTTAATTTTTCAAATGCTTCAACGTAATTATTATCTTTGACATTTATTTTTGAACCCTTCTTAAGGCACTGGGTCATTGGTTTAGCAATTTTTGCAAATTCTCTAACAAACTTTCGGTAAAATCCACAAAGACCAATAAATGATTTAATTTGTTTAGGAGTACTTGGAATTTTAAAATCGTGAATAGCTTGAATTTTATTTGGGTTTGTTTTAATTCCTTCAGTAGTAATTATATGGCCTAAAAATTCTGTTTCTCTTTTCATGAATTCACATTTATCTAATTGAAGTTTAAGATTGGATTTTCATAATCGGACGAAGACTTTTTGAAGGGACTGAATATGTTCTTGTAAGGAGGTTGAAAATATAATAATATCATCTAAATATACTAGGTAATGAGTTCCTATTATATCATGAAGAATATTATTCATACATCGCTGGAATGTAGCAGGAGTATTTTTTAGACCGAAAGGCATTCTAGTATATTCATAGTGTCCTTTCTTGGTGGAAAATGCTGTTTTTTGAATTGATCTTGGGTCCATTTCAATTTGATGGAATCCCTTTGCCGGATCTAACGTTGTAAAATATTGAAATTTTCCTAACTTATCTAGTATTTCATCCATATTGGGGATGGGGAATTTATCGTCAATAGTTATCTCGTTAAGTCCTCTGTAATCAATAGCCATACGAAATTTTGGAATATTACTATAGGACTACAATAAGGAGATTTAAATTTGCGGACAATACATTGTTTAATCATATCTGCTATTTGGTTTTCTACTTCATTTTCATAAATGTAGGGATAAGTATATGGTCTTCTATAAATGGGATCTTCATGTTTAGTTTTTATTTTATTTTTATTTGATTTCATTTGTGATGGTCAAATTATCACCCTCATGATAATGAATATCAAAGAATTTGGACATTAGAGAATGTAGTGCCGATTTTTCCTCACTGTTGAGATGATCATCTCGAATATAACTAGTTTTTAATTCCGTTTCCAATGCGTAAATGTGTTCTTCATCCTCTAACATGTTTGTATAATTTTTGTTATGTTCCTTTATTATATTGATCATTGGAAATTCGTAATTATTTAGTTTAACAGTATTCTTTCCAAAATCTATTTGGGCTGATGTAAGGTTTAGAATATTACGTCCTAAAAGAAAATCGTAATGATTGGAAAATTCTTTGACAAAAAATTTTTGTTTAGATTTAAATAATTTTGGAATTATAAATTCAATGGATTTATTCAAAGTGATTGAATTTCCTACTGTTTGAACTTTTATATTATTCTCTTTAATTGGATATTTAAAAAAATTTTCATTTATTAAACTTATACTGGAAACTGTGTCAATAAGGCAAATGCATGGTCTATTATCAATTTTTATTTTTATTGCTGTTGTGTTTCTTCCGAGGCTTGTGTCTGAAAATTTTCAACTATTTCCATTGGTTCTGGTCTATTCTGTTGGTCTGATAGTTTTTGAGGAACATTAACAGACCGATTATAATTTGGAAAGTTTTGACCTGAAGGATTTTGAGAGTATCTATAATTATTATTATAGTTTGAATTAAAATTTCTATTTGAATCAAAAGTATTTTGTCTTTGTTGATAATTATATGTCCCACGATTATTATAATTTTGACTCCTATTGTTTCCTACATTCTGATTGAAATTTTGGTTTCTGTCCTCTGATTATTATTAGAATTATTAGTTTTAGGAGTATTAGATGTGGAGACCATTGGTATATTATATCGATTTTCAACACTTCGGGTAAAATTGTATATATCATCATCATCATAAAGACCTAAAGCTTGAGCAGCTTGTTTTAATTTAGTTGGAGTTGATATATCGTATTTGCATATAGATATGTACACTCGTAATGGTAATTTTTCACGAATTACTTCTGCTATATGATCACCTAATACTCTCGAAAATATAACAGTGTTTGCTGCATTATTATCCAGACTTAACTTATTACAAATTTTGCTTGTCTGTTTATCTAATTCATCAATAAACTTATGTAAACTATTTTGATATTTAATTTTATGTAAATCCATGATCATGAGATGTGGGGGTTTTGATGAGTTGAATTCACTGATGAGTAAGGTTCTTAATTCATTCCAGTCCTGGGTTGAATTTCTAAGAAGAATTGTACGTGCAGGTCCAAAGATGAGGCTTAGGCTTGAATGATTTCATTCTGAGTAGACGATGTTGTTTTGTATTGGGTAATCAAGTTATCAAAACTTTTTATAAATAGTGCTAAATACATTATATCACCATCAAATTTGTCAATTTGCTTTAGTTGCATGAAGAAATGATTCATATTGCTGTCAGACAGGATGTGCCTTGCTGCAGCTGATGTGGATGCTTGTTCAGATTGCATTTTAAAGTTTATTTATTTAATTTGGTATATATATGTTTTTATTTTTTAAATTGTCTTGATTATGTTAATAATTTTATTTTATTTGTTTATTTCAAATAGACATTAGAAATCCTCATTCGTGATTTGACTAATGCTGAGTTCCCTGGTATTAAAATTTTTTTTATGTAATGTTTGTTGCACTTCACACTAGAAATCCTCATTCGTGATTTCACTAATGTTTAGAAATGTTTATAGATTCGTTTTGCGGATACAATAAATTCGCGATGTATTTAGTTCGATACTTAAAACACGCGAGGATAATCGTATCCCCCTTGGCTGCGCCAATTATGTTTTAATTCCCGGTTTAAAATAAAAAAATAAAAATTAAGATTTTTATTTTATAAATTTTATTATTAAATTCAAGAATGAGTTATAAAGATATCCTATTGGATTGATCGTTGATTATAAACTGATTTTACAAATTCAATTTTCTTATAACTATAGCTTTTATCGGTGACAGCGACGCTGGCAGCATAGATGGACTTTGGTTGAATAGTTTTGATTGGTCAGAGTTTTATTCTGACATGTAGGTTCCCAGGATGGGCACTTGTTTATGAATTTGGAGCAAAAGGGGTTTGATGTTTACGTCTACTGTCGTCGATAAAGGCGTGTGAATGGTTTATGTCTGGATGCCAATGATAATGCTATGGGAAAGGGTTTGTGTCTAGCCTATTTGAATTATTCCCACAGTAGGCTCTGGAATGTTGTTTATATATGATTTGATAGGTATGGCAAGGTATACTGGTTTTATGGAGGATTCGTTATCTAGGGTATTTGCAGATACATTAAGTGTATTTGCGGATACACTACTTATATATATTCACCAAACTATTTAATATTTCCGAATCATTCATGTTTAGTATTTAAGTAATTAAATAAAAAATACAAAATTAAGGGAACTGGAAAAGTTATTTTCTTACATTATTAAACGCCAAGCTCCAAAAAAAAATAAATACTACCAAAATAAAAATAAATAAATCAAATTAATAATTCCAGAAACCACATGGGACAGGCGTAACTGTCTTGGGGCGATGCGTGACGTCATTGGACGATTCGGGTGCATATGCTGGCCATTGGCGGGTTTTAGTAAATGAGGGAAAATTATTGGCACATGCACCTTACTTCCAAGAAAAAATTGTATCTCTCACTCTAATTATAATTAATCCTTCTGATCCCACGGTGTGGCGCTGCGAGCCCTTCTTAGGGTAAAACTGGCTAATTGGGGACTTATAAACTTGTTCCCAATGTTAGAACAATAAAAAATAGGTTCTTACTGGATGCCAATTCGACCTAAAAAAATAAGTCGAATTAAAAAAACACGTGACGCCGAAAACAAAGGTTTTATTTACCTTAATTGGCACCACAAAAATTTAATTCACTTCTAGTGCACTGAGCGCTGCTCACTTCCCTCGGCGTTTAAGCTTTGGGAAACTTAGGTGGAAATTTCCCACCACGTGTTTTTTTTCCGGGGGTTAAATATATACTTGAGTTTAACCGCGAGCGATGCGCTTATCTTAGCAGCCACAAGAGAAAAGAACTTGGCCGCTGCTTATTCTATGCTTAGACCGATACTTAAATGCTTAATTCTAGGTAGATAATTGATTATCAATAGATAAGGAACTTTAAGCTTAACCAAGCTTTTTGTTTTTGTTTTGTTTATTTATTTATTTACAATCTGTATGCTTAAATTTACAAACTAAAGCTACAGGGGGGGTGTTGCAGCCATAGCTACTAAGGCTTTCGGCTGGCTCTAAATTTATATTTATTATTACTATTATTGTTTAATTAATATTCAATTTAAATAATATTCAAGTTTTTAGCACAGTTACTAAATAATTACAATAATACCTAATATAAATGTATTCAAGTATGGGGGCTAAATAGTCTGTATATGTTTGCTTGATCTTAATGACTACTAAAATTGTGTTGTTGGATATTTAATTATTAATTTTTTACTATTAGATGACGTTTAATATCTTTGTTTTCTTAAGAAAGTTTAGGATTTTGAGGATGTTGGTGTTTGTGGGGTTTGAAAGGGAAGAGTGGAGATTACCATTAGGGACGGGGATACGAGCTGGGTTAAAAGCTATACATTCATTGAATATATGGTTTAAAGTCATTGGGGCTTGGTTGCAAAACTGGCAGGTATTGGATGTTGAATGCACCAATCTATACTGATGGGTGAGTCTTGTGAGTCCTAGACGTAGTCAAAAGTACAACAATTTTTTTCGTTCCGTGTGACGTGAAAAGTGCATAATATCTGTTAAATATAGTTTTAGTCTAATTTATTAACCCATAAATAGCCATTTCCTTTGCGGAAAAGATAACGGGATTGCTGGCAAGGCCGAATCAACAAGATCCCGTTGGACCGGAGCAGCCCTGGTATCTGAAATACGGCAGTCGGCTGCTGGGCATTGTGGCCGCCTTCTTTGCCATACTCTTTGGCCTATGGAACGTCATCTCCATCCTAACCCTCAATGTGGGCTGCCTGGTGGCGGGAATCATTCAAATGGTGGCAGGATTTGTGGTGATGCTCCTGGAGGCGCCTTGTTGCTTCGTCTGCATCGACAAGGTCAACGACATTGCGGACAAGGTGGACTCCACGCCCATGTACTTCCGGGCTGGCCTCTACTGCGCAATGGCCGTTCCTCCCATCTTCATGTGCTTCGGACTGGCCAGCTTATTTGGAAGTGGCCTGATTTTCGCCACTGGCGTGATATACGGAATGATGGCGTTAGGCAAAAAAGCTTCGCGCGAGGACATGGCCGCCGCTGCCACATCGCCCACACAGATGGCCGGCAGTCAGGCGGGCGGGCAGATGCAGATGGGCGGCGATCAACATATCACACTTATGGAAGATCCGGACGTTTGGCGTCCCACATAAATTCCCAGCCGCGCGATTAGTAACTGCCAAAAATCCGCAATCACAACTCCACAACACATCCAGATACAAGACACACACAAATACACACCTCACACACTCAACTAGATATGCGAAAGATGCAACAATCGAATAACAAATATTTTACGGCGCATAATTTTTAGTGTTCAGTTCAAGAACAATTAAAAAAAAAAAATGCAGCGTTGTAGCAGGGCATCAGAGCAATAGTATACAGAACACCCCACCAATTACAAAGAAAATGAAACGAAATTCTCATAATTGTTGAACTAGAATCAGAATCAGAAGCAGGAGCAGTGTTATTAGTCAGTGTTTTTTGGGCAAATGCATTTTGTTCATTGGCCCCTTATTTTGCATGTCATTCGTATTCCATTTTTAAATGTCTTTCGTCAAGCGGTTGGTGTTGTTTAAACCTACAGTTAAATATATATATATTATAAATAAATAGAGAAGATACTGATATAGTTACACAAATCATACACACGTCAAGCTGCAGCAGGCATATATTTTTAGTGAGAAAATATATTTGAAAGGTGTCCGGTAAAGAAACCAACCTATATGTGAACCTCAAAGCCTCCACAAACTCTACACTCACAGCTAAATTGCGGCTAAAAAATTCACACAAAAGCGCAGACAGTAAATTAATAAATTTATTAAAAATAAAAATTAAACGATATGGAACGTTGAGAACCTAGAGCAATATGTACAACTCAGAAGTATTAACTTTATATGCTTTGCTTCGATGTAAACCATACGATTGAATGTTAAACGTTGTTTGAGAATTTATTTGCTCCCAAGATAGGCACAAATTGAAATTGAACATAATCATAAAATGCATTAAACAAGTTGAGAATTTATATTTTTTTTAAAGAAAAAACATTACAATTTTCGGTAAAAGCATTATTATTTGTGTTGAAAGGTTTCTTTATCGGTTTTCGTTTAATTTTTTATAGAATTAAGTTATTCATAAGTATTTATTCCAAATTATTTTTCTTATGACTTCAACAATCATTCCAATTTATATTTATTTAAGTTATTTTGTTATTAAGTCTAAATTATTTGAAAATACTCGCAAGAACTTGTCAAAATATAGTATCTACCGGAAACTGCGAATCTCACCTGATCTATGAATGTAGTCTAATGAATTTCGTTTGTTCTCGTCTTGAAAGGCTGGAAATTTCCTTGTTTTTGGAGTAATCGTAGATGTTAGTTTTATTTGTGTTTAAAGATTGGTACCAGCTTGACGTGTATTGAATTTGGTTTTGCGAGTTGTTGGATAGTTTATATTTTATGTATCTGTTTATATCGGTCTGATTGAGATTTTTTGTTGTGATCAAGGGTGCCATAGTTGCGTGTTTAGCGGCTTCGCCAGCAAATTCATTCCCTATGATTCCTACGTGGCTTGGGGTCCATAGGATTTTTATTTTTGGATGCAGGTTTGTTAGTAAACTTCTTATTAATGCCGGGTAAGATGAGGCATTGTCGATATTTTTTATACACTTTAAGGCAGAGAGTGAGTCGGAGCAAATGCAGATTTTTCCTTTCATTGTTCGACTTATTCCAATGGCTTCTAGTATAGCAATTATCTCAGCTGAATAGACTGAGGAGTAGGGCGGAAGTATGGCCATTTTAAGGATGTAATTTTCTGTGGTAATAGCGTACGCAGGTATATTGTTGTATAGTGATCCGTCAGTATAAAAAAATGTAAAGTTGTTCATTTTTGATTTTATGTCTGACAATTTTTTTCTGAATATTGATATATTTGTTTGATCTTTGCTGTATTTGCTTAGGTTTGTATCTATTGTTTCTGATTTCAAATGCCAGGGCGGTTTTGTTTATGGTATGAGTTTTACTGTATTGATAGAAAGGCCTAGGTTGGTACAAGAAATTATACTTTTATATATACCCGAGTTTCTATATTTTGTGATTTTGTTTTTTAAAATTTTGTCAATTATTGGTTTCAGTGGAGTATCTGTTGATTGGATTATGGTTTTTGATAATTTAGCTTGAAGGTGTTGTAATCTTGTTTCAAGAGGGGTGACATTGGATTCCACATAGATATTATAAGTAGGAGTTGAACAGAAGGCTCCTAACGCGGTTCGAAGTGCATTGTTCAGTATAGTTTTGATGGGTTTTAATACTGATTTTGGTGCTAGCCCATATAGTGGCAGGCCAAAATCTATTTTTGAAACTGATAAGCTTTTTACGATTTGGACTAGTGTTGTTGGATGACAATTGTATTTGTCATTTGCTAGGAGTTTTATTATATTTGAGGAATTTGCCAGTTTTGCAACCAAGCCCTAATGACTTTAAACCATATATTCAATGAATGTATAGCTTTTAACCCAGCTCGTACCCTAATGGTAATCTCCACTCTTCCCTTTCAAACCCCACAAACACCAACATCCTCAAAATCCTAAACTTTCTTAAGAAAACAAAGATATTAAACCTCATCTAATAGTAAAAAATTAATAATTAAATGTCCAACAACACAATATTAGTAGTCATTAAGATCAAGCAAACATATACAGACTATTTAGCCCCCATACTTGAATACATTTATATTAGGTATTATTGTAATTATTTAGTAACTGTGCTAAAAACTTGAATATTATTTAAATTGAATATTAATTAAACAATAATAGTAATAATAAATATAAATTTAGAGCCAGCCGAAAGCCTTAGTAGCTATGGCTGCAACACCCCCCCTGTAGCTTTAGTTTGTAAATTTAAGCATACAGATTGTAAATAAATAAATAAACAAAACAAAAACAAAAAGCTTGGTTAAGCTTAAAGTTCCTTATCTATTGATAATCAATTATCTACCTAGAATTAAGCATTTAAGTATCGGTCTAAGCATAGAATAAGCAGCGGCCAAGTTCTTTTCTCTTGTGGCTGCTAAGATAAGCGCATCGCTCGCGGTTAAACTCAAGTATAGCGCTCAGTGCACTAGAAGTGAATTAAATTTTTGTGGTGCCAATTAAGGTAAATAAAACCTTTGTTTTCGGCGTCACGTGTTTTTTTAATTCGACTTATTTTTTTAGGTCGAATTGGCATCCAGTAAGAACCTATTTTTTATTGTTCTAACATTGGGAACAAGTTTATAAGTCCCCAATTAGCCAGTTTTACCCTAAGAAGGGCTCGCAGCGCCACACCGTGGGATCAGAAGGATTAATTATAATTAGAGTGAGAGATACAATTTTTTCTTGGAAGTAAGGTGCATGTGCCAATAATTTTCCCTCATTTACTAAAACCCGCCAATGGCCAGCATATGCACCCGAATCGTCCAATGACGTCACGCATCGCCCCAAGACAGTTACGCCTGTCCCATGTGGTTTCTGGAATTATTAATTTGATTTATTTATTTTTATTTTGGTAGTATTTATTTTTTTTTGGAGCTTGGCGTTTAATAATGTAAGAAAATAACTTTTCCAGTTCCCTTAATTTTGTATTTTTTATTTAATTACTTAAATACTAAACATGAATGATTCGGAAATATTAAATAGTTTGGTGAATATATATAAGTAGTGTATCCGCAAATACACTTAATGTATCTGCAAATACCCTAGATAACGAATCCTCCATAAAACCAGTATACCTTGCCATACCTATCAAATCATATATAAACAACATTCCAGAGCCTACTGTGGGAATAATTCAAATAGGCTAGACACAAACCCTTTCCCATAGCATTATCATTGGCATCCAGACATAAACCATTCACACGCCTTTATCGACGACAGTAGACGTAAACATCAAACCCCTTTTGCTCCAAATTCATAAACAAGTGCCCATCCTGGGAACCTACATGTCAGCATAAAACTCTGACCAATCAAAACTATTCAACCAAAGTCCATCTATGCTGCCAGCGTCGCTGTCACCGATAAAAGCTATAGTTATAAGAAAATTGAATTTGTAAAATCAGTTTATAATCAACGATCAATCCAATAGGATATCTTTATAACTCATTCTTGAATTTAATAATAAAATTTATAAAATAAAAATCTTAATTTTTATTTTTTTATTTTAAACCGGGAATTAAAACATATAATTGGCGCAGCCAAGGGGGATACGATTATCCTCGCGTGTTTTAAGTATCGAACTAAATACATCGCGAATTTATTGTATCCGCAAAACGAATCTATAAACATTTCTAAACATTAGTGAAATCACGAATGAGGATTTCTAGTGTGAAGTGCAACAAACATTACATAAAAAAAATTTTAATACCAGGGAACTCAGCATTAGTCAAATCACGAATGAGGATTTCTAATGTCTATTTGAAATAAACAAATAAAATAAAATTATTAACATAATCAAGACAATTTAAAAAATAAAAACATATATATACCAAATTAAATAAATAAACTTTAAAATGCAATCTGAACAAGCATCCACATCAGCTGCAGCAAGGCACATCCTGTCTGACAGCAATATGAATCATTTCTTCATGCAACTAAAGCAAATTGACAAATTTGATGGTGATATAATGTATTTAGCACTATTTATAAAAAGTTTTGATAACTTGATTACCCAATACAAAACAACATCGTCTACTCAGAATGAAATCATTCAAGGAGCTATCCTAAGCCTCATCGTTGGACCTGCACGTACAATTCTTCTTAGGAATTCAACCCAGGACTGGAATGAATTAAGAACCTTACTCATCAGTGAATTCAACTCATCAAAACCCCCACATCTCATGATCATGGATTTACATAAAATTAAATATCAAAATAGTTTACATAAGTTTATTGATGAATTAGATAAACAGACAAGCAAAATTTGTAATAAGTTAAGTCTGGATAATAATGCAGCAAACACTGTTATATTTTCGAGAGTATTAGGTGATCATATAGCAGAAGTAATTCGTGAAAAATTACCATTACGAGTGTACATATCTATATGCAAATACGATATATCAACTCCAACTAAATTAAAACAAGCTGCTCAAGCTTTAGGTCTTTATGATGATGATGATATATACAATTTTACCCGAAGTGTTGAAAATCGATATAATATACCAATGGTCTCCACATCTAATACTCCTAAAACTAATAATTCTAATAATAATCAGAGGACAGAAACCAAAATTTCAATCAGAATGTAGGAAACAATAGGAGTCAAAATTATAATAATCGTGGGACATATAATTATCAACAAAGACAAAATACTTTTGATTCAAATAGAAATTTTAATTCAAACTATAATAATAATTATAGATACTCTCAAAATCCTTCAGTTCAAAACTTTCCAAATAATAATCGGTCTGTTAATGTTCCTCAAAAACTATCAGACCAACAGAATAGACCAGAACCAATGGAAATAGTTGAAAATTTTCAGACACAAGCCTCGGAAGAAACACAACAGCAATAAAAATAAAAATTGATAATAGACCATGCATTTGCCTTATTGACACAGTTTCCAGTGGATGTATTGGATGTTGAATGCACCAATCTATACTGATGGGTGAGTCTTGTGTGTCCCAGACGTAGTCTAATGAATTTCGTTTGTTCTCGTCTTGAAAGGCTGGAGATTTCCTTGTTTTGGAGTAATCGTAGATGTTAGTTTTATTTGTGTTTAAAGATTGGTACCAGCTTGACGTGTATTGAATTTGGTTTTGCGGGTTGTTGGATAGTTTATATTTTATGTATCTGTTTATATCGGTCTGATTGAGATTTTTTGTTGTGATCAAGTTGCGTGTTTAGCGGCTTCGTCAGCAAATTCATTCCCTATGATTCCTACGTGGCTTGGGGTCCATAGGATTTTTATTTTTGGATGCAGGTTTGTTAGTAAACTTCTTATTAATGCCGGGTAAGATGAGGCATTGTCGATATTTTTTATACACTTTAAGGCAGAGAGTGAGTCGGAGCAAATGCAGATTTTTCCTTTCATTGTTCGACTTATTCCAATGGCTTCTAGTATAGCAATTATCTCAGCTGAATAGACTGAGGAGTAGGGCGGAAGTATGGCCATTTTAAGGATGTAATTTTCTGTGGTAATAGCGTACGCAGGTATATTGTTGTATAGTGATCCGTCAGTATAAAAAAATGTAAAGTTGTTCATTTTTGATTTTATGTCTGACAATTCTTTTCTGAATATTGATATATTTGTTTGATCTTTGCTGTATTTGCTTAGGTTTGTGTCTATTGTTTCTGATTTCAAATGCCAGGGCGGTTTTGTTTATGGTATGAGATTTACTGTATTGAGAGAAAGGCCTAGGTTGGTACAAGAAATTATACTTTTATATATGGCCGAGTTTCTATATTTTGTGATTTTGTTTTTTAAAATTTTGTCAATTATTAGTTTCAGTGGAGTATCTGTTGATTGGATTATGGTTTTTGATAATTTAGCTTGAAGGTGTTTGTTGAGCTATCAGCGTTTTGATAGCGGCTGAATTAATAGACCAGGTTCAATTTTGTATTTCAATTTATTGTGGGTCAATTTAACCCCAAAACAAAATCCGCGGCCGAACCAAAACAATGCCGAATTACAAGAGCTAAAACCTAAGAGCTTGCGCATAAGCTCCACCAAAGCTCCCAAACTGCATGCGCTACAAAAGAACAACAAAGCGCATGCGAATCTGGGAGAAACAAAGAATATGGAGCAGCTGATAACGGGCAATTAGTGGACCGCTGCGGCTGGTTACACTGAGAGAATAGAAATAGAAATAATTATGATTTTTGATGCTGGCACAAGTCCCAACATCCTCCCCCCGTTGAATTCCATCTTTCAACAAAAAATCCTTAGGGGCATGGGGCAGCTTCATCACATAATATTGCTGATGATCTCAAGGTCCATAATTCTCAGTTGCAGGCTGCCGTGTCCATCCAGATCCAGAGAGCGCTCGAGCCAAGCGTCAACAGAGTGGCGAGAGTGGAAGGAAACATCTTTCCGAAATTGCGCGTAGGCGCACCTTTCGATTGCAGGATCGGGAGCCTTCACGGCTGGAGCAGCAGCCACCTTGGCAGCTGCAAACGGCGGCAGCAGCGATGCGGACGACCTCCCCCCATTGGAAGGGTGCAGGCTAGAGTTCCGAATGGAGTCAGACCTGGGTGCTGACTTAATCGGCAACGGTGACAATAATCCAAATCCCGAGCCAGATGAGGGATTAAGTTCAGCAGCTTCAGAAAATCCATCGCAGACAACTGCCAGATGCGACGTTGAAATAGCGACCACGGGGGGAGCGGTGGATAGCAGGGGCACTGATGAGACGCAATTGGACACGTCCTGGATATCGTGATCCTTGTTCAGGTTTCGCTCCAATTTAAAAACCTGAGAACCCGATTGGATGTCGCAGTCCAGCGGGTAATCCTGACTGCATGAGCGACGCTTTTCCAACAGACCATCCTGCACCTTCACCACCGCTATGGTTGGTTCTGCCATTGACGAAGCAGTGGGACCATTGGGGCCGTCGAGACAAGTGGAGTGTGCAGGTACCCTCATGGAGTGCTTTGCCATTCCCACCTGAATGTCAAAGCGCACATCAGCGGCAAGCTGGGAGAACTTCCAGCATAATTCACTCCCAACTTCAACAGAGCTCAATCGCTCTAACTCATCCTGGAGTGTGGTAAATTTCTTGCGCAACGCAATTTTCAACGGCTCCAGTACCATGATGGTCAAATCTTCCTTCTGAACTGCAGCCTTGACCTTGTTATGCAGGGCTTCCATCTCCTGGTAGGTCACCTCTGCTCTTCGCCGCAAAAGCCTTTCCCTGCTTGCAGGAACCGAGGCACTAGCTACATCTCCAGACTCCATTATGCAATTTGTTTTTGTGCAAGGTGCAATGCAATGGAAACAACAGCAACAAGTTTTCCTTTGCAAGGTTTCCTTTAAGCACTTTAATGATCACAAATCAATTAGAGCGCGATCACGTCGGGGTCACCAATGTTGAGCTATCAGCGTTTTGATAGCGGCTGAATTAATAGACCAGGTTCAATTTTGTATTTCAATTTATTGTGGGTCAATTTAACCCCAAAACAAAATCCGCGGCCGAACCAAAACAATGCCGAATTACAAGAGCTAAAACCTAAGAGCTTGCGCAGAAGCTCCACCAAAGCTCCCAAACTGCATGCGCTACAAAAGAACAACAAAGCGCATGCGAATCTGGGAGAAACAAAGAATATGGAGCAGCTGATAACGAGCAATTAGTGGACCGCTGCGGCTGGTTACACTGAGAGAATAGAAATAGAAATAATTATGATTTTTGATGCTGGCACAAGTCCCAACAGTGTTGTAATCTTGTTTCATGAGGAGTGACATTGGATTCCACATAGATATTATAAGTAGGAGTTGAACAGAAGGCTCCTAACGCGGTTCGAAGTGCATTGTACAGTATAGTTTTGATGGGTTTTAATACTGATTTTGGTGCTAGCCCATATAGTGGCAGGCCAAAATCTATTTTTGAAACTGATACGCTTTTTACGATTTGGACTAGTGTTGTTGGCTGACAATTGTATTTGTCATTTGCTAGGAGTTTTATTATATTTGAGGAATTTGTCAGAGATTTTTTTAAATTCTTAATATGCGGTTTCCAGCTGTATTTTGAGTCGAATGATAATCCTAGTATTTTTAATTCCTGCACTGAGTCAATGATGTGTGTTTGTGTGGATACTCGGCAGGTGCAGGAATGTTTTCTGCAAATATGTATATGTTTCGAAAGAGATAATGCTGCTCCTGATGTATCACACCAGTTGTTAATGTCCTGAAAGAGGCGGTTTAAATCAATAAGCGGGTTCTTTTCTTTTTTCAGGTCAACGATAATGTTGTAGTCGTCAGAGAATGCAATGAAGTTGAAATTTTTATGTATGCTAATGGTGTTAGATAAGCTATTGAATGCTATAAGGAACAAAATTACCGACAATGGGGAACCCTGGGGTATCCCGTTGTGGAGTGGGTGGATTAGTGATTGCCTGTGGTTTACTCTGACTCTGATTTTGCGGTTCGTCATAAATTGGGTTACGTATTTTGTTAATCTAGGTCCACATCCCCAATCTGTCAGTTGGCTTTTAATGGTGTGAAGTCCTACTTTCTTGAATGCTTTTTCGAAATCAAGGGATATGATTGATACATGCTTTTTTTCTGAGAGGGACCTGCTTACGATTGCATCTACGTATTGTAGACAGTCTATCACAGACTTCCCTTTTTTGAATCCTATTTGACGGCTGTTGAGAAGTTTGTTAGAGGTAACAAACCATCAAAGTCGCTTGGAGATTATTTTATCATGTGTTTTTGCTATGCATGGGTTTAAGGAGATCGGTCTGTGTGATTCTATTGACGTTTTGTCTTTGCCTGATTTATGAATTGGGACTACTGTACTAATTTTAAAAGCTTGAGGAATGAAAGAATCTAGGATTGAGTTGAAAAAATTTATCATTCTGGTTTTTACTGGTATTGCAATGTGCTTTATCATTGAGTAGTTAATTTTATCGTTACCTAGGGTGTTCCCCTTTAGACTGTTCAAAGCAGCATTGAATTCTGTATACGTAATGTCTTGTTCCATAAAGTCGACTATGTTCTTGGGTAGATAGTTGGTGTCTTGTCTGTTTGTGTTTTTTTGACGTCTATAAATGCCTGTGAGAAGTTTTGGTCCTCTGATTTAGATGACCAGTGTTTGGAAAAGGCTGTATCTATGTCTTTTGCATTTTTGACCGTTGAGTTTTTATTCGTATCTTGAATGCAATGGATGTGTGTTGATTTGTGAATTCCGCAAAATTGTCTAATGTTATTCCAGATCAAATCCGCCTTGGATTGGTTTGAAATTGCTGAGGTCAGTACGTGTAAGCTTCTTACTTAGTCGAATTTCTCTTCTGAACTGGGCGTTAGCTTTTTTATATTGTATTAGGTTATCTTGAGTCACATCCCTATTGAATAATCTCCATGCTCTGTTTTTTTTAGATTTCAGGATTTTTAGTTCTTTATTCCACCATGGAACATTGTGTTGAGTTTTTGGAGGTTGGTATAGTATTATTTTATTTATGTTCCTGTGTTCTATGTTTGTGTTCGTTGAAACCGGGATTTGGGTATGGAAACATTTTGTAAGACTTTCAAATTTTTCCCAATTAGCTTTTTTCTTACTTAGTCGAATTTCTCTTCTGAACTGGGCGTTAGCTTTTTATATTGTATTAGGTTATCTTGAGTCACATCCCTATTGAATAATCTCCATGCTCTGTTTTTTTTAGATTTCAGGATTTTTAGTTCTTTTTTCCACCATGGAACATTGTGTTGAGTTTTTGGAGGTTGGTATAGTATTATTATATTTATGTTCCTGTGTTCTATGTTTGTGTTCGTTGAAACCGGGATTTGGGTATGGAAACAGTTTGTAAGACTTTAAAATTTTTCCCAATTAGCTTTTTTAGTTAAAAATTTACTTGTGTAATTGAATATATTTTTTTCTTCATTAAAGAGTTTAATTGTAATTAGGAAGTGGTCACTACCCTGGGGTGAATCCGCTATTTTAAACTCACAGTGAATTGAGGGTTGGTGAGCATAAAACAAGGTCGATGTGGGTGTATGAGCTGTGTGTGAAGAAATGGGTTGGTTGGCCGTTGTTTAAAATTATGTAGTTGTTTTTAAGAATATATTCTCCGAGAATGCTACCCTTGGGGGAGCCCCAGAGGGTGTTCCAAGCGTTAAAGTCACCAGTGATGACTGAGGGTGTTGATGACTGTGGTATTTTGTTTTCTATATCTGACGAGGTAAATTTTTGAGAAGGTGGAATATAGCAAGATAGGATGTTATAATTTTGTTTGGAGTGGATTTCTTATGCTAAGGAGTCGAAAATGTGTCCTACCGGAATTGGTTTATGTCGAATATCTTTGTGGATCAGTAAGGCGACTCCACCCTTTGCTATATTTGATGTAGTATTGTACATTTTATAATTGACAGGGATGGGGAATTGTTGGGAGAGTTTTATGTGGGTTTCCTGAAGGGAGATGACTTTGGGTTTGTGACGTTTGATTAGAATTAGGAGTTCATTATAATTGTTTGCGTAGCCATTGATATTCCATTGTAACATCTTGAGAGCCATATTTGCGTATTATTTAATTTTATTTACGTCTAGTTTTGAATTATATTTTGTATTTCGAATTTAGTAATTAGTTAGTTCTGCAATATTTTAAGCTTTGATCTTGTTAAAATTGTGCTGTTTGATTTATCTTTGTTGATAAGGTTTCTTTTAGTCCTATTACTTATATTTCTAGGAACAATATTTACTTGACTGTTTGCCCTATCCTTACTGTTATTTTCAATACTGGAGTCGGTTAGCATAGATTCGTCTTCCTTGTCATCGTATCCTATGATGGGTCTGCCAGTGTCTTCTGTTGATGGTGGGTTTTGAGAGGTTGAAGCTATTGTCGAGGGGGTAGTCTGTGTCAATCTATGTGGTTGAGGTGTTTTGTGTTGCATTGAGCTGGCGACCGATGCGTATAGAGACCCGTCATGGTGGTGTCTTTTCCTATAGATCGACCAGGCTGTTCGGTTGTCTACTTTTTGGAGGGTTTTTATAGCTTGTACTTCCTTATGGGAAATAAAGACTGGACAGTTTCTGTCTCTAGGGTGGTGCTTATTATCTGGTATCTTTTTTTCGGTGCAGTTGATGCAGCAGGTTCTACGCTCGCATTTTTCTCCTGATGCCATGTCAATATGGGCAGGTTGGCTGCACATAAAGCAGGTCTCTGTGTTTTTACAGAATTTTTGGAGATGACCTAGTCGTAGGCAGTTGTTGCATCGGATTGGAGCTGGTATATAAGGACGAACTTGGACCCTTTCATATCCTATATATACGTGGTCAGGGAGGTCGAGTTTTTAAAATGTTAGGGTGATAAGTCCAGTTTCTGTCGGCTCACTTGTAAAGTTCTTCATAATTTTCCTTACGGCTGACACTTTTTGGCTTTTTATATTTTCAAGAATCTCTTCCTCATCAATTCCTCGCAGATCATTTGAGTATATTACACCCTTTGAGTAGTTTAGGGTTCTGTGTTCAGAGACTGCTACGGGTATGTGCAATATGTTTGTAAGTTTTAGGAGTTTTTCGGCTTGTCTAATGTTTTTCGTTTGTAGGAGTAGGTTACCGTCGCGTTTCTTACAACTGACGACTTCGCCTCCGCACGTTATATCAATTACTTTTTTTATATTAAATGGTGATACGCCTTTAAAGGTTGAATCGTCGGTTCGGGATATGATTAGGTATTTACTGGTTGGAGAAAGAAAGACCTTCCATATGTCTGGTGGATCGCGCATAGTTAGTTTTGAGCTTCTTGTGCTGCTAGAGGATTGTCACTGCAGGTGTACTTGCTGATAACCAATCTATTTTTAGAACTGGATGTGTGTTAGAATGTTTGTTCCTTAAGTTTGCCTCGCTAAGTAGTTTGATTTGGGAGAAACACACGACTGTACGCATCGACTGCCAAACGTAAACTGTTTTTGTTTGTTTTGTATTTTTGGTTATTCCAAGCTTAACTAAATGGGGCTTACTTTTAGGCATTTGGTATGTTTGTTAAGTTACAACAAGCGCATTACAAGATGTAAAGGGAACCCTCAGCTCCCGGGGCTTGCGTATCCCACTCCTCCCTAGATTTGCATGGTGGGTTGATCGACGGGCATAGAGCAGACTGTACCCCTCTCCAGCATGAAGTCCAGTTCTGGTGTGACCAAAACTAGTCCTACTCTAAAGGTTCACCTCACGTAGTCCTATTGCCAATAGTGTGGCAGGTTTAATGCCAATAAGTTCCATTGGTAGTAGGTCTAGAATGCGAGTGAGAGTACTCCCAGCCTTTCTGTCATAAGGTTTGCGAGAATTTCTCCTTTCCTCCTTGCGGTGTGCCCGTCATGTCGCATCTTTGAATAGACGATCCTCCAAGATTCGTCTCGACACTCCTATTGACTAGGATCTGCCGCATTAGGTGCCGAACAGATTGATCGTCTATTCCAAGTCCCGTCAGTGCGTCGATGATGGAGCATTGCGGAATGTTGTTTAAGGCACCTACTATGTCTAAAAAAAACAATTGTACAAATTCTTTGTTAACGAGCGCTTTTCGTCGATCGTGTTAATCTCGTGATCGGCCTATCCTATAAGCATGCTGTGAGCATATGTCGTTTGGGTTTATGGTAAGGTGGAGATGGAGACTTATGAGCCTTTCCATTGTCTTAAGAAAGAGGGGCGAGAGACTTAAAGGTCTATAGTCCTTGGCGGTGTGGCGATGTCTCCCATGCCTCGTCCGTATTGGTGCTATAGTCGTCGTTGAAGGCCATACGTGCATTTTTCTTGAAGGATGCTAGCGCCGAGGTCCACCAAAGTGGCTTTTTCGATCAGCAGCTGTCCATTCTCTTATGGGTCACGTACCTTACGCTACGCCTCCTTTAAGTGTCTCTACCAAAGCGTTAAGTCCCTCATAAGTAACAACAATCCCTGAAGGTGGTTCCCCTAAAGATCTATCTTGAATCATTTTATACAGCTCCCAGTTAGCCTTCCTATGATTGCGTAGGGCTAGCTTAATGAAGTTTCCAAAGCTTGCCGCTATCTCGACGTAGCGATGGTCCTAAAAGGAGCGCTTATCGAGAGCCCTCTAGCTGGTGACTGCGTCAGCTAGGTAGTACGAGTATAGGGTTATGTCAAGGACTTCTCTCCTATTTTTGACGATAAGGTGGGCTCTGAGCCTCTGTGACCCACTATGAGTTTAGAGCTTAATGTGAAATCGAAGATTGACTCCCTTCTTTCGTTTGTGTCAGTGCTTTCCCATTGAAGATGATGGGAGTTGCATCCTATTAGTCGGCCGATCTTTCTCCCCTTTGCTGTCGTGTACAAGCGTGGTCTGGGCCCTCTATAGTTGCGGCAACGTGGTCTTCATTACTGAAAATTGGTAGTAAGAAGATATTAGGATTCTTTTTTGGGAGAATAAAAGCTCGCTTTTTACCTGTGGGCTGTGCAAAGCCTGAACTCTGACGTCGTCAAACCAAGAATCCTATCTTCGTGGATCCAGGGTTCTTGGATGAGGGCCACATCAGCTCCACTCGCTGTGAGGTGGAGCAGAAGGGCAGCGGATGCCTCAGGGGCTGGAGATTGATCTGTAGGAGTGTCAGGGACATCCTTTAGATTATACACCTCAGTAACTTCCGCCTCAGTGTCGGAGCCCAGCAGCGAGTCCTCCTCCATTCCGACGCCTCCAAGAGCCCTTGCCAAGTCACTTTCCTCCGAGGTATACCTCTCCAGAATGTCCTCCTCTACATCTGACATTTTTTCGATGCCTCCTGATTTACACCTCCCATTCGACTTGTTCGACTTCAGATCCTCACTGCTATGTGCTCGAAACCGCATTTCATCCGGTTGCCGGAACCTTTAAGGATCCTCGGGGCTTCCTTGTTCAGTGTGAGGACAACCAGCCGCCGTAACCCCACTGCTTTTTCCGCTTCAGCGAAGGACCTGTTCGCCTGTTGTGTCTGCACCTTCTTTTTCTTAGCTAGGGGCGGTCCACCTTCAGTCGACCTCTCCTTTTCGCCTCTTGGCAGAGGCGCCTACTTCTGTCGGCTTCTTGGGATCCAGCCTAAAACGCGCAAAGGCAAAGGCTGGCTGAAAATCGGGCAGGATCTCTATTTCCCATTTTGTAATCTCGGCCTGATCCGAGTTAGATTCCGTCGACGGGTCCGCCATCAGAATGAAGGGATGAACATTAAAATGAAGGCCACTTTCTTCCTATCTTTGTAGGAGCCCTTCCGCTGTAAAGAGTGGTTTACAGCCGGAATGAAGCTTTTCTTGGGGACTTCGCCGTCCCGTGAAGGGCCCGGGGTTATTCCTGGGATCTTTTCCCCACACCGTTCGGTGGTCCCATAGAGGGCCCCGTTTTGGAGGTCGATGACTTGGCATCCCCCCCCTACACCGGCGCATCCCGCTTTCGGATGTTGGCCCTCTGTGGGGAACTTCGCCATCCCAAAATCTCCTTGGCCTCTCTCTGCCTTGAGATAGACGGATCAATAATCCCATTTTCGGACTTTATTAGAGAATTCCGTTATCCACTATATAAATCTATTCCAATTCACAAGTAGGCGGGGAGGGGTGTGACCCTCATGACATATCATGATAAGCCTATTTGAAACAGAGGGGTTGGCCGGTATCTCAGAGTCCGCATATTAACGTCCGTGAACGCCCCGGACATGCATCCCTCGGCATATGCAGTTCCACCTTGGAGTGGGGTGATTTGAGGAAGTGAGTATTGTTCTCCCCGCCCAACTACAGTTAGCCAACATCCTCGTCAGAGACATGACCTTACCGGGACCTGTAACCAGACGCCCTCACGAGGAGAGTATAGTCGCACTACCTGCGGTGTACACAGTTACGGCACGTGACGACTCACGGGTTATGCCCCCTGTGGTTCCCGTTGGCTGACGGCAAGGGTATATGAACTTCGGCTCCGCCTGAAGATTCCATTCTAGTTTTTTTCTAGTTTTCCATTCCCATTCTAGTTTTTTTAGTTGGGCCTGGGGCTTGATTCCCCATTTCTCTATATTTATTTCCTTACAGAGGGTATTATACTTTAGGTCAAAAGTATGCAGTGCAGAGAAGGAGACATCAACTATCAACTGAGAGCTATCAACTTGAACTTTGCACACATCTTTCTTTTGTTTGCAGGCAGTATATAAGTCGGAACGGCCGGGATCGGTCGACTATATCCTATAGCTTCCATATAACTGTTTGATCGGAAATGCCATAACATTAGTGTTAAGTTAGAGGGTTGGGACACTCCACACATGTTAAATTTTGCCAAAATATACCATCTTCAAACTTTTATAAGGATCAGCCAACTATATCCTACAGCTGAACGATCGAAAATGGCGTAACCTTGGTATTTTTAAAGATGCTTTGGGCTGTTCCCTAAATTTTTATGTGGGAAGTGATAGAAAATTGATTGGATGGTAAAATTCTTACAGGGATCGGCCAACTATATATATCCGATATATATATAATAATATAAGCTGCTACCTAACTGCAAGGGTATCGGCTAACAGGGGGCAAGGGGACTTCGGCTCCGCCCGAAGTTAGAATTTCTTTCTAGTTTTTAGATCATTAAAGAATATGATAAACTAACTTGGTGTTATGGTACGAAAAACACTCATAGAAACGTGGGAGCCACATCAATCTGATCGCAACACTTCTAAAAAACTTCTCAAAATCTTCGTTGCCTGCAAATCAGAGGTAAAGGCGTCACCCCTTGAAGGAAATGTAGGTAAAATGTAGGTAGCATGCGAGACAGCATCAGAAATATGGCGTTAGTGTGACGTTTGCGGAAGGTGGTTCCATTTTGAGTGTGCCGGCGTAGACAACGACATCGAGAGCAATGTCTGGAATTGCGATTTCTGCCTTGTGGGTTGCAGCCACATATCACCGTACGGCAGTATAGCACCGGTACAGCCTCTAACATGTGAAGACACAACGGCTACCCCAAACCGCACGACAAAGCGCTAGCTGTCGATACGCTATACCGATCGGTATTGTTGGCAGCGGAGAGAACATGCACGCGCAGAAAGGCAATTTAGAGTGGACCAAGAGCCAATTACTTTTACAGATGCTAGAGAAGAAGAGACAATCGGAGGCAATGCTCATAGAAAAAAGTATCAACTTCTAATGCAGATGAGACTCCTTGTCGTTCCGGAAGTCGTGATGGTTCGAGCTACAGATTCACCAACCAGCAGTCAAATAGCGACCCGGCAAGTTAGGCCAGCTAGGATCTTCCAACATTCAGTGATGATCCCGAAGAGTGACCGCTATTTATCAGCACGTTCGAACAGAGCACCACAGCAGCCGCATATACTAACGTGTAACAAATTATACGTCTCAACTGGTCGCGAACTGGTTAAAGATAAACTTCTAACTTAGTTCCAAATGTCATCATCACTTTGAAGATGTTTTTCGGCAGACCAGAACATATCCTAGAGAGAACGGTGGAAAAGATGCAAAGACTGGCACAAAAAGTCATTGCGTTAATACGGAGCACAGATAATCAGAGCGTGTAAAGCCTGTTTCTGCTGCCTCAGTAGACGCATCTGTATTCCAAAGATTGGGAAGACGAGGCCAAGCTGCGCCAATTTATAAAAGCATTTGAGAGGGAATCCATGAAAGCATCAGTCCAAATCTCGGAAATTAATTCCGATAAAGTTTATTGGCTGAACAAGGTCCACACCGTTCAGAACCTAGCATTGCTAATACAGACTGTCGAGATGAAATAACTATGTAACAGATTCCAGCATTTGAGAGACTTACCATACAGTCCTATTCTACCCAGGCGACATTGCTAATCGGGTCGAATAATTGGAAGCTAGCAGTCCCTCGCAGGATCCGAGAAGGGAAATGGAACGAAGCGATAGCTTCGAATTGAATACTAGGGTGGAGCATCCAAGTTTCGCCGAACCCACAACGATCCATTGTCATGCATCACTGCGACTATGATTGGCAGGAGCTTCACGATGACATCAAGGACCATTCAGCCAAAGATAAGACAGCAGTCAAAATATTAGAGACCACCTGCCAAGAGAAGTCGGGGTAATACGAAGTCGATTTTCCGAATCGTGGTGGCATCGACAAACTGCCAGCGCCTTACCTGTATAAAGAAAAAGGTCTCTCAGGAACCTGATATGTACAAGAAGATTGACTTGGAGTCAGGAACCTTCTAGACATTGGATACGCGGTTAAGCTATCCAAGGAGGGAAGCTGCCGTGAGAACAGCCGTACATGGTATCTGCAGATTTTCATAGCGCGAAATTCTAATAAGCCAAGTAAGATAAGGCTAGTATGGGATGCAGCCGCGAAAGCACACGGATGTGCGTTGAATGACTACCTACTTAGGGGATCAGATTGCCCGAAACCATTCATAGAGGTCTTACTAGCATCTTGTGTCAAAAAGATTGTGATTTGCGGTGAAATTGCGAAAATGTTTCACAGGATCAACATCCGTGAGGAGAATATGCACAACGATTTTTGTGGTATGACAGAAGCAGCGATAAAATAGACACTTATGTCATGCGGGCTATGAATTTTGGGATCAGTAGCGCACCATTCTTAACTCACTTTGTCCGAGATAAAAATGCGTATGCCCACCATGAAGATTTCCTATTGGCCTTAAACGCCATCTGAAAGGCGCACTACGTCGACGGCTACATCGATAGCATGAAAAACGAACAGGAGGCCATCCAGACCACCAACAAGACCCTCAAACAGGTCCATCGAAGAGGTCGATATACGCAATTGGTCGTCAAAACCGAAAGAAGTCCTAAAGAGCATGCAAAGTAATGGCAATGTTGGTAGCCAAGAGCTTGTGGATTTTTGTTCGACTGAAAAGGTACTTGGTATGACCTGGGACCGACATAATGATGTGTTTAATGGGTTAGGTGGGTTTGCGCGGCCAAAAAATTGACTATTTGAATGAAAAATTTTATTGCAACTTTTAAGTTTTTTAAATATACATACTTAAAAAAGAATTTGGGAAATTTTCAGAAAAAAATATTAAACAGTCAGCCATTGAAACGTCATTTCCCATGACCCCTGGGAAAAATGGTGCCTTCGCGTTGACAGCACAATTCCTGACAGAATCATCTGAAATGAAAAAACTAAATATTTTCCTTTAGTACAGACCTAACTGAACTGAACAAAGGAAAAAAAACAAGTGAAAATTAGATTTTTGGGAGACCTTTTTGCAAAAAATTAAAATTTTGGTGAAAATTTTTGAAAAGTAGTTTAAGTAGTTAAGTAGTTTCCGAGAAATCTTGACAATTGACTTTGAAAACACAGTTTTGAGAAAAACGCGCCGAAACCGTTTCAGAAAAAATCTCCGAAACTTTTATTGGAATCGACTTGAAAATTTGGGAGAATATTCTCAAGATTCTGAAGAATTTTGTAATAAATAAAAAAAAATGATTTTTGTTGAAGCCGCAAACCCACCTAACCTTTTAAGTTTCTGTGCAGATTTGCAAGGCTGAAATGCGACGTTCTGGCAGAAAGAAGTTTTGCAAGTCCCTATGTTGATCTTCGATCCATTAGGATTCTTTTCGTGCCAGACGATAGGGCTAAAAATACTTCTCCAGCGTATATGGCGGCTTAATATGGACTGGGATCAGGAGCTGCCAGAGAAGATACTAGAAGACTGGCGCCATTGGAAAACTGTTTCAGAGCAGATAAGGATTTTCGAGGTGATACTTTTCTTTTTTTAGATACTTTTCTTTAGACACATCAAAACCACGTCAAATTGAGCTCCACACATTCGTCAATGCCAGCGAGTATGCATATTCTGCTGTCTGCTAGAGCAGTGACGCTAATACTCCTGTTCGTCGATCAGTTACGAGCGAAATGTGCCGGGCAAGACATGCCAGCAGCCATGACGATGGCCCATGTAAGCAAAGCGAAGATACTATTATATAAGCAAAACTAAGCCATCGCCTTCTCTAAAGAGATGAAAACGCTATCCGTTTTACGCGGCTCTCCACAAAGGAAACCGATTGGTGAGGAGCTTTTACGAGAAGTACCATCATATCGCTCACGAGATTGCGATAAATGGCTTCGTTTTACATCAGCCGGCTCCGAGTGCTGTACAAATCTGTGCGGAGTACATGCCAATGATGCAAGGTTGACAGTGCAGTTCCCAGGCCACCGTAGATGGCACCGATTTCGAGAGCGAGAACGGAAAGCTTCCAAAGATTGTTTACCTACACAGATGCCGATTATTTTGGCACGCTATTGGTGAACGCTGGCAGGCGCAAAGAGAAAAGATGGGTAGCTCTGTTCACCTGCCTTACGTTGCGCGCGGTGCATTTTGAGATCACCTATAGTCTGGATACTAGTTCATGTATCACGTGCGTATCAAATTTTATGGCCTTTTGAGGGACATCAAAGGAAATATTTTCAGACAATGGGACAAACTTCAGAGCCACGGAAAAAGCTGTGCGCAAAGAGATGGAAAATATCGAGTACGATAAGATCACCATTAAGTTTGACGGCATAAAGTGGCGATTCAACCCACCAGGAGCACCACATATGGGTGGAGCATGGGAGATACTCGTCCGGACAACAAAAGAAATTATGATGAACATTTGCCCAAATTACTCTTTCAACGACGAGGGCCAGAGAAACTCGCGACCGCTCACGTTTGTAAGTCTGGACACTACGGATAACGCCGCCCTAACCCCGGACCACCTGCTGTTGGGATCAGCGAATGGATACAAGCCACTGCCAAAACGACTGGTTGGCAACGATGAATTAAAGAGTATGGGCCCGTATTAATCTGGCGCACCAAATGGTTTGAGAGGGACTTCCAATAACCATTGGAAGCATCGTAGTTATCGTGGATGATCTCGAGGAAGAGCGACCAACACGATGATGGGCAGGGACGGACAAATTCGACGCGTGACTATTAAGACTCAGCAGGCTGTTTTGGAAAGACCAGCAGCAAAGGTAGCGGTTTTGGACGCCGGCTTGGTGGATGGTAACTGACCACGAACCGGGATCAATTACGGGAGAGCAAATGTTGCCGCCGTAATAAATTTTTGGGTAAATTTAAATTATTAGAATAAGTGTGGCTAAATGTTTGAACAGTGGCTAAATGTTAAGCATATGTAAACTTATCGATAGTTTTGTAACGGCCGAGAAGAAGGCAAGGCGTCGGCCATCGCTAGAAAAAAAAACGAAAAGACGGATTGATTGATTGACGACGAAAAGAAAATGGATTTGATGAAGAAATTCTCATATGGATCGGTCAACTTTATACGATCTGATAAATATATAATAATATCAGTTGCTATCTAACTTCAAGGGTTTATCAACTTCGGATCCGCCCGAAGTTAGCTTTCATTTCTTTTTGCATTATAGAGTGGAAGATGTGATCTTCGTTGTGTTTCAAAATTTCGACGAGAACCATAACTTCTTCAAGGGTATAAAAATCATTAACTCGCTTCTTGGCTATATCTCACTATGTGTTTCCAGGGGACCGTTTTTTTTTATTTTTTGACTAATTTTATTAAAAATGCACAAAAAGGTAAAATAAAGCAACAATAGTTTTCAAACTATATCCCTTTTATACAGTTTGAGGTCGCAGAAAAGAGAAAACGAGTTTTATCATAAATATTTTTATACAAGAGTGAAAATATTAAGTTTTTTTGACTAAATATCGTTAAACTTAAGAAATTGTCACGTCAAATGAAGCCATAAATTAACGAAAAAACTCAACTCAACGAAATGCTCAACATAACGATAGAAACGGTGTTAAAATATAACACTTTTTTCATATGTGACTGTGGCTTATATAATAATGCAATGGGTGCATCGCAGGCACTGAAGTTTCTCCACCCGACTTATATATGGGTATAGTTTAAAAGGCAATGGTGTCTGCACCACTTCTGGAAACTTCTGTCAAAAAATTGGAAACGTGTGTATAATTCCGTACATATAACTGGTTGTTAAGGTTACTCCAATGAGTTCCGTTTCAAAACTGTTTTTTTTTCATACAGTTCTCTTACAAGAAAGATATATGAAAATCTTAAACCTATTTAAATCTACTTATCAACGTCAGGACGCTGACATGCTATGTGACGCTTCTTAAGTGCTTCAAGTGCACCTAACTTAGTCACTCTAGAGTCATACTTAGATACAGCAGTATTCCTGGAACTGCGGGTTAAACGATTTCTAAAAATATATTAATATCGAAGTTTAACAGAGACAACAGCTAAAGTATCACGCAAGCTTTTCTACGGGGTAAATTCATAATTCGAATAACGGATATAAAAAAATATGATAATATCCTTGTATCATGTAATTTAAAATAAAAAGGAAAATATAAAGGATTTCCTTGCTAATAAAAAATATTCATTTGCAAAAAAAATTTTATTTATAAAAATTATTATTATTTATAACAATGGCTTACTCACAAAATGAATAAACAACCGTGCACTTACTGCACATAGTACCGATGCAAATACATGTCACTAGTGAGATCGAGTCAATGCTGGCTATTAACAAATATAAATGGAGCCATACAGCAAACTTGTGTGAACACATATTGCATATAAGAAATATTCTTATTTGGCACGTGCCAGATTTTTTGTTGTTTTTCTTGCACGTGCCGAACAAGAATATTTATTTTATATAAGCAATTTTGTACGCTTATATAGCATATTTTCGTCACTAAAATTGATATCAGATATTTTGGGTTTCGCATGCAGATTCGTCACCGGTGTTTTAACTCGTCAAGAGGTTTCTTAAATTAAATCCCTTGTTTTATATAGATCTTCAATTAACACATAACACATAATATATAGAACATTAAAGTAACCTCTTGACAGGCGATTCACACAGTTAGCAATACTTTAAATGTGAGGATAAACACCAAAAACTCTCTTTTTTTACTCCCTAGATTTTGACATTAAAGAAAGTGGAATAATGAAAAACCTTTCCTGAATAGGTTCTGAAGTTATACGTATTATTAATTTACAAAGGTTTTGATATTTGGATTGTTTAAAAATTTTAATTAAAAATCCAAAATTGTTTCGTATTTGTGGGAAACCAAATATAACATGTGTGGAAAGTCTCAACCCTCTAACTTAAAAAACACCAAAAATATGGCATTTCCGATCAATCAGTTATTTGGCAGCTACAGGATATAGTCGACCGATAGACAACTAAAATAAAAGTTGAAAGAATTCACTTCATATTTTCAAAAATATTTTTCAAAAAATATTCCCCATCAATATTCCCCACATTCACAGGTGGCTGCACAAAATTGGTAGCTGTACTTATAGGACTATATCTTGAGTTAACGAATTTTGCCAGATATATGCGATATATCAAAAGTGGCGTCATCTCAAGAGCTATCTCCACGTGCAATACAAACAAGATCAAATGGCCAATTTTGAAAAATAATTTTTTTTCTTAAAATAAATTTTTTAATTAAAAAAGTTTTTTAAATTTTTTAACGTAAGCATAAAGTATTTTAAAAAGTTGTAGAACAGATGCTGCTCATATGATAGTAACATCTCCAATTTTTTTCAGGATTGTCAAGAAAAAAATAGTGTAAACAGACAACCAGACAAACAGACACACTGGCTTTTTTTTGAAAAAGCAGTAAAAATCGAATTTTTTAAATAATTGAGGTACCAATCGACGCGTATTAAGAATGCGAATATATAAAAATATTCTATCTTGGGACTAAAATGTGTCCACCCCCCCACTATAGTGATTCCAAATTTTTTTACTTTCACCCTAATTTCTCCCAAATCAAATAACTCTTGGAAAATGTTTGTACAAAAATAATCTAATTTAAACAATTGATTGGTATATAATTCATTCAGTTCGGATGCTAACAGAAAATTTTTAATTCTTCGGCTATATATAGAGTCTTCTCACGCACGCCAATGCATGCAGGTCGTCAAAAAGACAATCTTGAATATCAGCCCTCTTTGATATGCAATCTACGTTTAGATCACAGCCTAGTTTTCTGTTTAGTTATTGGCGCTATCGATAAAAAAGACCCTTTGGTTATTGAGTTTTGGTAAGGAAAGGGGAAGGGTTTTATATAATATATCCTACTGAAGAGAACTAGTTCTGTTTTTAGCGTACTGGCCTGAGGCCAATATTGTTTGTCCAGTTGACAGGGTATGTAAATTTGCGCTCATGAGGTCACAAAAAGATTGCAGATATTTTTTTTTGAAAATGATTGCAACGTGTTCAGCAAATGCACTACCCTGTAACTATCTTCCTTTATCTTTCATAGAATCGAGTTGACAGCTATGTTCCATAAGAGATGGAGAGGACTCCCACTTGCGAAGCTCCTCTTCAAACGGACCTTGTGAATGAAGACTGTTCTGCAAGTAAGCAATTGATCACTGAGTCCCACCAAGTGTCTGTCTACCCCAAAAAGCCAGCGACGCGTCGATTCAGCTCATCGGGATGCGAGGTTCGATAAGTGTGGCCATGTTGAACACCTTCATGCCCACTTCCAGTTTCAGCATGGCGGTGGGGGCAGGTTCACTGCGTGAGGCTGTAGCAGGGAGGAGACCGTTGCACTCGGCTCTGCTGCATTAAAGTTAATGAACGGAATATTTCGAGGTAAACAAGGAAACGATCAATTAGAGCTCGGGCTGCGAAGTTTGCTCCATGATGGGAGATGTTAATAACACAGGCCCACAATTTCCAACTTTTTTTTTCCTCCACGCATAATTTTACCTGCTCCATAACTTTTAGGCTCCCCTGAACCAAAGTCCAGAACAAACATAGGTTCTATTACCCACAGTTTCCGCGGTACACCTAAGAGAAGAAATTGATCAAATTTTACCATATATTGAATTATGTAGGCCGTGTAATGGTTTAGTACATATCATTTTTGAAATGCATGTGTACCAACTAAAATTAAAAAATGATCTCTAGCAGTTACCATTTCTTTGGAATACTCATCCAAAGTTAAAATCTCAGATTTTCTACATTAATTTTTGGTCTTCTATGATTTTTCCCCAAACATTTTCTTTTGGTAGATTTATATTTTCTTATTGAAATCAGTTGATCATACCATGTTTTAATTTTGGATTTAAGGGAAAATGCGAAATAATTTTATTGAATTTATTATAGGTGGTTAAACAATATTTTCGTCAATTAAATTGGAGTTTTTAATCTCAAATTTTCGAAAGGTCATGGTGTGATTGAAGGATGGCTTCATTGACCGCTAGAATTATTATTCTAGTTATATTGGCGGCTTCTTTATTAATATTTGAGCTAGGGGGTTTGTCAGTTGACAACTTGTCTGCGATATCCTTGAAAAGGGGCCAGTTGGCTTTTTTAGTGTTAAATCTTGGTCTTTCAGTGGGATTGTTCATGTTGTGTTCTTCGAATAGGTCGATGTGTATTGGGTAGTGGTCGCTACAGGCCAGGGAGCTATCTGTATGCCATTTGGAGTTCAGATTCAGAGGGGGAGAAGCAATTACGAGATCTATGTGTGTGAAAGTGTGATGTGTGGCAAAGTGGGTTGCTGAGCCGTTGTTCAATGTTATGAGGGAGGATTGATTTATAAATTGAAATAGTGTGTTACCTCTTTTGTTGTTTTTGAGCCCCAGTTTCTGTGCCAGCTATTGAAGTCTCCAGTTATTAATAGGTAAGGTTGTAAATTGTCGTATATGTTTCTTAGGTTTTGAATTGTGAAGTTCTTGTTGGGTGGTATGTACGAAGATGTTATGGTGAATTTAAATTTTGAAAATATTGTTGCTGCTATTGTGTCAAAGTCAAAGGCGTTAATTGGTTCATTATGTTGTTGCAATGAGTTGTGGATGAGGAGTGCAACTCCCCCAAATCTGTTTGTGTCAGAGTTTACTTGATAGAGCGTATAATTAATTGGGATAGGTATATTTTGATTACCATGTAGGTGTGTTTCTTGTATGGAGATTATCTTAGGGCTATGGTTTTTTATAATAATTTGTAATTGGTTGTAGTTGTTAATGTATCCTTTCATGTTCCACTGAATTATTTTGAGCATTGTTTAAGCGTTTTTTTTTTTTGGATTTGATTGATTAATAGAAGTAATTTGCTGTTTTTTTTTTTTTTTTTTTTTTTTTTTTAGAAACCGTCGCTATCGCTATTAAGTTGGTTCTTGGTTTTATTGTTTTTTTTTGTGTTTGTTCATTTTTTTCTTTTGATTTTACGGATTTGGCGACGGTGTTGTGTTTGTTTGTGTAGATTCTAAGTTTAGGTTATTCCGATATGGAAGAGTTTAGTGGTGAAATAGGAGCTAATGTGGAGGTGGATGCTGTGGGTGGGGTGGTGTCCATGTGCGAGTCGAGGTCATCGTATGTTGTTGCGTGTCTTCGTTGAGGTTTAGTGACTGGAGGAGTGATGACAGTGTTCGTGTAATTTTTTAGATTATTAGATGATATGGATTGCGGTTTGGTGGTTGTTTATGCTTGGATTTTCGATTTATCGGTTGAAACGCTGGTTTTGTGGTTCACTTTTTCTATTGTTTTGATAGATGTTAATTTCTTTTGTTCGCCTATGGCTGTGTGTTGTTCGGCTGAGCAGTTGTTGCAGGTTTTGTTTAATGTGCAAGCGATTGTGGGGTGTCCAAGTCTAAGGCAGTTTCTGTATCTCATTGGGAGATGGATATATGGGCGTATATTTACTCTCTCATATCCTATCATCATAGTTTCTGGGAGGGTTAATGATGCAAAGGTTACGATGATCAATCCAGTTTCTTTGGGTTTTTTATGTTCGTTTATTCACTATATATTTGCTTAGAACTAATGAGAAATAACAAAAGCGTTGCTAGCTGCGGATGAGGCTGTCGATGTCGTGAGGTGCAGAAAAGGATTTGTTTCTAGAGATGGCCTCCAGCGATATCGATAGTTTCATGAGATATCGAGTTCGATTGTGCTATGGTAAGCCCTATGGGTGCTATGGGTTGCCACAGTACCCCCCTCCTAGAGTTCCTGTTAGGAAAGATACTTTGCTGGGAATCTGACTCGTCGTCCTGATCTTAATAACTGCTCGGTTGGCAGGGCAGTTGGCGCTGCCGTTTTCTTTTGAGTCGGAGGAGATTCGTTTTGGAAGATGTAAGCCGGTTTAAGTCTGTCGATAGACACCTTTTTGTCTTTTGTATGTCCTTTGAGCGTAAAGTACTTGTCGTGCTTTGCTAGCACTTCGAACGGACCCTCGTAGTTTGCTTCTAGAGGGGTTTTGACTCGATCCACTCTGACGAAGACGTGGGTACAATGGTTTAAGTCCGGGTGCACAAATTCCTGCGGTGTATGATGGTGCACTGAGATATGGTTTTTTGAAGAGCCTCGGCGAACTCAGACTCGGTATGTTTTTGTGTGTTTGGTGTAAAAAATCCGCCAGGGACACGTAGAGAACCATTTCAGCTGGGCTCAGCCCGATGTCGCTTTTAACTGTTGTACGTAGGCCTAGGAGGATTAAATGCAGGGAACTGCTCCAGTTAATAGGATCGGCGTATTTTAAGGCAGCTTTTAATGTTCTGTGCCAGCGTTCGATCATCCCGTTGGCTTGTGGGTGGTACGCCGTCGTGCGCAGGTGCTTAAAACCGCAAATTTTTGCGAGCCCTTGGAATAGTGTGGACTCAAATTGTCGGCCTAAATCCGTTGTGATGTGGAGAGGGATTCCGTTCAGAGCGAACCAGCCCGAAATCAGTGCGTTGGCCACAGATTGTGCAGTGATGTCGACTAAGGGGATTGCTGCGGGCCATCTTGAGAAGCGATCGATACACGTGAGGCAGTATCGGTATCCGCTCGATGATGGCAGTGGGTCAACGATGTCGATGTTGATATGTTCGAAACGGGCGTCGCTGGCGGCATACTCTCCCAGTGGCGATTTTGTGTGTCGTTGGATTTTAGCTTTTTGACACGGGATCGAGCGTACGATTTTGGCCACATCCGTCGCCATGTGGGGCCAAACATAGTGTTTGCCGACCAATTTATTCGTCGCCTTAAGTCCTGGATGGCTCAGCGAATGCAGGGCTTGAACCACGGTTTGGCGTAGACATCTGGGCACGAACGGGCGTATCTGGTTATAGGCGACGTGACAGAACAATTTCTTGTTTGAGCCTGAAAGGGATAATTTGGTTAGTGAGATGGTATTTTCTGGATCAGAATTGAGTAGCGATTGTAGTTCGTCGTCGTTTTCCTGTTCCAGTGCCATCTCGTCGAAGTCGATGTGTTTGATGGCTTCGATGCGTGAGAGAAGATCAGCAACGTTGTTTTCCGCTCCAGTGATGTGCCGGATATCGGTACTGAATTGGCTGATGAAATCCAGTTGGCGCACGCGTCGCGGTGATGCTTTCTCGCTGTTTTGATTGAAAGCGTACATCAGCGGCTTGTGGTCGGTGAAAATTATAAAGTTTCTGCCCTCCAATGCGAACTTGAAGTGCAAAATGGCCTGATAGATGGCAGTCAGTTCTCTATCCTAGAAGAAATCCACGAGGGACATCAAGGCTGCTCGAAAGGTTATATCCGTTTCATATATACGTATATATATATATTAGGGCGGTTCGATTTGTAGGGGGTAAAAAAAATCGCTTAGGCACATATGATTTTTGGATTCTAGGGATCAAAATAAGAAACTTTGCTCAAGAGACCATACCTCTAAAATGAATTCTGATGTCCCTCGTTTTAACGTGAAGGAAAAATCTTGTTTTGACCCATTTAGAGTGCCCCAATCGAGTCCAAATGTATGAACGACCCCCACTAACTTTGGAGGGTCGACCCACCCATGCTTGTGGTACCCCCCTAGGATCCCACAGGAGGGATTCTCCCTTACAAAAATATCACAAAATCACAGCACCTAAAAGTATGCTATGAAAATGTAACTCAAAACCTGTTGCTCCGCCCACCGCCTCTCCTCCTTTTCGTCCCTTGGTGGCCCCAGGGGGGTACCAAAGGGGGGCATGGGTGGCCCGCTAGATGGCATATTCCTAAATCCCTTCTTCTTCAAACCTAGCTGTTACAACACCCCCCCACCAAAATCTGCCTTGGGGGTAAACTCACCAAAGCAGATCCCGCCATAATTACTAGCGCAAATCTTTTGCATGATAGCGTCCGACTAATTTTCCTTGCAGATCTTCAATCTCATAATAGGAATTTCCCAATTTATGCCGCACGCGTGCCTTCAGAAATGCTGGCCCTAATTTTGCGTAGCCGGATTGAAAGCAACTTTGTTTAAAATTACGGCCCTGTTCTTGCTGTCCTGCTGTTGAGAAAGTTTCTTTGCTTTAACTCGAGCCAATTCAAGTGAGTCTTCCCTACTGAATGCTACTCCTCTATCCTGCAAAATCTCAAGCGACCTCAACAAAGCATATGTACCCGCCGATGTTACCATATGCTGGCCAAACATGATATAATAGGGTGAAGTACCAATTGCTGAATGGGTGGATGACCTTAAAGCACAGCAAATGCTGCTTAAATTTGCATCCCAGTCTTTTTGGCTGATATCAACATGAGATCGAATTGCCATAATTATTGATCGGTTAACGCGTTCTGACGCATTTGCTTGCGGCGAATGGATAGCTGTCAGCTTGTGGGTAATCCTATGTTCCCTCAAAAGCTTTTGAAATTGTTCTGATCTGAACTGTGAACCATTATCAGATACAACTGTTTCTGGAACCCGCAGAGGTGAAATAGATACCTAATCACGACTACTGCTTCCAATTTCTTAACGGCTTTGACAAATACAAACTTTGAAAAGTGGTCTAAGACTATAAAGATAGCTATATTCCCACTCCTTAAACGAGGATATGGGCCTAGGAAATCAATATAAATCCGTTGAAAGAATCTTTCAGACTCTGGAGCCTTACCCATTGGAGGTCTTAACGGACTGTTGGGTGTCTTAGAGGTCTTACAAGATTCACACCCGCCAATATACGCCTTAACGTCTCCCACAAAGCCGGGCCAGTAATAATAGCGTCTTAGTCGCTTCAGCGTCTTGTGAACTCCGCCGTGAGATGCAAGCGGATGATCATGAGCGTTCTTCAAAACATCACGTACCAGTTGTACGGGTACCCACAGCTTCCAAATATATACGTCGTGGAGCGGCTCACCTGTTGCATGTTCTGAGCGCCTATATACTAATCCGTCCACAACCTTTATGTCAGGGGATTTCGCGCTATTGGCTTCAAAACTATCTATCAGACTCCTATACTCGGGGCTTCTAAAATGTTCCGAGGCGGTATCTACTAACAACCCTTGAGAGGCATCTATTCTTGCCAACTCGTCCTCATTTACTCTCGAAAGGGCATCTGGAACGACATTCAGCGACCCTTTACGATGCTCAATCGTGAACCTAAACGCCTGTAACTTGAGGGCCCATCTCGCTAAACGGGAATGCAGAACCGTTTGACTCATCAACCACTTGTGCGAAGCGTGATCGGTTACGATCGTAAAGTCATGGCCTTCTACGTAAGGACGAAAGCGTTTAACACTTATTATTGCCGCAAGACACTCCTGTTCTGTTACAGAGTATATTCGCTGGGCTTTGTTAAGCTTTTTAGACACATAAGCGATTGGGTACTCATCTCCATCGTCTGTCTTCTGGACAAAAACGCCTCCTACTCCCCTTTTGCTTGCGTCGCAGTGAATATAAAAAGGCTTGCAAAAATCCGGACTTCTAAGAACCGGTGCTGAACACAACCTAGACTTTAATTCTTCGAATGCCATTCTTCCCTCATCCGTCATCTGGAACTTTTTCTTTGTTTTCAACAAATCGGTCAAAGGTACGGAAACTGCTGCGAAATTGTCAATAAATTTTCTATACCAGCCAGCCATACCCAAAAAGCTTCTCAAACTCTTAAGAGTTTTCGGTAGTGGAAACCTTTCTATTGCCGCCACTTTATCTGGGTCTGTGCGTATAGCACCTTCCCCAATCACATGGCCCAAATATTTGACATGCTGCACGCAAAAATGACTCTTCTTGACATTAATAGTCAAACCTGCTTTTCGGATGCAATCTGCAACTGTCTCAAGTATCTCCATATGCGCTTCAAAGCTTTCGGAGACTATAAGGAGATCGTCGAGATAGATGAAGACCTCATTTCGTAAGGCTGCTGGAATAACCTTATCCATTAATCGTGACATAGTTTGGCCCGCATGGCAGAATCCAAACGGCATCACCTTGAACTGGTAAAGTGGACGATCAGGGATCGTGAAAGCTGTTTTATCCCTTGACGGTTGGTCTAATTGGATGGCATATTCCTAAATCCCTTCTTCTTCAAACCTAGCTGTTACAACACCCCCCCACCAAAATCTGCCTTGGGGGTAAACTCACCAAAGCAGATCCCGCCATAATTACTAGCGCAAATCTTTTGCATGATAGCGTCCGACTAATTTTCCTTGCAGATCTTCAATCTCATAATAGGAATTTCCCAATTTATGCCGCACGCGTGCCTTCAGAAATGCTGGCCCTAATTTTGCGTAGCCGGATTGAAAGCAACTTTGTTTAAAATTACGGCCCTGTTCTTGCTGTCCTGCTGTTGAGAAAGTTTCTTTGCTTTAACTCGAGCCAATTCAAGTGAGTCTTCCCTACTGAATGCTACTCCTCTATCCTGCAAAATCTCAAGCGACCTCAACAAAGCATATGTACCCGCCGATGTTACCATATGCTGGCCAAACATGATATAATAGGGTGAAGTACCAATTGCTGAATGGGTGGATGACCTTAAAGCACAGCAAATGCTGCTTAAATTTGCATCCCAGTCTTTTTGGCTGATATCAACATGAGATCGAATTGCCATAATTATTGATCGGTTAACGCGTTCTGACGCATTTGCTTGCGGCGAATGGATAGCTGTCAGCTTGTGGGTAATCCTATGTTCCCTCAAAAGCTTTTGAAATTGTTCTGATCTGAACTGTGAACCATTATCAGATACAACTGTTTCTGGAACCCGCAGAGGTGAAATAGATACTTAATCACGACTACTGCTTCCAATTTCTTAACGGCTTTGACAAATACAAACTTTGAAAAGTGGTCTAAGACTATAAAGATAGCTATATTCCCACTCCTTAAACGAGGATATGGGCCTAGGAAATCAATATAAATCCGTTGAAAGAATCTTTCAGACTCTGGAGCCTTACCCATTGGAGGTCTTAACGGACTGTTGGGTGTCTTAGAGGTCTTACAAGATTCACACCCGCCAATATACGCCTTAACGTCTCCCACAAAGCCGGGCCAGTAATAATAGCGTCTTAGTCGCTTCAGCGTCTTGTGAACTCCGCCGTGAGATGCAAGCGGATGATCATGAGCGTTCTTCAAAACATCACGTACCAGTTGTACGGGTACCCACAGCTTCCAAATATATACGTCGTGGAGCGGCTCACCTGTTGCATGTTCTGAGCGCCTATATACTAATCCGTCCACAACCTTTATGTCAGGGGATTTCGCGCTATTGGCTTCAAAACTATCTATCAGACTCCTATACTCGGGGCTTCTAAAATGTTCCGAGGCGGTATCTACTAACAACCCTTGAGAGGCATCTATTCTTGCCAACTCGTCCTCATTTACTCTCGAAAGGGCATCTGGAACGACATTCAGCGACCCTTTACGATGCTCAATCGTGAACCTAAACGCCTGTAACTTGAGGGCCCATCTCGCTAAACGGGAATGCAGAACCGTTTGACTCATCAACCACTTGTGCGAAGCGTGATCGGTTACGATCGTAAAGTCATGGCCTTCTACGTAAGGACGAAAGCGTTTAACACTTATTATTGCCGCAAGACACTCCTGTTCTGTTACAGAGTATATTCGCTGGGCTTTGTTAAGCTTTTTAGACACATAAGCGATTGGGTACTCATCTCCATCGTCTGTCTTCTGGACAAAAACGCCTCCTACTCCCCTTTTGCTTGCGTCGCAGTGAATATAAAAAGGCTTGCAAAAATCCGGACTTCTAAGAACCGGTGCTGAACACAACCTAGACTTTAATTCTTCGAATGCCATTCTTCCCTCATCCGTCATCTGGAACTTTTTCTTTGTTTTCAACAAATCGGTCAAAGGTACGGAAACTGCTGCGAAATTGTCAATAAATTTTCTATACCAGCCAGCCATACCCAAAAAGCTTCTCAAACTCTTAAGAGTTTTCGGTAGTGGAAACCTTTCTATTGCCGCCACTTTATCTGGGTCTGTGCGTATAGCACCTTCCCCAATCACATGGCCCAAATATTTGACATGCTGCACGCAAAAATGACTCTTCTTGACATTAATAGTCAAACCTGCTTTTCGGATGCAATCTGCAACTGTCTCAAGTATCTCCATATGCGCTTCAAAGCTTTCGGAGACTATAAGGAGATCGTCGATATAGATGAAGACCTCATTTCGTAAGGCTGCTGGAATAACCTTATCCATTAATCGTGACATAGTTTGGCCCGCATGGCAGAATCCAAACGGCATCACCTTGAACTGGTAAAGTGGACGATCAGGGATCGTGAAAGCTGTTTTATCCCTTGACGGTTGGTCTAATGGGATCTGCTGAGATCTAAGCTGCTTTGGGCAGTCGACTGAGGATGCCATCAATTTGTGACAACGGATATGCGTCTTTCACAGACACCGCGTTTACTTTTCGGCTATCGAGACAGAGCCTAACCTTTCCGGGCTTTTGAACCAGGACTACTGGTGATGACCAGGCGCTGTCGGATTCCTCAATTATTCCTAACTGCAGCATTCGATCAACTTCTGCATAAAATAATTTCTCTACGGCTGGCGAAACCGGAAAATGTCTCTGTTTAATGGGTTTCGCTTTCCCAACATCAATTTGGTGCGAAAGCAGGATAGTTTTGACTAATCCCGAAACATCAAAAGACGGAAACTTTTCTACTACCGTCTGCAGAATTTTTCTCTGCTCTTCTGACAGATTGTGAGCACTTAGCTCCGACATCTGAATATCTGGAGGTAATAGATCAAAAAGGTTCCAAAAGTCAATGCCCAAATAAAGGTCCTGCGTTAACGAAGGGACTACATATAATTCTGTTGGCACCTAGTGCCAAGACCTACTACCCAATATGCACACTTAGTAATTTGATCCAATCAATATGCATCAGCATGTCGCAATATACAAACCCACTAACCGATTTTCTCACCTATAAACAATTAGTAATAAGCATAAAACTATATCCAACCTATTAACCCAGCACTAGTAGACGGCGCCAAAAGCAGAAGCAGCATATCAGCGGGAAGAATGACCGACTGACCGATGCAAGTAAAAACCAGCCAGCTAAGCCGAAATGCGCAAGCAGTACATGAACAAACAATCTGAGTCAGCAGACTCAGAGGTGGGTGACCCTGGCATTAACCTTAGTTTAGCACGTCCAGAACTTTGACCTTTCTTAGATTTAATGATGTATAATTTAGCATCTTATATAAGAGTTATTCTTCTGAAATAAAGACAGTTCCGAAATCAGAGTCAATCGTCTCGTTACTCAGTGTCTCAACCACGGCACTTAAAATCAACCTACTTCTAGTGATCCTGTGTAAAACGGTTCACAAGTAGAATCCGCGGCATACCAGTCTACTTCTAGTGTTGCTCCCGTGAAACGGACCACAAGTAGACCCCGCGTCACCTCCTTACTTCTCGTGTTGCTCCCGTGAAACGGACCACGAGGAGACCCCGCGGCATACCAGTCTAGCTCGAGTGTTGCTCCCGTGAAACGGACCACCAGCAGACCCCGCGCTATCTAACCTACGTAGAATGTTGCTCCCGTGAAACGGACCGCCAGTAGGACCGGCCGATAAGGAATCAGCCGAACCACCATACCACCGGTACTTGAGGAAAACCACCCCAGGACTTCAAGCACATCAACTCATGCCTGATCACAGCAAGCGTCTGGCCAACCCGAGCAGTCCCTTGCAGAATCCAGGTAAATTTAGTCAGGACTATTTACGGTTTTGACTACGACTCCGGGACCTACCGTTACTCCCGTGAGTTCAAGTTTGACGTAGTTGCCGCATAACGCTCTACGGACGAACATTTGGTGACCCCGACGTGATGCTTTAGGATCACAACTTGAACACAAACCTCAACGCAATTTAACTCAACGACAAAAAAAAAAAAAAAAAAAGGAGAGAGGAGAGATACATTGCAACAATGGGATCAGAATCAGACCCCGTAATCCAAATGCTCATTGATGAGCAAATTGAAAGCAACATAGTCATCCAAAGGCTAATAAGAAACTTCACTAAGGACTCTGCAGAGCGTAAACTCAAGGGAGGATACTTCGAAGAGAAACTCAGACAGCTCACTCACTCATGGACCCAGTTTAAAAAAAATGATGCCAAGCTCAATGAGCTAGCACTAAGTCCTGAGAATGAGTATTTCACAAAGGCAAAAGCGCTAGAAGAGCTTGTGAAAAAATATGAAGCAATATTTTCGGATGGAATCCCATCAGTGTCAGGCCCGTCACAAAGGCCCCGGAAAACAGGCGAAAATCTCGAGCCAAAGGCACAATCATCACGAGGAAACGAAGGAGAAGACCTTCGATTAACATCATTAAAACGAAGACATGAAGGACGATTAGACGATATGGAAGACTTGCTGTGCAACCGCACCGAAGGACGGGAAGTGTCCACACACGTCAGACAACACATGAAGGAGCTATGGAAGGAAATCGTCACGGGATACCATGATCTCATCGACCTGGAACCAGCCATAAAAAATGATGGACACACCGATGACAGATTTCAGGTTGTACGAGCAGAATATTTTTCGTTTTTGAGCGAAGAATCGAAATCAACTTCAGCATCAACACAAAAACTCGCGATTGCACCTCCGTTTGTAATACCACCAGTAGAAATTCCAAAGTTTGACTGAGACTACCGGCATTGGCTACGATTCTACGAAATTTTTACGGAATGCATCCACGATCAAGACTACAGTGATGCAGTAAAATACCGTCATTTGGAGAATCATGTAACAGGTGAAGCACAAAACCCAATCGCAACGTCGATTGGCGGACAGACCAGTTACCAGGATGCATGGCAACGACTAAAGAATCGATACCACAATGAACGGCTGTTGATTAAATCCGCGATTCAAGAGCTTTTCGGACACCCCAGAACAAATGGATCAGCGGACCAGCTGCGCAGCTTACATGATACCGTGTTCCGAACGGTCGCCACTCTCGACGCACTCAAAGTGTCAACAGACAACTGGGACCCAATCTTGATACACATCATTGAGGAAAGATTGGATCCACACACGCTGTCAGCTCTAGAACTAGCCGTCACCGATCCAACCAATCGACAATCTCTGAAGCAGATGTTAGAAAACCTTGAGCGTCAGGCAACCAGTCAAGTAACAATGCAGAAAAATACGTCGGCGGCTCCACTTCGATCCAGTTCATCACGATGGGTGTGTTCAGCCACAGCCCTGCTTACAGATAAGCCCACCGTTCTTTTACCAACCGCCCAAGTGGCAATACATGGCCCAGCCGGAACCCATCAGCAATGCCGCACACTCCTAGATTCTGGATCACAGATTAACATAATCACCAGAAGGATGGCTGACACACTTGGACTACAATTGGAGCCATCAACCCTGAACATCGCTGCACTGGGAGGAACAACAACAAGATTAGGAAAAAAGGCTGTGGTGACCCTATCATCATTAACCACTGACTTCGAAGATCAAATCAACGTCGTTGTACTACCGGAAATAATGCCCAATCAACCATCCCACCCTATTCAAGCGCCAAGAAATATCTCACCTCAGTTGCGCTTAGCCTATCCTGAATTTACGCAGCCCCAGAATATTGATCTGTTGTTGGACGTCGAAATCATCTCCCAGCTTATGAGGCCACAACAGACATATATGGGAGAAGGACAACCACTACTAAAAAATACCGCGCTTGGATGGATTGTGATGGGGCCAGTGCGACCGGCATCAGCTCCTAATAGCAAGGCAGAACAAGTCGTCGGTAATACGACAGCTTGGACACCGGAAGCTAACGAGCCACGACAAAGTTTGATTGCATGCATCGGCAAGGAGCAAATAGTAAAATCCGGAAGAGTACATAGTTCCCCACTCATTGCGGATCAACAAGAAGCTAACGAGCCACGACAAGATCAACAAGGAGAGCCGCAGACGGACCCCAATCCACAAGCCCAAGGTTGTCAACTCACAACTGAAGAGCACAGAGTGAAAGGGCCAGTAACCAAGGAAATTCAAGGAGTAGAAGTCACCTCCTATCTGGCATGGATAACATGCATCTCCGAAAGGGAGCAAGAAGCAAGGTCAAGAGAGGACCAAGAGTCCTGTATGCGCACTGACCAACCAGAAAAAAGGTGTAGTACTTCATGGGATGCCCAAGGAGAATGGTTACGAGGGCGCGCAACAAGGCGAAGGAGACAACAGGTCGGATAGAATTATCGTTGGTAGAGATCTCACCCACATGATTCAAAAATATTTTTTTTGTAGTAACTTTAGATTTTTAGTAATTAGTTTTAAGATACACAATATTTTCTAGCGCAAGGGTACACATCGGTTCACTAAGACGGTCCAACAACAACGAACAGCCCCTATTATTGAGTACCTCAATGGGGGGGGAGAATGTTGGCACCTAGTGCCAGACCTACTACCCTATATGGACACTTAGTAATTTGATCCAATCAATATGCATCAGCATGTCGCAATATACAAACCCACTAACCGATTTTCTCACCTATAAACAATTAGTAATAAGCATAAAACTATATCCAACCTATTAACCCAGCACTAGTAGACGGCGCCAAAAGCAGAAGCAGCATATCAGCGGGAAGAATGACCGACTGACCGATGCAAGTAAAAACCAGCCAGCTTAGCCGAAATGCGCAAGCAGTACATGAACAAACAATCTGAGTCAGCAGACTCAGAGGTGGGTGACCCTGGCATTAACCTTAGTTTAGCACGTCCAGAACTTTGACCTTTCTTAGATTTAATGATGTATAATTTAGCATCTTATATAAGAGTTATTCTTCTGAAATAAAGACAGTTCCGAAATCAGAGTCAATCGTCTCGTTACTCAGTGTCTGAACCACGGCACTTAAAATCAACCTACTTCTAGTGATCCTGTGTAAAACGGTTCACAAGTAGAATCCGCGGCATACCAGTCTACTTCTAGTGTTGCTCCCGTGAAACGGACCACAAGTAGACCCCGCGTCACCTCCTTACTTCTCGTGTTGCTCCCGTGAAACGGACCACGAGGAGACCCCGCGGCATACCAGTCTAGCTCGAGTGTTGCTCCCGTGAAACGGACCACCAGCAGACCCCGCGCTATCTAACCTACGTAGAATGTTGCTCCCGTGAAACGGACCGCCAGTAGGACCGGCCGATAAGGAATCAGCCGAACCACCATACCACCGGTACTTGAGGAAAACCACCCCAGGACTTCAAGCACATCAACTCATGCCTGATCACAGCAAGCGTCTGGCCAACCCGAGCAGTCCCTTGCAGAATCCAGGTAAATTTAGTCAGGACTATTTACGGTTTTGACTACGACTCCGGGACCTACCGTTACTCCCGTGAGTTCAAGTTTGACGTAGTTGCCGCATAACGCTCTACGGACGAACAATTCAATAATCCTGCTTTGGCCTTTATACTCAATTCCAGTTTTTATCCGCCCGACAAAGTTTTGCTTACTGCCATCTGTAGTCGAAACATTACTAAATACTCTTCGTACGGGCATTCCGTTTCCTAATATCTCTTTAGCAAATCGACCGCCAATGCAACTCATAGCTGCTCCTGTATCCATTAGTCCTTTGACTTCCCTGTCAAGGACTTTAACTATCGCATATGGTCGAGTGTCGACACAACTATTTCGGAGCGGATTCAAATCCTTTGTGACTCTCCAAATTTTCCTTAGCCAGTTAGATTTACTTTTAATCCTTACATTTTTATAAATTGTTCTAATACTATCATTTCCAAAATTGTTCACCGTACAAACTCTTTGATGCCATCCTTCTGAGGTGGCCTCAACTGAGTCTAGGAGATTTTTATGAGAAATACTCTCTTCCCCTTCTTCTCTTCCGGCCTTTCCGTGTTCGTTCCCTGTGCCTTCAGAACAGTCCTTCTGTTGGAAGTTTTTTAAACACCTTTGACAAGACGGTTTATATGTATTTCGTGCACCGCACCCGTAGCAGAACACTTTTCGAGATGCTGTGCAGTCTTGATATCTGTGTCCTTCCTTTCTGCAATTCCAGCAGACTAACGATATGGCCTCTACAGCGCCATCTAACGCTTCAAAAACGGTTCTTCTTCCTCTCGAGTATTTCCAAGGAGCTCAGAAACGTGGCTTTTGAATGGAGGTCCCTTTTTGTACACTTGCTCTCACTTAAGCTCTTCAAGGAAACATTCCCGCTTTCGATCTCTTATAATTTCTCGAATGTCAACGTCAGTTCTCGTGTCTTTGAACTGACGGCGAAGCGTAGTACATAAATCATTCCATCTTACGACCTTTGTAATTTTTAGAGATTGATGATTAAAAGATTCTTGAGAATGATAGGTGTGTGAAAGAGAATATGAAAAACAAAACTATTGTAGCTTGTGGCCAACCGACCTACTTGACAGTAAATTTTGGTTGTTATCCAAGCAAACCGCCCTTCATAAGTTTTAGCTTTTGTGTAGTTCCTTTTGGATGTGGCCTTTTCCTGAATCGGCCAGATAAGTGTCTCTGAAGCATACTATCTGTAGTCCGCCTGGGAGAGCGAGCCCTAGGAAGTAGACTTACATATGTCACCATCCACTAACAATGCGCGGTCAAATACTCTTTCATGAGTTTACTTTTCTGCATTTCCAGCGCACTTAGCTTCATGTAGCATAAGTATATAGGAAAAAGGAGTCAGATTTCTCTTTTACTTTTCCCGTGGTGAACCGCTTTCCACCTTAGTTAGTATTAAAGCTTCAATCCTAAGCGACTGAAAGAATAGAGAGCTGACTAAAGGACAGTTTCAACTAACTAAAAAAATGGTTCCCTCCTTACTTATACGAGAGGATACTCCAGATTTCAATTAGATTGTAAAGTATAGAAGGTTAAAGAGGTGAAATATTTAACTGTGTTTCTAGCTTATTCATGAGTCCCACTGTACAGTTGGGCGCCACAAATGTTAGGATTTTATAATAATTATTCCTGTAACGGATAACCTAGAGCAGATGCTAGTCCCGACTGAGCGTTGCACGCATTTGTAATCCGGCTCTGTCTCGTCGGCAAGTGTAGTGGTGTTCGATGAGCTGCAGTCTTGGGGTGCTCTTAGAATCCTAAATATTCAAAATATGCGTGCGAAATAGTTTCCCATTCTGGCCGGAAAAAGAGAGAAAAGCTCAACACAGAAAAATAGAGAGGGCTAAAAGACAGATGAAGAACCAAAATAGTAAACAATCTTACACCCCCAGGTTGCATTGGGGCGTGTTTGGCCCACCCTACCATGGCCTATACTTCCGTCTATCATATCTGCTAGGCCCCTTTTTCTTGCAGGCTTCTACGGCGGCTTCTCGATCAGCATGGAGAACAGGGTTAATTATTCATACATTATAAAATATGTGTTTATCGAGATTAGTTTATCTCTTCGCGAAAACAAAAGGAAAAAATTGGTGGCTGTAGAAATAATTAAATTGCGAAAAAACTAACGAAAACGAAAATGCGTGCACTATTCGACGTTATAAATTCGGTTATATTCATATTAACAAAACCTTAAGCCTAGCTTATCTAGTGCGGCGAAGCGGGGCGAATTCATGGGAGAGCGCAAGTGAGAGCTTCACTTGCGCTCCCGCTCCGCCCTAAACTAACTTATACTAGACTTCATAAAATTCCACTTATTATCTACATCCAATTATACACCGGCCCCGTTGAAGGCCTTCCTTAGGCTTCAACTATTGGCAGCCTTGCCAGCTTGTGGACTGCTCTCCGAAACAATGCTCCTCTACTCGTCCTGACGTCGGCGACCCTGACCCTTCCGTCCGCGCCGGCGTGAGTCTCGACGACCCTGGCGGTGATCCACTGCTGGGGCGGCTGGTCGTCCTCGGCGACCAGGACCAGATCGCCCTTCCTGGCGTCCTCCTGCTCCAGCTGCCACTGCGACCGCGCCTGTAGGCCCAAGACGTACTCCCGGGACCAACGCTGCCAAAACATTTGCTTGATTGACGAGACAAGCCGCCATCGCCGCAAGCACGTTAGACCCTGCTGGTCCGGGGTCCGCGGTGCTGGTGGGGCGATGAGCGGCCCGCCTGTCAACAGGTGCCCGGGAGTCAGCGCCTCGCCGTCGCTTGGGTCCTGACTGAGGGCGCCCAGGGGCCTCGAGTTCAGGACGGCCTCGACTCCAACGAGGACGGTCTGCAGCTCCTCTGCGGTCAACTTCGCGCTGCCCACCGCTCGTAGGAGTAGGTTCTTTGCAGACTTCACACCTGCCTCCCATAGTCCGCCCATGTGCGGAGCCCGCGGCGGTATGAACGCAAATACGCATCCTTTTTTTGATGCGTATTGCCGCAGCTCGTCCGCTTCGCTCTCGATCTGGTGCCGCAGTGCCGCGAAGTGGCGACTCGCTCCGACGAAGTTCGTCGCGTTGTCGCAGTGCACGGTCTGCGGACATCCTCGGGGCCCAACGAACCTTTGAAAAGCCAATAGAAAGGAATCAGTTGACAGATCGGAAACTACTTCTAAATGTACTGCTTTAGACGAAAAACAAAGAAACAGGGCAATGTAGGACTTGTATGGTGGCCTACCACGAATTTTCAAGGTCGTCTCAATAGGGCCACAGAAATCCACGCCACATATGGAAAATGGGCGGAGAGCACGAACTCGATCTAAGGGTAAATCTCCCATGATTTGAGTCATCAGATGAGGCTTGCATTTGAAACAGCGTATGCATGACCGCACTATCTGACTGCAGACTTCCTGCGCGTTTACTATCCAAACGCGCTGTCGCAAGAGACTCACTAGTGCTCGTGGACCCACATGAAAATTCGACTCGTGCAAGTATCGGACGTAGCTCTGAACAAATTGAGAGCGCTTCGTCAACAATACTGGAAACTTGGCATCGTACGAAATAGGAGCATTAGCTAGTCGCCCCCCGACCCGCAACAACGAAAAGGTAAGCCCAGCCTGAGAGGTTTCATGGACAAACGGACTTAGCTTCTGTAGGCTTGGGCTAACAACAAGATTTTTTCTAACATTTTTAATTTCCTCTTGATACTCGTGCTCTTGGACTATCTGGACAATTTTATTAAACGCGTCTCGATATTCGACAGGGGAAGGTACATTATCAGAAGGAAATACTAATTTTTTACATTTCTTTATAAAGCGGACCATGTAAACGAACACTCGCAGCAGTTTTAAGTGAGAGGAAAATCCTTCTATCACTTCCAACAAATATGAGGTAGAGACCATTGCAGTCAGTCCGACCGCACTCTTCTTTGCTTCCATCTGCAAAATCTCTGGTGACGGATCAAACCGAGGGCTCGTTGGCCACTTATCTTCCGGCTCCGTTAAAAACGATGGACCTGTGAACCAAATTGATTCTATCGTTTAATTTACGTCTCCACCTCTTGACACAATATCTGCCGGGTTCTGTTTAGTTGGTACATGCCGCCACGTGCTATCCTCTGACCACTCTTGAATCTCAGCAACTCTATTTGATACGAACGTTGACAACGACGATGGATGGGAACGAATCCAATGAAGACAAACTTCCGAATCTGACCAATATACACTTCGTTCGATCGGTGCTTTGATAAGAGGTTTTATTTTGCGACAGAGGTCCGCGAGAAGGTGAGCGGCACATAACTGAAGACGGGGGAGCGTCTTTGTCTTGAGCGGCGCTACTTTCGACTTTGCTGTCAACAATGAGACTTCACTACCTTCTGCAGATTTGCAACGGATATAGACGCAGGCTCCATAGGCTCTCATCGATGCGTCAGAAAAGGCATGAATTTCAATTGGTGACATTGGCTCACTCATCACAAATCTCGGTATTGAGATCTCTTCTAACTGTGACAAGGCAAGCTGAATCTTGTTCCATGCGGTTTCCAAGTGCAGTGGAATGGACTCATCCCAATCTAGCTTATTGAGCCAAAGTTCCTGTAACAGGATCTTTCCTTTAATAAGGATCGGGCTTAATAAGCCAAGAGGGTCGAAAAGCTTTGACGTCACCGAAAGAATATTCCGCTTAGTCGCCCTTTGACCCATGACTGACATATCAATTTCGAATTTAAATACATCATCTTTAGGAACCCAAACGATTCCTAATGTTTTTGTCAGCTCTGAGTCCGAAAGTGTTATTGGCTTAACCGTGCTCTCGGATGCAGTAACTTCAGGCGAGTTTGAAAACCACTTGCTCAATTCAAACCCAGCGTTTTGAAGAACCTGAGTTACTTCAGACTTAATTGTCTTTAGCTCCTCCACGCAACCAGCACCCGTTAACATGTCGTCGACGTAAAAGTCAGACCCAATAACTTTAGCAGCTCGAGGGAATGTATTTTTCGCGGATTTACTCAACCTCTTCAAACACCTTATGGCCAGGAATGGGGCTGGTGCAGTGCCATAAGTAACGGTGTTGAGCTTGCACAATTTCAAGGACTCAGACGGGTCTTTTCTCCACACTATCAACTGGTATCTTCGATCTGCTTCATTTACCATCACTTGACGATACATCTTTTTTATGTCGGCTACCAGAGCGAATTTGTTTAGCCGAAATCTAAGAAGAGTTGAGTAAAGCTCTTCCTGAATTGTTGGACCCACCATCAACAACTCATTTAAACACTTTTGTGTGGATGTCTTGCAGGACGCATCGAAAACGACTCGAAGTTTGGTCGTTGTACTTTGCGGCCGCAAGACACACTGGTGGGGTATGACGTAGTGTGGAGAAGCAAGAACGTCATTGCTTGCAGGGGACATATGGCCTAGGGATTCGTATTCTTCCATAAATTCCAAATACATTTTCTTTAAGTTCGGATCTCGAGATAATCTTCTCTCGAGCGACAGGAATCGGCGTTTGGCTATCTCGAATGAATTGCCCAAAACGCTTGGATCCGACTTAAATGGAAGTTTAACTTCAAATCGACCTGAAGGCAGAATTCTTGTAGTCTTCCGATAATGTTCCTCACATAGCTCTTGTTCTGGCGACAACATCTTTTTAGAAGATGGAACTTCTTCCAACGACCAGAATTTTTTCAAGTTTTTGTCTATTGACTCTAATACTTCCTCTTGGCAATTCAGACTAGAGACTGGCTGTGGAGGAGTTGAGGAATTTGCCAGATATTTTCCCGATACTATTCACCCAAGGAGAGTTTTTTGAAGGATGGGATGGTTCGGACCTTGTTTTATTTGGCCAACGGACAACAGTTCGAAAAATGACTCATCTCCAATTAGCATATCTATCCGCTGAGGTTTGTAAAAATATGGGTCTGCTAACGGCAAGTTCTTTGGTAGGGTCCAATCTTTCACGTTCACCGACTGGTCAGGGTGATAGCCTGAAATGGTTTTCAAAACCAAAAAGTCGAACGGAAACTCGCTACCATTGACTCTCGACTTCACCACGGTGTGTATCTTTTTCTTGACTTGTGAATTAGTTTGACCAATTCCAAGCAAGTTGATGCACGATTCCTCCCTACGGATCTGTAAGCGTTGAGCAAGATCTTCTGTAATAAAATTCATTTGTGACCCTGAGTCAAGTAATGCTCGGGCCAAGATGTGCTCACCATTTTTTGTGCGAACGCTTACGATCGACGTTGCTAACAAAACCCTTTCTACAGACGACGCATGCAAAGCATGTGAAGTAGAAGGGCCATCATTCGTTAACTCTGGAGGAGGATTTTGTGTGGGTGGTGGTAATGCTAAGCTATTTTCGGTCACTGTAATCGGTGCAGAAGTTTATGGTGCGATCTTGAACAGATTTGGCACCTGGTCGATTTACAATTCGCTACCGTGTGACCTTTTCGCAGACAATTCAAACATAGGGAGGCTGACTTAACAAACTCAAACCTTTGCATTACAGCAAGGCGAGCGAACGGACTACACTGGGCCAAAAAATGGTTGTTCGCGTTACAATAACTGCAAGCTGGTTTGGCGTTGGTAGAAGAACAAGCCAACGAAGTTCTATTTAGTTGCTTGCCGAACCCAGTTCTTTCTTGTTTTGGTTTGCCAGTCTCTTCAGCGGACAGATGCTGGTATCTACGATTTAGTATTTTTTTGAAATCGGACCACAGCGGCAATTCCTCATAATCCAGTGACTCTTCCCATTTTTGCTTGGTCACTGGATCCACTCTACTCAAAACTAAATGAATAATCATTGAGTTTGCAATTTTAGTATCATCTCCTATGGATAATAGTGATCCATAAATGGATGATACAGTGTCGATGAGACCCCTCAACGACGACGCAGACGGCTGGGAAATTTTCGGAAGGCTGAACAGTTGACGTATTTGGTTCGCAAAGATGAGACATTCGTTATCATAAACTCTTTTTAAACTAGCGATAGCTTTGGCGTAATTACTCTCGGTGACCTGGAATGCCTTGACAGTTCCTAAGGCTTCACCAGAGAGGCAAGAAATTAAATGATTAAATTTCTCGATAACTGGAATGTTCACATCTTTGTCAACTAATGTCTCGAAAAGACTTATGAAATTTTTGAAATCCGAATAATTTCCACTGAATTTTGGCAATGCCAAACTAGGAAGTCGAGCTCGAGTTGGGGCTGCAGAAATTGCAGTAGCTGAACGGGAGTCTTCATCTGAATTCAAGGCTTTACATAAGGACATAATCCTTGCCTTCGTAGTTATTCCTAATTCTTCCAACTCGGCTCCGAAATCATCCATTTCATCTATTTGCTCGATCTGGTCTTGCAACTCATTTGCTTTAGAAATTGCCTCATCTAAAATCTGAAGCCTGCATTCTAGCTCGGTTTTGTTTAGAGGAAGTGATCCATCTTCCAAACGTTCCTCCAACCGGCGAATGCTTTTAACATTGACATTTAATCTTTTTTTTAAGTCAATAAGAGTCGTGGAATTAAGTTTTTGTTTAGTACTTTCCATTATAAAAAAAATTGGTTTTTTCAATACAAAAACGAAAACAATGCAAATATTAATATTAAAAATTTATTAAATTTTTCTAAAATTTATTTAAAAATTTATTGAATTTAATTCAACAACAAGAAAATGCGAAAACGAAAATAATTAATTAATCTTATTTAAATATAATAAATAATTTATTAAATTTAACCAAATCTAAATTGATTAATTAATTGATAACGAATTATTGATAGTCGAGGCACAGAGTATCCAAAAAAATTGTTGGTCGCCAATGACACCGAAACCAATATGCTCGACCAAATTGTAGGGGAGCGCGTCACTTGGCAGACCGGTAAACTATACGCGCCAAAAAGTGCATATACATACATACATACAGCAGCGGATAACGGTGGGAAACGAAAACGAGAATATTATCGCTGCATCTATTTGTATGTATGTAAACCAAATATATATGCACCTTTATTTTATCTGAAATAATTAAAATAATTTTTGGCTGCACTTTAGTATTTATTTGGAAGATTTGTAAATTCGAGAACGAGGGGTAGGGGGCGACAGTGATTGCAAATAATATAAATATTCTCTTTTTTATTTTATCCACAGGCAGTACATTTAGGTTAGCACATATATTTATAATTAAAATTTTAGAATTTTTATATATGTTGTTATTTATTTTTGCTCTACTATTTTTTCTACGTATGCGCCAAGAATTGAAAGGAGGGTGCAATATTCCAGCACAAGCCGGATTTTAATTTGTCTTATCTCAACTTTCAATTTTTTGCACAAATACCTGGGGTTCTGCTTTCGGATCCTTTAATCCTGCGGCCACTTTCCTTTCACAATTGATGCAGGTGCAGTGCATGGGGACGACGAATCCTTCCAGAAGCAGCTATGGAGAAGTTTTATTTCGCGACGCGGAGAATTCTTAAATTTTTATTTGTGAATTCACCACCACAACCGTCGCGAGCAACTCTTTTTGGATATATATATGTTATATATATTGTTATATATATTTTATGTGTCACTGTCACTATTTTTTGTTGCTTTTATATTTAATTATTTACTACAGTCCACCCGGGGGCGCCAAAATGTTTATCGAGATTAGTTTATCTCTTCGCGAAAACAAAAGGAAAAAATTGGTGGCTGTAGAAATAATTAAATTGCGAAAAAAACTAACGAAAACGAAAATGCGTGCACTCTTCGACGTTATAAATTCGGTTATATTCATATTAACAAAACCTTAAGCCTAGCTTATCTAGTGCGGCGAAGCGGGGCGAATTCATGGGAGAGCGCAAGTGAGAGCTTCACTTGCGCTCCCGCTCCGCCCTAAACTAACTTATACTAGACTTCATAAAATTCCACTTATTATCTACATCTAATTATACAATATGGTTTATTAATAATTAAAAATACGAACTATCTTAAGATACATGTGTGTATGTGTGCGTATTCTGTTATTCGTAAATGTACATTCTATAAATCAGTGGAAGATCGAGAAATTCTTCAAACTGAATTTCAGAAGAGAACAAGGAAAATTTTAATGTGAATAGAATTTTAACTTTGATTGAGTTTACTTTTAAATTTTAGACTTTACTTTACGTTAAATGAATATCATTCTGTGTTTTTACTAAGATATGAAATGGTATTAAGACAATAGAGTCTGCAGAGCAGCTGATGCATATTAACATAGTTTTGTTGTTGTGCCAACACTCACCAAAACATTATTTAGCGTAATCGCTCACCTGCTGATCCACCGATGAAAGCGCTTGAGTGTTACAGCTGAAAACTTAGGCATAAGGGAATAGCACAAAAACAAGTCTTAAGGTTATCTCGCTTATACAATATGCACTCGCTGTTTACATTATTTCCAGCAGCTCTTCATCTACTAATTCTCTTCTACGATGATAGAGTAGGCTAATTCTCTGTTTACATATTTTTATATAATTCTCTCTGCATTATTCGTTGGTATTTATGCGATCTTATAATATAATTTCGTCGTTGGGTTCGATTGCATCTAATAGCGGTCTTCCACTTAAGAAATGACCAGGAGTTAGCACTTCATTATCATCTACATCTTCGCTGGATGAGTACAAAGTCTTGAATTTAAAACTGCTTCCATCTGGCAAAGCAATGTAGACATTTCTTCATATGTTAGTATATTTTCCCCAATTACTCGTTTTAAATGGTATTTCATTGATTTTACTCCTGCTTCCCATATCCCTCCAAAATGGGGGCTTGCCGGGGGAATAAAGTGCCACTGGATCCTTTCCTTCTGTAACTGCGATGCTATTTTACTATTTTCCCGAATGGCCTTTTCCAATTCCTCATCTAATTTTCTTGATGCTCCTGCAAAATTTGTTCCATTGTCTGAATATATGTTGGCACGTTTTCCTCTTCTAGCAAGAAACCGCTTAAATGCTGCTAGAAAGGCATCAGACGTTAAGTCACTAACCACTTCTAAGTGGATAGCCTTTGTGGCCATGCAAACAAATACCGCAATATATCCTTTAAATGTTTTTTGACCGCGGTTTTTGGAGCATCTTAAAAGGTATGGCCCTGCATAATCGATACCCGTATTCAAGAAAGGATACGACATGTTTACCCTGTAATCAGGCAGATTTCCCATTATTTGTTCTACGGTGATTTTGTGATACCATGAAAATTTTACACATTCTCGCAGTTGCTTTTTTTATTATATTCTTCAACCCAAATACCCAATATTTGCGTTGAACATAGTTTCTCATTAAATTTATACTCCCATTAAGCGTGTTTTTATGAGCATCGCTTAGTATCAAGGTCGAAATGTTACCTTTGTTTAAAATTATAGGATGCTTAACTTCAAAGGCTGCTTTAGAGTTTTGCAGTCTTCCACCTACCCGAAGTATTCCATTAATATCTAAAAACGGGTAAAGACCTATTATTTTACTGCTAATTTCAATTTCTTTACCTGTTCTTAGGTATTTTATTTCTTTGTTAAATTGAAACTCCTGTTGTTTTTTAATTGTGATCCTTGGCATATACTACTGCCGCATAAGCTTTTTCTGAAGCTTCGGCAAAGCCATGAATTTGCATACATTCTAATTCGAATTTAAAATTAATCCATCTAGGGACTCTTATTTGTCCCAACGCCTCTAACCCTGATTTGTATTCTTCCCATTCCTTACGATCTTCATAAACTAGCTCTTGATCCCAATTGATTCCTGCTGTCCACAATTTTTGTATAAAGATTTTTTCCACAATCGTTACCGGGGCCAACCAGCCTAACGGATCAAATATTTTTGATAGTGTGGACAAGACGAATCTTTTAGTTAATATTTTAGGTTCAGAACAACATACTGTAAATTTAAACTCGTCCTTACTAGGGTCCTATTGTAGCCCTAAGGTTTTTACAAATTCATCTTCTCTAATGCTAACTATTTTATTATCTTCTGAATTTTCTACCATTTATAATATTTTTGCGTTATTTGAAACCTACTTTTTCAAATTAAACACAGAGTTCGCTAGTTCTTTAGAGATTAATTCAACTATGGTTGTGGCATCTTCTATTGAATTCGCTACTGTCATGAGGTCGTCCATATAAAAATCATTTTTTATTATTTCACCAATCATTTTGTTTTCACAATTTTCACCTACATCTGCTAATACTCTAGTTGCTAAATATGGGGCGGAAGCTACCATAAGTAACCGTAATTAGTTTGTAGGTTTTAACTGTTGTTTTAGGGTCATCCCTCCACAATATATATTGAAATTTCTGATCTTTATGGTTTATTTTAATTTGTCGGTACATTTTCTCAATGTTCGATGATACCACGTATTCCCACTTACGCCAATTTACAATTATATCGAAAATATCTTTTTGAACTCTTGGTCCAACCCACATAATATCATTTAGGCTTTTTTTATTACTAGTTTTGGCTGAAGCATCCAAAACTACTCTTAATTTTGTTGTGAGACTGGATTCTCTGATAACAGCTTGATGAGGAAGGTAATATTTTCCTTCATCATTTTCTTCTACCATATGTCCTAAGTCCAAATATTCTTTCATAAATTTTGAATATTCAATTCGAAGTTTTTCATTTTTTTGTAATCTCTTTTCTATGTAAGTTCATGAAACGAGCCATTGCTTGATTTTTCAATTCCCTAATGTTGTATCTTCTTTAAAAGGTAAACCAACAATATATTTTCCATTCGGATCTCTTTTAGATTATTTTTTAAAAATCGTTTCACATATTTCTGTTTCTAAGTCATTGCCATCCTCTTCTTCTACCTCCCAATATCGGTCCATTTGTTTGAGCTCGATACTGGTTGCTACAATTGACTACCCCTGGATTTCGTGCAACCGGACACTGTCCATCCAAAGATAGTTTTTTGCCCAAGAAGCATACCCTTTTTGGTTATCTCCGGCAGTAAAATTTGTGTATATAAATCCGCACCAATTACCAGGTCAATTTGACCAGGTTTGTCGAAATTGGGATCCGCTAAATAGAATCCTTTCCAATCCGACTTATTTATAAAAATTGTATTTGTGGGAAACATTTCATTAGTTTCGGCAAAACAATTGCGTTTGTGCTCACTTCTTTTATTTTGTGATTTGAAACACAGGCACCTGTTGCTGATACTCCACTTATTTCAGTGTGCGCTTTTATTTTTGGCAACTTAAAAAAGAGCATTTTAATTGGTGTAATTTTTGACAATACGAACATACTAGCTCGCTTGTTCATTTTGTGTTTGAACTGTGCTTTAAACATCTGTAGCACACATTCAATTTCTTAACTACATATATTCGATTTTTCTTGTGGACCTTATGCTTTAAATTTATAGCAAACAATTAATTGATTCCCGGGCATTTTGCACATCGGGCATGTTTGGTTATTTGTGTGATTTTTTTGTGGTAACTCATTTCCAACTGATGTCAATGAACTAAGCCGTTGATCTAAAAATAATTCATTTTAACTTTTTTACTTGACCCTCATATTGTTACAGACCCTCAATAGTAAATTTCTTTATTATAATATGCGCAAAAATGCAATCTGATTCTTCGGTCAGATTTGCTTTGAGACGCATCATATAAACTGATCCATTTATAGAATCAATTGTATTTTTTAAATGCCTGTATGAGTCCAAATTTATTTTTGGAAGATCAATCAGGCGATTCAATTTGTCTGAAAATATTTTTCTATTATTCTCATACCTTTTTATGAGCAACTCCCAGGCTGCATCAAAATTATTGCCTGAGCCAAGCAATAAATGGGAGACCACATTTCGTGCTTTCCCTTTTAGAGAACTTTAGAGGTAGCTTAGCTTCAAGGATGAACTTAAACCCATTCTTGAATGCACAAGCTCCTTCAATAACTCATAAAAATGGTCCCAATCTTTGGAGTGTATTGGAATGGAGTTGGAAAGAAACTGGGAACCCCAATTTTTGGTAGGGTAGGTAGTTCGTCCATTTTAGGATTACTACCTTCTACCAATTTTTCCGCCCCTTAGTCTTGGCGCTAGGGGCGACTGCCCCTTTCGCCCCCCCCTAGATCCGCCACTGCATCTACTTGCCGGGTGAGACGCACCTGGTCTTCTATAAAACCAATTTTTTCTTTTGTCGACATATTAACTTTTATTTTTTGTTAATTAAAATTAAATTTAAGTTATAAAACTAAAAAGTTATAAAATTAAAAGACCAAACTTGCCGATGACTATAATTGCTGCTGTTGGATTGATGATTTTGTTGTCGCTGCGCTGTTGATGCTGCTTCTCCTTGGGGTGTTGTCACTGCTGCTGGCTGATGTTGCTGTTGATGTTGGTGTCACTGTGGATGTTGCTTTTGCGTCACTGTTGCTGTTCCTTCAGCTGATATTGTTCCTGATGTGCTCTTGCTTGGGGTGGAGCACATCAGGAGCAATATAATATTTATTTATTTTTGTTTTTCCTTTCTATTCAATTATGCTCATTGGCATTTATATATTTTTATTCTCTGTGTTCCTTACCTCTTGGGGGGAAACAACAGAGGACTACGATATTTAAACTGGGCTCTTTTTTACCCAGATCGCAGCCTTATTATACCCTTGCAGAAGGTATTATAATTTTGGTCAAAAGTGTGCAACGCAATGAAGGAGACATCTCCGACCCTATAAAGTATATATATTCTTGATCAGGATCACCTCCTGAGTCGATATGAGCATGCCCGTCTGTCCGTCTGTCTGTTTGTCGGTTTCTACGCAAACTACTCTCTCAGTTTTGGAGCTATCGAGTTGCAACTTTGCGCACATCCTTTTTTCTTGCAGGTAGTATATAAGTCGGAACGGCCGGGATCGGTCGACTATATCCTATAGCTGCCATATAACTGATTGATCGAAAATGCCATAACTTTGGTGTTTTTTAAGTTAGAGGGTTGAGACTTTCCACACATGTTATATTTGAAAAGTAAAATATCTTGTGTACAAAATTTTATAAGGATCGGCCGACTATATCCTATAGCTGTCATAGAACGATCGGAATTGGCATAACTTTGGTGTTTTTTAAGTTAGAAAGATGGGATTTGGTACAGATTCTATTTTGGACAAAAGAATTTGATTTGCCAAATTTCATGAGGATCGGCCGACTATATGCGATCCGCTATATATCTAATAATATAAGATGGGTGGCGCCACCTAGCGGACTGCGAATTAACTGCAAGGGTATTTAAACTTCGGCTCCGCCCGAAGTTAGCTTTCCTTTCTTGTTTTTTAGCTACCCTGGGCTGAGAATTTTAATTTTATTCTACAGCCACTTATAGGTGCCAGTTTTTTCAAGCAAGTCAGCACGGCAGCGTCGGATGGGCCAGCGTTGCTGTGTTTAGAAAAACGGAAAGGGAGAAATGCGTCGAGCACAGACGGCATGCGGGGGCAGCAGGGGGGGCAAGAGGAACTCGCACGGCGTCGCGCACGAAAGAAGGAGGAGGAGGAATCACCGTGGAACGTAACGGTCCCGGCCGGGCCTCCGCGGCCGCGCTCGAAGGTCATAGGAAACAGAGGGGACGGCGGGGATCGAAGCGGCCGTCGACTGGGCAGCTGTGTTTACAAAATTCACAAAACACAGAAATGCATTTGGAATGTCCAGGGGGGATCGCGGGGTATCTGGACGAAGTCCGATGACCGGCACAAAAACAATGCGGATCGGAGGCCCAAGCCGGTCAATCGGGGGAGGGATAATAAAGAAAGCCCGCCGATATAAAGACGGCGGGATTGGAGAAAGCTAACGGAGAAAGTAAATGAGCGGAGGATTAACGGCATTAAGTAGATTTGCAAGGATTAACCTTGCAAGGATTAGCGCCCCTGGCACTATATAAGGAGGGCCCCTGGAGCAAATCGGGACCGAGTCTTCTAGGGAAGCTGGAAGAGTTGAGTGAAAGACCCCCGTGGGTAAGTCTGACATTCAAGCGGGAAAGTTTCCTTAGAGGAATTAGGAGTACAGGCTGAAGGACCCCCCGTGGGTAAGTCCGACAGTCTTAAGTGCGGGCTTTTAAGCGAGTGAGCAAGGATATTCGATCAATAGCTTAAGGACCCCCTGTGGGTAAGTCCGGCGGCGGTACGCGAAACAAGCAAGGAGTAAGGGGAAAGGATCAAGGATCCGCCTGGCGTACGCCTTGCCTGCTCCTGACCGTTTGATCCAGGTGTGATCCTGTAACGCGAGGGATAGCCAGCTCGCAGGGACACCCCGGGAAAGTCAAGAGAATCCTGATCCAGGCGCTGGAGCGTATGCACAGCGTATCACCTGGAGTCAAAGGAGACGCGACGCCCAAACCTCTGGCCTACCATAGATCCTGCGGGGCGTAGGCACGCAGGTGTTTGGAGGCGAGTGGCGAACGCGACCGGGGCGTGTCCTGTGCGGTAGGTAGGCCCTTCGTGCCCTGATCCGGCCGCTAAGCAGCGAGGAGCATATCCTGCCCGGCGTATGCCTGGGAGGTGAGCCACTCGGCCTGTTAACACGGTTTAGGTGCCGGCCACGGCAAAAGGGCCAGTGCAGCGAGCCAAAGTTTCCGAAGGTCCACGGCACCCATAAAGGAGGAGCAGCAACAACAGAGGCAACGACGAGGGAGCGACGGCGACAACGAGGAAGCAGCAGCATCGACGAGGGAGCATCAGCATCAGAGGAGCAGCGACGGCGAGGGAGCGGCGGCGACGGACGAGCAGCGGCAGCAGAAGACCAGCGGAGAAGACGGCAGCAACAACACAGGCCCCGCAACCAGAGTCCGTGAGTCCGAACGAAGGGAACCGTGAGCCGTTTCGGTGCCAGGCACCAAGATCACACGACCTGCCGGGCGCAAGCTTTGGGAGGGCGTGTGTATTGGCACCAACCCGGATCGGGGATCGACGGGAGGGCGAGCGGTCGGTCAGCTGAGCCAAACAGCCGGTGAGATTCTCTTATTCTTTGTAAAGTAAAGACTATAAAGGGGATTTGATTGAAACGAAGCATTCCATGTTATTTCTTTGCTCGGGCAATCACGTCGAATCTATAAATTCGGTGGAACGTACCCTCAACCTCTGTGAGCTAGTAGAAAATTTTTAAGTAATGAAAATATAAAAATACGCATGGAGAAAATATAAAAAAAAAATATAAAAAAAAAAATATATCAAAAAAGGAAAGTCCCATCTTTCTAACTTAAAAAACACCAAAGTTATGCCAATTTCGATGGTTGTATGACATCTATAGGATATAGTCGGCCGATCCTTATGAAATTTTGTACATAAGATATTTTGGTCAAACATAACATGTGTGGAAAGTCCCAACCCTCTAACTTAAAAAACACCAAAGTTATGGCATGTCCGATCAATCAGTTATATGGCAGCTATAGGATATAGTCGACCGATCCCGGCCGTTCCGACTTATATACTGCCTGCAAAAGAAAGAAGGGTGTGTGCAAAGTTTTAACTCGATAGCTTTAAAACTGAGAGACTAGTTTGCGTAGAAACGGACAGACAGACAGACGGACATGCTCATATCGACTCAGGAGGTGATCCTGATCAAGAATATATATACTTTATAGAGTCGGAGATGTCTCCTTCACTGCGTTGCACACTTTTGACCAAAATTATAATACCCTCTGCAAGGGTATAAAAATATATACATTAGAAAAAATGGAAAAATGCGCATGGAGAAAAAATGTTAAAAAAAAAAAGGAAAAATATATGAAAAACAAGAAAGGAAAGCTAACTTCGGGCGGAGCCGAGGTGGCGCCACGCATCTTATATTATTAGATATATAGCGGATTTGACCAAAATTATAATACCCTCTGCAAGGGTATAAATATATGAAAAAAAAACATATCAAAAGGAATGTAAAAAAAAAAAAATGAAAATGAAACATAGAAAATATGCATGGAAAAAATATATGAAAACAAGAAAGGAAAGCTAACTTCGGGCGGAGCCGAAGTTGATATACCCTTGCATATCAGTCGCAGTCCGCTAGGTGGCGCCACGCATCTTATATTATTAGATATGTAGCGGATCGTATATAGTCGGCCAATTCTTATGAAATTTGGCATATTGAATTATTTTTCCCAAAATAGAATCTGTACCAAATCCCATCTTTCTAACTTAAAAAACAACAAAGTTATGCCAATTTCGATCGTTCTATGACAGCTATAGGATATAGTCGGCCGATCCTTATGAAATTTTGTACACAAGATATTTTGGTCAAATATAACATGTGTGGAAAATCCCAACCCTCTAACTTAAAAAACACCAAAGTTATGGCATTTCCGATCAATCAGTTATATGGCAGCTATAGGATATAGTCGACCGATCCCGGCCGTTCCGACTTATATACTACCTGCAAAGGAAAGAAGGGTGTGTGCAAAGTTTCAACTCGATAGCTCCAAAACTGAGAGACTAGTTTGCGTAGAAACCGACAGACAGACAGACGGACAGACGGACAGACGGACATGCTCATATCGACTCAGGAGGTGATCCTGATCAAGAATATATATACTTTATAGGGTCGGTGATGTCTCCTTCACTGCGTTGCACACTTTTGACCAAAATTATAATACCCTCTGCAAGGGTATAAAAAAGGGGGAAAAGAAATTTCAAAAAAAAAAAGAAAAATACAATAGAAAAGGAAAAAATGGGAAAATATATATGGTTCAAAAGTATATATGAGGGAGAAAATATACAGCAAAAAAAATGTACTTACAACAGCATATAGGGAAATGGAAGGGGAACGACCCTAACATCAACCGAAGAAGGGGGGAGGTGGATAAGGGTATCCACACACAAATTATGCACACACAAGGGGGAGGAAAAAAAACCAACAAAACAAAATCAAACATGTAGCATGAACCACGAAGCTTCTGTCGTTCCCGAAGAAGGGGGGAAGTGTGAGGAGATTAGATCTCCCACACACCGAGACATGTGGCAAGAGGGGCAGCAGCGGGGGGGAGGAGCAAGCAAGTCAGCACGGCAGCGTCGGATGGGCCAGCGCTGCTGTGTTTAGAAAAACGGAAAGGGAGAAATGCGTCGAGCATAGACGGCATGCGGGGGCAGCAGCGGGTGCAAGAGGAACTCGCACGGCGTCGCGCACGAAAGAAGGAGGAGGAGGAATCACCGTGGAACGTAATGGTCCCGGCCGGGCCTCCGCGGCCGCGCTCAAAGGTCATAGGAAACAGCGGGGACGGCGGGGAACGAAGCGGCCGGCGACTGCGCAGCTGTGTTTACAAAATTCACAAAACACAGAAATGCATTTGGAATGTCCAGGGGGGGATCGCGGGGTATCTGGACGAAGTCCGATGACCGGCACAAAAACAATGCGGATCGGTGGCCCAAGCAGGGCAATCGGGGGAGGGATAATAAAGAAAGCCCGCCGATATAAAGACGGCGGGATTGGAGAAAGCTAACGGAGAAAGTAAATGAGCGGAGGATTAACGGCAGGAAGTAGATTTGCAAGGATTAACCTTGCAAGGATTAGCGCCCCTGGCACTATATAAGGAGGGCCCCTGGAGCAAATCGGGACCGAGTCTTCTAGGGAAGCTGGAAGAGTTGAGTGAAAGACCCCCGTGGGTAAGTCTGACATTCAAGCGGGAAAGTTTCCTTAGAGGAATTAGGAGTACAGGCTGAAGGACTCCCCGTGGGTAAGTCCGACAGTCTTGAGTGCGGGCTTTTAAGCGAGTGAGCAAGGATATTCGATCAATAGCTTAAGGACCCCTGTGGGTAAGTCCGGCGGCGGTACGCGAAACAAGCAAGGAGTAAGGGGAAAGGATCAAGGATCCGCGGCAAACTGAGGCCCAAGGGTAAACGAGTCGGGTGGAGTTATTCCCGGACACAACAGGTATCCTGGTGTAGTAGCGGCAACGACGGATCAGCCTGGCGTACGCCTTGCCTGCTCCTGACCGTTTGATCCAGGTGTGATCCTGTAACGCGAGGGATAGCCAGCTCGCAGGGACACCCCGGGAAAGTCAAGAGAATCCTGATCCAGGCGCTGGAGCGTATGCACAGCGTATCACCTGGAGTCAAAGGAGACGCGACGCCCAAACCTCTGGCCTACCATAGATCCTGCGGGGCGTAGGCTCGCAGGTGTTTGGAGGCGAGTGGCGAACGCGACCGGGGCGTGTCCTGTGCGGTAGGTAGGCCCTTCGTGCCCTGATCCGGCCGCTAAGCAGCGAGGAGCATATCCTGCCCGGCGTATGCCTGGGAGGTGAGCCACTCGGCCTGTTAACACGGATTAGGTGCCGGCCACGGCAAAAGGGCAAGTGCAGCGAGCCAAAGTTTCCGAAGGTCCACGGCACCCATAAAGGAGGAGCAGCAACAACAGAGGCAACGACGAGGGAGCGACGGCGACAACGAGGAAGCAGCAGCATCGACGAGGGAGCATCAGCATCAGAGGAGCAGCGACGGCGAGGGAGCGGCGGCGACGGAGCGACAGCAACAACACAGGCCCCGCAACCAGAGTCCGTGAGTCCGAACGAAGGGAACCGTGAGCCGTTTCGGTGCCAGGCACCAAGATCACACGACCTGCCGGGCGCAAGCTTTGGGAGGGCGTGTGTATTGGCATCAACCCGGAGCGGGGATCTGGGATCGACGGGAGGGCGAGCGGTCGGTCAGCTGAGCCAAACAGCCGGTGAGATTCTCTTATTCTTTGTAAAGTAAAGACAATAAAGGGGATTTGATTGAAACGAAGCATTCCATGTTATTTCTGGGCTCGGGCAATCACGTCGAATTTATAAATTCGGTGGAACGTACCCTCAACCACTGTGAGCTACTCGCGGCATTTGTTGCGAACAAAATATAGCAAAAACAGTTCGTTACACCTGGCGCCCAAACTACGTGATTGCTTTAGAGTCTAGGAGTAACACAGCTTCAGGATGGGGAGGAAAAATTGGATCTACGCGCTTCGAAAAGAGGAGTTGTGTGAAGTGTGCAGAGAGCTCGGTCTCGCAGCGGATGGAACCGTGGAGATCATGAGGGCACTGGTGGCAAGGTCGGTCGACGAAACAAAGGACGATGAAGTGATGGTGGTCGCGCGTGGATTCGAGGAGAAGTTCGCGCAGAGGTCCACGCCGAGGCAGAGAACGGTGAGCGAATCGGAAAAGCTCATTCAAAGTCTGGCAGTGCCAGAAATGAAGAGCATGAGGAGCATGGAGCCACAAGTGCGGAAGCCAATCCCGGTACAGGTGGACTAAAAAAACTGTTCGTCCGTAGAGTTCGACTACGTCGAACTTGAACTCGCGGGAGTAACGGTAGGTCCCGGAGTCGTAGTCAAAGAATGTAACTAATCTGACTAAATTTACCTGAATTATGCAAGGGGCTGTGCTTGCTATGGTCAGGCTGGAGTTGATGTGCTTGAAGTCCTGGGTGGTTTTCCTCAAGTACCGGTGGTTGTGGGGGTTGGCTGATTTCTTCTCAGCTGGGCCTACTGGCGGTCCGTTTCACGGGAGCAACACTCGAAGTAGGTTAGATAGTGCGGGGTCGGCTGATGGTCCGGTTTTACGGTAGCAACACTCGAGCTAGACTGGTATGCCGCGAGATCTCCTCGTGGTCCGTTTCAAGGGAGCAACACTCGGAGTAATGATATGACGCGGGGTTTACTGGCGGTCCGTTTCACGGGAGCAACACTCGAAGTAGGTTAGATAGTGCGGGGTCGGCTGGTGGTCCGGTTTTACGGTAGCAACACTCGAGCTAGACTGGTATGCCGCGAGATCTCCTCGTGGTCCGTTTCAAGGGAGCAACACTCGGAGTAATGATATGACGCGGGGTTTACTGGCGGTCCGTTTCACGGGAGCAACACTCGAAGTAGACTGGTATGCCGCGGATTCTACTTGTGGTCCGGTTACACTGGATCCACGCGAAGTAGATAATGGTAGAGCGTCCTACCTTGTGAACTGTTTGACACAGGATCACGTGATATAGGTCAGTTTTAAGTGCCGGAGGTTCAACACTGAGTAACGAGACGAGTGGTTCTGATTTCGCAACTATCTTTATTTCAGAAGAACAATTCTTATATAAGATGCTAAATTATACATACTTAAATCTAAGGAAGGTCAATGTTATGGACGTGATAAAACTAATGTTAAAGCCAGGGTTAACCACCTCTGAGTCTGCTGACTCAGATTGTTTGGTCATGTACTGCTTGTTCATGCATTTCGGCTTAGCTCGCTGGTTTTTTGCTTGCTTTGGTTTGCTTGCTTCTTGCGGCGCCGTCTAAAAGTGCTGGGTTATTAGGTTGAATATTTTTATGCTTATTGCTAATTATTACTAGGTGTACTTAATAGGTTAGTGGGTTGTATTGCGACATGCTGATGTGTATTGGATCAAATTACTAGTGTGTATCTAGGGTAGTAGGTCTTGGCAATAGGTGCCAACATTCTCCCCCCCCATTGAGGTACTCAATAATAGAGGCTGTTATGTCATTTTGTGAACCACTTTCAGTATTTCTGTCGATCATGTCGTTGCTCTTCTTTCAGGTTATTGGTCCGTATTACGGTCGCACGAAATGGTCCTATCACGAACGGGACTCCTGCATATCGAAATTTATGGATGAATATTGTCGCAGTCTTCGATTGCGTAACTCCGATGTCCACTTCTGGTACGCTGGCCGCATCATGCCTCGCCGCGGTACCCCTGCCTCTCTAGGGATGGAGGATCGCGACCTGATTCTCGTGCAGTTCCGCCCAGCTGGCCGAATCGCCCGGAGGCGCCTTAGTCGTCGTTCGGCTTGGGATAGTGATGACAACCTTTCTACTGATAGCGGTCACTCTTCGATGGGTACCATTGATGGCGATGCTTCTTAACTTAATAAATTTTCCTTATAACTATGTTTTTCTTGCTTGCCTTTTACTGAGACGTCCCTGGGTCGTAGACTTCGAATCTCCTGTGATGTCCATCCCGTGTTACTGCTGCTAGATGTTGTTCGATCAGCTGGAACCCTTCTCCTTGGGCTGGTATCGTCCTCTGGTTGGTTGCTGAGGTGTCTTTCCAGACACACCGTGTATATCCTGCCCATGCGGCTACGAGGATTGCTATTCCTAACATTATTACTCCGGAGTATTGATGCGCCAGATTCCAGTCTGTCTCGCTGTCCACATCCTCCTGTGCCTGCTTCGTCCATGTTTTTAATCCCTGCACCTCTGCATGTAGTCGGTCTAGCTGATCCAACGTTGACTCCAATTGACCTTCTGTTGTCTTTATTTTTTCCTGTGATGGCCACTCGTGCACATAACCTCCTGACATCTTTACTGTTCCTGATGAGTTAACTTGCGCTCGTCCCAATAACGTGATGGTCGGACTTTGGATCACACAATCTTGCCTGATTGTCATTTTTCCAACGCCTTCGATGATGACTTGATCCTTTTCGGCCGAGCAGACATAAGTCATTGTTATTGGTTTCGTGGTCCCAAAAATCCAAGCATTTTGCTCTGTCAATTGAACCCAATAACTGGTTCCCTTGATTGGTTCTGGCTTACATTCTCCTGCCTGATGTTTTGCTAAGGCTGCCATTGTACACGGGAGTTGATGGGCGTCCGGGCCAAAGAGCGTCTGCTTAAAATCGCATACCTTAATTCCGTTCGTCATGCTGATACACTGCCTAAGGTGTTCTTGATTGATCGCGAAGTGGTGTTTCCGATGATCATCTATTGCTAGATATCCTGTTTCCGTCTTGGTTATCACCAGGCCTTCTCTCGTTATTTGTGGAATTGGCTCCATCCGATATACTGTGAATTCATCTTCTTCAACTAACGGAACGCTTGTATGAAACATCAATAAATCCTCGGTTTCTTGTACTCTAGTGGTCTCCAGTCGATATAAGTCTCGTGCTGTTTCACTGGTGATGGGTAATCGTCTTCCCGGTGGCAGGTGTGTTTGGATTTTTGTGATCACCTGTTTTACTTGTTCCACTGACACCAATGCAGGGCTTAATTTTCCTTCATGTGCCCCGATTAACACGTTCAATACGGCATCCTGGACCCGCCGAATGTGATTTGCCACGACGACCAATTCGGAGACTGCATGCGGAAGATATCTATCCGCCGCATGGCTTCTTATCTTGATTCTGGCTAGACTGGCTTCTAAGTCCTGCATCCTCTTCTGAGTTTCGATCGTCGTCCTCCTCATAATGTTGATGGTTGTGTCCAGAATTGACGTCTGGTTCTCCACTATTTTATGTGTGACGCCTTCTTGGGCTCGTAGTTTGCTAATAATCTCTTCCATCCGTCTGGCATATTGATCATCGAGTACTCCGAACAGACCATTCGCGATATTTCCAACGATGTTCAGTGCTCCGCGTTTCTGTCGTTGATGATGCATTAACTGATCGGCATCTTGGATTTCTGCTACCTCCTGCTGCAATGTTTGTATGATCGTGGGGCAAACCTCATATGCCGTTGAGCACCATTGTTTTATGGATTGGATACCCTTTTTGACAGTCTCAATTTCTTGTGCCAATTGGCTGAGGTCAAAGAATGTGATGAGTGTCCACTCCGCCGATTTGACTGCTATCCTATCGGTGGCTTCTACGATGGTCCCGGTCACATTGTTGATTGGAGTGATGACCACAGGGTTGACGGTCTTCAGTTCTGATGTTGTGGAGATGGGTAATGGTAGTCCGGGCATCACCCAGACGAGTATCATTGTGAGGACAAGCATGTTCCCCCTCCCTTTTTTTTTTTTTTTTTTTTTTTTTTTTTTTTGATATTATTGGGGTTCCTCCTTCTTATCGTTGATTGGTAACACCGCCAGTCGGTGTATAGCTCGTGTTATATTGCCTGCCGTTGTTCGTATTTCAGCAACTCGGATCTCGCCGTCTTTTCCGGGATGTACTGCGACGATGCGTCCGAGGGGCCAGTTCAACGGAGCGATGTTGTCTTCTTTTATTATGACTAGATCGCCAATCTTTACCGTCTTACAACTTCTTGTCCACTTTGATCGATTCTGTAGTTCGTGTAGGTACTCGTGGCTCCAACGTCTCCAAAATTCCTTTCGTAAGTGTTCGAGGCGCTTCCACCGAGTGAGTAACCCTGTGCGTCGTCTTGATTGGTGAATGTCGGGTGATGCCGTAAGAGGTTCCCCGATCAGGAAATGCCCTGGCGTTAATGCCGTAAGATCCCTTGGGCTGGAAGAGACAGACGTCAACGGGCGAGAATTTAGAATGGCTTCAACAGCAATGACTATGGTTTCGAGTTCTTCATGAGTTAGTGTGGCGGTATATAGCGTTCGTTTCAATAAGTGCTTTGCTGATTTTACCGCGGCTTCCCACAGGCCTCCGAAATGGGGTGCCCGAGGTGGTATGAATTTGAATTCGATGCTCAGTTTCGCGCAAGTCTTGTGTATCATTGCTTGTGCTTCTTCGGCGAAGATTGCTTCCTTTACTTCTGATAATTCGTTATAGGCTCCAACGAAATTTGTTGCGTTGTCACTATAGATTTTTGATGGTAGTCCTCTGCGTCCGCAAAATCTCTTTAGTGCTGCCAGGAAGGCTTGGGTCGTCAAATCGGTTACCACCTCTAGGTGCACTGCCTTGGTTGAAAAACAACAAAACACGGCTAGGTACACCTTATGTGGTCGTTTTCCTCGGATTTTATAGTGAGTCCAAAAGGGCCCGCAGTAGTCCACTCCGCAATTCTTGAAGGGTCTATGTTGTTGAATTCGATCTGCTGGTAATGGACTCATTATTTGATTCAACAATTTTGGTCGAATCCGGCAACATCTGACACAACGGCTTACTGTTTTTTGAGCCAATTCCTTTCCTCTTAATGACCAAAATCGTTGTCTAACGTTGCATAGTAATGCTTGTGGTCCGCAATGCGCCAGTTGCTGATGTTTCCATTGAAATAGGAGTATTGTCAATGGATGGGTTGGAGATAATAACATGGGATGTGTGGCGTCATATGATAATGCTGCGTTTTGTAGTCGTCCTCCTACTCGAATTATTCCGTCTGTGTCTATAAACGGATCTAGGGTACGTAGTGGATCGTTTGGCCCTACAGTTTTCGTCTTCTTGAGTTGTAGCATGGATGTTGGAAAGTGTTGTGCCTGTATTTCCCGTATTATCACTCCTAATGCCTCATTCAACTCTCCTGGTGACAATGGTCCCGTTCTCTTCTTCTCTGGGTTACGGCAATTGAAAATGAATCGCCGCATTCTTCCTATTATCTGCAACATCGTATCGAATGATCCATGGTGGTTAATATGTTCCATCCAGTCGTCAGCTTTATTGACTATGCTGCAAACAGCCTCCTTCTTTCTTTCTTGATCTTCATTTGCATTGTATATTCCTGTTGAGTGGAATTTAGGCCAGGACTCGGGATCTTGCCCCAAGAATGGCGGTCCGGCGTACCAAAGCCTTGAATCTCTTAATTGAGCTGCCGTGCATCCTCTGGAGAGAATATCTGCAGGGTTATCTGTTGATGCTACATGTCTCCACCACTCTGGGTCTGTTAGTTCTTGAATTTGGGCGACTCGGTTCGCCACAAACGTTTGGAATGACGAAGCAGTGGCGTTATTCCATTTTAATGCAATCTCTGAGTCTGACCATAAATGTATTGCTTCTAGGCTTATGTTAAGATCGGTTTTTACTCTGTTTGTGACTTGAGCTGCTAATACCGCTGCACAGAGTTCTAAGCGAGGCAGGGTCTGTTTCATCAGGGGCGCTACTCGGGCCTTTGAACATAGCAATCGTGTGATAATATTGCCTGTCTTATCCCTTGCTCGCAAATATGCCACTGCCCCATATGCTGCTTCTGATGCGTCTGCAAATACATGTAATTGAATGCCTCCGGATGTGTCAGCTGGTAGTACACATCTTGGAATTTTTATTGTTGTCAGGACTTGGACATCATGTCTGAATGTTTGCCATTGCTGGGTGAGTTCTGAACCCAGTTCCGTGTCCCAGTCGATCTTCAACTCCCATAATCGTTGCATCCTTATCTTTGCCGTTGTTACCACTGGACCAAACAATCCTAGAGGGTCGAAGATTTTTGCTAGTTCAGAACACACAATTCTTTTAGTGATGACTCCAGTGTCTTCTGTCGCCGCGCGTCCTTGGAGCCAATCTCCGGGTGGATCCCAAATAATTCCGAGCGTTTTGACGGTTTGTTCAGTAAAATTGCTGAAATCAAGAGTTATTTCTTGGTCTTCTTCGGGAATGTCTGCTAATAACGCTGGGTGGTTTGCGCACCATTTTCTTAGTTTGAATTTCGCTTCTCCCAAAAGTTGTATTAGTTGATCCCTCTTGATTAGTGCTTCATCTATGGTGTGACCTCCGGTCAGACAATCATCTACGTAGCAACCCTGTCGAAGTGCAGCCGCACCCTGGGACAAATGCTCAGGTGCTGTGTCCGACAAGTATTGCAAACATCGGGTGGCCAAGTATGGAGCAGTTGCCGTGCCATAAGTGACAGTGTTTAGTTGATAATATTTTAGTGGTTCCATGAGGTTACGTCTCCATAATATGATTTGAAACTTTCGGTCATCTGGATGTATCATAATCTGCCGGTACATTTTCTCTACGTCTGATGTAAACACATATTGATAAGATCGGAACCGTAAGAGAATGGATAGTAATTCGCTTTGAACTGTTGGTCCAATCCGTAATAGATTATTTAAACTTCTTCCACTTGTCGTTGTCGCTGACGCGTCAAATACAACCCGGAGTTTGGTAGTACTACTATCAGGTTTTAGTACACAATGATGTGGAATGACATAATGGTTTGATGTTAGTTGTTTGGTTGTTAATCTAGTCATATGCCCTAGTTCCTCGTATTGATCCATGAATTGTACGTATTGTTTCTGGAGATCAGGATCCCGTTGAAGTCTCTTTTCCAATGCATAGAAACGGCGATAAGCCATTGGGAGGGAATTTCCCAATGTTTGTGGATCTTCTTTAAATGGTAAGCGTACACTTAATCTTTTGTCTGCCCTCCTTTCTATGTTTTCTATAAAATGCTGTTCGCATAACTTCTCGTCCGTGGTCAGACCCCTTTTGTTTTCATCGAGGGTGTCTAACTTCCAAAACTGTTCGAGTAGTCTATCGATTTTTGGTTCCTCCATGGTTGATAGTGCACTGCTTACAGGTGGATTTGTGTGAACCACAGAACTGGTTGTTGCTGGTCCGGATATAATCCATCCTAATGGGGTCCGTTGAAGTAATGGTTGTCCTTGTCCTAGGTTTATATGTAGCGGCTCAATGAGTTGTGGGAGACACTCGGCCCCAAGCAGTAACTCGATCCCTTGTGGCTGATTGAACTTGGGATCTGCTAAACGCAGTTCTGGTGGAATGTTTTTCGGCCGCATAATTGACTCAGATGGTTGATTCGTCATGATTTCTGGTAATACGTAAGCCACAAGTTGTGTTTTGAAGTTTGTGGTTAATGAGAACATATTTAGTACTGTTCGGGAGGTCGCTTGTTTTGTGCCTCCTATGCCCCTTATCGTAAGGTCGGATGGTGCTGATTGGACTCCGAGTTTGTCTGCCAATTCCTGAGAAATTAAGTTCACTTGTGATCCGGAATCGAATACTGCGCGGCATGGGTGTCGTGCCTCAGTAGGACCTTGGACTTCTACTTGTGCGGTTGCTAGTAGTACATAAGGTGCTGTACTTTGGCAGGTTGTGGATGCGCTTGTTCGCGTGGATGTATTATGCAGCATTGTGTGATGATTCCTTTTGCACACATGACATGCGAACCTAGATTTGCATGAGTTTACTGTATGGTATAGGGATAAACAGTTGGTGCAGGCATTCATCCTTGTTATTTTTTGCATTCTTTCATTCGGAGTCATGTCCAAAAACTTTTGGCAAGTTTGAAGTCGATGATTGCTATGAGTGCATATGATACATTTTTCAACCGTAGCTTGAGTTGATGAGCGAAAGCCATTATTGGCCGCTGTCTTTTGTAGCGTAACTTGGCTGGTTGCTTGCCGCTCTAAATGGTCAAGCATTTGTTTTAATGATTGTGGGCACGTTGGGTTTGTGATGGCGAGTTCTACACAAGATAGGGTATGGGAATCTAATTTTTCTTCGATAATGTGTATTAGGATCGGATCCCACCCTACTGTTGATATATTAAGGGCGTGAAGGGCGGTAATTGTCCTAAGCACCGCATCATGTAAGCTACGCAGCTGATCTGCTGATCCATTAGTTTTTGGGTGGGCAAACAAGGTGGCCAGTGTTGATTTGATGAGAATCCTTTCATTCTGATATCTTGCCTTTAATCGTTGCCAGGTGTCTTGATAACTGGCGTGTCCTCCAAATGTAGTGGAGATTAAATTCTTGGCCTCTCCAATCACATGATTTTCCAGATGTCGGAATTTTACCGCATCGCTATATTCTTGATTGTGAACCAGCTCTGTAAAGATGTCGCAGAATCGTGGCCACTTCAAGTAGTCTCCGTCAAATTTGGGAATATCGACTGGTGGTATTGCAAACGGAGAAGCCATTGTGGGTTTTTGAGTTGATGCCGACGTTGATTGTGATTCTTCGTTCAGAAATGAGAAATACTCTGCTCGGACCACCTGGAATCTGTCATCGGTGTGTCCATCATTTTTTAAGGTTGGCTCCAGATCGATGAGATCATGGTATCCCGTGACGATTTCCTTCCATAAGTCCCTCATGTGTTGTCTGATGTGTGTAGATAAGTCCCGTCCTTCAGTGCGGTTGCACAGAAAGTCTTCCATATCATCTAACCGTCCTTCATGTCTTCGTTTTAGAGATGTTAAGTGAGGGTCTTCTTCGATTCCTTGAGCTTGTGCCTTTTGCTCAAGATTTTCTCCTGTTTTCCGGGGCTTTTGTGACGGGCCTGATCCTGATGGAATTCCATCGGCAAATATCGCTTCATACTTGTTCACAAGTTCTTCTAACGCCTTTACCTTTGTGAAATACTCGTGTTCTGGGCTTAGTGCCAGCTCCCGAAGCTTGGCGTCATTCCTTTTAAATTGGGTCCATGCGTGAGTGAGCTGTTTTAGTCTCTCCTCGAAATATCCTGGCTTGAGCCTTCGCTCTGCGGAGTCCTTAGTGAAGTTTTTTATTAGCCGTTGGATGGCTATGTTGGTTTCAATTTGCTCATCGATGAGCATCGTGGTTACAGGGTCTGATTCTGATCCCATTGTTGCCGTGGAAGGTTTTGCGATGTAAGGTTTTGTTTATAAATGAACTGCCGTGTGGCTTGTGTTCAGGGTGTGATCCTTTAGGAAGGATCACGTCGGGGTCACCAAATGTTCGTCCGTAGAGCGTAATGCGGCAACTACGTCGAACTTGAACTCGCGGGAGTAACGGTAGGTCCCGGAGTCGTAGTCAAAGAATGTAACTAATCTGACTAAATTTACCTGAATTATGCAAGGGGCTGTGCTTGCTATGGTCAGGCTGGAGTTGATGTGCTTGAAGTCCTGGGTGGTTTTCCTCAAGTACCGGTGGTTGTGGGGGTTGGCTGATTTCTTCTCAGCTGGGCCTACTGGCGGTCCGTTTCACGGGAGCAACACTCGAAGTAGGTTAGATAGTGCGGGGTCGGCTGGTGGTCCGGTTTTACGGTAGCAACACTCGAGCTAGACTGGTATGCCGCGAGATCTCCTCGTGGTCCGTTTCAAGGGAGCAACACTCGGAGTAATGATATGACGCGGGGTTTACTGGCGGTCCGTTTCACGGGAGCAACACTCGAAGTAGACTGGTATGCCGCGGATTCTACTTGTGGTCCGGTTACACTGGATCCACGCGAAGTAGATAATGGTAGAGCGTCCTACCTTGTGAACTGTTTGACACAGGATCACGTGATATAGGTCAGTTTTAAGTGCCGGAGGTTCAACACTGAGTAACGAGACGAGTGGTTCTGATTTCGCAACTATCTTTATTTCAGAAGAACAATTCTTATATAAGATGCTAAATTATACATACTTAAATCTAAGGAAGGTCAATGTTATGGACGTGATAAAACTAATGTTAATGCCAGGGTTAACCACCTCTGAGTCTGCTGACTCAGATTGTTTGGTCATGTACTGCTTGTTCATGCATTTCGGCTTAGCTCGCTGGTTTTTTGCTTGCTTTGGTTTGCTTGCTTCTTGCGGCGCCGTCTACAAGTGCTGGGTTATTAGGTTGAATATTTTTATGCTTATTGCTAATTATTACTAGGTGTACTTAATAGGTTAGTGGGTTGTATTGCGACATGCTGATGTGTATTGGATCAAATTACTAGTGTGTATCTAGGGTAGTAGGTCTTGGCAATAGGTGCCAACAAAAACATTTCAAAAAAAATGGGGAAAAAAAGAAAAATACAATAGAAAAGGAAAAAATGGAAAAATATATATGGTTCAAAAGTATATATGAGAGAGAAAATATACAGCAAAAAAAATGTACTTACAACAGCATATAGGGAAATGAAAGGGGAACGACCCTAACATCACCCGAAGAAGGGGGGAGGTGGATAAGGGTATCCACACACAAATTATGCACACACAAGGGGGAGGAAAAAAAACCAACAAAACAAAATCAAACATGAAGCATGAACCACGAAGCTTCTGTCGTTCCCGAAGAAGGGGGGAAGTGTGAGGAGATTAGATCTCCCACACACCGAGACATGTGGCAAGAGGGGCAGCAGCGGGGGGGAGGAGCAAGCAAGTCAGCACGGCAGCGTCGGATGGGCCAGCGCTGCTGTGTTTAGAAAAACGGAAAGGGAGAAATGCGTCGAGCATAGACGGCATGCGGGGGCAGCAGCGGGGGCAAGAGGAACTCGCACGGCGTCGCGCACGAAAGAAGGAGGAGGAGGAATCACCGTGGAACGTAACGGTCCCGGCCGGGCCTCCGCGGCCGCGCTCGAAGGTCATAGGAAACAGCGGGGACGGCGGGGAACGAAGCGGCCGGCGACTGCGCAGCTGTGTTTACAAAATTCACAAAACACAGAAATGCATTAGGAATGTCCAGGGGGGGATCGCGGGGTATCTGGACGAAGTCCGATGACCGGCACAAAAACAATGCGGATCGGAGGCCCAAGCAGGGCAATCGGGGGAGGGACAATAAAGAAAGCCCGCCGATATAAAGACGGCGGGATTGGAGAAAGCTAACGGAGAAAGTAAATGAGCCTAGGATTAACAAGCGAAACAAGCAAGGAGTAAGGGGAAAGGATCAAGGATCCGCGGCAAACTGAGGCCCAAGGGTAAACGAGTCGGGTGGAGTTATTCCCGGACACAACAGGTATCCTGGTGTAGTAGCGGCAACGACGGATCAGCTTGGCGTACGCCTTGCCTGCTCCTGATCGTTCGATCCAGGTGTGATCCTGTAACGCGAGGGATAGCCAGCTCGCAGGGACACCCCGGGAAAGTCAAGAGAATCCTGATCCAGGCGCTGGAGCGTATGCACAGCGTATCACCTGGAGTCAAAGGAGACGCGACGCCCAAACCTCTGGCCTACCATAGATCCTGCGGGGCGTAGGCACGCAGGTGTTTGGAGGCGAGTGGCGAACGCGACCGGGGGCGTGTCCTGTGCGGTAGGTAGGCCCTTCGTGCCCTGATCCGGCCGCTAAGCAGCGAGGGGCATATCCTGCCCGGCGTATGCCTGGGAGGTGAGCCACTCGGCCTGCTAACACGGATTAGGTGCCGGCCACGGCAAAAGGGCAAGTGCAGCGAGCCAAAGTTTCCGAAGGTCCACGGCACCCATAAAAGAGGAGCAGCAACAACAGAGGCAACGACGAGGGAGCGACGGCGACAACGAGGAAGCAGCAGCATCGACGAGGGAGCATCAGCATCAGAGGAGCAGCGACGGCGAGGGAGCGGCGGCGACGGACGAGCAGCGGCAGCAGAAGACCAGCGCAGAAGACGGCAGCAACAACACAGGCCCCGCAACCAGAGTCCGTGAGTCCGAACGAAGGGAACCGTGAGCCGTTTCGGTGCCAGGCACCAAGATAACACGACCTGCCGGGCGCAAGCTTTGGGAGGGCGTGTGTATTGGCACCAACCCGGAGCGGGGATCGGGGATCGACGGGCGAGCGGTCGGTCAGCTTAGCCAAACAGCCGGTGAGATTCTCTTATTCTTCGTAAAAAAAAGACAATAATGGGGATTTGATTGAAACTAAGCATTCCGTGTTATTTCTGGGCTCGGGCAATCACGTCGAATCTATAAATTCGGTGGAACGTACCCTCAACCACTGTGAGCTACTCGCGGCATTTGTTGCGAACAAAATATAGCAAAAACAGTTCGTTACACCTGGCGCCCAAACTACGTGATTGCTTTAGAGTCTAGGAGTAACACAGCTTCAGGATGGGGAGGAAAAATTGGATCTACGCGCTTCGAAAAGAGGAGTTGTGTGAAGTGTGCAGAGAGCTCGGTCTCGCAGCGGATGGAACCGTGGAGATCATGAGGGCACTGGTGGCAAGGTCGGTCGACGAAACAAAGGACGATGAAGTGATGGTGGTCGCGCGTGGATTCGAGGAGAAGTTCGCGCAGAGGTCCACGCCGAGGCAGAGAACGGTGAGCGAATCGGAAAAGCTCATTCAAAGTCTGGCAGTGCCAGAAATGAAGAGCATGAGGAGCATGGAGCCACAAGTGCGGAAGCCAATCCCGGTACAGGTGGACTATGCGAAAGTGGCGGGACAAGTCCGAGAGTGGTCGTTCCGATTCGACGGAACAGGGGATCCTCTCGAGTTCGTGGACCGAGTAGCATGGTCTGCCAAAACATACGGGATGGATATAAACACAATCCCGCGAGCGATGCCCGAACTACTCCAGGGCAGAGCGCAAAAATGGTTCCTAATGAACGACGAGGAGTGGCCCACATGGAAGGAGTTCAGAAGGAGCTTCGAGGCCTTTTTCCTGCCAAAAGGATACTTCGAGAAACTGGCAGACCAGGTAAAGCAGCGGAAACAACAACGAGGAGAGCCGTTTAAAGAGTACATGGTGGACCTTCAGGCGCTAATGAAGCCTTTAGGAAAGTCCACAAAAGAGGTCATTTCTCCTACGAAAGGGAACAAAATGGCAGTGAACGGCAAGACACCAAGAAGCGTTTGAGACGTTAGCAGAAGATCCAGTGCTAGCATGCCCAGATTTCACAAAGAAGTTTGTGCTGCAAACAGACGCCAGCGACTACGGCGTGGGTGCAGTGCTGACGCAGGACACGGATGAGGGCGAGCGAGTGGTCGCTTACGCCAGCCGAACGCTGATAGGCGCAGGGAAGATTTACTCGCGACGGAGAAGGAGTGCCTGGCAATAATATGGGCCATTCGGCAGATGAGACCATACCTGGAGGGGTACCAGTTCGACGTGATCACGGATCACATGGCGCTGAAGTGGTTGAACAACATAGAGAGCCCACTCGGAAGGATCGCGAGATGGGTCTTCGAATTGCAACAGTACGATTACGTTATCAGCTACAGAAAAGGCAAGCTGAACGTAGTCGCTGATGCACTTTCCCGCCAGCCGATTGTGGAGAAGCTGAGGAGTGCCAACCGAAGACGCGGAATGCATCTGGATAGGCTCACTGAAGAAGAAAATAAAGGAAAACCCACAGAAGTATCCGGAATACGTCGAGGAGGCAGGCCTGATTTACCGACATGTTCCACACAGAGCCGGGAGCGAGGAAGTGGCATCGTGGAAATTATGTGTGCCGATGGGCGGAAGGAAAACTATTGCGAAAGTAGCAGCAAGGTACTTCTGGCCAGGGATGCAGAGGGACGTGAGGAAATATGTCAGGAAATGCGAGACATGCATGCGGTATAAACCCAGCCAGATGTAGGCCGCAGGGAAAATGTTAACACAGGTCCCAGAGGAGCCGTGGGCGATGGTATGTGCGGACTTCGTGGGACCGTTGCCGAGGTCCAAGTATGGGAACACCATGCTACTAGTGATGATCGATCGGTTCTCAAAATGGACAGAAATGGTCCCAATGCGAAAAGCCACAACAGAGACGCTGCAGAAGGCAATTCGTGAAAGGATCATCGCTAGATACGGGGTGCCAAAGGTGATGGTGACGGACAATGGTGTTCAATTCACCAGTAGGAGCTTCAAGAAATTCGTCGAGGAGCTCGGAGTTCGTCATCAGTTCACCGCACCATACACGCCTCAGGAAAACCCGACGGAAACGGCGAACAGGACGGTGAAGATGATGATCGCCCAGTTTGCAGGAAAGGACCAAAGGACGTGGGACGAGCACTGGCCAGAATTGATGCTGGCGGTGAACTCGAGCGTGTCGGACTCCACAGGTTACCATGCTTCATCACCCAAGGCAGAGAGCCAAGAATGCCGAAAGCAATATTCGACCAAGGGGCATTGGGGACAGGAGACGCACAAGCCACTCCATCAGAAAATGCAGAAAAGTTGCGGGAAGTGTTCGAGCTGGTGCTCGAACATGGAGAAACATGGAGCGCGCGGCGCAGGAGCAAGCTCGGCACTACAATCTGAGGAGGCGGGAGTGGAGCCCGAAGATCGGCGACACAGTGTGGGCAAAAGAACACCATCTATCTAAAGCGGCCGAAGGTTTTGCGGCGAAGCTAGCGCCGAGATACGACGGGCCATATATAGTGACAAATTTCATTTCGCCGGTGATCGCCGTGCTACGTCGCGGGAACACAAAGAAAGAGAGAAAAGAGGAGACCCACAACGGGAGCAAAAAAGAGGACAAAAGAACCGCAAGAACGGATTTATTCCAGGCAGCAGGCCTTTTAAAACGCAGCGGGGGACACCGGCCGGCCTTCTTTGATTCGCATAGTAACCCGAAAATGGACACGACGTCATCGCACGCCTCACCAGTGGTCTCCTCCGACGAGAGCAACTTGAAAATAATGGACCTACCAGGATGGGACGTCCGGCCAGCCAGGTCACCTCCTCCAGCTGCCAGCCAGGTCGCCTCCTTCAGGTTAGGGGCAGAGGCCAGCCAGGTCACCTCCTTCAGTCGCCGGCCAGGTCGCCTCCTCCAAGTTAGGGGCAGGGGCCAGCAAGGTCACCTCCTCCAGCAGCCAGCCAGGTCACGTCCTCCAGGTTAGGGGCAGGGGCCAGCCAGCTCACCTCCTCCAGCAGCCGGCCAGGTCACCTCCTCCAGCAGCCAGCCAGGTCGCCTCCTCCAGGTTAGGGGCAGGGGCCAGCCAGGTCACCTCCTCCAGCAGCCAGCCAGGTCACTTCCTCCAGCAGCCAGCCAGGTCGCCTCCTCCAGGTTAGGGGCAGGAGCCAGCCAGGTCACCTCCTCCAGCACCCAGCCAGGTCGCCTCCTCAAGCAGCCGGCCAGGGCGCCTCCTCCAAGTTAGGGGCAGGGGCCAGCCAGGTCACCTCCTCCAGTCGCCGGCCAGGTCGCCTCCTCCAAGTTAGGGGCAGGGGCCAGCCAGGTCACCTCCTCCACTCGCCGGCCATGTCGCCTCCTCCAAGTTAGGGGCAGGGGCCAGCCGGGTCACCTCCTCCAGCTGCCAGCCAGGTCACCTCCTCCAGGTTAAGGGCAGAGGCCAGCCAGGTCACCTCCTCCAGTCGCCGGCCAGGTCGCCACCTCCAGGTTAGGGGCAGGGGCCAGCCAGGTCACCTCCTTCAGCAGCCAGCTAGGTCACCTCCTCCAGCAGCCAGCCAGGTCACCTCCTCCAGCAGCCAGCCAGGTCACCTCCTCCAGTCGCCGGCCAGGTCGCCTCCTTCAGGTTAGGGGCAGGGGCCAGCCAGGTCACCTCCTCCACTCGCCGGCCATGTCGCCTCCTCCAAGTTAGGGGCAGGGTTCAGCCTGGTCACCTCCTCCAGCAGCCAGCCAGGTCACCTCCTCCAGGTTAGGGGCAGAGGCCAGCCAGGTCACCTCCTCCAGTCGCCGGCCAGGTCGCCACCTCCACGTAAGGGGCCAGCCAGGTCACCTCCTTCAGCAGCCAGCAAGGTCACCTCCTCCAGCAGCCAGCCAGGTCACCTCCTCCAGCAGCCAGCCAGGTCACCTCCTCCAGTCGCCGGCCAGGTCGCCTCCTTCAGGTTAGGGGCAGGGGCCAGCCAGGTCACCTCCTCCACTCGCCGGCCATGTCGCCTCCTCCAAGTTAGGGGCAGGGTTCAGCCTGGTCACCTCCTCCAGCAGCCAGCCAGGTCACCTCCTCCAGGTTAGGGGCAGAGGCCAGCCAGGTCACCTCCTCCACTCGCCGGGCATGTCGCCTCCTCCAAGGTAGGGGCAGGGGCCAGCCAGGTCACCTCCTCCAGTCGCCGGCCAGGTCGCCTCCTTCAGGTTCGGGGCAGAGGCCAGCCAGGTCACTTCCTCCATCAGCCAGCCAGGTCACCTCCTCCAGCAGCCAGCCAGGTCACCTCCTCCAGAAGCCGGACAGGTCGCCTCCTCCAGCAGCCGGCAAGGTCGCCTCCTCGCCTTCTCCAGGTAAGGGGCAGCTGCCAGCCAGGTCACCTCCTCCAGCAGCCAGCCAGGTCGCCTCCTCCAGGTTAGGGGCAGGGTCACCTCCTCCAGCAGCAAGCCAGGTCGCCTCCTCCAGGTTAGGGGCAGGGGCCAGCCAGGTCACCTCCTCCAGCACCCAGCCAGGTCGCCTCTTCCGGCACCCAGCCTGGTCACCTCCTCCAGCAGCCAGCCAGGTCACCTCCTCCAGGTTAGGGGCAGGGGCCAGCCAGGTCACCTCCTCCAGCTGCCAGCCAGGTCGCTTCCTCCAGGTTAGGGGCAGAGGCCAGCCAGGTCACGTCCTCCAGGTTAGGGGCAGGGGCCAGCCAGGTCACCTCCTCCAGCAGCCGGCCAGGTCACCTCCTCCATCAGCCAGCCAGGTCGCCTCCTCCAGGTTAGGGGTAGGGGCCAGCCATGTCACCTCCTCCAGCTGCCAGCCAGGTCGCCTCCTCCAGGTTAGGGGCAAGGGCCAGACAGGTCACCTCCTCCAGCAGCCAGCTAGGTCACGTCCTCCAGGTTAGGGGCAGAGGCCAGCCAGGTCACCTCCTCCAGCAGCCGGGCAGGTCACCTCCTCCATCAGCCAGCCAGGTCGCCTCCTCCAGGTTAGGGGTAGGGGCCAGTCATGTCACCTCCTCCAGCTGCCAGCCAGCTCACCTCCTCCAGCAGCCGGCCAGGTCACCTCCTCCAGGTTAGGGGTAGGGGCCAGCCATGTCACCTCCTCCAGCTGCCAGCCGGGTCGCCTCATCCAGGTTAGGGGCAAGGGCCAGCCAGGTAACCTCCTCCAGCAGCCAGCCAGGTCACTTCCTCCAGCAGCCAGCCAGGTCGCCTCCTCCAGTTTAGGGGCAGGAGCCATCCAGGTCAACTCCTCCAGCACCCAGCCAGGTCGCCTCCTCCAGCAGCCGGCCAGGGCACCTCCTCCAAGTTAGGAGCAGGGGCCAGCCAGGTCACCTCCTCCAGTCGCCGGCCAGGTCGCCTCCTCCAAGTTAGGGGCAGGGGCCAGCCAGGTAACCTCCTCCAGGTAAGGGGCAGAGGCCAGCCAGGTCACCTCCTCCAGTCGCCGGCCAGGTCGCCTCCTTCAGGTTAGGGGCAGGGGCCAGCCAGGTCACCTCCTTCAGCAGCCAGCCAGGTCACCTCCTCCAGCAGTCAGGTCAGCTCCTCCAGCAGCAGCCAGCCAGGTCACCTCCTCCAGCAGCCGGCCAGGTCGCCTCCTCCAGGTTAGGGGCAGGAGCCAGCCAGGTCACCTTCTCCAGCAGCCGGCCAGGTCGCCTTCTCCAGGTAAGGGGCAGGAGCCAGCCAGGTCGCCTCTTCCGGCACCCGGCCAGGTCACCTCCTCCAGCTGCCAGACAGGTCGCCTCCTCCCGGTTAGGGGCAGGGGCCAGCCAGGTCACCTCCTCCAGCACCCAGCCAGGTCGCCTCTTCCAGCAGCCAGCCAGGTCACCTCCTCCAGCAGCCAGCCAGGTCACCTCCTCCAGTCGCCGGCCAGGTCGCCTCCTTCAGGTTAGGGGCAGGGGCCAGCCAGGTCACCTCCTTCAGCAGCCAGCCAGGTCACCTCCTCCAGCTGCCATCCAGGTCGCCTCCTCCAGGTTAGGGGCAGCAGCCAGCCAGGTCACCTCCTCCAGTCGCCGGCCAGGTCGCCTCCTCCAAGTTAGGGGCAGGGGCCAGCCAGGTCACGTCCTCCAAGTTAGGGGCAGGGGCCAGCCAGGTCACCTCCTCCAGGTTAGGAGCAGGGGCCAGCCAGGTCACCTCCTCCAGCAGCCAGCCAGGTCGCCTCCTCCAGGTTAGGGGTAGGGGCCAGCCAGGTCACCTCCTCCAGCTGCCAGCCAGGTCACCTCCTCCAGTCGCCGGCCAGGTCGCCTCCCCCAGGTTAGGGGCAGGGGCCAGCCAGGTAACCTCCTCCAGCACCCAGCCAGGTCGCCTCTTCCAGCAGCCAGCCAGGTCACCTCCTCCAGTCGCCGGCCAGGTCGCCTCCTTCAGGTTAGGGGCAGGGGCCAGCCAGGTCACCTCCTCCAGCAGCCAGCCAGGTCACCTCCTCCAGCTGCCAGCCAGGTCGCCTCCTCCAGGTTAGGGGCAGAGGCCAGCCAGGTCACCTCCTCCAGTCGCCGGCCAGGTCGCCTCCTCCAAGTTAGGGGCAGGGGCCAGCCAGGTCACGTCCTCCAGCTTAGGGGCAGGGGCCAGCCAGGTCACCTCCTCCAGCAGCCGGCCAGGTCACCTCCTCCAGCAGCCGGCAAGGTCGCCTCCTCGCCTCCTCCAGGTTAGGGGCAGCAGCCATCCAGGTCACCTCCTCCAGCAGCCAGCCAGGTCGCCTCCTCCAGGTTAGGGGCAGGGTCACCTCCTCCAGCTGCCACCCAGGTCGCCTCCTCCAGGTTAGGGGCAGAGACCAGCCAGGTCACCTCGTCCAGTCGCCGGCCAGGTCGCCTCCTCCAAGTTAGGGGCAGGGGCCAGCCAGGTCACCTCCTCCAGGTTAGGAGCAGGGGCCAGCCAGGTTACCTCCTCCAGCAGCCAGCCAGGTCACTTCCTCCAGCAGCTGGCCAGGTCGCTTCCTCCAGGTTAGGGGCAGGAGCCAGCCAGGTCACCTCCTCCAGTCGCCGGCCAGGTCGCCTCCTCCAAGTTAGGGGCAGGGGCCAGCCAGGTCACCTCCTCCAGGTTAGGGCCAGGGGCCAGCCAGGTCACCTCCTCCAGCAGCCGGCCAGGACGCCTCCTCCAGGTTAGGGGCAGAGGCCAGAGAGGTCACCTCCTCCAGTCGCCGGCCAGGTCGCCTCTTTCAGGTTATGGGCAGGGGCCAGCCAGGTCACCTCCTCCAGCACCCAGCCAGGTCGCCTCCTCAAGCAGCCGGCCAGGGCGCCTCCTCCAAGTTAGGGGCAGGGGCCAGCCAGGTCACCTCCTCCAGTCGCCGGCCAGGTCGCCTCCTCCAAGTTAGGGGCAGGGCCAGCCAGGTCACCTCCTCCACTCGCCGGCCATGTCGCCTCCTCCAAGTTAGGGGCAGGGGCCAGCCGGGTCACCTCCTCCAGCTGCCAGCCAGGTCACCTTCTCCAGGTTAAGGGCAGAGGCCAGCCAGGTCACCTCCTCCAGTCGCCGGCCAGGTCGCCACCTCCAGGTTAGGGGCAGGGGCCAGCCAGGTCACCTCCTTCAGCAGCCAGCTAGGTCACCTCCTCCAGCAGCCAGCCAGGTCACCTCCTCCAGCAGCCAGCCAGGTCACCTCCTCCAGTCGCCGGCCAGGTCGCCTCCTTCAGGTTAGGGGCAGGGGCCAGCCAGGTCACCTCCTCCACTCGCCGGCCATGTCGCCTCCTCCAAGTTAGGGGCAGGGTTCAGCCTGGTCACCTTCTCCAGCAGCCAGCCAGGTCACCTCCTCCAGGTTAGGGGCAGAGGCCAGCCAGGTCACCTCCTCCAGTCGCCGGCCAGGTCGCCACCTCCACGTAAGGGGCCAGCCAGGTCACCTCCTCCACTCGCCGGGCATGTCGCCTCCTCCAAGGTAGGGGCAGGGGCCAGCCAGGTCACCTCCTCCAGTCGCCGGCCAGGTCGCCTCCTTCAGGTTAGGGGCAGAGGCCAGCCAGGTCACCTCCTCCAGTCGCCGGCCAGGTCGCCTCCCCAGAGTTAAGGGCAGGGGCCAGCCAGGTCACTTCCTCCATCAGCCAGCCAGGTCACCTCCTCCAGCAGCCAGCCAGGTCACCTCCTCCAGAAGCCGGACAGGTCGCCTCCTCCAGCAGCCGGCAAGGTCGCCTCCTCGCCTTCTCCAGGTAAGGGGCAGCTGCCAGCCAGGTCACCTCCTCCAGCAGCCAGCCAGGTCGCCTCCTCCAGGTTAGGGGCAGGGTCACCTCCTCCGGCAGCAAGCCAGGTCGCCTCCTCCAGGTTAGGGGCAGGGGCCAGCCAGGTCACCTCCTCCAGCACCCAGCCAGGTCGCCTCTTCCGGCACCCAGCCTGGTCACCTCCTCCAGCAGCCAGCCAGGTCACCTCCTCCAGGTTAGGGGCAGGGGCCAGCCAGGTCACCTCCTCCAGCTGCCAGCCAGGTCGCCTCCTCCAGATTAGGGGCAGAGGCCAGCCAGGTCACGTCCTCCAGGTTAGGGGCAGGGGCCAGCCAGGTCACCTCCTCCAGCAGCCGGCCAGGTCACCTCCTCCATCAGCCAGCCAGGTCGCCTCCTCCAGGTTAGGGGTAGGGGCCAGCCATGTCACCTCCTCCAGCTGCCAGCCAGGTCGCCTCCTCCAGGTTAGGGGCAAGGGCCAGACAGGTCACCTCCTCCAGCAGCCAGCTAGGTCACGTCCTCCAGGTTAGGGGCAGAGGCCAGCCAGGTCACCTCCTCCAGCAGCCGGGCAGGTCACCTCCTCCATCAGCCAGCCAGGTCGCCTCTCCAGGTTAGGGGTAGGGGCCAGTCATGTCACCTCCTCCAGCTGCCAGCCAGCTCACCTCCTCCAGCAGCCGGCCAGGTCACCTCCTCCAGGTTAGGGGTAGGGGCCAGCCATGTCACCTCCTCCAGCTTCCAGCCGGGTCGCCTCATCCAGGTTAGGGGCAAGGGCCAGCCAGGTCACCTCCTCCAGCAGCCAGCCAGGTCACTTCCTCCAGCAGCCAGCCAGGTCGCCTCCTCCAGTTTAGGGGCAGGAGCCATCCAGGTCAACTCCTCCAGCACCCAGCCAGGTCGCCTCCTCCAGCAGCCGGCCAGGGCGCCTCCTCCAAGTTAGGAGCAGGGGCCAGCCAGGTCACCTCCTCCAGTCGCCGGCCAGGTCGCCTCCTCCAAGTTAGGGGCAGGGGCCAGCCAGGTAACCTCCTCCAGGTAAGGGGCAGAGGCCAGCCAGGTCACCTCCTCCAGTCGCCGGCCAGGTCGCCTCCTTCAGGTTAGGGGCAGGGGCCAGCCAGGTCACCTCCTTCAGCAGCCAGCCAGGTCACCTCCTCCAGCAGTCAGGTCAGCTCCTCCAGCAGCAGCCAGCCAGGTCACCTCCTCCAGCAGCCGGCCAGGTCGCCTCCTCCAGGTTAGGGGCAGGAGCCAGCCAGGTCACCTTCTCCAGCAGCCGGCCAGGTCGCCTTCTCCAGGTAAGGGGCAGGAGCCAGCCAGGTCGCCTCTTCCGGCACCCGGCCAGGTCACCTCCTCCAGCTGCCAGACAGGTCGCCTCCTCCCGGTTAGGGGCAGGGGCCAGCCAGGTCACCTCCTCCAGCACCCAGCCAGGTCGCCTCTTCCAGCAGCCAGCCAGGTCACCTCCTCCAGCAGCCAGCCAGGTCATCTCCTCCAGCAGCCAGCCAGGTCACCTCCTCCAGTCGCCGGCCAGGTCGCCTCCTTCAGGTTAGGGGCAGGGGCCAGCCAGGTCACCTCCTCCAGCAGCCAGCCAGGTCACCTCCTCCAGCAGCCAGCCAGGTCACCTCCTCCAGCTGCCATCCAGGTCGCCTCCTCCAGGTTAGGGGCAGCAGCCAGCCAGGTCACCTCCTCCAGTCGCCGGCCAGGTCGCCTCCTCCAAGTTAGGGGCAGGGGCCAGCCAGGTCACGTCCTCCAAGTTAGGGGCAGGGGCCAGCCAGGTCACCTCCTCCAGGTTAGGAGCAGGGGCCAGCCAGGTCACCTCCTCCAGCAGCCAGCCAGGTCGCCTCCTCCAGGTTAGGGGTAGGGGCCAGCCAGGTCACCTCCTCCAGCTGCCAGCCAGGTCACCTCCTCCAGTCGCCGGCCAGGTCGCCTCCCCCAGGTTAGGGGCAGGGGCCAGCCAGGTAACCTCCTCCAGCACCCAGCCAGGTCGCCTCTTCCAGCAGCCAGCCAGGTCACCTCCTCCAGGTTAGGGGCAGGAGCCAGCCAGGTCACCTCCTCCAGCACCCAGCCAGGTCGCCTCCTCAAGCAGCCGGCCAGGGCGCCTCCTCCAAGTTAGGGGCAGGGGCCAGCCAGGTCACCTCCTCCAGTCGCCGGCCAGGTCGCCTCCTCCAAGTTAGGGGCAGGGGCCAGCCAGGTAACCTCCTCCAGGTAAGGGGCAGAGGCCAGCCAGGTCACCTCCTCCAGTCGCCGGCCAGGTCGCCTCCTTCAGGTTAGGGGCAGGGGCCAGCCAGGTCACCTCCTTCAGCAGCCAGCCAGGTCACCTCCTCCAGCAGTCAGGTCAGCTCCTCCAGCAGCAGCCAGCCAGGTCACCTCCTCCAGCAGCCGGCCAGGTCGCCTCCTCCAGGTTAGGGGCAGGAGCCAGCCAGGTCACCTTCTCCAGCAGCCGGCCAGGTCGCCTTCTCCAGGTAAGGGGCAGGAGCCAGCCAGGTCGCCTCTTCCGGCACCCGGCCAGGTCACCTCCTCCAGCTGCCAGACAGGTCGCCTCCTCCCGGTTAGGGGCAGGGGCCAGCCAGGTCACCTCCTCCAGCACCCAGCCAGGTCGCCTCTTCCAGCAGCCAGCCAGGTCACCTCCTCCAGCAGCCAGCCAGGTCACCTCCTCCAGTCGCCGGCCAGGTCGCCTCCTTCAGGTTAGGGGCAGGGGCCAGCCAGGTCACCTCCTTCAGCAGCCAGCCAGGTCACCTCCTCCAGCTGCCATCCAGGTCGCCTCCTCCAGGTTAGGGGCAGCAGCCAGCCAGGTCACCTCCTCCAGTCGCCGGCCAGGTCGCCTCCTCCAAGTTAGGGGCAGGGGCCAGCCAGGTCACGTCCTCCAAGTTAGGGGCAGGGGCCAGCCAGGTCACCTCCTCCAGGTTAGGAGCAGGGGCCAGCCAGGTCACCTCCTCCAGCAGCCAGCCAGGTCGCCTCCTCCAGGTTAGGGGTAGGGGCCAGCCAGGTCACCTCCTCCAGCTGCCAGCCAGGTCACCTCCTCCAGTCGCCGGCCAGGTCGCCTCCCCCAGGTTAGGGGCAGGGGCCAGCCAGGTAACCTCCTCCAGCACCCAGCCAGGTCGCCTCATCCAGCAGCCAGCCAGGTCACCTCCTCCAGTCGCCGGCCAGGTCGCCTCCTTCAGGTTAGGGGCAGGGGCCAGCCAGGTCACCTCCTCCAGCAGCCAGCCAGGTCACCTCCTCCAGCTGCCAGCCAGGTCGCCTCCTCCAGGTTAGGGGCAGAGGCCAGCCAGGTCACCTCCTCCAGTCGCCGGCCAGGTCGCCTCCTCCAAGTTAGGGGCAGGGGCCAGCCAGGTCACGTCCTCCAGCTTAGGGGCAGGGGCCAGCCAGGTCACCTCCTCCAGCAGCCGGCCAGGTCACCTCCTCCAGCAGCCGGCAAGGTCGCCTCCTCGCCTCCTCCAGGTTAGGGGCAGCAGCCATCCAGGTCACCTCCTCCAGCAGCCAGCCAGGTCGCCTCCTCCAGGTTAGGGGCAGGGTCACCTCCTCCAGCTGCCACCCAGGTCGCCTCCTCCAGGTTAGGGGCAGAGACCAGCCAGGTCACCTCGTCCAGTCGCCGGCCAGGTCGCCTCCTCCAAGTTAGGGGCAGGGGCCAGCCAGGTCACCTCCTCCAGGTTAGGAGCAGGGGCCAGCCAGGTTACCTCCTCCAGCAGCCAGCCAGGTCACTTCCTCCAGCAGCTGGCCAGGTCGCTTCCTCCAGGTTAGGGGCAGGAGCCAGCCAGGTCACCTCCTCCAGTCGCCGGCCAGGTCGCCTCCTCCAAGTTAGGGGCAGGGGCCAGCCAGGTCACCTCCTCCAGGTTAGGGCCAGGGGCCAGCCAGGTCACCTCCTCCAGCAGCCGGCCAGGGCGCCTCCTCCAGGTTAGGGGCAGAGGCCAGAGAGGTCACCTCCTCCAGTCGCCGGCCAGGTCGCCTCTTTCAGGTTATGGGCAGGGGCCAGCCAGGTCACCTCCTCCAGCACCCAGCCAGGTCGCCTCCTCAAGCAGCCGGCCAGGGCGCCTCCTCCAAGTTAGGGGCAGGGGCCAGCCAGGTCACCTCCTCCAGTCGCCGGCCAGGTCGCCTCCTCCAAGTTAGGGGCAGGGGCCAGCCAGGTCACCTCCTCCACTCGCCGGCCATGTCGCCTCCTCCAAGTTAGGGGCAGGGGCCAGCCGGGTCACCTCCTCCAGCTGCCAGCCAGGTCACCTCCTCCAGGTTAAGGGCAGAGGCCAGCCAGGTCACCTCCTCCAGTCGCCGGCCAGGTCGCCACCTCCAGGTTAGGGGCAGGGGCCAGCCAGGTCACCTCCTTCAGCAGCCAGCTAGGTCACCTCCTCCAGCAGCCAGCCAGGTCACCTCCTCCAGCAGCCAGCCAGGTCACCTCCTCCAGTCGCCGGCCAGGTCGCCTCCTTCAGGTTAGGGGCAGGGGCCAGCCAGGTCACCTCCTCCACTCGCCGGCCATGTCGCCTCCTCCAAGTTAGGGGCAGGGTTCAGCCTGGTCACCTTCTCCAGCAGCCAGCCAGGTCACCTCCTCCAGGTTAGGGGCAGAGGCCAGCCAGGTCACCTCCTCCAGTCGCCGGCCAGGTCGCCACCTCCACGTAAGGGGCCAGCCAGGTCACCTCCTCCACTCGCCGGGCATGTCGCCTCCTCCAAGGTAGGGGCAGGGGCCAGCCAGGTCACCTCCTCCAGTCGCCGGCCAGGTCGCCTCCTTCAGGTTAGGGGCAGAGGCCAGCCAGGTCACCTCCTCCAGTCGCCGGCCAGGTCGCCTCCCCAGAGTTAAGGGCAGGGGCCAGCCAGGTCACTTCCTCCATCAGCCAGCCAGGTCACCTCCTCCAGCAGCCAGCCAGGTCACCTCCTCCAGAAGCCGGACAGGTCGCCTCCTCCAGCAGCCGGCAAGGTCGCCTCCTCGCCTTCTCCAGGTAAGGGGCAGCTGCCAGCCAGGTCACCTCCTCCAGCAGCCAGCCAGGTCGCCTCCTCCAGGTTAGGGGCAGGGTCACCTCCTCCAGCAGCAAGCCAGGTCGCCTCCTCCAGGTTAGGGGCAGGGGCCAGCCAGGTTACCTCCTCCAGCACCCAGCCAGGTCGCCTCTTCCGGCACCCAGCCTGGTCACCTCCTCCAGCAGCCAGCCGGGTCACCTCCTCCAGGTTAGGGGCAGGGGCCAGCCAGGTCACCTCCTCCAGCTGCCAGCCAGGTCGCCTCCTCCAGATTAGGGGCAGAGGCCAGCCAGGTCACGTCCTCCAGGTTAGGGGCAGGGGCCAGCCAGGTCACCTCCTCCAGCAGCCGGCCAGGTCACCTCCTCCATCAGCCAGCCAGGTCGCCTCCTCCAGGTTAGGGGTAGGGGCCAGCCATGTCACCTCCTCCAGCTGCCAGCCAGGTCGCCTCCTCCAGGTTAGGGGCAAGGGCCAGACAGGTCACCTCCTCCAGCAGCCAGCTAGGTCACGTCCTCCAGGTTAGGGGCAGAGGCCAGCCAGGTCACCTCCTCCAGCAGCCGGGCAGGTCACCTCCTCCATCAGCCAGCCAGGTCGCCTCTCCAGGTTAGGGGTAGGGGCCAGTCATGTCACCTCCTCCAGCTGCCAGCCAGCTCACCTCCTCCAGCAGCCGGCCAGGTCACCTCCTCCAGGTTAGGGGTAGGGGCCAGCCATGTCACCTCCTCCAGCTTCCAGCCGGGTCGCCTCATCCAGGTTAGGGGCAAGGGCCAGCCAGGTCACCTCCTCCAGCAGCCAGCCAGGTCACTTCCTCCAGCAGCCAGCCAGGTCGCCTCCTCCAGTTTAGGGGCAGGAGCCATCCAGGTCAACTCCTCCAGCACCCAGCCAGGTCGCCTCCTCCAGCAGCCGGCCAGGGCGCCTCCTCCAAGTTAGGAGCAGGGGCCAGCCAGGTCACCTCCACCAGTCGCCGGCCAGGTCGCCTCCTCCAAGTTAGGGGCAGGGGCCAGCCAGGTAACCTCCTCCAGGTAAGGGGCAGAGGCCAGCCAGGTCACCTCCTCCAGTCGCCGGCCAGGTCGCCTCCTTCAGGTTAGGGGCAGGGGCCAGCCAGGTCACCTCCTTCAGCAGCCAGCCAGGTCACCTCCTCCAGCAGTCAGGTCAGCTCCTCAAGCAGCAGCCAGCCAGGTCACCTCCTCCAGCAGCCGGCCAGGTCGCCTCCTCCAGGTTAGGGGCAGGAGCCAGCCAGGTCACCTTCTCCAGCAGCCGGCCAGGTCGCCTTCTCCAGGTAAGGGGCAGGAGCCAGCCAGGTCACCTTCTCCAGTCGCCGGCCAGGTCACCTCCTCCAGCTGCCAGACAGGTCGCCTCCTCCCGGTTAGGGGCAGGGGCCAGCCAGGTCACCTCCTCCAGCACCCAGCCAGGTCACCTCCTCCAGCAGCCAGCCAGGTCATCTCCTCCAGCAGCCAGCCAGGTCACCTCCTCCAGTCGCCGGCCAGGTCGCCTCCTTCAGGTTAGGGGCAGGGGCCAGCCAGGTCACCTCCTCCAGCAGCCAGCCAGGTCACCTCCTCCAGCAGCCAGCCAGGTCACCTCCTCCAGCTGCCATCCAGGTCGCCTCCTCCAGGTTAGGGGCAGCAGCCAGCCAGGTCACCTCCTCCAGTAGCCGGCCAGGTCGCCTCCTCCAAGTTAGGGGCAGGGGCCAGCCAGGTCACGTCCTCCAAGTTAGGGGCAGGGGCCAGCCAGGTCACCTCCTCCAGGTTAGGAGCAGGGGCCAGCCAGGTCACCTCCTCCAGCTGCCAGCCAGGTCACCTCCTCCAGTCGCCGGCCAGGTCGCCTCCCCCAGGTTAGGGGCAGGGGCCAGCCAGGTAACCTCCTCCAGCACCCAGCCAGGTCGCCTCTTCCAGCAGCCAGCCAGGTCACCTCCTCCAGTCGCCGGCCAGGTCGCCTCCTTCAGGTTAGGGGCAGGGGCCAGCCAGGTCACCTCCTCCAGCAGCCAGCCAGGTCACCTCCTCCAGCTGCCAGCCACGCCAGGTCGCCTCCTCCAGGTTAGGGGCAGAGGCCAGCCAGGTCACCTCCTCCAGTCGCCGGCCAGGTCGCCTCCTCCAAGTTAGGGGCAGGGGCCAGCCAGGTCACGTCCTCCAGCTTAGGGGCAGGGGCCAGCCAGGTCACCTCCTCCAGCAGCCGGCCAGGTCACCTCCTCCAGCAGCCGGCAAGGTCGCCTCCTCGCCTCCTCCAGGTTAGGGGCAGCAGCCATCCAGGTCACCTCCTCCAGCAGCCAGCCAGGTCGCCTCCTCCAGGTTAGGGGCAGGGTCACCTCCTCCAGCTGCCAGCCAGGTCGCCTCCTCCAGGTTTGGGGGCACAGACCAGCCAGGTCACCTCGTCCAGTCGCCGGCCAGGTCGCCTCCTCCAAGTTAGGGGCAGGGGCCAGCCAGGTCACCTCCTCCAGGTTAGGAGCAGGGGCCAGCCAGGTCACCTCCTCCAGCAGCCAGCCAGGTCACTTCCTCCAGCAGCCGGCCAGGTCGCTTCCTCCAGGTTAGGGGCAGGAGCCAGCCAGGTCACCTCCTCCAGTCGCCGGCCAGGTCGCCTCCTCCAAGTTAGGGGCAGGGGCCAGCCAGGTCACCTCCTCCAGGTTAGGGCCAGGGGCCAGCCAGGTCACCTCCTCCAGCAGCCGGCCAGGGCGCCTCCTCCAGGTTAGGGGCAGAGGCCAGAGAGGTCACCTCCTCCAGTCGCCGGCCAGGTCGCCTCTTTCAGGTTATGGGCAGGGGCCAGCCAGGTCACCTCCTCCAGCAGCCGGCCAGGTCGCCTCCTCCAGGTTATGGGCAGGAGCCAGCCAGGTCATCTCCTCCAGCAGCCAGCCAGGTCGCCTCCCCAAGGTTAGGGGCAGCTGCCAGCCAGGTCGCCTCCTCCAGGTTAGGGGCAGAGGCCAGCCAGGTCACCTCCTCCAGTCGCCGGCCAGGTCGCCTCCTCCAAGTTAGGGGCAGGGGCCAGCCAGGTTACTTCCTCCAGTCGCCGGCCAGGTCGCCTCCTTCAGGTTAGGGGCAGGGGCCAGCCAGGTCACCTCCTTCAGCAGCCAGCCAGGTCACCTCCTCCAGTCGCCAGCCAGGTCGCCTCCTTCAGGTAAGGGGCAGGGGCCAGCCAGGTCATCTCCTCCAGCAGCCAGCCAGGTCACCTCCTCCAGCTGCCAGCCAGGTCACCTCCTCCAGTCGCCGGCCAGGTCGCCTCCCCCAGGTAAGGGGCAGGGGCCAACCAGGTAACCTCCTCCAGCACCCAGCCAGGTCGCCTCTTCCAGCAGCCAGCCAGGTCACCTCCTCCAGCAGCCAGCCAGGTCACCTCCTCCAGCAGCCAGCCAGGTCACCTCCTCCAGTCGCCGGCCAGGTCGCCTCCTTCAGGTTAGGGGCAGGGGCCAGCCAGGTCACCTCCTCCAGCAGCCAGCCAGGTCACCTCCTCCAGCTGCCAGCCAGGTCGCCTCCTCCAGGTTAGGGGCAGAGGCCAGCCAGGTCACCTCCTCCAGTCGCCGGCCAGGTCGCCTCCTCCAAGTTAGGGGCAGGGGCCAGCCAGGTCACGTCCTCCAGGATAGGGGCAGGGGCCAGCCAGGTCACCTCCTCCAGCAGCCGGCCAGGTCACCTCCTCCAGCAGCCGGCAAGGTCGCCTCCTCGCCTCCTCCAGGTTAGGGGCAGCAGCCAGCCAGGTCACCTCCTCCAGCAGCCAGCCAGGTCACCTCCTCCAGCTGCCAGCCAGGTCGCCTCCTCCAGGTTAGGGGCAGAGACCAGCCAGCCAGGTCACTTCCTCCAGCAGCCGGCCATGTCGCTTCCTCCAGGTTAGGGGCAGGAGCCAGCCAGGCCACCTCCTCCAGCAGCCAGCCAGGTCGCCTCCTCCAGGTTAGGGGCTGGGTCACCTCCTCCAGCTGCCAGCCAGGTCGCCTCCTCCAGGTTAGGGGCAGAGACCAGCCAGCCAGGTCACTTCCTCCAGCAGCCGGCCAGGTCGCTTCCTCCAGGTTAGGGGCAGGAGCCAGCCAGGTCACCTCCTCCAGTCGCCGGCCAGGTCGCCTCCTCCAAGTTAGGGGCAGGGGCCAGCCAGGTCACCTCCTCCCGGTTAGGGCCAGGGGCCAGCCAGGTCACCTCCTCCAGCAGCCGGCCAGGGCGCCTCCTCCAGGTTAGGGGCAGAGGCGAGAGAGGTCACCTCCTCCAGTCGCCGGCCAGGTCGCCTCTTTCAGGTTATGGGCAGGGGCCAGCCAGGTCACCTCCTCCAGCAGCCGGCCAGGTCGCCTCCTCCAGGTTATGGGCAGGAGCCAGCCAGGTCATCTCCTCCAGCAGCCAGCCAGGTCGCCTCCCCAAGGTTAGGGGCAGCTGCCAGCCAGGTCGCCTCCTCCAGGTTAGGGGCAGAGGCCAGCCAGGTCACCTCCTCCAGTCGCCGGCCAGGTCGCCTCCTCCAAGTTAGGGGCAGGGGCCAGCCAGGTCACTTCCTCCAGTCGCCGGCCAGGTCGCCTCCTTCAGGTTAGGGGCAGGGGCCAGCCAGGTCACCTCCTTCAGCAGCCAGCCAGGTCACCTCCTCCAGTCGCCAGCCAGGTCGCCTCCTTCAGGTAAGGGGCAGGGGCCAGCCAGGTCATCTCCTCCAGCAGCCAGCCAGGTCACCTCCTCCAGCTGCCAGCCAGGTCACCTCCTCCAGTCGCCGGCCAGGTCGCCTCCCCCAGGTAAGGGGCAGGGGCCAACCAGGTAACCTCCTCCAGCACCCAGCCAGGTCGCCTCTTCCAGCAGCCAGCCAGGTCACCTCCTCCAGCAGCCAGCCAGGTCACCTCCTCCAGTCGCCGGCCAGGTCGCCTCCTTCAGGTTAGGGGCAGGGGCCAGCCAGGTCACCTCCTCCAGCAGCCAGCCAGGTCACCTCCTCCAGCTGCCAGCCAGGTCGCCTCCTCCAGGTTAGGGGCAGAGGCCAGCCAGGTCACCTCCTCCAGTCGCCGGCCAGGTCGCCTCCTCCAAGTTAGGGGCAGGGGCCAGCCAGGTCACGTCCTCCAGGATAGGGGCAGGGGCCAGCCAGGTCACCTCCTCCAGCAGCCGGCCAGGTCACCTCCTCCAGCAGCCGGCAAGGTCGCCTCCTCGCCTCCTCCAGGTTAGGGGCAGCAGCCAGCCAGGTCACCTCCTCCAGCAGCCAGCCAGGTCGCCTCCTCCAGGTTAAGGGCAGGGTCACCTCCTCCAGCTGCCAGCCAGGTCGCCTCCTCCAGGTTAGGGGCAGAGACCAGCCAGGTCACCTCGTCCAGTCGCCGGCCAGGTCGCCTCCTCCGAGTTAGGGGCAGGGGCCAGCCAGGTCACCTCCTCCAGGTTAGGAGCAGGGGCCAGCCAGGTCACCTCCTCCAGCAGCCAGCCAGGTCACTTCCTCCAGCAGCCGGCCAGGTCGCTTCCTCCGGGTTAGGGGCAGGAGCCATCCAGGTTACCTCCTCCAGTCGCCGGCCAGGTCGCCTCCTCCAAGTTAGGGGCAGGGGCCAGCCAGGTCACCTCCTTCAGTCGCCGGCCATGTCGCCTCCTCCAAGTTAGGGTCAGGGGCCAGCCAGGTCACCTCCTCCAGCAGCCAGCCAGGTCACCTCCTCCAGGTTAGGGGCAGAGGCCAGCCAGGTCACCTCCTCCAGTCGCCGGCCAGGTCGCCTCCTCCAAGTTAGGGGCAGGGGCCAGCCAGGTCACTTCCTCCAGTCGCCGGCCAGGTCGCCTCCTTCAGGTTAGGGGCAGGGGCCAGCCAGGTCACCTCCATCAGCAGCCAGCCAGGTCACCTCCTCCAGTCGCCGGCCAGGTCGCCTCCTTCAGGTTAGGGGCAGGGGCCAGCCAGGTCACCTCCTCCAGCAGCCAGCCAGGTCACCTCCTCCAGCTGCCAGCCAGGTCACCTCCTCCAGTCGCCGGCCAGGTCGCCTCTCCAGGTTAGGGGCAGGGGCCAGCCAGGTCACCTCCTCCAGCACCCAGCCAGGTCGCCTCTTCCAGCAGCAAGCCAGGTCACCTCCTCCAGCAGCCAGCCAGGTCACCTCCTCCAGCAGCCAGCCAGGTCACCTCCTCCAGTCGCCGGCCAGGTCGCCTCTTTCAGGTTAGGGGCAGGGGCCAGCCAGGTCACCTCCTCCAGCAGCCAGCCAGATCACCTCCTCCAGCTGCCAGCCAGGTCGCCTCCTCCAGGTTAGGGGCAGAGGCCAGCCAGGTCACCTCCTCCAGTCGCCGGCCTGGTCGCCTCCTCCAAGTTAGGGGCAGGGGCCAGTCAGGTCACGTCCTCCAGGTTAGGGGCAGGGGCCTGCCAGGTCACCTCCTCCAGCAGCCGGCAAGGTCGCCTCCTCGCCTCCTCCAGGTTAGGGGCAGCAGCCAGCCAGGTCACCTCCTCCAGCAGCCAGCCAGGTCGCCTCTTCCAGGCCAGAGAGGTTACCTCCTCCAGTCGCCGGCCAGGTCGCATCCTTCAGGTTATGGGCAGGGGCCAGCCAGGTCACCTCCTTCAGCAGCCAGCCAGGTCACCTCCTCCAGCAGCCAGCCAGGTCACCTCCTCCAGCACCCAGCCAGGTCGCCTTTTCCAGCACCCAGCCAGGTCACCTCCTTCAGCTGCCAGACAGGTCGCCTCCTCCAGGTTAGGGGTAGGGGCCAGCCAGGTCACCTCCTCCAGCTGCCAGCCAGGTCACCTCCTCCAGTCGCCGGCCAGGTCGCCTCCCCCAGGTTAGGGGCAGGGGCCAGCCAGGTAACCTCCTCCAGCACCCAGCCAGGTCACCTCCTCCAGTCGCCGGCCAGGTCGCCTCCTTCAGGTTAGGGGCAGGGGCCAGCCAGGTCACCTCCTCCAGCAGCCAGCCAGGTCACCTCCTCCAGCTGCCAGCCAGGTCGCCTCCTCCAGGTTAGGGGCAGAGGCCAGCCAGGTCACCTCCTCCAGTCGCCGGCCAGGTCGCCTCCTCCAAGTTAGGGGCAGGGGCCAGCCAGGTCACGTCCTCCAGCTTAGGGGCAGGGGCCAGCCAGGTCACCTCCTCCAGCAGCCGGCCAGGTCACCTCCTCCAGCAGCCGGCAAGGTCGCCTCCTCGCCTCCTCCAGGTTAGGGGCAGCAGCCATCCAGGTCACCTCCTCCAGCAGCCAGCCAGGTCGCCTCCTCCAGGTTAGGGGCAGGGTCACCTCCTCCAGCTGCCACCCAGGTCGCCTCCTCCAGGTTAGGGGCAGAGACCAGCCAGGTCACCTCGTCCAGTCGCCGGCCAGGTCGCCTCCTCCAAGTTAGGGGCAGGGGCCAGCCAGGTCACCTCCTCCAGGTTAGGAGCAGGGGCCAGCCAGGTTACCTCCTCCAGCAGCCAGCCAGGTCACTTCCTCCAGCAGCTGGCCAGGTCGCTTCCTCCAGGTTAGGGGCAGGAGCCAGCCAGGTCACCTCCTCCAGTCGCCGGCCAGGTCGCCTCCTCCAAGTTAGGGGCAGGGGCCAGCCAGGTCACCTCCTCCAGGTTAGGGCCAGGGGCCAGCCAGGTCACCTCCTCCAGCAGCCGGCCAGGGCGCCTCCTCCAGGTTAGGGGCAGAGGCCAGAGAGGTCACCTCCTCCAGTCGCCGGCCAGGTCGCCTCTTTCAGGTTATGGGCAGGGGCCAGCCAGGTCACCTCCTCCAGCACCCAGCCAGGTCGCCTCCTCAAGCAGCCGGCCAGGGCGCCTCCTCCAAGTTAGGGGCAGGGGCCAGCCAGGTCACCTCCTCCAGTCGCCGGCCAGGTCGCCTCCTCCAAGTTAGGGGCAGGGGCCAGCCAGGTCACCTCCTCCACTCGCCGGCCATGTCGCCTCCTCCAAGTTAGGGGCAGGGGCCAGCCGGGTCACCTCCTCCAGCTGCCAGCCAGGTCACCTCCTCCAGGTTAAGGGCAGAGGCCAGCCAGGTCACCTCCTCCAGTCGCCGGCCAGGTCGCCACCTCCAGGTTAGGGGCAGGGGCCAGCCAGGTCACCTCCTTCAGCAGCCAGCTAGGTCACCTCCTCCAGCAGCCAGCCAGGTCACCTCCTCCAGCAGCCAGCCAGGTCACCTCCTCCAGTCGCCGGCCAGGTCGCCTCCTTCAGGTTAGGGGCAGGGGCCAGCCAAGTCACCTCCTCCACTCGCCGGCCATGTCGCCTCCTCCAAGTTAGGGGCAGGGTTCAGCCTGGTCACCTTCTCCAGCAGCCAGCCAGGTCACCTCCTCCAGGTTAGGGGCAGAGGCCAGCCAGGTCACCTCCTCCAGTCGCCGGCCAGGTCGCCACCTCCACGTAAGGGGCCAGCCAGGTCACCTCCTCCACTCGCCGGGCATGTCGCCTCCTCCAAGGTAGGGGCAGGGGCCAGCCAGGTCACCTCCTCCAGTCGCCGGCCAGGTCGCCTCCTTCAGGTTAGGGGCAGAGGCCAGCCAGGTCACCTCCTCCAGTCGCCGGCCAGGTCGCCTCCCCAGAGTTAAGGGCAGGGGCCAGCCAGGTCACTTCCTCCATCAGCCAGCCAGGTCACCTCCTCCAGCAGCCAGCCAGGTCACCTCCTCCAGAAGCCGGACAGGTCGCCTCCTCCAGCAGCCGGCAAGGTCGCCTCCTCGCCTTCTCCAGGTAAGGGGCAGCTGCCAGCCAGGTCACCTCCTCCAGCAGCCAGCCAGGTCGCCTCCTCCAGGTTAGGGGCAGGGTCACCTCCTCCAGCAGCAAGCCAGGTCGCCTCCTCCAGGTTAGGGGCAGGGGCCAGCCAGGTTACCTCCTCCAGCACCCAGCCAGGTCGCCTCTTCCGGCACCCAGCCTGGTCACCTCCTCCAGCAGCCAGCCAGGTCACCTCCTCCAGGTTAGGGGCAGGGGCCAGCCAGGTCACCTCCTCCAGCTGCCAGCCAGGTCGCCTCCTCCAGATTAGGGGCAGAGGCCAGCCAGGTCACGTCCTCCAGGTTAGGGGCAGGGGCCAGCCAGGTCACCTCCTCCAGCAGCCGGCCAGGTCACCTCCTCCATCAGCCAGCCAGGTCGCCTCCTCCAGGTTAGGGGTAGGGGCCAGCCATGTCACCTCCTCCAGCTGCCAGCCAGGTCGCCTCCTCCAGGTTAGGGGCAAGGGCCAGACAGGTCACCTCCTCCAGCAGCCAGCTAGGTCACGTCCTCCAGGTTAGGGGCAGAGGCCAGCCAGGTCACCTCCTCCAGCAGCCGGGCAGGTCACCTCCTCCATCAGCCAGCCAGGTCGCCTCTCCAGGTTAGGGGTAGGGGCCAGTCATGTCACCTCCTCCAGCTGCCAGCCAGCTCACCTCCTCCAGCAGCCGGCCAGGTCACCTCCTCCAGGTTAGGGGTAGGGGCCAGCCATGTCACCTCCTCCAGCTTCCAGCCGGGTCGCCTCATCCAGGTTAGGGGCAAGGGCCAGCCAGGTCACCTCCTCCAGCAGCCAGCCAGGTCACTTCCTCCAGCAGCCAGCCAGGTCGCCTCCTCCAGTTTAGGGGCAGGAGCCATCCAGGTCAACTCCTCCAGCACCCAGCCAGGTCGCCTCCTCCAGCAGCCGGCCAGGGCGCCTCCTCCAAGTTAGGAGCAGGGGCCAGCCAGGTCACCTCCTCCAGTCGCCGGCCAGGTCGCCTCCTCCAAGTTAGGGGCAGGGGCCAGCCAGGTAACCTCCTCCAGGTAAGGGGCAGAGGCCAGCCAGGTCACCTCCTCCAGTCGCCGGCCAGGTCGCCTCCTTCAGGTTAGGGGCAGGGGCCAGCCAGGTCACCTCCTTCAGCAGCCAGCCAGGTCACCTCCTCCAGCAGTCAGGTCAGCTCCTCAAGCAGCAGCCAGCCAGGTCACCTCCTCCAGCAGCCGGCCAGGTCGCCTCCTCCAGGTTAGGGGCAGGAGCCAGCCAGGTCACCTTCTCCAGCAGCCGGCCAGGTCGCCTTCTCCAGGTAAGGGGCAGGAGCCAGCCAGGTCACCTTCTCCAGTCGCCGGCCAGGTCACCTCCTCCAGCTGCCAGACAGGTCGCCTCCTCCCGGTTAGGGGCAGGGGCCAGCCAGGTCACCTCCTCCAGCACCCAGCCAGGTCACCTCCTCCAGCAGCCAGCCAGGTCATCTCCTCCAGCAGCCAGCCAGGTCACCTCCTCCAGTCGCCGGCCAGGTCGCCTCCTTCAGGTTAGGGGCAGGGGCCAGCCAGGTCACCTCCTCCAGCAGCCAGCCAGGTCACCTCCTCCAGCAGCCAGCCAGGTCACCTCCTCCAGCTGCCATCCAGGTCGCCTCCTCCAGGTTAGGGGCAGCAGCCAGCCAGGTCACCTCCTCCAGTCGCCGGCCAGGTCGCCTCCTCCAAGTTAGGGGCAGGGGCCAGCCAGGTCACGTCCTCCAAGTTAGGGGCAGGGGCCAGCCAGGTCACCTCCTCCAGGTTAGGAGCAGGGGCCAGCCAGGTCACCTCCTCCAGCACCCAGCCAGGTCGCCTCCTCCAGGTTAGGGGTAGGGGCCAGCCAGGTCACCTCCTCCAGCTGCCAGCCAGGTCACCTCCTCCAGTCGCCGGCCAGGTCGCCTCCCCCAGGTTAGGGGCAGGGGCCAGCCAGGTAACCTCCTCCAGCACCCAGCCAGGTCGCCTCTTCCAGCAGCCAGCCAGGTCACCTCCTCCAGTCGCCGGCCAGGTCGCCTCCTTCAGGTTAGGGGCAGGGGCCAGCCAGGTCACCTCCTCCAGCAGCCAGCCAGGTCACCTCCTCCAGCTGCCAGCCACGCCAGGTCGCCTCCTCCAGGTTAGGGGCAGAGGCCAGCCAGGTCACCTCCTCCAGTCGCCGGCCAGGTCGCCTCCTCCAAGTTAGGGGCAGGGGCAGCCAGGTCACGTCCTCCAGCTTAGGGGCAGGGGCCAGCCAGGTCACCTCCTCCAGCAGCCGGCCAGGTCACCTCCTCCAGCAGCCGGCAAGGTCGCCTCCTCGCCTCCTCCAGGTTAGGGGCAGCAGCCATCCAGGTCACCTCCTCCAGCAGCCAGCCAGGTCGCCTCCTCCAGGTTAGGGGCAGGGTCACCTCCTCCAGCTGCCAGCCAGGTCGCCTCCTCCAGGTTAGGGGCAGCAGCCAGCCAGGTCACCTCCTCCAGTCGCCGGCCAGGTCGCCTCCTCCAAGTTAGGGGCAGGGGCCAGCCAGGTCACGTCCTCCAAGTTAGGGGCAGGGGCCAGCCAGGTCACCTCCTCCAGGTTAGGAGCAGGGGCCAGCCAGGTCACCTCCTCCAGCACCCAGCCAGGTCGCCTCCTCCAGGTTAGGGGTAGGGGCCAGCCAGGTCACCTCCTCCAGCTGCCAGCCAGGTCACCTCCTCCAGTCGCCGGCCAGGTCGCCTCCCCCAGGTTAGGGGCAGGGGCCAGCCAGGTAACCTCCTCCAGCACCCAGCCAGGTCGCCTCTTCCAGCAGCCAGCCAGGTCACCTCCTCCAGTCGCCGGCCAGGTCGCCTCCTTCAGGTTAGGGGCAGGGGCCAGCCAGGTCACCTCCTCCAGCAGCCAGCCAGGTCACCTCCTCCAGCTGCCAGCCACGCCAGGTCGCCTCCTCCAGGTTAGGGGCAGAGGCCAGCCAGGTCACCTCCTCCAGTCGCCGGCCAGGTCGCCTCCTCCAAGTTAGGGGCAGGGGCAGCCAGGTCACGTCCTCCAGCAGCCGGCCAGGTCACCTCCTCCAGCAGCCGGCAAGGTCGCCTCCTCGCCTCCTCCAGGTTAGGGGCAGCAGCCATCCAGGTCACCTCCTCCAGCAGCCAGCCAGGTCGCCTCCTCCAGGTTAGGGGCAGGGTCACCTCCTCCAGCTGCCAGCCAGGTCGCCTCCTCCAGGTTTGGGGGCAGAGACCAGCCAGGTCACCTCGTCCAGTCGCCGGCCAGGTCGCCTCCTCCAAGTTAGGGGCAGGGGCCAGCCAGGTCACCTCCTCCAGGTTAGGAGCAGGGGCCAGCCAGGTCACCTCCTCCAGCAGCCAGCCAGGTCACTTCCTCCAGCAGCCGGCCAGGTCGCTTCCTCCAGGTTAGGGGCAGGAGCCAGCCAGGTCACCTCCTCCAGTCGCCGGCCAGGTCGCCTCCTCCAAGTTAGGGGCTGGGGCCAGCCAGGTCACCTCCTCCAGGTTAGGGCCAGGGGCCAGCCAGGTCACCTCCTCCAGCAGCCGGCCAGGGCGCCTCCTCCAGGTTAGGGGCAGAGGCCAGAGAGGTCACCTCCTCCAGTCGCCGGCCAGGTCGCCTCTTTCAGGTTATGGGCAGGGGCCAGCCAGGTCACCTCCTCCAGCAGCCGGCCAGGTCGCCTCCTCCAGGTTATGGGCAGGGGCCAGCCAGGTCATCTCCTCCAGCAGCCAGCCAGGTCGCCTCCCCAAGGTTATGGGCAGCTGCCAGCCAGGTCGCCTCCTCCAGGTTAGGGGCAGAGGCCAGCCAGGTCACCTCCTCCAGTCGCCGGCCAGGTCGCCTCCTCCAAGTTAGGGGCAGGGGCCAGCCAGGTTACTTCCTCCAGTCGCCGGCCAGGTCGCCTCCTTCAGGTTAGGGGCAGGGGCCAGCCAGGTCACCTCCTTCAGCAGCCAGCCAGGTCACCTCCTCCAGTCGCCAGCCAGGTCGCCTCCTTCAGGTAAGGGGCAGGGGCCAGCCAGGTCATCTCCTCCAGCAGCCAGCCAGGTCACCTCCTCCAGCTGCCAGCCAGGTCACCTCCTCCAGTCGCCGGCCAGGTCGCCTCCCCCAGGTAAGGGGCAGGGGCCAACCAGGTAACCTCCTCCAGCACCCAGCCAGGTCGCCTCTTCCAGCAGCCAGCCAGGTCACCTCCTCCAGCAGCCAGCCAGGTCACCTCCTCCAGCAGCCAGCCAGGTCACCTCCTCCAGTCGCCGGCCAGGTCGCCTCCTTCAGGTTAGGGGCAGGGGCCAGCCAGGTCACCTCCTCCAGCAGCCAGCCAGGTCACCTCCTCCAGCTGCCAGCCAGGTCGCCTCCTCCAGGTTAGGGGCAGAGGCCAGCCAGGTCACCTCCTCCAGTCGCCGGCCAGGTCGCCTCCTCCAAGTTAGGGGCAGGGGACAGCCAGGTCACGTCCTCCAGGATAGGGGCAGGGGCCAGCCAGGTCACCTCCTCCAGCAGCCGGCCAGGTCACCTCCTCCAGCAGCCGGCAAGGTCGCCTCCTCGCCTCCTCCAGGTTAGGGGCAGCAGCCAGCCAGGTCACCTCCTCCAGCAGCCAGCCAGGTCGCCTCCTCCAGGTTATGGGCAGGGTCACCTCCTCCAGCTGCCAGCCAGGTCGCCTCCTCCAGGTTAGGGGCAGAGACCAGCCAGCCAGGTCACTTCCTCCAGCAGCCGGCCAGGTCGCTTCCTCCAGGTTAGGGGCAGGAGCCAGCCAGGCCACCTCCTCCAGCAGCCAGCCAGGTCGCCTCCTCCAGGTTAGGGGCAGGGTCACCTCCTCCAGCTGCCAGCCAGGTCGCCTCCTCCAGGTTAGGGGCAGAGACCAGCCAGCCAGGTCACTTCCTCCAGCAGCCGGCCAGGTCGCTTCCTCCAGGTTAGGGGCAGGAGCCAGCCAGGTCACCTCCTCCAGTCGCCGGCCAGGTCGCCTCCTCCAAGTTAGGGGCAGGGGCCAGCCAGGTCACCTCCTCCCGGTTAGGGCCAGGGGCCAGCCAGGTCACCTCCTCCAGCAGCCGGCCAGGGCGCCTCCTCCAGGTTAGGGGCAGAGGCCAGAGAGGTCACCTCCTCCAGTCGCCGGCCAGGTCGCCTCTTTCAGGTTATGGGCAGGGGCCAGCCAGATCACCTCCTCCAGCAGCCGGCCAGGTCGCCTCCTCCAGGTTATGGGCAGGAGCCAGCCAGGTCATCTCCTCCAGCAGCCAGCCAGGTCGCCTCCCCAAGGTTAGGGGCAGCTGCCAGCCAGGTCGCCTCCTCCAGGTTAGGGGCAGAGGCCAGCCAGGTCACCTCCTCCAGTCGCCGGCCAGGTCGCCTCCTCCAAGTTAGGGGCAGGGGCCAGCCAGGTCACTTCCTCCAGTCGCCGGCCAGGTCGCCTCCTTCAGGTTAGGGGCAGGGGCCAGCCAGGTCACCTCCTTCAGCAGCCAGCCAGGTCACCTCCTCCAGTCGCCAGCCAGGTCGCCTCCTTCAGGTAAGGGGCAGGGGCCAGCCAGGTCATCTCCTCCAGCAGCCAGCCAGGTCACCTCCTCCAGCTGCCAGCCAGGTCACCTCATCCAGTCGCCGGCCAGGTCGCCTCCCCCAGGTAAGGGGCAGGGGCCAACCAGGTAACCTCCTCCAGCACCCAGCCAGGTCGCCTCTTCCAGCAGCCAGCCAGGTCACCTCCTCCAGCAGCCAGCCAGGTCACCTCCTCCAGCAGCCAGCCAGGTCACCTCCTCCAGTCGCCGGCCAGGTCGCCTCCTTCAGGTTAGGGGCAGGGGCCAGCCAGGTCACCTCCTCCAGCAGCCAGCCAGGTCACCTCCTCCAGCTGCCAGCCAGGTCGCCTCCTCCAGGTTAGGGGCAGAGGCCAGCCAGGTCACCTCCTCCAGTCGCCGGCCAGGTCGCCTCCTCCAAGTTAGGGGCAGGGGCCAGCCAGGTCACGTCCTCCAGGATAGGGGCAGGGGCCAGCCAGGTCACCTCCTCCAGCAGCCGGCCAGGTCACCTCCTCCAGCAGCCGGCAAGGTCGCCTCCTCGCCTCCTCCAGGTTAGGGGCAGCAGCCAGCCAGGTCACCTCCTCCAGCAGCCAGCCAGGTCGCCTCCTCCAGGTTAAGGGCAGGGTCACCTCCTCCAGCTGCCAGCCAGGTCGCCTCCTCCAGGTTAGGGGCAGAGACCAGCCAGGTCACCTCGTCCAGTCGCCGGCCAGGTCGCCTCCTCCGAGTTAGGGGCAGGGGCCAGCCAGGTCACCTCCTCCAGGTTAGGAGCAGGGGCCAGCCAGGTCACCTCCTCCAGCAGCCAGCCAGGTCACTTCCTCCAGCAGCCGGCCAGGTCGCTTCCTCCGGGTTAGGGGCAGGAGCCATCCAGGTTACCTCCTCCAGTCGCCGGCCAGGTCGCCTCCTCCAAGTTAGGGGCAGGGGCCAGCCAGGTCACCTCCTTCAGTCGCCGGCCATGTCGCCTCCTCCAAGTTAGGGTCAGGGGCCAGCCAGGTCACCTCCTCCAGCAGCCAGCCAGGTCACCTCCTCCAGGTTAGGGGCAGAGGCCAGCCAGGTCACCTCCTCCAGTCGCCGGCCAGGTCGCCTCCTCCAAGTTAGGGGCAGGGGCCAGCCAGGTCACTTCCTCCAGTCGCCGGCCAGGTCGCCTCCTTCAGGTTAGGGGCAGGGGCCAGCCAGGTCACCTCCATCAGCAGCCAGCCAGGTCACCTCCTCCAGTCGCCGGCCAGGTCGCCTCCTTCAGGTTAGGGGCAGGGGCCAGCCAGGTCACCTCCTCCAGCAGCCAGCCAGGTCACCTCCTCCAGCTGCCAGCCAGGTCACCTCCTCCAGTCGCCGGCCAGGTCGCCTCTCCAGGTTAGTGGCAGGGGCCAGCCAGGTCACCTCCTCCAGCACCCAGCCAGGTCGCCTCTTCCAGCAGCAAGCCAGGTCACCTCCTCCAGCAGCCAGCCAGGTCACCTCCTCCAGCAGCCAGCCAGGTCACCTCCTCCAGTCGCCGGCCAGGTCGCCTCTTTCAGGTTAGGGGCAGGGGCCAGCCAGGTCACCTCCTCCAGCAGCCAGCCAGATCACCTCCTCCAGCTGCCAGCCAGGTCGCCTCCTCCAGGTTAGGGGCAGAGGCCAGCCAGGTCACCTCCTCCAGTCGCCGGCCTGGTCGCCTCCTCCAAGTTAGGGGCAGGGGCCAGTCAGGTCACGTCCTCCAGGTTAGGGGCAGGGGCCTGCCAGGTCACCTCCTCCAGCAGCCGGCAAGGTCGCCTCCTCGCCTCCTCCAGGTTAGGGGCAGCAGCCAGCCAGGTCACCTCCTCCAGCAGCCAGCCAGGTCGCCTCTTCCAGGCCAGAGAGGTTACCTCCTCCAGTCGCCGGCCTGGTCGCATCCTTCAGGTTATGGGCAGGGGCCAGCCAGGTCACCTCCTTCAGCAGCCAGCCAGGTCACCTCCTCCAGCAGCCAGCCAGGTCACCTCCTCCAGCACCCAGCCAGGTCGCCTTTTCCAGCACCCAGCCAGGTCACCTCCTTCAGCTGCCAGACAGGTCGCCTCCTCCAGGTTAGGGGTAGGGGCCAGCCAGGTCACCTCCTCCAGCTGCCAGCCAGGTCACCTCCTCCAGTCGCCGGCCAGGTCGCCTCCCCCAGGTTAGGGGCAGGGGCCAGCCAGGTAACCTCCTCCAGCACCCAGCCAGGTCACCTCCTCCAGTCGCCGGCCAGGTCGCCTCCTTCAGGTTAGGGGCAGGGGCCAGCCAGGTCACCTCCTCCAGCAGCCAGCCAGGTCACCTCCTCCAGCTGCCAGCCAGGTCGCCTCCTCCAGGTTAGGGGCAGAGGCCAGCCAGGTCACCTCCTCCAGTCGCCGGCCAGGTCGCCTCCTCCAAGTTAGGGGCAGGGGCCAGCCAGGTCACGTCCTCCAGCTTAGGGGCAGGGGCCAGCCAGGTCACCTCCTCCAGCAGCCGGCCAGGTCACCTCCTCCAGCAGCCGGCAAGGTCGCCTCCTCGCCTCCTCCAGGTTAGGGGCAGCAGCCATCCAGGTCACCTCCTCCAGCAGCCAGCCAGGTCGCCTCCTCCAGGTTAGGGGCAGGGTCACCTCCTCCAGCTGCCAGCCATGTCGCCTCCTCCAGGTTAGGGGCAGAGACCAGCCAGGTCACCTCGTCCAGTCGCCGGCCAGGTCGCCTCCTCCAAGTTAGGGGCAGGGGCCAGCCAGGTCACCTCCTTCAGGTTAGGAGCAGGGGCCAGCCAGGTCACCTCCTCCAGCAGCCAGCCAGGTCACTTCCTCCAGCAGCCGGCCAGGTCGCTTCCTCCAGGTTAGGGGCAGGAGCCAGCCAGGTCACCTCCTCCAGCAGCCGGCCAGGTCGCCTCCCCAAGGTTAGGGGCAGCTGCCAGCCAGGTCGCCTCCTCCAGGTTAGGGGCAGAGGCCAGCCAGGTCACCTCCTCCAGTCGCCGGCCAGGTCGCCTCCTCCAAGTTAGGGGCAGGGGCCAGCCAGGTCACTTCCTCCAGTCGCCGGCCAGGTCGCCTCCTTCAGGTTAGGGGCAGGGGCCAGCCAGGTCACCTCCTTCAGCAGCCAGCCAGGTCACCTCCTCCAGCTGCCAGCCAGGTCGCCTCCTCCAGGTTAGGGGCAGAGGCCAGCCAGGTCACCTCCTCCAGTCGCCGGCCAGGTCGCCTCCTCCAAGTTAGGGGCAGGGGCCAGCCAGGTAACGTCCTCCAGGATAGGGGCAGGGGCCAGCCAGGTCACCTCCTCCAGCAGCCGGCCAGGTCACCTCCTCCAGCAGCCGGCAAGGTCGCCTCCCCCAGGTAAGGGGCAGGGGCAACCAGGTAACCTCCTCCAGCACCCAGCCAGGTCGCCTCTTCCAGCAGCCAGCCAGGTCACCTTCTCCAGCAGCCAGCCAGGTCACCTCCTCCAGCAGCCAGTCAGGTCACCTCCTCCAGTCGCCGGCCAGGTCGCCTCCTTCAGGTTAGGGGCAGGGGCCAACCAGGTCACCTCCTCCAGCAGCCAGCCAGGTCACCTCCTCCAGCTGCCAGCCAGGTCGCCTCCTCCAGGTTAGGGGCAGAGGCCAGCCAGGTCACCTCCTCCAGTCGCCGGCCAGGTCGCCTCCTCCAAGTTAGGGGCAGGGGCCAGCCAGGTCACGTCCTCCAGGATAGGGGCAGGGGCCAGCCAGGTCACCTCCTCCAGCAGCCGGCCAGGTCACCTCCTCCAGCAGCCGGCCAGGTCACCTCCTCCAGCAGCCGGCAAGGTCGCCTCCTCCAGGTTAGGGGCAGCAGCCAGCCAGGTCGCCTCCTCCAGGTTAGGGGCAGGGTCACCTCCTCCAGCTGCCAGCCAGGTCGCCTCCTCCAGGTTAGGGGCAGAGACCAGCCAGGTCACCTCGTCCAGTCGCCGGCCAGGTCGCCTCCTCCGAGTTAGGGGCAGGGGCCAGCCAGGTCACCTCCTCCAGGTTAGGAGCAGGGGCCAGCCAGGTCACCTCCTCCAGCAGCCAGCCAGGTCACTTCCTCCAGCAGCCGGCCAGGTCGCTTTCTCCAGGTTAGGGGCAGGAGCCATCCAGGTTACCTCCTCCAGTCGCCGGCCAGGTCGCCTCCTCCAAGTTAGGGGCAGGGGCCAGCCAGGTCACCTCCTTCAGTCGCCGGCCATGTCGCCTCCTCCAAGTTAGGGTCAGGGGCCAGCCAGGTCACCTCCTCCAGCAGCCAGCCAGGTCACCTCCTCCAGGTTAGGGGCAGAGGCCAGCCAGGTCACCTCCTCCAGTCGCCGGCCAGGTCGCCTCCTCCAAGTTAGGGGCAGGGTCCAGCCAGGTCACTTCCTCCAGTCGCCGGCCAGGTCGCCTCCTTCAGGTTAGGGGCAGGGGCCAGCCAGGTCACCTCCTCCAGCAGCCAGCCAGGTCACCTCCTCCAGCTGCCAGCCAGGTCACCTCCTCCAGTTGCCGGCCAGGTCGCCTCTCCAGGTTAGGAGCAGGGGCCAGCCAGGTCACCTCCTCCAGCACCCAGCCAGGTCGCCTCTTCCAGCAGCAAGCCAGGTCACCTCCTCCAGCAGCCAGCCAGGTCACCTCCTCCAGCAGCCAGCCAGGTCACCTCCTCCAGTCGCCGGCCAGGTCGACTCTTTCAGGTTAGGGGCAGGGGCCAGCCAGGTCACCTCCTCCAGCAGCCAGCCAGATCACCTCCTCCAGCTGCCAGCCAGGTCGCCTCCTCCAGGTTAGGGGCAGAGGCCAGCCAGGTCACTTCCTCCAGTCGCCTCCTCCAAGTTAGGGGCAGGGGCCAGCCAGGTCACGTCCTCCAGGTTAGGGGCAGGGGCCTGCCAGGTCACCTCCTCCAGCAGCCGGCCAGGTCACCTCCTCCAGCAGCCGGCAAGGTCGCCTCCTCGCCTCCTCCAGGTTAGGAGCAGCAGCCAGCCAGGTCACCTCCTCCAGCAGCTAGCCAGGTCGCCTCCTCCAGGTTAGGGGCAGGGTCACCTCCTCCAGCTGCCAGCCAGGTCGCCTCCTCCAGGTTAGGGGCAGAGACCAGCCAGGTCACCTCCTCCAGCAGCCAGCAAGGTCGCCTCTTCCAGGCCAGAGATGTTACCTCCTCCAGTCGCCGGCCAGGTCGCCTCCTTCAGGTTATGGGCAGGGGCCAGCCAGGTCACCTCCTTCAACAGCCAGGCAGGTCACCTCCTCCAGCAGCCAGCCAGGTCACCTCCTCCAGCACCCAGCCAGGTCGCCTTTTCCAGCACCCAGCCAGGTCACCTCCTTCAGCTGCCAGACAGGTCGCCTCCTCCAGGTTAGGGGCAGGGGACAGCCTGGTCACCTCCTCCAGCTGCCAGCCAGGTCGCCTCCTCCAGAAGCCGGACAGGTCGCCTCCTCCAGCAGCCGGCAAGGTCGCCTCCTCGCCTCCTCCAGGTTAGGGGCAGCTGCCAGCCAGGTCACTTCCTGCAGCAGCCAGCCAGGTCGCCTCCTCCAGGTTAGGTGCAGGATCACCTCCTCCAGCAGCAAGCCAGGTCGCCTCCCCCAGGTTATGGGTAGGGGCCAGCCAGGTCGCCTCCTCCAGGTTAGGGGCAGGGGCCAGCCTGGTCACCTCCTCCAGCTGCCAGCCAGGTCGCCTCCTGCAGGTTACGGGGCAGAGGCCAGCCAGGTCACCTCCTCCAGCAGCCGGCCAGGTCGCCTCCTCCAGGTTAGGGGCAGGGTCACCTCCTCCAGCTGCCAGCCAGGTCGCCTCCTCCAGGATAGGGGCAGAGACCAGCCAGGTCACCTCGTCCAGTCGCCGGCCAGGTCGCCTCCTCCGAGTTAGGGGCAGGGGCCAGCCAGGTCACCTCCTCCAGGTTAGGAGCAGGGGCCAGCCAGGTCACCTCCTCCAGCAGCCAGCCAGGTCACTTCCTCCAGCAGCCGGCCAGGTCGCTTCCTCCAGGTTAGGGGCAGGAGCCAGCCAGGTTACCTCCTCCAGTCGCCGGCCAGGTCGCCTCCTCCAAGTTAGGGGCAGGGGCCAGCCAGGTCACCTCCTCCAGTCGCCGGCCATGTCGCCTCCTCCAAGTTAGGGTCAGGGGCCAGCCAGGTCACCTCCTCCAGCAGCCAGCCAGGTCGCTTCCTCCAGGTTAGGGGCAGGAGCCAGCCAGGTTACCTCCTCCAGTCGCCGGCCAGGTCGCCTTCTCCAAGTTAGGGGCAGGGGCCAGCCAGGTCACTTCCCCCAGTCGCCGGCCAGGTCGCCTCCTTCAGGTTAGGGGCAGGGGCCAGCCAGGTCACCTCCATCAGCAGCCAGCCAGGTCACCTCCTCCATTCGCCGGCCAGGTCACCTCCTCCAGGTAAGACGCAGGGGCCAGCCAGGTCACCTCCTCCAGCAGCCGGCCAGGGCGCCTCCTCCAGGTTAGGGGCAGAGGCCAGAGAGGTCACCTCCTCCAGTCGCCGGCCAGGTCGCCTCCTTCAGGTTATGGGCAGGGGCCAGCCAGGTCACCTCCTTCAGCGGCCAGGTCACCTCCTCCAGCAGCCAGCCAGGTCACCTCCTCCAGCACCCAGCCAGGTCGCCTCTTCCAGCACCCAGCCAGGTCACCTCCTTCAGCTGCCAGACAGGTCGCCTCATCCAGGTTAGGGGCAGGGGCCAGCCTGGTCACCTCCTCCAGCTGCCAGCCAGGTCGCCTCCTGCAGGTTACGGGGCAGAGGCCAGCCAGGTCACCTCCTCCAGCAGCCGGCCAGGTCGCCTCCTCCAGGTTAGGGGCAGGGTCACCTCCTCCAGCTGCCAGCCAGGTCGCCTCCTCCAGGATAGGGGCAGAGACCAGCCAGGTCACCTCGTCCAGTCGCCGGCCAGGTCGCCTCCTCCGAGTTAGGGGCAGGGGCCAGCCAGGTCACCTCCTCCAGGTTAGGAGCAGGGGCCAGCCAGGTCACCTCCTCCAGCAGCCAGCCAGGTCACTTCCTCCAGCAGCCGGCCAGGTCGCTTCCTCCAGGTTAGGGGCAGGAGCCAGCCAGGTTACCTCCTCCAGTCGCCGGCCAGGTCGCCTCCTCCAAGTTAGGGGCAGGGGCCAGCCAGGTCACCTCCTCCAGTCGCCGGCCATGTCGCCTCCTCCAAGTTAGGGTCAGGGGCCAGCCAGGTCACCTCCTCCAGCAGCCAGCCAGGTCACCTCCTTCAGGTTAGGGGCAGAGGCCAGCCAGGTCACCTCCTCCAGTCGCCGGCCAGGTCGCCTTCTCCAAGTTAGGGGCAGGGGCCAGCCAGGTCACTTCCCCCAGTCGCCGGCCAGGTCGCCTCCTTCAGGTTAGGGGCAGGGGCCAGCCAGGTCACCTCCATCAGCAGCCAGCCAGGTCACCTCCTCCATTCGCCGGCCAGGTCGCCTCCTTCAGGTTAGGGGCAGGGGCCAGCCAGGTCACCTCCTCCAGCAGCCAGCCAGGTCACCTCCTCCAGTCGCCGGCCAGGTCGCCTCTTTCAGGTTAGGGGCAGGGGCAAGCCAGGTCACCTCCTCCAGCAGCCAGCCAGGTCACCTCCTTCAGCTGCCAGCCAGGTCGCCTCCTCCAGGTTAGGTGCAGGA